>NC_090931.1:1435972965-1436572965 GCF_040938575.1 Ambystoma mexicanum
TCATTACATTTTTTAACAATTCTTTCTTTCTTTCTTTTTTCTTTCTTTCTTTCTTTCTTTCTTTCTTTCTTTCTTTCTTTCTTTCTTTCTTTCTTTCTTTCTTTCTTTCTTTCTTTCTTTCTTTCTTTCTTTCTTTCCCCATTTTCCATAATTTCTTTTTCTCTTTCCTTCGTTGTTTTCCTCAATACATTTTTTTACGATTCTTACTGTCGTTACTTCTCTAAAAATACCCTCTCGTTTTAAGTACATGTGGTTTCACTTTCTGCTCCCTGTTGTCTTTTTTGCAGAGCAGGTGTCTTTAAAGCCAAGCCATTCTTCATATCCAAAGGTTCAGTAAAGTTCCCCATTCAGTTTGGCAGTTGATCTTATCACTCCATGAACAGAAATACCAACAGAAACCCCAGACACGTGTTTTAGTCTAGTTGAACCTGTACTGCCCCTTTTGGGGTGGGGCCAAGCCTGATTTGCATATGGGCTTTCCCCTTCTGTAATGGCTTGGCAGGCGAAGAACGATGGTCCGGAGAGTTGCCCAGAGCAATGCCAGAGCTTAAGATTCATTCTAAACCTTCCAGCCATCACCTCTTTGTTTTTGCTGTGTATGAATTCATACAACAGTGCACCAGAGTTTCAACTTCAATTCTCATATTCAATAATAATAAAGGCACTTGATAAAAAAGGTATATTTAAAAAACAAAGAATCTATAGGGGTTGCAAAGGTCATGTCAGAGGTAGGAAGGGTGATGGCAGGGGTTGCAGCTAAGACTGCTAGCGACACCCGAATGATGTCCCTGATTAGATGTGATTGGACTCTCCTCCACCAGAATCCGGGTAGGAGGCGGCCCACTTCAAGATGGCTTCCATATTCATCTGTATTGGAGGAGGAATCCAATATGTGCCCTTGTTGCTATTGGGCTTCCCTAGTAAATGCTAGGGAACAGTTGCAATAAGCTCTCTCCTATTCCCACCAAATTCTCCAGAATACTTGTGCCCTGCAGCAGATGATCTCAAATTCCAGTGAAGCATAGGTACCCACTCTGCCCACTCTCCCTGCAAAGGGCTAAATGCCTCTGATAGATGCTTATGAGGGTTGGCACATGCCAATCCCTGGTTCAGGCATGAACCACACACTCCAAGAAAGGAATGGGCAATGGAGTATCTGCATTCCGGGTCCTCCATCGTAAGCCATAGGAAAGTAACCCAGCTGTTGCCTTCCTAGGAATATTCAGCACTCTGCTCCCTGCCATCAGTTCATGTGTGCAAGCAAGGGGCGGACAGTGAACCAAAACAGGCCCTGGGAATGTTTTTCCAAGTGGCCCCATATTACACAGTGTGAGCAAGTCCAACCCCTTTCCCATAAGATACAACGGAAATACAATAGGTAACCACATAAAAGAGGCCCATGATGCAGATGCCCACTGGGAACTCTCCAGAGTTCCATGTAGGCCAGTCCATCCTTGCATGCAAGCCACACCACCAGTAGTCAAGGGCACATAGCCTGGTGCATGGGAGCCCCCAACCGGTGTCTCCTTTACTCTTGAGCAATCACGTCAATATGTTGTGGTTCTTCTAAGAACACAGACACGGCGGCCATTTTGGTGTTGGCCTTCTGGTGCCCCCTCAACAAAAGCACATTTAAGCGAAAATCATGGGTTTTGTAATGACATACTGTGATGTTTTATAATTGCACATCTGTAGCAAATAAGGAGCGCAGGCTGCAGCCACGGCCTCTGCTTACTGAGCGTTTGTGGAAAAGTGGGCCACCACTTAAGGCAGGCATGCAGTTCTGCTCACCCTGTGTGGTAAGCATAGACTTCAGCCTGTGGTCACAGCTAGTGTTAATGGACCTGTATTGTAAAATCAATGGTCTTTAGTGAACTTATGCGGTAAGTACACTGGGCCTTATTCTGAGTCGCATGTCTGGTAAGAATGTGCCGGTATTCATGGATACCGGCACTTTACTGCACCGGGCAACTACGGGTTTGCCGGTGGGGCTCCTGGAATACCTCCAGCTAAAGCCAGGTGCACTACCTGCAAAGAAAGCCCTAATTTCCGTCACCGGCATTGCCGCTGCTGGTAATGATGGCAAATACCCTCATGGATGCCTCTGGGACTCCATGAATGGGGAATTACACCGTCACTCCAGCAGCCGTAAGCCGGGTGCCGGAAAACGGTAAGTAAATTTTCTGGTATCCTGGCGACTCTACCGACAGGATACCATCAATGTCAGAATGAGGCCCCCTGTTTGGTAAAGGTTAAATAAGGCTGCAGCTCTTGTCCGGGGGCTGGGTCTGAGTGCTAACCACTGTGCACGGAATACATCTGCCAGCCTTGTCTGCTTTACACTGGCGGGATCTATGGCCTGCGACGATGGACGAAAGGAGACCATGGTAGTCAGATCACAGTAAAAAACAAAAACACTGCAACAAAAATGGGCTGGGCAGCCACACTGTGCAGTGATGAGCTTCAGCAAATGTGTGATAGCATTCAAGTGCCCTGGAGCCCAACTGTGCAGGAGCATTTCTTCACCTGGCCCTAAACGACCTGGGACGCTGCTCCAGTTAAAAAAAGAAAAATGCACTGGACATTTTGCCCTGTGACAAGTGTGCAAAAGCACTCCTGCGCGGACTTAGCACTTTCTGTGATTTTGCATAGGTGTCCTGGCACAGTTTAGTGTACAGCCCTCAGGGTATTTTGCATAATTAACTCAGGGCAATTTTGCATAACTGTCTAAGGGTAACTTTGCATAAGTGCCGCAGGGCATTTTTGCTCTGGATCGGGTTTAGAGAAAAGGCCACGTGGAGGGATGGCATATGTTGCTGCTGAATGGATGTTGGTGGAGATTTCGGTATTGACTAAGGGTTGGCAGTTATTGGCGGTTCTGAAGGAGTTGGATGACAGGACGGTGGATGCATAATAGTGCTGGCCGGGCTGTTGAAGAGTATCTGGGTGCATTATGTTTCTGAAAGGAGTTAGTAGCATTAGGTCTGGTGAAAGATGGGTCTACACACACACACACACGCACGCACGCACGCACGCGCGCGTTTCTATCTTCTCCCCTAACATTCTTCGCTTTTTCCTTGCCCTTTCTCCTTTCACCACCACAAATTCAGGTTTGGGAACCTAAATATACTCCCCAGGCAAGTCTCATCACTGGGACTCACTACGGTGGTAGGAGGCACAGTATTAATCCTTACTTTCTTACTTCTGACTCAGGTGCTGAGTCTTCATTTTGGCTGATTCACAGCAGATCTCCTGTTGGATTGTACCTCACTTTGACCTAGGCCGAGGGCTTGGCCTTCATATGTTCACTGGCCAATCCTCAGGCTCACCTTTGCCTGGACATAACTTCGCTTCTATGCTGTCACTGTACAGAGAAATCGAGCAAGGCCACATATGATGCAAAGTAAATGTAGTTCAAACATGTGGTTTTATTACGTTTTAAGTCAGGGAATGGTTTGGACTAAACACCTACAGGAATTTAGGGGAATAGCTATAAACAACAAGAAAGTTCCTAATAACAATGGGACTGGGATGGGTCAGCAAATGTTGCGATATTTTTCTGCTCTCCAACACCTTCAATAGTATTCCACTAAAGCAGGAAGTTCAAAGCTAATCTTACAAGGTCGTAGCCCTCCATGTCCAAAGATCTGGCTAACAGAAGGTTCCAAGCCCAAAATGCTCTTCTAGGGTTTACTCACAGTGTGACCTTCCTTTGGTCCTCCTGCTTTCAGTCACCCCTCTGCCCCCCTGAGATATTTCCCAGCTCTCTGGTTTCTCAGACTTCTCTGCATGAAGTGAATACAAACTGACGCCATGAGGACAAGTTGAGGGACTGCCAGATACTGTTGCATGTGATTGCTCAACACGTCCCAAAGGTACTGCGATCTCGGTGCTCTACCGTCCTACGTCACTTTCCTTTTTTGTATTCACCTATGTATTAATGTATTTACAATAAAACAATACAAACAGGGAAGATAAAGAGAGCACAAATCAAAGCAAGTCACACCAGTTCCAACCCCCTGCCCCAGAATCCTTCATCGAGATTCATTTTCTTCTGCTTACATAAAACACCTCTCTCTAGTAGTGACATTTTGCAAAGGTCTTCAAGCCAACCCGACCGGGAAGGGAAAACAACACTCTTCCAATCCCTCAGTATGATTTTCTTAGCACAGAGGGGAGCTATAAAAAAAAAAAAACACTTCTTTGGGGATATGGCACATCTTACAAAAGATCACCCTCCCACAAAATAATAGTTTGAAAATCAAAATCCAGGTCTGATAATAAAACTCGGTTCATAGTCTCAGTGACTTCCAGACAGAATTAGCTTACTTTGGAACACTCCCATTTCATGTGCTCAAAGGAGCCCACTCTGTACCCACAACCCCAACAGGCATCTGATTCAACCAGTCCTCTCCTTAGTAGGGGTCCAGTAAACATTATTTAGAATTTGTATCTGGCGCTCTCTCTCTCCAAGACTCAGAGTAGTCAAGGCCACATTCCTGCATAGTTTCTCCTATCTCCACCCCATCATTTCCGTGCCAAGCAACTCCGACCAGGCACTGAGGAGCTGCTAATTAGATTGCCTATAGCCCATCAGAAATCTATACATATTTGATGCACAATGACCTTTCATCTTCAGACTCAACACCTGTGTTCTGAGAACATCATCCTCCACCATTTCAAACCTGCTAAGAGCCGCCCTCAATTTCCGATATCCCCCATAGGTGCAGTCCCCGGAGATTCTTCAATGCAGACAATGTATCAAATGAGATCAATTTCTTGTCCAAGAGCAGATCCCCAATCCATTGCGCCCCACTTGACCCGTACGGTCAAAAAAGGCTTCCCATAAATTCGCCCTCTTGCACTCAACCAGATCTATCTTTTGCCTCTTTTTGCACAACAAATCGGTTGCTGATGAAGTTATGTAACCTCTCATATTTCCAGACGTCAAGAGTGCCTCTGGAGCGATCTGTGTGTTCAATCCAGACTCTGCCTGCGCCCACTCGTTAGATGACTCTGAATCTGGAACCCCATGACCTCCTCACTCACAAGGGAGCTGCAATTTCCAAAGCTTTAGGCACAGCTCTTTGTTCTCCCACAGAAAACTCTGCAACCTGTTCTGAATATCCTCGAAATACGTCTTCCTTACATGCAGCGGCAGCATACTCAACACTTAGTTAATGCACAGAGAAGAAGACATCTTGATGGCATTGACCTTCCACCAATCAGACAATTTTTGCTCCAACCATCTTGCCAGCTCTAACTTCAAGTTAACCGTTGGGTACCTCACGTTCACATCCACCATACGCCGGACCTCACTTGCCAGCCACACTCCCAGATATCTCATCCTATCCAGGCACCAGCGGAACCCGAACTTGGTGATACATGTACTGTTGCATGAAGGGGAAGTGGGCATGGCCGTGGACTTGGACCAGATTATTTTGTATATCCAGATAAAGACTCAGGCCTCTATCTGCCTCATCAGTGCCGGCAGTGAAGAAACCAGATCCTGTAGCAAAGGCAGCATATCATCAGCATAGAGCCACACCTTCTGCAGTGCTTTCCCATATTGCATCGCTCGTATCTCCACGTCAGAACAAATGTACATAGCCAGTGGCTACATCACCATCATGAAGATCAGAGGTGAGAGAGGGCAACCCTGCCTCGTGCCTTGTTCCAGCTCAAAACTATGGGAGGACAAAACATTTGTATTAACTGCCGCCCTTGGTTTTGAATACAGAAACAATTTCGACTGCCCTACCTCTGTCCCAATTCCATACCTCTCCAGTAATGCAAAAGGGAAGCCCCATTCAATGTGGTCAAATGCCTTTTCAGCATTAAGAGAAAGTACATCCACACCAGATTCTTGTTTATGACTCTCCAGCAATGTGAGGATCAGCTTTCACATGCTGGTTGGGGGATTCCTCCCCTTAACAAATCCGTTGTGATTTGCATTCACCAGTTGCAACAAAGTGTACTCCACTTGCATCAATAATGCCTGGGCCAATATCTGGTTATCTGTGTTCATCAGACTGATGGGCAAGTAACTCGCCACAGAGGTAGAATGTTTCACTTTTTTCAACAACAGAGGGATAGATGCATCTCTCATCGTGAAAGGGAGAGCACCTTTCTGTTTTGATGCAGGCAACACTTCCAACAACAACTCAAATACCACACCGGCATGACCCTATAGAACTCCGCGGGGAGACAATCTGTCCCAGGGAATTTCCCACCTTTCAGATGGCTCGCCGCCCTTGTCAACTCACCCACAGTGAAAGCCAAATCTAAATCAGCACTCGTCGAATCTGGCAGGCTCTGAAACCCACAGCCATCCAAGTATCCCCTCAGGTAAGCGACATCGGGCTTCACCTCGGATGAATACAGTCCGGAGTAGTGGTCAAAAAACTCTCCATTAATCTCAACAAGGTCGTATGTCGAGAAGCACATGTAATGGTACTTATCATTTTTCACTCTCCTGAATCCCCAAGCAGTGGGACAGTAAGTAGCCTATCCCATCTTTCCCACTCCATAATAGTTACATTTAGTCTGAAAAGGAGTCTATCCACGCTGATGTTTTTTGTGAACCAAGGCATATTTCACATCTGTGGTCAGATTTGACATATAGGGCCTCATTACACGGTAGACGGTAACCATGGCGCTATTAGCGCCATGGTTGCCGCCGGTATTTCACTGTGTCCGCCTTGGTGGATGGCGGAATTACCGCCCTACTCCAAGGTGAGCGGGGGCGGTAATTCCCCATTCACCAAGGCACTTCCCCATTCCCATTTTTGCCCGCATAGGGCATAATGGGAATGGGGAAGGTGCTAATTACGGTACCGCAAATTGCGGTACCGTAATTAGCACCAAGGTCCCTTTGCGGCTCCCTACTTTAACGGCTGGTAAAAACCAGCCGTTAAGGTCGGGTCCCGCAAAGGGAACTCTTAGTAAGGCAGTAATGGTTTACCGGTACCAGTGCCCTTACCGGTACCCGTAGACCCTTACCACCTACCGTGTAATGAGACCCATAGTCCCATTATAACAAATGAATCTCAGCTTTTAATAACCTAATTTCATCCTCCATCACTTTATTCCTCTTGCTGGAGAGATCAATTAGCAAGCCTCGCATATAGCGCTTTAAAGCTTCCTAAGTAGATTCAATGCTCAACTATGGGGACCGATTTGTGGCCACAAAACAATCTGCCTCTTTCACTATTTTACCCACTTTTTAAGCGTTGTTCAACAGTGCAGGGTTCATTTTCCAATAGTTAGATTTAGGTATCAAAAACGACAAGGAAACCTCAACCCAGACAGGTGCAGGAGCAGATATCAGAATAACGTCAACATCTGCATCAAGAACATTTTCTGTACATTAACCTGCAACTAGGAGCACAGCTATGCGGGAATAAACATTATGACAACCTGAGTGGTAAGTGTGGAATTAATCTGAACGATGGGTGAGTCGCCACACGTCCACAAACCTGAATTCATCCAGCAATGCATGCAGTGATCTGTGATTCCCCCCCACCCAAATAGGTAATTGAACCCGCAAGCAAACACGTAATGTTGCGGCATGGCAACAACGGCGCCACTAGCACTACCGGTGCCGTTGTTGCCTTAATGCAACAGTTGTAATGAGGCCCAATGAATTTCTGCTTCCCCTAACCTGTGCCTGTATACCGGGATCCTCGTGAGATTCAACGACTTCCTGTTTCCCGGAACTTGTGCTTGGCTACCAGTGATCTTAGTGAGACACAACTGCTTTCTACTTCCCCTAACCTGTGCATGGATACTGGTGATCCTAGCGAGATTCAACGACTTTCTGCGTCCCCTAATCTGTGCGTGGATACTGGGGATCCTAGTGAGATTCAACGACTTTCTGCTTCCTCTAACCTGTGCGTGGATACCAGGGATCCTAGTGAGACTCAATGACTTTCTGATTCCCCTAACCTGTGCTTGTATACCAGGGATCCTAGTAAGATTCAATGACTTTCTGCTTCCTCTAACCTGTGCGTGTATACCAGGGATCTTAGTGAGATTCAACGACTTTCTGCTTCCCTGAACTTGTGCGTGGTTACCGGTGATCCTAGTGAGACTCAACTGCTTTCTACTTCCCCTAACCTGTGCATGGATACTGGTGATTCTAGTGAGAATCAACGACTTTCTGCATCCCCTAACCTGTGCGTGGATACTGGGATCCTAGTGAGATTCAACAACTTTCTGCTTCCCCTTACCTGTGCGTGGATACTGGGTATCCTAGTCAGATTCAACCACTTTCTGCTTCCCCTAACCTGTGCATGGATACTGGGGATCCAATTGAGATTCAATGACTTTCTGCTTCCCCTCGCCTGTGCGTAGATACCGGGATCCTAGTGAGATTCAGCAAAGTCCTGCTTCCACTAACCTGTGTGTGGATATCGGAGACCCTAATGAGATTCAATGACTTTCTGCTCCGCCTATCATGTGCGTGGATACCGGGGATCCCAGTGAGATTCAATGACTTTCTGATTCCCCTAACCTGTGTGTGTATACCAGGGATCCTAGTGAGATTCATCGACTTTCTGCTTCCCCTAACCTGTGCGTGGATACTGGGTATCCTAGTGAGATTCAATGACTTCCTGCGTACCCTAACCTGTGCGTGGATACCAGGGATCCTAGTGAGACTCAACGACTTTCTGATTCCCCTAACCTGTGCGTGTATACCAGGGATCCTAGTGAGATTCATCGACTTTATGATTCCCCTAACCTGTGCGTGTATACCAGGGATCCTAGTGAGATTCAATGACTTTCTGCTTCCCGGAACATGTGAGTGGTTACCAGTGATCCTAGTGAGACTCAACTGCTTTTTACTTCCCCTAACCTGTCCATGGATACCGGGGATCTGAGTGAGATTCAATGGCTTTTTGCTTCCCCAAACCTGTATGTGGATACTGGTGATTCTAGTGAGATTCAACAACTTTCTGCATCCCCGAACCTGTGCGTGGGTACTGGGATCCTAGTGAGATTCAACGACTTTCTGCTTCCCCTTACCTGTGCGTGGATACTGAGTATCCTAGTGAGATTCAACGACTTTCTGTTTCCCCTAACCTGTGCGTGGATACCGGGGATCCTAGTGAGATTCAATGACTTTCTGCTTCCCCTCGCCTGTCCATAGATACCAGGGATCTTAGTGAGATTCAGCAAAGTCCTGCTTCCACTAACCTGTGTGTGGATACCGGAGACCCTAGTGAGATTCAACGACTTTCTGCTTCGCCTAACCTGTCTGTGGATACCGGGGATCCAGGTGAGATTCAATGACATTCTGCTTCCCCTTGCCTCTGCGTGGATACCAGTGATCCTAGTGAGATTCAGCAAAGTCTTTCTTCCACTAACGTGTGTGGATCCCAGGGA
Organism: Ambystoma mexicanum; assembly: GCF_040938575.1. Taxonomy (NCBI): domain Eukaryota; kingdom Metazoa; phylum Chordata; class Amphibia; order Caudata; family Ambystomatidae; genus Ambystoma; species Ambystoma mexicanum. The sequence continues at coordinate 1,435,982,353 of NC_090931.1, forward strand.
TCCCACTGAGATTCAACGACTTTTTGCTTCCCCTAACCTGTGCGTGTATGCCGGGGATCCTAGTGAGATTCAATGACTTTCTGATTCCCCTAACCTGTGCGTGTATACCGGGGATCCTAGTGAGATTCAATGACTTTCTTCTTCCCCTAACCTGTGTGTGTTTACCGGGGATCCTAGTGAGATTCAATGACTTTCTGCTTCCCAAAACTTGTGCGTGGATGCCGGTGATTCTAGTGAGATTCAATGACTTTCTGCAACCCCTAACCTCTGGTTGGATACTGGGATCCTAGTGAGATTCAACGACTTCCTGCTTCCCCTAACCTGTGCCTGGATACCGAGGATCCTAGCAAGATTCAATGACTTTCTGCTTCCCCCTTGCCTGTGCGTAGATGGCGGGGATCCTAGCGAGATTCAATGACTTTCTGCTTCACCTCGTCTGTGCGTGTATACCAGTGATGCTAGTGAGATTCAGCAACGTTCTGCTTCCACTAACCTGCGCGTGGATACCAGGTATCCTAGTGAGATTCAACGACTTTCTACTTCCCCTAAACTGTGCGTAGATACCAGATTCCCTAGTGAGATTGAAAAACGTTCTGCTTCCCCTAACGTGTGCGTGGATACCGGGTATCCTAGTGAGATTCAATGACTTTCTGCTTCCCCTAAACTGTGCATAGATACCAGGGTCCCTAGTGAGATTGAAAAACGTTCTGCTTCCCCTAACCTGTGCGTGGATACCGGGTATCCAAGTGAGATTCAATGACTTTCTGCTTCCCCTAAACTGTGCATAGATACCAGGGTCCCTAGTGAGATTGAAAAACGTTCTGCTTCCCCTAACCTGTGCATGGATACCGGGTATCCTAGTGAGATTCAATGACTTTCTGCTTCCCCTAACCTGTGCGTGGATCCTAGTGAGATCCGAATCCACCGCGACGAAGGGAGGGCTGGAGCCCTGCCCCTCATCACCAGCCCTGCATCAGGAAAGCAGCATCCAGACACGACGACGCTCTGCTGAAGGTACTGAGGTATCCCAGTGCCGTGAAGCCTCGCATCTCCCCCTGCCTCTGCCCTCATGCTAGCGAGGTGCTCATGCAGCGCCATCTCCCTTTCTTATTGTTACTTGCTGAAATCTGCCTGTGCAAGCAGCGTGCGAGCGCCCTAAAATGGCCGCCGCTCCATTTGGCTTCTTCGGTTGCTAAGCAACCCCCTCAGCTGATCCCGCGAGCCGAGCGCTCCGATTGGCTCAGCAGGCCCATTTAGCCCGGCCAGCTGCACCGGAAGGCGAGAGCCGGCCCGCCCACTTCAAGGCCCGACACGATAAGGCTGGAGCCTGTCTCTGCCTGTCTCGCCGCATGAGCCGTGAGGCGCTAATCTATGCCCGTCTCCAATCCCATTGATGAAAACCCTAACTACTCATTGTACGCGGACTGGCACTTCCCCTATACTCCCAGAGGGGTGAGGGCAGGAGCCCCCCCAGCCCCACAGCCCAGCAGAGGATCCATAGCAGGACCCAGGCACGGAGCGTGCCACTGTGCAGGGCCCGCCTGACCCTGTCCGGAAGAAGTGCCTGACTCGCCCATGCCGGGCGCATCGCGGCACGATATCGAGGCTGAACCTCGATTTGATTTGAAAGAACCGCCGGCAGGCGGAATCGCCGGCGGCCAATCCTAAGGCCATACAAAGGCCTGTTCTGCGCCTGTTGCGCGGAGTGGCCATCAACTCGGCTCAACTTACACCCCACCCTCCACCAGAACCCTCTCGCATAAGGAGAATGTACTGTAAGTACCTGCAAGTACCGGGACATTACTGCATGCATGTACTTTTCAGATGATCTATGGTCACTACTACCAGTCACACACCCTCTGGTCATATACTGTGTTGTGCCTTATGGTCGTATTTAGACTACACTACTGTGTTGTGCCCTATGGTCGTATTTAGACTACACTACTGTGTTGTGCCCTATGGTCGTATTTAGACTACACTACTGTGTTGTGCCTTATGGTCGCATAGTGACCACACTACTGTATTGCGCCTTATGGTCGTATCTAGACTACACTACTGTGTTGTGCCCTATGGTCGTATTTAGACTACACTACTGTGTTGTGCCCTATGGTCGTATTTAGACTACACTAATGTGTTGTGCCTTATGGTCGCATAGTGACCACACTACTGTATTGTGCCTTATGGTCGTATTTAGACCACACTACTGTGTTGCGCCTTATGGTCGTATCTAGACTACACTACTGTGTTGTGCCCTATGGTCGTATTTAGACTACACTACTGTGTTGTGCCCTATGGTCGTATTTAGACTACACTACTGTGTTGTGCCTTATGGTCGCATAGTGACCACACTACTGTATTGTGCCTTATGGTCGTATTTAGACCACACTACTGTGTTGCGCCTTATGGTCGTATCTAGACTACACTACTGTGTTGTGCCCTATGGTCGTATTTAGACTACACTACTGTGTTGTGCCCTATGGTCGTATTTAGACTACACTACTGTGTTGTGCCTTATGGTCGCATAGTGACCACACTACTGTATTGTGCCTTATGGTCGTATTTAGACCACACTACTGTGTTGCGCCTTATGGTCGTATCTAGACTACACTACTGTGTTGTGCCCTATGGTCGTATTTAGACTACACTACTGTGTTGTGCCCTATGGTCGTATTTAGACTACACTACTGTGTTGTGCCTTATGGTCGCATAGTGACCACACTACTGTATTGTGCCTCATGGTCGTATTTAGACCACACTACTGTGCTGTGCCTTATGGTCATATTTAGACCACACTACTGTATTGTGCCTTATGGTCGCATAGTGACCACACTACTGTGTTGTGCCTCATGGTCGTATTCAGACCACACTACTGTGTTGTGCCTTACGGTCATATTTAGACTACACTACTGTGTTGTGCCTTATGGTCGCATAGTGACCACACTACTGTATTGTGCCTTATGGTCGTATTTAGACCACACTACTGTGTTGCGCCTTATGGTCGTATCTAGACTACACTACTGTGTTGTGCCCTATGGTCGTATTTAGACTACACTACTGTGTTGTGCCCTATGGTCGTATTTAGACTACACTACTGTGTTGTGCCTTATGGTCGCATAGTGACCACACTACTGTGTTGTGCCTTATGGTCGTATCTAGACCACACTACTGTGTTGTGCCTCATGGTCGCATAGTGACCACACTACTGTGTTGCGCCTTATGGTCGTATCTAGACTACATTACTGTGTTGTGCCCTATGGTCGTATTTAGACTACACTACTGTGTTGTGCCTTATGGTCGCATAGTGACCACACTACTGTGTTGCGCCTTATGGTCGTATCTAGACTACATTACTGTGTTGTGCCCTATGGTCGTATCTAGACCACACTACTGTGTTGCGCCTTATGCTCGTATTTAGACTACACTACTGTGTTGTGCCTTATGGTCGCATAGTGACCACACTACTGTATTGTGCCTCATGGTCGTATTCAGACCACACTACTGTGCTGTGCCTTATGGTCGTATTTAGACCACACTACTGTGCTGTGCCTTATGGTCATATTTAGACCACACTACTGTATTGTGCCTTATGGTCGCATAGTGACCACACTACTGTGTTGCGCCTTATGGTCGTATCTAGACTACATTACTGTGTTGTGCCCTATGGTCGTATTTAGACTACACTACTGTGCTGTGCCTTATGGTCGTATTTAGACCACACTACTGTGCTGTGCCTTATGGTCATATTTAGACCACACTACTGTATTGTGCCTTATGGTCGCATAGTGACCACACTACTGTGTTGTGCCTCATGGTCGTATTCAGACCACACTACTGTGTTGTGCCTTATGGTCGTATTTAGATCACACTACTGTGTTGTGCCTATGGTCGTATTTAGACCACACTATTGTGTTGTGCCTTACGGTCGTATTTAGACCACACTATTGAAACAAGGCGAGTGCCTATTTCATACCTGTTACACGCCAGCGCCTGCCGACGGCCAGACCCCCGGCATCACAACCCTATCAACCACCTTTTCTAGGGGCTACATAGACCATCCCAACCACGGTCACCTTTACCAGGTATTATTCAGCGTTTCCATAACATTCTCGACCCCACCATTTAGCATGTATCTACTCACCTCCATCTTGCTTGCCTACGTCATGACCAGCCTCAATACCACATTTCCGACCAAGATGGCTCCACACCTACCCAACATGCCAGCCCTACCCAGGCGTAACAACCAAGTACCTTACCCAGACTTAAACGCCTCTCAGACACTATCTTCCAGTCACCCTCGCACCACCACAGAAAGGAACTTAGGACTTAGAGCCAGACTAGCCAAAATCCATGAACCTCTTGCCCGCTCACTGCCCACTACACATAACTCTAGATCGCTGCCACCGCGACCAATTACCTCCACACAACCCAGTAACCCACTACAAACCCTTCAGAACTCCCGCAACCAGGGTACCCCTAAACTTACACAAGACAAGCGCCATACTACTACCTCAAAAAATATAGCTACCATCTCTAAAAACAAAGCTAGCCCCAATATCAAGGGAGCCTTGATCAATGCTAGGTCGCTAGTAGCTCATGCCACAGAAATTGCAGACCTAATACTCACCGAAAACATTGACTTCCTCGCCATCACTGAGACCTGGCTACACCCAGCAGCAGGCCCTATGCTTATGCAGATAACTATTCTATCCTGAGACAAGACCGCCCTAGCTCTAGAGGAGGTGGTGTCGCCTTTATCCACAAGTGCAGTCTTACCATGAGACTAACCACCTTGACCGACGCCCTCTCTTGCGAATCACTAGCAGTCAAAATACCACTCACTAACTCCCAAACTCTTAACATCTACCTGATCTACCGTCCGCCAGGCCCCATCGGCACCTTCGATGAAGACCTTAACTCCATCCTATCCAGCAACCTCAAAAGCTCCACTCAAGCCCTCACCTTAGGAGACTTTAACTTGGGCTACAATGACTTAGAAGACCATTCCGCTAGCACCATAGCTAATACTCTTACTGAATTAGGCTTTGTGCAAAGATGTATGACACCTACGCACACGAAAGGTAGAACACTTGACTGGGTGGCCGACCACAACTGCCTAGTGAACATCACTAATATCTCACCCCAAGCCTGGACCGACCACCATTTGGTATCATTCACGCTCTCCACCGACAGACCCTCACCCCCGCCCACCATCAAGGCCCCACCCACTCTCACTAGAAACAAGAAGAACATGACAGCAGAAAGACTCATCCCTGACCTCCTCCCCATTCTCAACTCACTTCCTGATAACCTGGACCCTGAGTCCTTAGTTGAAGAATATAACAAGATTATGGCCACCTCACTGGACCGCATCGCCCCCTTTAAACTGAGATCCAGTAAACCGAAAACGCACCTCAACAAATGGTACACACCATTCCTCAAAAAACTAAGACAGCAAAAAAGAAACTGCGAGGCCATCTGGAAAAAATCCCCTTCAGTCTCTAATAAACTAAAACTCTCCAAACTAGCCGCACTCTACAAAAAAGAAATCTACCTGGCCAAACGAGCCTCCTTTGACTCTCGTATATCCCAAACGAAATCTAACATGAAAGAACTTTTCTCCATCCTCAAAGAAATAGAAACCCCCATAGCACCCCTTGACACGTGCACCAAAGATAAAAACTGGTGCTCAGAAATTCAAAGTGCCCTAGCCAACAAGATTGCGACTCTTCAAAGTAAAATCACTAGCAAAAGAGCATCCCTGAATGACACCCTCAACTCAATAATTCCGGACAAACCCACACCCACTGACCTAGCCCGCTTCCAATTCACCAAAGTCAACATACTGGAAGTCGAAAAAATCATCCTGTCCTTGAAACCGACTAACTGCCAGGGAGATCTATGCCCTGCACAGCTCATTAAAGATGCTGCCTGCGACCTCTCCCCTTTCATTACAAAATTGATCAATGCTTCCTTTGCCACTGGCTCCATCCCTACTAACCTAAAACAATCCTGGGTACTACCTCTACTGAAAAAACCTACACTCGACCCAGCCACACCCACAAACTACCGACCCATAACTACGGTTCCCTTTCTACTAAAAAGTCTGGACAAGGTTGCCTATGTACAAATACAGAAGCACTTGGAAGAACACAACCTCTTAGGCTCTAGACAATCTGGGTTCCGTCCCCAACACGGGACTGAAACCGCCCTTATTGACTTGAAAGCGCAGATCGATTCGCTCAGAGACAACGGACAAGCCGCCCTACTCCTCCTCCTCGACCTATCTGCAGCCTTCGATCTGGTCGATCACTCCGTCCTGTGCTCACACCTCCACTCTTCGGCTCACTTCTCCAGCGAGGCCATCACCTGGATCACATCCTTCCTTAACGGCAGGACTATGAGGGTCTTCTCTCCCACGGCGGCAGCAGACCCTATACCCATCACCTGTGGTGTTCCTCAGGGCTCTTGTGTCTCCCCCACATTATACAACATATTTACCAAGCCCCTTTTCGATGATTTGGATCATCTTGGTATCACCTACACTAACTATGCAGATGATACTCAGATCCTCCTTCCGCTTTCAGGAGATTATGGAAAGGATTTGGCCTTGTTAAATAGGGTGTACATCATCATCCAGGCATGGATGGCTACTCATGGACTATGCCTGAATGATGATAAAACAGAACTCATCATCTTAGGCACCACAATCAGTATAAAGAAACTTGGCCCGGCTTATAAATCCTTCATGATTGACGGGAACAACATCAAAGTCGGACTGGAGGTCAAAACATTGGGATTCTATCTAGACTCCAATTGTTCCCTCAAAAGACAAGTGAGCTCCCTTGCATCCTCCACGGCTTACACGTGCAAATTAATCCGTGCAGCCAAACCTTTCCTGTCCGACATTAGTTGTCTGACACTCGCCAGAGCCCTCATACTGTCTCGCCTTGACTATTGTAACGCCCTCTACCTAGGATCCACCAAGGCCATCACCAATAAACTGCAAACCCTTCAGAACAACGCTCTCAGAGCAGCTCTGGGCATCTCCAGAAGAGAACACATTACAGGATTCAGCCAACAGAACAATTGGCTCCCCACCAGAGATAAAATTCTCTTAAAAACGGCATCCCTCACCCACAAGTCTCTCAACAACGCAGCCCCAACCTACCTGACCAACAGGTTCCACAAACTATCCTCCTCAAGACCCATCAGAACCGCATACAAAGATTGCTTATCTGTCCCCCACTACAAACGGGCCACTATAGGAGGCAACAGCTTCCCGGTAAAAGCTGCCAAGTTCTGGAACTCCCTGCCTCCAAACCTCAGAGCAGACTTGCCTTATCAGAACTTCCGATCCAAGTTAATCTCCTGGCTGAAACTGGAGACCCACTAAGACCAGGTAGTGTCTAGCGCTACACGCACACATTGTAACCACGTGTGCCTCTTGCTTATCTGTATATTACATTACGGCCTGCTGGCCTTACTGTTGATTTGTATATATTGTATATAACATTTGTGCACCTATATTTGTATTATGTATATTCCTCGTGTAGTGTAACCAAGCTTCGAAAATTCATGTAAAGTCTGCGCCCTGATACCCCCGGGTACGCTCGCGCATTATAAATAATAAAACAAACAAACAAACATGAAATTACTGAACACCAAGAAACCCAAAATGAAGTTCAAGCTCAGCTCGCTTCTGTCCAGTTTGCTATGAATGTGCTGCTTAAACTCTGTGGGAAAATATTGGAGGAGGTTGCTCGTGTTACCGCCCACAGACAGGCAACATATAAAGAAGATGAAGAATTGGAAGAAGTAAGAGCTGAAGCTGAGCTGCAGGCCTCCCAGGCGTTGTCGGAAACAAGTTTCTGATAATGTTCAGGATATAGTCCCTCTCGATGACAAACCAGATTTGGACGATCAGAGCATGAAGTCAGACGAGGACTCTACTATGTATCTTACAAGACAACAGAGAAGATTACAGAAGCATCTATAAAAACACATGAAATAAAATCTAAAACTAGCAAGAGCACTAATGATAAAAACAGTAAAAGGTGAAAGATGTATTCGGTTTGAAGAGAAACCAGAGTATAATGAAAAAAACAGTATGCCCAAGGTCCCCATGGTAAAAATGGGAATAGAATAAGGCAAACAGGAAGAAGAAGAGAGGTTTCAGGTCGAATGGAATTCTGAGAAGCTGGCTAATTAATGGAAAGCAGGCAGATGATGCATTAGAAGAATCATTAGTAAGCATGCCTGAATCACTTGTGCCAGATAACAAGGGGGGGAAATAATCAAAATCTGGAATCTTTAGCAGCAGGGCTAATAAGAGTAATGGACCCAGTCACTGCAACCGAAAACAAGTCAGATAAGGCCAATGTGTACAGAAGTTCGGGACCCACCTTCACTATCAAGAAACCGGTACAAGGTTTAAACAAAGGAAGAACTCACATAAACAGAGCTGATTTCCTTGGAATTCTGCGACACAAATTACCATGGAGAATTTTGGACACTAAAGATTTCGAATTTATTGAACCCTTGACGTGCTCGAATCATCGGTTTAGTAGGGTGCACTGCAGTTCTCCTGAAACAGCAGATTTGATTAGAACATATAGCAACTTTTCGGAGTTGGGATATGAATTAGACCCAGTATGATATGAGAGGTTATTTATAACATGCTTAATACCCAGAGGTTTCTAAGCGCGGACTGGGGGTCAAACCTGTGTTGCTCCGTGTCGTCTTGCTTCCAAGGCTAGCATGTTGCCCCTGAGTAACCTTATACGCCCGAATACACTTGATGCAGGCATAATCAGGGAATATGTGAAACAGCTGGGAAATAATGCAGGAAGAAAAGGAGACGCTAACACATTGAATATGCACCTTCTGGGAATATTAAAGTGATTCATTGAATCAGATGCCTAGAAGGGTACTTCCAAAAATGTAACTCGGTCCCTATGCACCTGGAACATCTGGGGCTTTGCTCACCTAATGTCTGAGGAAGGGTCCCTGAAGGGTCTAATGGAAAATGATATATTCCTATTGCAGGAATCTTGGCTTATCACATCAATGGATTCCAAATATTCAAAACCTTGGCAAAAAAGGGAAAGAGGGGGCGCCCTTACAGGGAATTGGTAATTGCTGCTAGATGCTATATAAAATTGGTAGAGATTGAAATTAACTGTAATGGTCCTTTTGAGCTAGCTGTAAAAGTCAACTTTCCTAACACTGTAACTGGTGTCATTGTAATCAACATTTATGATCCCCCGGGAGGCATGCAAACAGAGAGTATCAGGGAAACTGTTTCAGAAATAATTGATCTGTCTCAATTTTCAAAATTGGACACAGCCATGCCTTCCTGACACTCAAATCTGACTGTCTGAATGAGTATATATGGTTCATAATTAGGAGTACTTAAATGCTAGAGTGAGTGTTGTAAAAAATGAAAAGTGCACCAAACCAAGTGTGCATTATGTACCTAGTGATTCCACCATACACCATTTTAAGCACGGACCTCTTTCTCATATATACAGATCAGTGGTCAAACTTTTTCGCAAAATGCCATTTGATGTTATGCAAATCAGACTGGTGCCCTCATTGGTGCTATTCTTCCCCATCTTTATCCTTTTATCATATAAATACTTTAAAATAATACAATACAAATGCAACTGGTAAAATTCTGGTTGAGCAAACATGCACAACCAAAGTGAAGACTTAAAAAAAGAAGGTGTTCCAAACACGTAGAAGCAGGCAATTATTCCCATCTGATTCACATAGTGGTACTGCACCACTGCAGGGATTTTCTTCTGCACAGCAGATTGTTGCTTAACTTGCACTATGCTGTAAATTCGTTTTACACTCTGCCGTTACAAGGATCATTCTACCCAAATCATCCTTCTGAGGGTAATTGCAGACTAACTGAACCACAATGCACCGCTTCCTTGAGAGCATGATTGCAGTGGATTACTACCAGAGTTCACTGCCTCACTTAAGCCCCTGACTTTATGGAAATACCTTGGCACATGAAAAAAAACATTTGAGCAAAACAATTCTAGTTAACACATGGCCTCATGAATTGATGTCTAAACAGAAAGGCACTTTTTTCTCCCCCACCTTGTACCAGTCAGTGCAGAACTCAAAATGGACTGCTTTAATCCCACCCCCAGAATATTGATGCGCGCATAGAAGCGCGACGTACGCTTATCTATTTGATAGCACTTTGCTTGCTCTGTTGCTTCCTAGCTAGGTTTGAGCTATATAAAACCCCTAATGCAAAAACAAATACGTGGGGGGTTTCCAAACTGATCCTGAGAAGTGAGTGTGGTTTTAGAATTTCAGTTTTTGCAGCATTGGTCCATCGCTGAGGCACCCGGGATTGAAGGCATCCTTGTGTGTGGAGCCATGTTTTCCATTTCTTCATTTCCCATGTCCCCCACTCTCTCCCTTGTGGGTCTCCTCTTGACACAGACTTCCGGATGTCTGTGGCCGGTCGAGTCCTGTGCACCGAGGAGGCTCTACCTAGTACCCCTAGGATATCCAGGAAAGGCAGTACAACACCGTCTCTGACATTGAAAGTCCAGTGGTGGACTGACTGATGCCAGCAGGCCCTCGAGGAGCCTCAAGCAGACCCTCACCACAGCGCCACTGCTGGCCTATGCGGATCCCCAGTTGCCTTACATCTTGCACGTGCACTCGAGTCTGGAGAGATTGGGAGCTGTCCTGTATAAAGGCGCTTTGACTGGAGCAGAACGGGAGAGGTCATAAAACACACTACAAGAATGGAGGCAACATGGAAAAGAGGCAGACATCTGGGTCAAGTAGTGGCGGAAGCATAAAACCTTTGACTCGGGGTAGGAGTAGAGGGGCGTGCAGACTTACAGTAATGTCTTAAACGGAATAAAGGGTCGAAAAAAGGTGGAGGGGTGTTAAGTTTGGCGGATTGCCACTGTACAAAATATAGAAACAATCTGAAAAAGCAGCAAAAAAATAAAAAGCAGGCAATAGAATAGGTTATATGTTTTAAACAATTGAGTCAAGAAATTAAAAGAAGACAAGAAAACTGAACTTATTCAAAGTGAATTAAATGATTGTAACACATTCATTAAAAAAAAACAATACTCTTAGAACCCTTTTCACATAGCTCATACTGTAAGCTGAATCACTTCTAGGTGTTTTGGCTTTAATGTTTTTTCGCAGTGTACGGGCCTCCACCATTCACGATGAAGGATGCTCACCTTTTTACGTATGCATCTGCCTTTAATAAACAATTACCTCTGAAAAGCAGCACCCTAAGGCACAGAGTACCGCAGAATAGCAGAAAGTGAGGTAATTACATTACTTGCATGCATTCACAAATTCCTTACTATGGGCCTCATTACGTTAATTACCGCCAATGTCCCCACTCTGTCATACTAGGAGTATGGCCCTGGAGTGGAGGATTTACCTCCAGCACCGTGCTAGAGGGGAATCACCAACTCTCTGCCTAAAAATCAGCAAAATTGGCGGAATTACAGCGGTGGAATTCCTGCCACAGTAATAATGCCAGAAAAGCCCCACAGAGTCCTGTGGACTCATAAAAAATTGGTATTTACACCGCCACAGCCACTTTTAATCTGGCGGTAGACCGCCCAACCAAATGGCGATAACAGTAATTCAGTTGGGCGGTATGCCGGCAGATTTACCACCAAAATACCGCCTAACTAGTAGGATGCCCAAATTGGAAGTGTTCTTATATGACACTAGCCCATGAGTTATCCGCCTTCGCTCAGATATCGCAAAAATAAGCCTGTGGCCTTGAAGTCGAAATGAACGTAACCTGAGTCTAATGAGAACAGTGTGAGATGAGTCCAGAATTCCTCCAGCTAACCAAAAGATACCCTTCCCAACCAAAAAATGCACGAGCTATTCTTAGAAAGGGTTCCCATGGAGAATCCCCAGCAAACACTATGAGCTCCTGGGAGATGATGTGATTTGACCGGTGAGCTGGAACCGAGGGCTAATCCAGCCCAATCAGTCAAAATGGCTGCGGGTAACTCAGCACTAAGCAGCAGGCATGCCTCATGTCCCAGTCAATCTCTTCCCCTCTTGCTTACTGTATGGGAAGCAGCTTCTCCACAATGCACCGCTGCAGCCGCACACGTACAACCTAGCCAACGCAGATTTACGCACATTATTGCACGCTGTAGTGCAAAGCAATGTTAACTCCTCCTGTCATTTACACATAGCAGGCGGCATTTACAATGGATTCCATACAAGGAATTCCATAGAATCCAGCGGCGTTCGTCCAGCATGAAAATCACATTGAAATGCCGATCCCGTTCTGTTCCCCCCCACCTCTTGCAAAAGCCCTGGAGCGGAAAAAAGTGGTGTTAAAACAAGTACAATGCCTATTTTAACACATCATTTTGTGCTTCCAGAAGTTCGAAAATGATCCCCAAAGTGTTTCTTATCAGCGAGCTCAATGTTGATAATAGGAAGTTCAACTTTCCTGACTGCTTAAAATGTACTCAATACATCCAGCATATTTCACTTGTGTATACACCTCATTTTGCAAAGTTGCTCCTTATAAGGCTTTCCAAGGCAGGACACTAATTCTGGTGTAGAAATATGGGTATGTGCTTCGCTTTTATGCTGTGTCGTTATGACATCTTGCGTTATTTCCGCCTCCGGGTCCTTGTAACCACAATGGAGAGAGCGAATCTGCATCCGCAGTGGTGTGTGCTACAAAGTGTTAGGGTACCTACCACGGGCAGACGCTTCCGAACCTGGCGGATGTATCCCAGGTTCCGGCTCGCAGGTGGAGTGGTTCCCCGACGGTCGTCCATGCTCGTTACTAAGAGACGCGGACTCACGCCGGGCAGGTCAGACATTGGCAGCGTAGGCTTGCATGTCAAGCCTCGTTACGTTGACGAAGGACGTCGGCGCATGCGCAGTTCGGCATGCGCCTCAAGCCTCGGTTTCATGCCGAGAGCTTCTTATTGCACTCGAGTTCAGGAATGAATCGTGTCTTAACGCGGTTAGTTCCTGACTCACCCCTGTGCTCGCCTTGCTGTTTGTTCCAGTCCCTGCTACATTCGTCCTGGGTCCGGGTTCCCTGCTGCCTTGTGTCCTGCCTGGTCCTCTGTTCCCTGTGCCTTACTTGTGCTCCGTTCTCCATTGGGATCCCCTCCGTCCACAGGGGTTGACCCTTTGCCCTCCGGTTTCTCTTGGGGTACAGCTTCCCTTGGGTCCCAGTTCTTCCTGGTTTTTGGTTTCCCCTTGGGTCCTGCTCTCCCTTGGGTTCCTGTTTTTTCCTTTGGGTCCCAGTTTTCCCTTGAGTACCAGTCTCCTCATGGGCCCCTGCTTTCCTTGGATCCCAGTCCCTCCTTGTTTCAATTTTTTCCCGTGATTCTCTGCTTGTGTCCTCTGGGCCGGGGTACCAGCTCCTGGTTGCCGCTGTTGTCCCATCTGTGCATCTGGATACTTCTGACCATCCTTCTCTCCAACATCTTAAGGACTGTGTAAGGCTGGCAAGTTTCATCGTTGTACAAGGAGTATCCTTTCCTCAGTCTTCAGACCTGGACATTTCAGAATCATCTACCTTCCCTGTCAGTGCTTGCACTGTCTTGGCGTCACGTGTTTCCGTGGCGTCAGGAGCGGATCCCCATTCATACCTGTTCTATCAGGACGGGGTGGAGGTTGCTTCCTTATGTCATCTTATCTTCGTTCGACTTCCTGCAGCAACAGTCTGGCTTCTCCAGTTCGGCCGTCTTCTGGAAATACAGGTATGCAACATTCACGCGATGCCCATCTTAACACAAAGAAGTGTGCCGCACACCACCAAGCCCCCAAACCACTCCCAAAATATAGAAGCAGCACAAGAAGCTCCTGCCCCACATTCAACACCCAGTGTCACCTGACATACCCTGGGCCCCTGATTGCTGCTGAACCCTCTCTTTGTCCGATCTCACCTGATGGTCTGTGTCTCTTTGGCTCCCCAAGTGCTGACACCTCCTAGGTATCCTCTCTTTGGCCTTCCTGACTGCATGCACCCCCTTTGTGCCACCACTGTGCACTCCCTGACTGATGACACTATCTCCCTAGTCTGTAAGTGTATTCCCTGGTTCTATGTACCCTTCTATGCCTTTCTTCACTGCTGGTACAACCTCCGTACCCATTATGTGTCCTCCTTGAGTGTTGGGACTCCCTCTGTGCCGTCTCTGACTGCTAACATGCACTACGTACCATCCTTGACTGCTGAACTCTGCACACTCTCCCACTCCTGCACCCACCCCCATGCTCCTGGCAACACCATCCAGCAACTACCGCCAACAACCTCACTTGCCTTTGCCTGAGTAACATCATTCTCATCCTCCATAATCCCACCTAACACCCACAGATCATTGGTCAATTTCCGCCACATTATGAGGCACACTCCCTGCCTGACCAGTTTGCCACCTTTCTCACAACACCAGGCAACCACCAGGACCATGCCACAGCCATGATTCCTAAGGTTTCTGAGATGATGAACGGAAGGGCCTGGTGGATGGCACCTAATAGTTCCAGAATGACTGCCATCACACCAAACGGTGGAAGGCCATCCTGCAGAATGTTGACTTGGTGGGAACATCGCATGGCCGTACCAATGAACATGCTATGGCAGGACCTAGAGAGATGTTTCTGAAAGTGGTTTGCAAGAATCCCCAGGATGTCCCAGGCAAAGAGGGGTCTCACCAACATCACCCATGGACCTTTAGCTGTGTGATAGAATTATCAACACAACATTTTTCCATTTCCTTAGACCGAAACTGGACCCCATTGTCAGTTAATATACTCCTTGGGAAGCCTTCCCTAGCACATATTTCTGACATGAAATCAACAACTGTTTTAGCATACATACAACGTTTAATCAAAACTTCCACCCACCTGGTCAAAAGGTCAATCACTATTAAACAGAATTGTTGTTTTCCATCACAATGAACAGGTCCTAGTATATCTATGCCTACTTCATCCCAAACCTTTCCTGGAATATTCATTACCACCATAGGATATTTCACATTCACACATGCTCTGTCACTTTCGTTGCAAAGGATACATTGTCTGATGACTCTCTCGATCTGGAGATCACATCCCGGCCACCAGAAATCATCACGTATGCTTTGCTTCGTCTTCATTATCCCTTGATGACCCTCGTGACCCAGCTCAATAATTCTTTGTCGTAAACTCGCAGGTGGAATTATTCGGTCACCTCTCATGACTCTGTCATTTACCACATTGAGTTCATTTGCAATTCTCCAATAATCCATGAGATAACGTTCTTCAAATTTTTTTCTCAAAGATTCTTTACTTTGGACAATTTGTTTCAAAAACTTCATGTGATTATCTTGTTTTTCTGCTTCTTCCCATTCGGCCTTAGAAATTAACAGTGTCTCTGCATTCAGGACAATTTATGAATTAGCCTCATTCCCTTCGTCAATCTCAGAGTTATTGGTGAGACGTGACAGACAATCAGCAGCACGATTCCTTACTCCTGGTACATACCATACTGTGCAATTGTACTCCTGTAGAAGTATAACCCATCTTTTTATCCGGTTGGAGACATTGTCTAACCCTTTATTCTTGATGACATGTATCAATGGTTTATGGTCAGTGCGGATTTCCACCTCCACTCCCCAAATGAAATTTCAAAATTTTTCTGTCGCCCACTTTGATGGCCAGTATCTCTTTCTCTATTGCAGCATATGATTTCTCTGCACCTTTTAGAAATCTTGATGTAAAGGCAATTAAAAACTCCTTTCCATCAACTTCTTGGGTGACTACAGCTCCAAGGCCCAAATTGCTAGCATCTGTTGTAATTATGGTTTTCTTTCCACTCCTAAAATTCTTTAACGATGGTGCCCTACTCAACTCTAGCTTGATCATTTCAAATTCTTCTTCACATTCCACATCCCACTCAAAGGTTTTCGTCTTCAAAAGCTCACGAAGTGGAACAGTATGCAAAGCAAAATCCCTTATAAATTTGGAATAGTATTCTGCCATTCCAATGAAGGTGCGTACCTCTTCCTTCGATTTGGGTCTTGGCATGTTTTCTATAGCATTTTCTAACTGCTTCTTTGGTCGTATACCTTTAGCAGATATAGTATGCCCAAGGTATTCAATTTCACTGCGGTTGATATTACATTTGTCTCAACTGAGATTCATACCTTCCTGATATAATTTCTTGTAAACATGTTGTAACCTCTCATCATGACCTTTCTGATCAACAGCATGCACCAATATATCATCTTGAAAACAGGCAATTCCTTGATTGCATTCAAAGAGTTTGTGCATAATCCTTTGAAATACTGAGGCAGCTGATATCAACCCAAAAGGTAGTCTCTTGTATTGGTACAATCCATCTGGTGTAATAAATGCTGTCATTTCTTTAGAGTCCTTATGTAGTTTCACCTGGTGGTATGCTGAAGTTAGATCACGTGTGGAAAAATATTTCGATGGCCCAATGGTAGATATAATTTCCTGTATATTTGGGAGTGGATGCCTGTAAGGGACTACACACTTATTTAATTCTCTCATGTCCATACATATTCTCAGCTTTCCAGATTTTTTTTAAGAACAACTAATGGCGAAACCCACTCACTGACATCTATCCTTTCAATGATTTTCTGGTCTTCTAGCATTTTAATCTCCTTCCGTACCTCTTCCCTCATGGAAAGTAGAATGTTGCGTAACCTTTGTGCCACAGGAGTATGGTTGGGTTTCATCCTGATTTTGTGGACGAATCCATGAAGACATCCAATTTCATTTCTAAAAACACCTTTTATTATTTCATCCTTATTAGTGATCTCCTTGGTCATTTGAGATTCTATAGTTCCATTCTCAATGGAATATACTGATTCACTGGATGCAGTATCCAACTTCACCTTGAGTTTGCTCTGATGGGTCCAACTCAACAAAGGTGTTCTTCCCGCTTTGGTAATGTATATTTTCCCATTTGATTTCCTCTCTTTGAACTTAAGCGTGCCCCAGAACCATCCGATGACATCTATCTTAACTCCTCCATAGGCTCTGGGCCTTATGTGTGGCTCATGAAGATATTCATGTCGTTCCCTGTTCCACAGATTTTGCAGTACAAGAGTATATTTAGCACCTGAATCAATCATCATGTGCATGTTGATTCCATCGACACACACTGTAGCCTTAGGACTTTCCATTTCTTTTTCATTTTCTTCATCCGTTATGACAAACACGCATTCCTCTCCGTCTTCATCACTGTAGTTATCATTCCCTATCCAATTTGTAGAAGCACTTTGTATTCTGCAAGATCGGGCATAATGTCCCTTACCTTTGCATTTCCCACAAATCATTTTTAGAGCAGGGCACTCTGGGTTATCTGCCCAATGATCTGCGCCATCACATTTGAAACACCTCCCTGTGTTCTTCCCTCTAGAGTCATCTCTCCGCCTGCGTGGACTTTCTTTCTCACATCATTGTTAGTTGCTCTGAGATTTATTTTGTTCCTTCTCGCCTCATTCCAGGATGATCTGCCATTTTTTTCTGGCTTGTGTCTACTATTTGTGCTTTCTGCTATTTGGCCTATAGATTCACTTTTCTTGTTAGCATTTAGCATCGTGGTTTTATTTTTTGAAATCTCATGCTTAGTTTCAGTTGTCTGCAGTCTGCTTTCCAACTCTTTAACACATTTCTCATTATGCTTGACTTCTTTGGCTACGCGTAAAACGGTGTCCAGAGTAGGATCATCTTCAGCCCATAACTTTTCTCTTACTTTGCTGCTCCTGCACTCTAACATGAACTGATCCCTCAATCGTTCATCCAATTGGGCATTAAAATTGCATGTTTTAGCCAACTTTCTCAAATTTGTAATGTATTGTTCCACGCTTTCACCTTCTTCCTGAATCTTTTTCCCAAATTTGTAACGCTCTACAATTGTGCTCAATTGCTTCTCATAATGCTCGCCCGTTTTCTTCACTGAACGTTCATATTCATTCAGGTCAACATCCTCATCAAGGGGTAGCTCTGGTAAGTCTTCAAATTTTTCCTGTCCCGCTGGGCCCAAACAGTGCAACAAACGAGACTTCCTCTTCTCTACGCTGCAGCTCTGACCACATACAACACCAGCATAGTGCTCAAATGATTTGATCCATCTCTTCCACGGAATTGCTGGCTCGCCCACTTCTGACAGAAAAAACATGGGTGGTGGTACACCGCTGAAAGACATGGTGGTTTGTTGCAGGCTTATGTCGGAAAGTTTCGGCTATGTGGAACTGCAGACACTTTCAAAATTGAGCATTGGGAAAACTGCACAGCTGTTGTGGATATATCTTCATAAAATGATGTTGTTTGCTGAAATATATATATATAATTATGCCACCAATTAATTTCAGTCTGTTAAATTATATTAGCTTCCTCTCCACATCTCATTCACAATGTCCATTAAAAGATGCCCTTATATACCATATAATACGGTAAAATACGAGTTCAAAATAGCATGTAAGCAATGTTGACATATGCCGGTTCGTGAAATCCTGTTTGCCTTTTCCTTACGCTATATTCACATATTCATATAACGTTCCTTTATATACTGTATATTACGGTAACTCCCAGCAGTGTACATTCAACGTGGGAAGATTAGTATTCAGTCGTAACGTTCACCCGGAAACACACAACGTGATAAGCAGGACAGAGGTGCAGGCACAGACAGCACAATCAGGGCACTTACTTGGTAGCCGATGCAACGTTAAAAGAAACGGAGCAGCATAGGGAGTAAGATGAATGGAACCGGGATCCTCGAATGAGCGGAGCGGCAACAGCGGTTACACAGGGCCCGCTGCAACGCTCATAACAACCCGCTCACGATGCGATGAGGCGGTGGGGCCTGGAAAAGATCCTCGTCGTCAGGGCTGTTGTTAGGTCTGGAAAAGATCCGGGGCTGAGCTAATGTCAGGACTGGCTAGACTCGGGGCTAGCTAGTCTTTTGGTTGTAGTCCCTCAGCTTCTATTCGGGGCTACAACCAAAAGATCAGGGGCTATAGCCCCCTTAGCCCCCCCCTCCCCCCTAGCAACGCCTCTGCTTGTCGTCAATTGAAGTGTAAAGGTAAGGAAGGAGAAAGTATATTTTATAAGTATACCTTTATTGATGCAAGTCAAAGGTATATACGTTATGAAATAAGGGGACGTAAACAGGCCCCACCGACCACGGAGGCCCCACCGACCACGGCTCCAACGTTTCAGCAATAGTTTGCCGAGATCAACATTGCGGAACGTGCCACAGCTCATGACTCCACAAGCTGTCTCTCACGTGAAGCCTCGTGACAAAGAACAAAGATATTATGCATATTACAGCTCTGACCATCATTGATGTCAACAGCCCCACCGGAATTACAGGACCAGAGTTTGGAACTGAAGGTGCTTCCACCGCATGCATGCCACAGAACATTCGAAGATGTGATTTCTCAACTGTGTGAGTGGGCAAGACCTTTTGTCTCTGGCACAAATGCTCACAAGCTCAGAAGAAAACACCCTCCCCTGTCGAAATAGCAAATGGCATGTGACATGCCTCCACAGGACATTTTGCTTCTGTCACCCTACATCTGTCTGTGGCTACATACAGATATTTGACCGATGTGCAAGGACAGGTGATGACCACCTGTTGTTGTCAAATAGGTGAATGGATACACCTGACCCTACCCCTATTTCCAAACAATTCCCTGGTTCATCCTGGAACAACACATGTCTTTTCAAATGCTAGCAGGGAAAATAATCACATTAGCTAGCATAGACCACTGGCCCACACCATGTACCCGATTCCCACAGACATGGAGTCACCACCTAAATATACCTCATGTGGGTGAATGACCGTATGTATGACTATACCAACATAGTATAATGCCAGCAGGCACCATGCATCGAGTGGATGAGCAGTCATATGCAAGAACCAATGGGGGTGGGGAGGTCATTGTCCCAATGTGCACATTGCATGAAGTCCCATGCCAACCTCTGCACTCCCATGCATGCCAGTCCCTTCTGTGCAATTTTCCTTAACAGCATTCCATAGTCCAAACAAAAACAATAAATGAAAATCCAGAAAGGCATAGGTTCAAGTGCACCAGGTACAGTTTTTAGGGGCGATAAGTTGAAAGGTGGGAGGCCATAATCATGCAGTCACATACATCCATCCAATGCACTAGTCCAACATGAATATCACATGCATGTGCACAATCATTCAATTTCACAAAGCAAGGCGGTAGGTGGTTGCAGCAATGTAGCAATGGCAGCATTGCCAATGTTGATAAGTGTCCCCATTCTACTTACCAAAAACATAGTCGTGCCATTGAGATGCAAAAATAGTGTAAATAGCCTGTGTGGGTTCCATGTGATAATGTCCCCGCAAAATGTTGACATGCAAGAATGGCGCCGTTTTCTTTCTGCAGCATTACCCCATGGAACCTGCGGGGAAACACCCCTGCACCCCCCACATTTTTTTAAAGGGAGCGAGGGACACGCTGCAATCCCAGGTCCCATTTACCCCATATAGTGTCCATAACTAATGTCACCTATGCTGTTTCCCGGTGACTATATGTACGGCAATATTATTTATGGGGACAATATTACCTGATACCCCTGTGTGTACATGCAGCAAATGTTTGTATGCATGTTTCGGTACTCTGTGAGTGTGCAAAAGAAGCCCCAAGTGTGACTTCGATAGGGGTGTCATGCAATGCGACACCACACCAAATCACAGATGTGCGCGCGTGTGTCTGCACTGTAGGTGGAGAAAGGAGATGCGAAATAGCGAGTTGTCCATCAACAGAAGTCATGCCATCTCTTACCTGCCCCTTTAATACCCTGCTTCCATGCTTTGGCCCTGGTGAGTCTGAAAGATGCGTCAGATCTCCTGTGTTGCTCCAGCGACATGACGCAGAGTCCCCACAGATCCCTCTCAATACTGGGGCTTCACCCAATGATATGGTCTGCTGCTAGACAGCACAGACAAGGGGGAGGTGAACAGGTAAGGAAACAGTGGCCTGCACACACACCTGCATCCCCGCCTTCAGAGACACGTGGGAGGGAAGAAAACAAGGTGATCATTGCCTGGTAGCAAAATGTCAAGTTGTGATATATATGAACACCCCAGGCACAGGGCGAGCAGGGGTCAGCAGCTGCCGTGACCCAGGCACAAGGTCTCCCCATACTGGCTGTGCTCAGCAACAAGCATGTCAGCCATCAGTTAGTGTCAAATTCCCTTGTGAAGGGAAGTCAAAGTCATTCATGCAAAAATCTATGTGGCTGTGCGTTTGCTACACTGTATTGCATTTGTTTGAAGAGCAGAGATGTCTATTTATCTCAGAAATGACTTACAATAACAGGTAAACAGATGGCGGAGGCACTTCCCCAAAGTGTGCCTCTATGATAGCACAAAGATGAGAACAAGCAGTCAGCCTGTTTGTGAGGGTGTACAAAAAAAGTGGAGATATCATACCAGGAACAAAACAAACAGAACCATGGAGGTCATTTTAAGTTTGGTGTTATCGCACCGGTTATTCTGGTGGGATACCACCAAACGGTATTACCGTTTCCGGTGGCTACAGGTGCAGGCAACGGTAAGTCCCCATTGCATAGAGTCCATAGCACTACGTGGGTGGATTTCTGGTATTACCAGCGTTTTTTTGCCGATGAGGTGCCTGATTTACCTCCAGTTCTTGGTTGGAGGTAAATCAGGCAACCCACCGGCAAACGTGCAGTTTGGCGGTGCGGGAAAAGTGGCGGTATCAGAATTACTGCCACTTTTTTACTGCACCGCCAAACTTGTAATGAGGCCCAATATATATATTTATACATTTTTTTAAATACAGATTACTTACAAAGATAACATTAACCCAAGGCAGCAGGTGCTTCTAAATCAAGAGGATTACCATACAGAGATAACATACATTGTTAAGAATCACTAGAGTGAGTGGTGGGTCAAGTTGGGAGGATGAGGGAGAGGGCAGGAGGAGCTTCCTCTTTAGCAAGTAGGTAAAGTTTAAGCCGAGCTTTAAAGAGATTCACAGTCGGGCTGGCTTTGATTGTCTCCAGGATCGGAGGGAAAGAGATTGTTTGTATACAGAGATTACATCAGACAGGTACTGAGGAGAAATACCATTGATAGCTTTGTATACTAGGAGAAGGAACTTAAACGGGAGCTGTTGTACATAAAAAGCCAAGTCTGTAGGCAGAAGTGGGGGAGGATCTGGGTAGGATATAGAGAGTATGTGGAACAAACTTGAAAAAGGTTGTCTAGAGCGAGTAGAGAGGAAGGACAAGGAGTAGACTTGATCAGTAGTGAAGTATGCTGAGCACAATGGTTAAGATTCAAGTTTTTGTATAGGGGTTAGCTAGAAATTGATGAATTGTCCGAATGCTGAGGAGTTTAATATAAGCAGCAGAGGCAGTGCTAATGATGAATTGTTGCAGTTGGCCGTCAATATCAAAGAGGATACCAGGGTTACAAGCCTTGGGCAAGTGAGCAAAAAGGTTAGGCGAGAAGGAAATAGGAGAGGGTAGGCGAGCAATGGCATTGGAAGCTGGGAGAACAATAACTTCTACTTATGAAGAGTTCAGTATGAGGCAGCTGAGATCCACACAGTGATGAACTGCAGTGAGACAGTTGATAATCAGATCTGAGATGGCTGGGGTGAAAGAGGCACAGGAGAAAAAGATTTGATTGTCTCCAACAAAGAGTTAATAGTGTAAGCCAAAGGTCGATACAAGTCTTCCTCCTGCCAGAGAAATAGAGGATGAAGAGAAGAGTTCCAAGGACTGTTCCTTGGGGGAAGCTGACAGGAAGAGAAATGGGGTAAGAGGTTTGTAAGTTCAAGGAGAACATGTTAAAGGATAGACCTTCCAGGTAGGAGTTGATCAAAGCAGGAGCAAAACCCAAGGTCCAGGAGAGTGAAGTGAGGGGAGCAGTCGGCAGTGATGAAAGTGTCAGAAAGGTCCAGAATAGAAGACCGTTTGGAGTAATAAAGGGAACTTAGAGTCATCACAGTCTCGGAGGAGTGTTTACTATGCAAGCCAGATTGAAGTGGATCTCCAAGACCTTTATCCTCCAGGTTTTTATTGATCTAATTGGAGACCCCTGTTCAAGGACCTTTGAATAATGGGGAAGGAGGGAACCTGTTTGCAAGGACATTTGGGACAGGTGAGGGTTTTTTCAATGGTGGTAGGGCAGTTGCAGACTTGAAAGGAGACAGAGAGAGAAACGAAATAGCTCAGAGGGATAAGGGAAGTAAATTGAGAGATTTAATGTGAAAATGTCCCCAGGAAAATGTAGACTTGTGAAAAAGTAGTCCACTAAGAGCAATTTAATAAAATGTAGTCATTCAATACAAGCAATGCAAAATGAGAAAAAGTTGCCAGTAATAAGGTCTCCTAAAAGGTATTTTTAAATATATAAAAGTACCGGGCTTTAATCCTACCAATGACATACATGTCTAATAAAACCTCCACAATCACACTATCTCCATTACTTACCCTAACTCTAATTACAACCTTTATTCTACTCTGAACCCTTCCTTGCCACAAAGCTTTTAGCACGCTAGAGCATGGTATTTGCATGTGATTCAATAGAAATAACCAAATAAATAGACAATGAAGGGTGAACTCAACTCCAAACCCATCACCCACTCGCCACATATTCAATAGCCCTTGCCCTAACCCAAACCCTTACTCTAACCTTAGCCTTATCATAACTGCAGCTCTTACACGTACCCTAATGCTTGCTCTACACTAACCCCTTGGTTTATTCTAAGCCCCATCCTAAGGCAACATTTTCTGTGATCTCTAACCTCCCTTTCCATTTCTTTAACATTTACCCAAACCAAAACTCTATAAGTGCTACCCTTACCATAACCCATTTTACAAAACGTATTCTGACACTTAATCTACCCTAACCATTAAACAGTCCCCAACTTCAAAAGCCCTCCGGCAAACACCCCCCGCCTCTAATCCGTATGCTAATTTTAACCAACATATTTACTCTCACCCTAGCCCATACTCTTACCCTAACCCAGGAAATCACAAACCCATTAAACCCTCCTTAACCCTAGCACTTACCCTAGCAGCACTACATTTGTGGCTACTTTTCTATAGCCAAAGCACTGGACTTAGTCTTCAATCATCCCCCTCATCACCGGTGCAGACACTATCCCACTCAACTGGTCTGACCATGCTGCCATACCACAATCAGTCATCCACCAATCTATGTACACAATGGTCAAGAAAAATGCCCTTGCATGCAACGCCGTTTATTCGTGACCTTCCCAGTCAATGAACTTGAAGCAAACTTTGCAGTCTTCCCCAACACAGGGAATTCTTTCGGCCTCCCAGAATTATTCAACAACTCTGCTATGAAACTGGTGGAAACTTATGCCCCCTTAAAACTAGCCACGCTAAGACCAAACCATCCACTCCTTGGTACACCCCTGAGCTCACCTCCAACAAATACTAAATCAGAGCCATAGAGAAACAGTGGCATAAAAACAGTACAGTAACCCTGGAGAACTTACCAACCTCAAATCTCTCACTGCACCAACCATAGGATTTTGATTATCGAGGCAAAATCTGCTTACTACTCCACCACCATTGTGGCAGCCTCTAACAGGAGCAAAGCCCATTTTGAAGTAATCAAGCATTGGATCAAACCCTTACCCGACCACGAGGTACCAGCAACTCAGGAAAAATGCGACAGACGCAAAACATTTTTTATCGAAAAACTAAGCAAAATCTGAAAGACCATCAAAACACCTTCTGGCAGCTTCATTACCTCCAGCACCCTGGCACACTCAACTGACTGCCCCCCTGGACCAAATTCTCTTCTCTCATACCCTCAGATGTCCTAAAAATGACTGCCTCCCTCCGACCTACTTCTTACTCTGACAATATTATCCCAGCCTCCATCATTAAACAATTGACTTGTCCGGTGCGCAACGCATTCCTCAGCACCATAAATGCCTACCTCTCAGAAGGGTAATTTCTGGACACACTCAAGACTGGTCTCATATGACCTTTTCGGAAAAAAAAGACCTTAGATCCAGGCGACCTGGCCAACTACCGACCCATTAGGAACCTCATGTTTATTGGCAAAATCTTGGAAAAAGTAGTCGCTATACAACTACTCGCCAGAATCGAGCAACTCCACCTCCTAAATGACTATCAGTCAGGGTTTCACCCCAAGTGTAGCATTGAGACAGCCACCATTCAGGTGGTGGGTGATTCCCTCCAAATCGAGGATAAGGGCTACCGATGCCTCCTTGTACTCCTTGACCTCTTAGCTGCAATCGACACCATCGATCATCACATCCTTCTCTCTCTCCTTGATGACAAGACTGGGATTCTGTAGCACTGTCCTGAATTGGTGTACTTGAACAGGTAATGGCTGCATCAACAAGAAATATATTGGATAGACACACTCTTTTCCTTGTTGTCTAAGGGCACGCATGTTGAGTTTGATCTTAATTCTTTTATCTGATCCTTTACCCATTTGTTAGGTACATGTTACTGGCAGATTTTAATGATGACAGTCAGAATGTTTGCCACTTGAGTTTGCCTGCAGATGTTATCTGTATTGATGATGCTGTGCGCTTTGGCAATGAAGCCCCTCCCAATGTGTTCTTTTCCCAGGGGAATGGCGGGGCAGGTACCTGACTTTCGATACATGGCGGCATACTAATACATATTGTGCAATGTTTTCATTTCATTGTTTTATGAATATTTAGGATGTTAGCCAACAGACAGCGTTGACCCTTCTTGAGAGACATTTTGTGACAAGTCATGTTTTGATCCTGATAGCTTTTAATGCTGAATTTTGATACATCCAATATGGTGCCCATGAGGGCTATGATAGCTTCATTCAACTTCTCTATACAGGCATAGCGTGGTGACGTAGGACGCCCAGCTCATTCTTTAGAGCTGATCGCTCTGCGCTGGAGCGCAGCTGTGAGGGAAACTGTGGGAGAGATGTGAAAAGGACAGAGTTGAAGCTATTGGGTGAGTCGAGGTACTGTGGTGGGCTGCCTCTGGTGTTTTTGGAGTGACAATAGTGAGCTTGTTAATACCGGACCATTGTTCTTTTCAGTAGCGCAATCCAAAAGACCAGAAATGGAGGGTCAACTTCTGACGGTTTTCCCTTAACAAGAGAAGTTCAATGTGAGGACTGGAGTATTTTGCAGTCCTAATCAACTTCTTTTTGATTACTGAGTGCCTTGGGACATATGCCATTATTGCACAAGTAACTTTCCAATACGATAGCAGCTTTCCCCAAGCAAGATGTGTGTTTTGAGGTTAGTACCTCTATATGATATGATATATGATATGATATGGCATCTATAACGTGCCTGTATACAAATGTTTCTAGGCGCGACAAGACACGGAAGGGGAAACAGAGGGAGGACAAAACAGAGATATTACTAGGCCTTGTGTCATTCAGATCGCGCAAGTGCAGGGAAGTGGAAGGGGAGAAGTGCTGAGAGGGGTCGGGGGAGAAGTGCAGGTAACTCAAACGTGCAGCCAGCAGGTGGCTTAGTGCAGGTAAATCAGAAGTGCAGCCAACGGGTGGGTTGTAAGTGCAGAGAGAAGGGACTGTAGGGCTGCAGATGCAGACCACAAGTTCTGGGGGAGCCAAGAGGCAGTGGAAGGTGCAACTGGACATGCAGGAGCCTAGACCCAAGTTCAGAGGCTGGCCAGGTGACCAGTACGTGGAGCAGTCAGGGCGTCAGCAGGGGAGAGGAAGAGAGAAAGCGGAAGCAAAGAGGTAGGTCTTGAGTTGCTTCTGGAACCGGAGATGGTTCTGCTCAAGTTTGAGAGAGGCAGGGCGGTTGTTCCAGAGGGAGGCCCCAGCTGAAGATCGAGATCTGCCCCCAACTCCCTGCTTGGAAAAGCGACCGTCCGTCAGAAAGTTGGAGGCGGATGAGTGGAGAGCTCGAGAAGGGAGATGTTTGTAAGAGAGAGTTGGAGATAGTGCGGTCCCAGGCCCCAGAAAACTGTGTGGCCGATGCAGACGGACTTGAACTTGATCCTTGCCACCACTGGGAGCCAATGAAGAGATTTCAGAGCTGGAGAGATACAATCACTGGGCTTGAGGCCAAGGACAAGTCTTGAAGTCCTGTTCTGGATAGGTTGTAGAGGACGAAGAGTAGAGGCATGGCGGTTTAAAAATAATCTGTTGCAGTAGTCCAGACTAGAGAGGACCAGAGCTCTGGAGACAGTGAGCTTCTGGTGGAAATTGAGGAAAGGAAGAATACCTCTGAGGAGGTGCAGCTGATAGTTTGATGTGAGGGGAGAAGGAAAGGGTGGAGTCTAATATGACCCCACAGTTCTTAGCCTCACAGGTAGGAGCAGGAAGAGTGCCCAGAGTGGGCGGCCAGAGAGAGAGAGAGGAAAGGAGGGAGCTGGTGTTCTGATGAGGAGGATCACAGTCTTACTGGCATTGTATGGTAAATTACATCATCTCAAGGGTTCATTTTCAAACTTAGGTAAGAATATATTTTTTTGAGGAATAATATGTTTGTCAATAAGCACAACATTGCCTCTTCTTTTGCAAGAACTGAGCACGGAGACGCCCCTGAAGATGGGACTTTGTCCCAAAACACGTTGGGTTTAACATATGATCCTTGTGATTAGGAGTTCAATAGGTGATAGGGTCTCTGTGGAATAGGTCTTACAAAGGCCTACAAAGGTGGTCTTGTGACTTGTGAAAAACTCTGGAAAATATACATCTTTGAACATTTTTGTTTACTAAGTGATTTATAACCCTTTGGGGTACACATTTATTACCATACTTTTCTGAGAGAATACAATGTTTATTGGAATATATTTGACTTATATACAATTTGTGTAAATCAGTGAGCAGTTGAGTTCTAGACATCTGCATCCAGAAAAGTATTTTGGCTATCCTTAATTGGTTTACCTCCTACCTATTGGGCAGACACCAGATTGTCCAGATGAATTCATTGCATTCTAACCAACTCCAAGTCTCCTGCAGAGTCCCCCAAGTATCCATCCTCTCACCAATCCTTTTAAACATTTACATAGAGCCTCTGGGCACTCTCTTCAAAGATCCCAAAATAGACATCTACAAATACGCCGACGACACTCGAGTTGTACATGAGAGTGAATAGTGTGTAGGACATCCCTTGTCTTTGTGAATACCTAGCCATCATCCAGCCCTGGATGTCAACTACCTGGTGGTCGGTCAAAATCTCGAAAAAAAAATCTCGAATGACAAAAAGGTCCAAAAAAAAATCTCTAAAAAATAAAAAGTCGAATTACTCTTTTTTTAAATTATATATTTATTTTGGGGTCCGGGATAAAAAAAAAATGGGTCAAAAAAAAAAAAAGGGGGGGTTTCGAATAAAAAACGGCATAACTAATATTCTACTTTTTTTTTTTCGACCTTTTTTCGACCTTTTTTTTCGAGAACTCACCAAAATCCTTAGGCTTCACCATTGACAGTAGCCTGCCCTTCCAGAAACACATAGTCACAAAGGCCCAAACAGTATGGCTCTGAATCTCTACCCATGGAAAAAACAAACCCTTCATCCCGCCGCAGGACTTCTGGACCATAGGGTAGGTCCTTGTGGTCTCACACATCAATGGGGGAACTGCTCTCCTGACAGAGCTCCCCTGTACTCAGTTGGCCCCCCTGAAAGCATTCCACCATGGTGCAGTACGTGTTAGTATGGCTGAACAGAAATGTGACTGCATCACACCCTACACAAACTACAGTTGCTTCCTCTCCAGGCCAGGGTGCTGTTCAAGACTGCATGTATCATCTACAACACAGTCATGAGTTGCAAACCACTGTACCTGGAGGCTAAGCACCACATATCTGGTGGCACAAGCTCCTCATGCAGCAAACTGACCAACCAGCTTGAAGCACAACTCGTCTGCAAAGAAAGGAACTGCAAACAATCCTTCTCTTGTCACAAACCCAACCTCTGAAACTCAATCCCGGCGTCAGCTCAGAATGCCCCCACAATTCTCCAATTTTGCAAATCTTTTCAATATACCTGACCCAGGACTAATTCCAATGGATGCACAGACCTAATTTGACAGTACTTCACTACTGTTAAAAGATGCCAGCCCAAATACTGCCTACCCACACTCTCTACAGCATTCTGCTGCTCTCGAGCTAAGTCTGCACTATAAACAATACAATCATAATTTAATAAAATATATGTTTTTTTGGATATCTGAGCTCATAACATGAGTGGTGTATCCTCTCTTTCCATGCTAGAAGGCCAGGCATGTGTTAAGAAGAGGGATGAGAATCTGCAATGCTCTGAGAGGTTCAGCCTAGGAACGCTCTCATACTAAGCAATACATGTGTGCCACTCGGTTCCTTATATAATAATGATTTACCGTGCTAGCTAATTTACAAATTAGACAATTTTGAGCAGTTAAATCTGAAAAGGGACAATTTAGCTTTTGAAAGTGGATATTAAAAATTATAACTAGGGGATTATTGGAGATAGCCTACCTGAACTTATTAATGTTGATAAGAGTTGGTAATTTATGACAATGATACAATGATTGGTAAAAATTGAAACTCGATACAGTTAAGAGATGGATCATTACAGGTCTAGGTTTGAAGATGCTAGGTAAGGATTGGTGTTCATTTACATTTGCTTACAATACGATATCACTTTGGGAAACATGGTTGATCAATCCACCAATTGGTGATGGTTATGTCACCCATACAATATCAGCTGTCCCTAATCCAAGAGGTCCTCTTTCAGGTGACGTCTACACGATGAGTCGTGTTTCTTTATCATATAACATTGAGCATTTTGTTTTAGAATCTGAAAAAGTCCTCATTCTGTACTTAAGAGGCCATGGTAAAAATGAAACTTAGCTGACTAACTTGTATAATGTGATATAAAATAACATAACCTCAATATTTATGAAGAACCTTCCAGATGTTTGGAAGAAAATTACATTTGACACAAATGATCGTACCCCTTTCATAATTCTTGAAGAAGATTTTAGCTTGAAATTAGGGAACTGCTTAATTGATGAGAAATAGGGCATATAAGAAGATTGACTTTTTCCAATACCTCTCATGAACATCATAGATCAATACATGGACAAGAAAGCAATGGCTCTAAACTCCTATTTATAAAAGTTTGCTTTAATATTTGCGAAAGAACCATTTTTAATACTCCTGGGAACAAAGCATTTCTGGAACAGCGCTGTAGTGATGCAAGTAGCACAATGTTTTAACGCTGTTAATTCGAGTTATGATTGAAAGATGTTCTAGAAGCTTTTGTTTGAGAAGAGCAGTGGGGCGTGATAGTGGATGGAGATGCCCACTTCTGCAGGGTCCTAGAAGGAACTACACAATAAATGTTTTGACTCACCTGAACCTCAGCCTCTATTCTTCAAATTGGCTACGCGGGTCCAAGGACACCGACCCTGCAGGACCACATGGCAGACTGCAGCCAAGGTTCAACTGCATGGCTACTTTCCAGGGATGGTCGAATTATCATTGGACCAAACAAGTATTGTGTCAACGGTCAAGGACAGGACACGAACAGAGACAAGGGTGTCTGCAGAGAAGACAAGTGGTGCCACCTGGGACCTTGATTTAGCGTGAGGCGCCACACTGCACAAGCGAAGAATGGGTGGCACGAGACAGCCAATATGTGCACAGGGCAACGCAAGGAAGACTATTGGCGTCATTAGAGGAATGCACCAACAAGGTACAAACACACCGTAAAGATGTGTGGACACAAAGGATTGGCATGAGAAAGGCACCCAACGACATAAATGTACATGGGCAGCCTGCATCCACAAGTGTATGGATCGACTTACGTGAATCACGAAACCAATTGTGTCACAACTGTCAACAGCTGATCACGAGGACTGCTCCTGTGTCAAGTCACTTGACAGAACATGCTAATTAACTTACAGGTGAGGAACAATTGTGATATAAAGCGAAATGCAAAATCTTACCGTTCATCCACCGCAACCTTTCTTAGCAGTGCCCGGAGAGCTGCCTATGCCCTGGGTGGAGTGGAAAGAATATTGGGGCATTTACGTGAGTACTACTGAAAACGAAAACTTAACTGATGGTGTAGAAGAACACATTATTATTACACTCCCTGCGGCAGTTGTCTGCAAACTAGGGGGCCTGAAGGATGTCTGATGGGGGCCCAGATACTTTAAAAAGGGATTAAGATGACTGTTTTTAAAATCAAATATAAGCCTATGTTCTACTGCTTATATTTTGTACTAAAAACAGACACCTTAATCCTTTTTTAAAGGGCCTGGACATCCTTGGGACCCTCAAATAGGCCAACCCCCAGGTGGAGGGGCAGAAACAACATTTTCACTCAAGGGGGCTGGGGGTCTTGGTATGAAAATGTATGAATACCACTGCCTGAGGGCCAGAATGGCATCATGTCTACAGAGAGATCCTTCCCCTTAGAGAAGAAGAAGTTAAAAGCAGGAAGGAATATGAAAAGGCGATATAACTTCTAGACCACTACCATTATCTCAAAACCAACATTGAACTAAACAGATATTATTCTTATTCACACAAACAAGACGTTGGGGTGTCAGTAGACAAATATGTGAGCACGTTAAAGACGTGAGCCATAACATATAACTTCGGAAGGGGGGCGTTATACGATGAATTAATAAGAGACCACATAATAATACACACTAACAGCAATACAATACAGGAACAGCTTTGGATTAGTGGTAACCTCAGCCTAGAAGAGGCTAAAAAGGTGGAACACGCCACAATCTGTTTCAAGACTATCACGGAGAAAGGAAAATGGCATCGCAAGTAGCAGCAGTGAAACCGAGAGAGACATAACACAATGTGACAGGGAGAAGGAAAAATGAAAGAAATGCAAGAAGAGGCAAAGAGACTCAATCTTTAGAAACCAGAGGCACGGTGGATGCCTAAGAGGAATATGCCTCCATTGTAGCAGGAAGGGATAGCATGCCAGCTCAAGGAACTGTCTAGCTTGGAACCAGAAATGTCCCGCATGTGGCGCAGGGGGATATTCTTCTGTCATGTGCAGGAACAAGAAATGTGGGCGCGCGACTGGTGTTGGTAAAGTGAAGTGTGTCCAAAGCACCAAAGAGGGAGAATCGGATAGTGAAAAGGAAGTTGTGACAGTAGTCTGAGGTGGAGGGAAGAGAACTGTCCCCAAATGCATGTTTATGGATGAGGTTGAGACAGAACTCATACACCCTTATCACTAAAGAAAGGTGGTTAGAAATGTGTAAAAGGGATTATTTAGTAAGGAGTTAAGGAAACCAAAATTAGAGGTCCTGGAGAGTTTGATGGCTCGTAAAAAGAAGTGATAGGTTACAACCTTGCCTTGGTGGAATTTAAAGGGAGTCTGGCCAAAATTATACGTGGTGAAGAAAGAAGTGAATGTGGGAAGACCAGGCCAAATTAGAGCTCAAACTCAGTGCAGGGAGTCAATAACCACTATCTCTAGTGATGGGTGAAGGAAAGAAACTTCTGAGTAAGGGCAACGAAATCAAATTATTCCTAAGTGTGTTCAAAGAAGGGATAGTAAGGCTCAAGGGTTACAGCTGTTTAGAGACAGATGAATTTGTCATTCATGGCAACTGTCCCTCCCAGGCCCAATATCTCAAGGTCAGAAACGCTATTAGCCAAGACAGCCATATCACCCATACCCCAAGGAGGTGCTTGAAATGATGGAAACGATGTGAGCTGACAATGGCGAAAAGGACCAGACTTGCGATAGAAACATACATGCATCGATTAGCCATGAACCACACGTGCGCACAACCTGAATAAAACACACTAGGTAAATTATGCATTTGTACACAAAGAATAGTGCTTGCAACCATGTAGACACAAACATATAACATAAGCAATGTACACTGAAATGCAACATGAACGAAATACGTATATGGCAAAAATGGAAGCAGCAGCACACATTAAAATGAATGGAAATCTTCGAATCATCATAAAACTCAAATTGCGGAATTCACTGAAATACAGATTTGTGCAAGGTGTAGGCAGTAGCTGCACGGCCCCTCCCAAGGTTACTGAAATATTAGGGAGGAGTTGGATGGTTCAAAAGAAAACATAAGATAACAATTCCCAAGGCACAAGCCATATTTCTCTAAGATTATTTAAAGAACAACCAGCCTTTGAACACAAATAATTAGAAGCAAAAACTTCATAAGTTCAGTAACACTTATACACATATTAGCTAAAATGTTTGTAAATGCAGGGTGAAATAATGCAGAGCATGGTACGCTCACACATGACCCATTATTCAAGAACACTGTCTATTCATTAGCCTCAGACACAGATAAACGCCTACATTGACTCCCCACATATGCCCATACGGATGGCGCAGTGCAAGGCCATCTACAAAGAATTTACTTTGGCTCATGGCTGAGGAATAAGGCATCAATCAATTTAGAGGTGGAGCCATCAGATACACAATAAACAATGAAAAGACTAAGCCATATGCAATGTATACATAGTCTTTTGCCTTAACCAATACCTTACTCCTGTAGTTTTTTGTAACCAAGATGTGATGTGATGTCAATAATGACATCTTTTTCATTTTTAATCCATTGTTGTACCTAGAAAAGGCTGAGAGCTCCAAGAAATGGATGCTTGTATGCTGCCCCAGCTGTATGTGGATTGTTAATAAAGCAGGTTTTGCCATTTACATTGACAATTTCCATTATTGAGTCTGGGATTTCACAGCCTACCATTTCTACTTAAAATGGGGTTTCCAGACCATCATGACACAGCCATGAAATTGTCCTCAAACCCCACATGAAAGCTGTTTTTGTGAGGCATAGTCTCATTTCATTGAGGGAGGAAGTCAAGAGTTGGGGAGGTAACTTGAGGGAGAATTAATAGAAAAAATAGAGCCATCAGAATGGGTGTTCTCAACAGTTGTAGACCGGAAGTCCAATGGTAAGATAAGAATCTGTGTAGACCTTAGAGATCTCAATATGCCTATAATAGTGGGTAAATATCCACTCCCAGTGATTTCTGAAATGCTGAAATGCTGAGTTTGATAGAAGGGGCAGAGATGTTGTCACTGATAGATCTTTCAGCAGTGTACCACCAGATTCCACTGCACAGGGAGTCAAGGAAGTACACTTACTTTATTACTCCTTTGAGGAGTACAGATATTTACGGATGTCGTTCGGTTTAGGATCAGCGGCAGCTATTTTTCAATGGGCAATGTCTCACATGTTAGATGGCATAGAAGGTGTCAAAGTGTTCCAAAACGATAACGTGATGTATGGGTGAGGAGAGGAGCAACACAATGAGAGGCAATATCAAGTTTTTGAGGTTTTTGTGAAGGAAAGGTTTGACGGTAGAACAAAACAAATGCAAGTTCGACAAGAAAGAAGTGTATTATTTAGGACACAAACTATCCAAGGCAGGGTGCAGACCAAGAGAAAAAGCCATGAGGGCTGTGGAGGAGTCTCTGTCACTGAAATGTAGGGAAGCATTACCCTCTTTCTTAGGCATGGCAGAGTATTATAACAAATAAATTAGCGGATTTGTTAAAAAATCAACTCTTAATAAAATGGATGAAGAAAAGAGTGCTCAGTTTCAGTGGGGTGAGAGACAAGAGGTTGCTGTCAAGGAGGTGAAAAAAGGGATGCATTAAGCACCAATCTTAGGTGGATTTTTGCCATAATTATGGTTAATGCTAGATGCAAAGGCCTGGGACTGTATTGTCGCGGATGGGGGAACAGAGAAAGGATCCTAACATTTGAATCGAGCTGCAGAGCACCAGCAAGTGAAGAACATTTAGAGTTGCTATTAGGATAAAAGGTGAATGGATAATGAGGTGGCCTTTCATTGGATTACAGTTGTTTGAGCTATCCCCTCTTATGTCATCATCAAAGAGGGACAACTCCATTGGTTAGGTGATAAAATCAACAAGGGGAACACACCCTGCACTGCACAGGTCTTTCTCAGAATGTTTCAGCAACGCCTGAGATGGAACCCTTTCTGCATTGGATCAACCAGTCACTGCTCAGCTAGAGGAACTGGACAAGTTCTCTAACCATTGCACAGCGCAGATCACAAGCTGGATTTTCTCTTGAAGCTTGCATCATAGATTGTATCATCTCCCAAAGTAAGGTTAATCCTATATATATATATAATTCTCTAAAGATGTCCGTGCATAGAAGGACTGGGAATATGCACAGACATGTCTCTCCTCTCAGCTTATTCTATAAAGAAGGAAGAAGACCACATCCATTTTATCCTTGCATGCAAATGTTGATGCTGCTGCATCAGTAGATGTGGTTTGTGTTTGCAAACACTTGAATGTTAGGGTGAGTTTTGTGAAAAATGAAATGAACGTGCAACCCAGTGTGCATAATGTACTTAGTGATTCAAGCATATGACCTTTTTTATCACAGACATATCTGTCAAATATATTTCTAGTAATTCTTATGTTCCCAAAATGTTCTTTGATTTCATGCAAAGCAGCCCAGAACCCTCATTGGTGCCATTTGCCCATTTCCCTTTTCTCATAGAAGTGTTTTGAAAGAAGGCGTGTACCAGGCTGCCCCTCTTGGAATGGTTATTTCCGAAAAAACACTCAAATTGTGTTGCATATTTTTTGGTATGATTGAGTGCATGAGCAGTGAGAGGTGATACGAATGTGGACAATTGGGAATGCCTCTTAAGACGGGTAGTGTGTTTGTTTTTACAATAATTTCCAATTACTTTTGCTGCAATTGCTTTCATGTATTTGTCTGTGTTTAAAATGCGTGCTCCATCCTTATATATTAAATGCAAAATAAAAATATATGTTTTGTGATATCCATTCGAGTGTATGACGGCAAGACTTTTTCCTTGTGTAAATAAATGCATGTTTGTTATAAATCTGTTACACTTTGGGAAAGTTGGTGTATAAAAAAAGTATCTTGGAATGGTAACCTGTAAGAACATTAAACACATTGTTATTCTAGGTTTTGCTACTATGCTTCGCTAAACAAGACAAGTGCAGTGTTCTTATTATGACTACAATACATGCTGGACGTGTGATGATTAGAAATAAACAGTGTGCATTTTGAAAATGGAGTCCGTTTACAATGTTGGTACAATGACATCGTTTCCTTTGTTAATAGCTTCATTTTCAGAAAACATGCAAACGTTTGTCTCTCAAAAAATAGAAAGTAACTAACCGCAGGTGTAGTTCCTGCAGCCTGGTCCTCTGCACCCTCCCAAGGATAGCCAGAATGCCTATACCCATCGCAGAGCATATCTGCGCCCCCTGACTGCAACCCCGTAAAGGCAATGCGCCCTGTGTGATGGTGGCATTCCTGCAGAACACACGCGATGACAGCCCCCGCCACGGGGGTTTTTCTGTTGCTGCTCTCATCTACGTTTAACCATTCCAAATACAGCACACCTCCCCTTCAATATTGTTGTGTTTTTCTCTGTTGTGCTGATGTCAGCAGTGGCTGGAGTGGGTTGCTCCGATGTCAGCAGTGGCTGGAGTGGCTCCGATGTCAGCAATGGCTGGAGTGGGTTGCTCCGATGTCAGCAGTGGCTGGAGAGGCTCTGATGTCAGCAGTGGCTGGAGTGGCTCCGATGTCAGCAATGGCTGGAGTGGGTTGCTCCGATGTCAGCAGTGGCTGTGGCTCCCACAAACCACAGACCTCTCACTGAGAGAGAAAGAGAGAGAGAGAGAGGCATAGAGCTACTTCACTATATGATAACCCGGGCATAGCACAACATAATTAGGGATGTACTCAAATAGTGCTCCATGTGGGATTCTATCCTCTTCTAGGCGCTGTAATGACAGAGGTTATTCCTCCACTGGTAGACTGCTATTTCACACTCTCACACTCTCCTATGAAAGCGACCAATCCTAAAGTGCTATAAACCTGACCTGACAAAAGTAGATCTTGACCTCGGGACGCCAAGGCGCTGGAGGCCAAGTCCAGCCTGGAGGGGTGCAGGGCTTGATAGAGCCGGCGAGAGCTGCAAGGAATGCTTGCATTTTTGTCTGGGGCTTCGTCAAAATGATGGATGTCGCTTCAGGAGCTCGAGGCGTACGTCGACCTTTTTACCTGATGCAAAGTCCTCCCTCCCTCCCTCCCTCCCTCTCCTTCCTTCCTTCCTTCCTTCCTTCCTTCCTTCCTTCCTTCCTTCCTTCCTTCCTTCCTTCCTTCCTTCCTTCCTTCCTTCCTTCCTTCCTTCCTTCCTTCCTTCCTTCCTTCCTTCCTTCCTTCCTTCCTTCCTTCCTTCCTTCCTTCCTTCCTTCCTTCCTTCCTTCCTTCCTTCCTTCCTTCCTTCCTTCCTTCCTTCCTTCCTTCCTTCCTTCCTTCCTTCCTTCCTTCCTTCCTTCCTTCCTTCCTTCCTTCCTTCCTTCCTTCCTTCCTTCCTTCCTTCCTTCCTTCCTTCCTTCCTTCCTTCCTTCCTTCCTTCCTTCCTTCCTTCCTTCCTTCCTTCCTTCCTTCCTTCCTTCCTTCCTTCCTTCCTTCCTCCCTCCCTCCCTCTGCTAAAGGGCTTTGCCATGATTCCATGTATGTGACGGGGGATGAGAGGGTCGAGCGCCTCTGCTGTGAGGGTGCCTCGCTTCACATTCTCTTTACCAAGAGTTTCTTTCCTGGATTTCCATAATTTATGAGTCACCCAAAGCTTCCAAGAAATCTTCTTTCATAATTAGAATCGCGAGCTACTCAGGAATGAGGCTTAATTAGAATCCTGCCATGATTGGCGCTCGGGTATAATGAGGGCACTGGCATAATTAGAAGAAGTGCGGAATAAGCGTCCATGTCTACTGGGCTCTTTGGTGTAATCAGATCCATGAGTCGGTGCCATCCCAGCCACAGCATTAGCTGAGCTCTGCCATAATCACAGCCCTGGCAGAACCACACCGCCGCTATGAGAGCCTCCCTCGAGTCATTGGATCCCCTTGTATAATCAGGGCCCTGCATATTTAATAAACTGTTCAGTGCCATGGCACAGGGGGACAGTGCATGTGCCTTCTACAGTTATACTAAATGAATCACCTCTCCATCCATCAGTGTAGCTCAATGGGTTAAAGACCTGCTGCAGAGAATCATGTACCTACAGGTCACAGGAAGGAATTCTGGCAGGAGCACAGAACTAGCGATGGCCGTCTTTACAGGTCACTGTTACTATCGTCCCACTCACTGGGGCCCATCTGCCAGCTTCAGAAGGATGAAATGATGCGCTTCCAGGGGTTTCCACCCGCAGTTTGATGAGAGCAAATCGCGAGGGGAACGGGCGTGGGTAATGTATTCGCCATTTATATTGCACACACCACGGACTCTCTTTTAGTACTTTCCCAAACACTTGCGAATATTAAGCAACTAAAGTGTTACTCATTTTGTAAGCCTGTGAAAGTTGAAAGGCTGATTCAAGCGCACTCTACATGTGACCGAGGGCCTGATTTATGAAGCGTTTTTCAATGGTAGGCTGGGGCCTCCGTCTGGAACAGCCTCCCTGCCTCTCTAAAACTTGGGGAGAACCACCTTCGGTTCCGGAAACACCTCAAGACCTTCCCCTTTGCTTCTGCCTTCTCTCTTCCTCTGCCCTGCTGATCTCTGTCTGTTTCTGCACTGGGCACCTGGCTACCCTCTATTTTCGGGCCAAGTCCCTGTCCACCCAGCTGCATACCCACACTGCCTCCTGGCAACTCTCGCACTGGGGTCTGTATCTGCAAACCTACAGCCCCCTTACCTGCGCTTATTGGCACCCGTTGCCTGCGCTTAATTCTTGCACTTACCACCTGCTGGACGCACTACCCGTTGTTTTGATCACGTGTTCAGCACTTTCCACTCCCCCCAGCCCCTTGCACTTCCCCTTCCCTCTCCCCTGCACTTGCGCGTTCTCAATGTCACTGGGCCTAGTAAGATCCTTGTGTTTGTCCCCCCTTGGACCCCTCCCTTGCCTCGTTGCAACTTGAAACACTTGTGTATGGGCACAATATAAATAAAATATCATATCATATTATCCCCCTCCCAACTCCCGCCCAAGGAATTCCCAAGCAATGCAGCCGATCAGCGGTATAAAAGTGGTCAGGCGCTACTGAATGATGACTGACTCTGCCCCGGTACGACTAGTCTTCCAGAGATAAGTTGACAGGCTGTCTTTCAGGCTCTCACTTTTAATGTTACCCTTTTGTTATGTTATGTTATGTTATGTTACTGACTTTTCTTAAGCGCACGATTGCCAGAGGCATCTTGGCGCTGGAGAGAGGGGCACACATCCATAGCAGATGCTACCAACGGAGTAGACAGAGGATTTGCTAAAACAGAAGTGTCTTAATTGCTTTCCTAATAGCCAGATTACTCGATAGTTTATTGAGGGAGGTAGATCGTTCCACAGTCTTGCTCCAGCTACAGAGAAAGCCCAGCCTCCGATCCTCATACGACGGTAAAGGGGTACGGTAAGCAGCTGACAAATAGGACAGTAGCGTGAAAATTTAGTTTGCAGGAACTCAGCGCCCTGATCATGTATAGAGCGATGGACTATGCATAGTGCCTTGAAATTAATGCGTTGGTTAACGGGGAGCCAGTGCAATGAACGTAGCACCGGGGAGATGCTGTGCTCCACAGGGGGTGCCGGTTGCCAACCGGGCCGCCATTTTCTGGAGACGTTGTAGTCGCTGAATGAGATTGTTTGGCTGGGCCTGCAGCAGTCCAGCCGTGATAGTATCAGGGCTGCCACCACTCGTGGGCGAAGAGAAGCAGGAATCAAATGGAGAATTCTCTGTAATAATTTCAGCTGAAAATGTCCCACTTGGCAAACAGCAGCCACGTGGTTGTCCATAGACAAGGAAGCCGAGAGAATAACACCCAGATTCTTCACCTTGCCCACAGGGGAAGGAAGGACACCAAGGGAGGTAGGCCAGAAAGAGGAGACCCAGAGTGAGGGAACAGGGGGACACCCCACCACCAGCACCTCCGTCTTGTCTCCGTTTAATTTGAGCCAGTTGAGGTTAATCTATGTTCCCACGGCAGTCAGGCATTCCTGAAGGTGGGATGACATCTCAGCCAGATCGAAATCTAACCGGATCAGGATCTGAGCGTCGTCGGCGTAGGAGTAACACCTGATGCCATAGGAATGGATGAGACACATAAGTGCCCGAATATAGATGTTGAATAGAATCGGAGACAGAGATGAACCCTGCTGTTAATTGCATTCTTTTATTTGCCCCAAAATAATGAAAGCACAAGCACACTCTAAATGGGAATGATGTTGCTCCAGCCTAAGCAGAGTCTCATGGAGGGTTTCAGTCTGGCTAGTAAAAGGATGAAAGGCTGAGCCAGACACTCCTGAGATGTGGCTGATTTCCTCCTGCACTGTTAGACGTTAAGAAGTATTGACTATTAAGTAGTATTATCCTTTAAAATGGCACTCAGTTATGGACCGTGAAAAAAATAAAGGTTTGAGTCAGCTCATCTGAAATGCCGCTGACTATGCCCCAGGCCATCTGTTATTTGTTGTTGTTTAATACCTTTATTCAGCGTAAGCCATATCGCTAAAGGCACAACAAAATATTTACAGTCAACAATAAACACAGTGAATAAAAGGAAGACCTCTTTAAAACAATCACAATTATCAGGTTAAAATCGACAGGGAGCAAGATAAAAAGTCATCATAAAAACCAATTCACATACTATGAAAAAACAGATTACAACTCATTATTTACAAACCCCATTTGCTAAAGGAGTAATGTTTCCAGAGCATCCCAGTAATCACCCTCGGGCCTTGATACTCCTTAGCCAGACTCTGTGGATATATTTTGCAACAAAATGAGCCACCGCTAGATCCATGGAGCTCTTACATAAATGAATAGCCCCACTGACCATTGAAAGAGCGTGTAGTCTGAATAGGGGTTTCAAGTAGGTGGTTCTAAGATCTTTCAATTCATCACAGAACAATAAGAAGTGCCCCATCGTTTCCTCCCCATTTTCACACAGCCGGCATACAGTGTTAGGAGAACGAGACCAATTTTTGTTAGTGTCTCGCAAGGGCAGAGATCTTGGGCGCAGCCTCAAATACAATGCCCTTGCAAAGGCTGGTTTAATGATGTTCAGATCATTTTCAAAACCCTGTGACACTTTGATGGCTAAGTAAGCATGACCTGTAGCCAAGGCAAGTGTCAACACCCTAGCTCTTAGCTCTTTGTACCTACCAAAGGCTTTCTTCACTATAATTTTGGAATTACGGTCCATCTGGCGGGAGTTTAGTCAGTAGGCAGAGAGACCTAACTAGGCCAGCAAAGTTTTAACATGAGCTAGCCAGGGAATCTTCTGCCATCCACTCAAAGATAGAACGTGCTCAAGTGTTAGGAGAAATGGCTCTAAATCCCGACTTCCCCATATCCTGATATTTTATTTATATCGCGCTCATACACAAGTGTTTCAGAGTGCGAGACCAATAAAAAACTGGTCTAATGTATATTTCCTCGTCAATTGGGGGAGGATTACACTTCTTGCGGGAGGAACTAGTTGGGGTACTCTGTGGCAGCAGCAGGATGGCCTTTAGAAATGTATTTTCAGTTGTTCTCATAGATGATAAATCTGCGTGCCCCCATACCTCAGCCCCGTAAATGGCATTGCTTGCGCCTTGTAGAGGTCCAAGACTGGCCCTAAGCCCCCCAGTCGTATCTGGCGTAATAGGCTTTGACCGCCACACTAGTTTTCTCTAACGCGTTATTGGCCTTGATTACTTGGTTTTCCCAGCACCCCTCTTCAAAACCAGATCCCCAAGTAATTATACCAACCCATCTGTTCCAGGGTGGCACCATTTGCCTGCAGATTCAGAATTTTAGGCCTGGCCACCTTCGATGAAACGATCATGCATAGCCTTGGTCTTTGAGGATTAATTTTCAGACCCAATTCTATGCACTCAAATCCAAAAGTGGCCAGAGCACGTAGCAGGTCCATCGGGGATGAGGACAGGAAGATTGCATCATCAAAAAAATAAAATAAAAGACACGCTCAATCCCCATCTTCGGGGGATCTGCATTCTACTGCTGAAGCTTCTATATTATTGAATTAATAAATAGAAAAAATAAGATGGGCTCAAGAATGCATCCTTGATGCACCCCTCTGGCCACCCGGAAATGATCCGTCACTTTGCTGCCCAATCCCCTCCTCACAACTGCCCTGTTATTTTCATACAGGTGCTGGATCAGGCAAAGTAGTTCTTGGGGGATTTTTTTGCTCTTCCGGACCGGCCATAGAGTTTCTCTGGGCACATTGTCGAAGGCCGCTTTCAAGTCTACAAAGACACCATATGGGTTGGTCTTCGTAATCCTAAAATGTTTTTGGATGATTAGATGGAATTTAAAGCATTGGTCGACAGTGCTTTTTCCTGCTTGGAAGCCCACCTGAAGGTGGCTAAATTGTCTTGTTTCCGCAACCCATGCTACCATGTGCTGCTGGAGCACCTTCACAAAGGTTTTACCCATAACATCCAGCAGTGAAATGGGTCGGTAGTTGTTGGGGTCTGCCTTGTCCCCCTTCTTGAACATGGGGCCTATCACTGCAGCTGTCCAAGTCTCGGGTACCCAGTCTTGGGGAAATAATTGCATTGAATAGCCTTTTGAGCACTGGGGCCCAGGCAGTTATTTCACTCTTATAGAGGTCCACAGGGACCCCATCCAGCCCAGGGGTCTTTCCCAATGGCCCAAGCCACTTCTTCAACTGTGAAGGTGAACTTCTTGGGGGTGTCTATTTGCGGGGATGCAGCCATCTGGTATTTCACACATCGCAGCATCCCATTTGAAGTCAGGGAATTAGATTTAGGGTAGGTTTTGCATGGACAGTAATGAGTGAAGCATTAGTGATTTGAAGTGGGCAAACAGAACTAGTCAGTGTCCGTATCTTGAATTGAGTGGACAAGTCATGTTCAATTGGTTCACACTTTGAAGAAGCAGAAGCTGGGAATTCCTTAAGGTAGTTCATGGTAGAGTCAATTTCATGTGATTTTGCTGATGGGGAGGCGAGTGACACACACCAGTCAGTGTCTGTCTCTTGAAGTGATCAGATGAACCAGGTGCAACTGGGAGGAGGAACAGTAGGATATGATATGATAGGTTATTTATAACATGCTTAATACCCAGAGATTTCTAAGCGGGGACCCGGGGATCGAACCTGTGTTGCTCTGTGTTGTCTTGATTCCAAGGTAAGCACGTTGCCCTTGAACTGTCCTCCAGAGACAGGAAGGAGCCTGGAAGCCCTGAGTGCAGCTTGTGGGAGAGTCAAGTTTTGCTGATTTTGCTGGGAGGGAGCTGCAAATATTTGGGCAGATGGGTGACAGGCCAGTCGCTGAGTGCACAGCACATGTTTGCAACAACATATTGGCACCCAAATGAGCCAGAGGCAGGTAGATATGTGCCTCTCATGGCATCTGCTCTCCCGCAGCAGCACATGCACCGGGGAGGCCACAATTGCCTGTGGTAAATTGAAGGTATCGTCCAAATAACAATTCACACACCGCTGTCATATATCGTTCCTGGGTGCATGCACCAGTACAACTAAATGTACAAGCATTGCACCACGGTGATGCATATCCCCAAGACCATCACACGGTGCTTTCACACACAATTACATCCACTGCCTCACAGGCAGAAAGGGGAGGTGTGCAGATCTAGTGAACATCAATGAATAACAACACATGGAGTGATTGATGCGAGGATTGAGTTTGGAAATGGCATGTCTTGAGCCAGCTGCCCTCATCCACTGATAAGTCAGACAATAGTGATGAAGACAAGATGGGTGATGCTTAAGACCAAGAATATGATCCTTCGGAGTCCAGAAAGGAACAAGCATTGCTGCTGGAAAACAGCAATAGTGAGGACGAGGTGGTTGAGAATAACACCACAGATGTGATGGCTGTAGTATTATTAGATGCTCGCCTCCCACCTGTGTGAAGTCTCTTTGGGAAGCAGCCCCCCTGCACAGATGAGAAAGCATGTGACCTCATTAGGTGCCATCAAGAACACTACCAGCACAACCACCACCAGCTCCATCATGCGTAGGGAGGCCAACCTGTGAGTTTCTCGCACGCAGCGAAAGTCAAAAGACCGGCCGGGCTTCTCACAGAAT
This sequence comes from Ambystoma mexicanum, assembly GCF_040938575.1. NCBI lineage: Eukaryota > Metazoa > Chordata > Amphibia > Caudata > Ambystomatidae > Ambystoma > Ambystoma mexicanum. The sequence continues at coordinate 1,436,026,468 of NC_090931.1, forward strand.
CAATCAACCTCACTGCAAGAAACTCTGGCTTCACACTGATCTAGCAAGCAGTGTGTGGCCGGAAGGCAGGGGCCTACTTGCTACCGCATCTATGTGCCTACAAATTTGGCTGCACCATGCATGGATATGGGAAAAAGTCAAATGACCTGAGGCGCATCCCTCCCCATACATCAGGCTTGCAGCAGCCCTCCAGCAGCCTGCACAATTACCCCTGAATACACCGCAGCTGTGTTAATGCTCGGGAGTTGGACACAAAGCTTTACCCCCCTATACTCCATTAGCACATAGTGGTGATCCCCCTTTGAGTCAGGCCAATTTTGTGGAAGAGTTGGTGTGTGGCCAAAAAATGACACGTCCCATGGCAGGGAGTGCCTGCTCGCTGGTACCCTGGCTATAAAGTTGCCAATAGAAATCTTGCCATAGTGTTTTGTGTAAAACACTGGATTCCCGCAGCTTATGGGAAAGACTGGGAAGTTCCTGGCTGAGGCTTTCTCTTTTGCAAATTAGTACCAGAATTGAATAATGGAGGTTGTGGGCTACAGTAAGGTGGGAACTACAGCCTTTCAAGGAGAAAAGGTCAACTTCACCATGGACCAGTCATCAGAGCTTTGACTACATGGTTGTCACAGGACACTGGGTGGCCCTTCTTTCCTCTAACAGCCAAGAGGGCTGCCAGAGTAATTCAAGTGGGAATCAGGTGTATGCAATTCAACACCAGGAAATGTTGCCATGGTTTCATTGAGGGGAGAAGCCACAGAGGAGCTGGTAGAGACAGAGTGGTCAAGGCTGCATAGTTTGCATTTGGAATTTGTAACAGCAGACAATGGATCAAATATCCAAATATACTAAAAATATACTAAAACATATACTACACTCTTAATTACCTCCCTCATCTTCTCCAGACTTTTCTACTGTTCCTCCCTTTTCTTCGGACTCCCCTCCTCTCACCTCTCCTCACTAAAATCTGTCTACCACTCCGCCATAATAATAATAATAATAATAATAATAATAATAATAATAATAATAATAATAATTTGGCATTTATATAGCGCTACAAACCCTCAGGTATCTGAGCGCTGCTTATTATTACCCACGGTGTGTGGTGCTCATTTATCGACCTCGTAAGGATGAAAGGCTGAGTTTGGCCCCGCTGGGATTAGGCTCTGCAGGGATGTCAAAGCGAGCGCTCTACTCGCTGTGCCACTTGACCGGCCATCTGCTCTTTCTTCCTTCTCTCACCTTTTGACTCCATCTCCTCTTCTCTCACCTCCCTAGGCTGGCTTTCTTTTCACTCCCAGCTTAAATTCAAGTTCCTCTGTCTTGTCTTCAAATCCCTCCATGGTCTTGACCCCCCCTACCTTTCCTCCCTTCTTACTCTCTACTGCCCTTCTCGTTCGCTTCACTCTGCTGATCTTTTCCTACTCTCTCCTCCTCCACCTCCCTGCGCCCCCTCCCGCTTCCGCTCTTTCCAACTCCTTGCTCCGTTCCACTGGATCCGCCTCCGCCTCCCCATCCGCTCTTCTCCCTCCTACCCTTCCTTTTGCTCTTCTCTAAAATCTTATCTTTTCCATTCCCCCCTAACACCTCACTTCCTCTCCTACTTATCCCACCGCCCATGCCTCACTTCTTACTCCTTTACCTCTATGCCCTCTCCTTCCTCTTTACTCCCTTCTACCCTACCTCCTGCTCTTATCTCGCCTTATTCTTCCCTCTCTTCTTCCTCATACCCTCTCGCCTTCCTTCTTACTTCTGCTTACACCTCCAGTCATACCTCCCATTCACTCTCACTCCTCTGTCCCTCTCCACTCCCTCCTTAACTCAGCAATAAAGTAAATTGTTCCTTGTACTGTTTTCGAGTTGTGATTGAATTGCCATTTCATGCTTGTTGTATTTCTTCTTGTTCTCATGTAAAGCACTTTGGATCAACGTGCTACATAAATTCAATAAAATACAAATACAAATATCATTGCTGCCATATGAATAAAAAAGACAATGCATGTCCCCTATTTTGCGCATGTCCTTCACCTCTTGATCACAGGTTGTATCAGCAATTCTGAGTCTTTGAGATAAATGTTTCTTGTGTCCCAAAGATTAGCTTCCATTTCAGCCAGGCTTACCACACCAGAATTGCATTGCACCAAAAGCAGGTATACCACAAGATGTCACGGCACGACCTAAAGACCCCAGTGGCCACCCATTGGAACTCTACTTTGAACAGTGCATTACCATCCTTCACAACCCACCAACTGGGTTAATGATCACTATGCAGAGTGATGCTCCTCCTCCGTGTTACCTGCTTGAGCGTAGCCTGACCAATATCAAGAGTGTGTGAGCCTTGGCAGGTGATGCTCATACAGCAAATATGGGGAGGGGCCTGCTGTAAACCTTCCATGGGGAACCACAGCTAGCTGGATTTAAAGGTAACATTGAACACCCAACGAGGTCCTTATTTCAAAGTTAAGTTGAATGCTTTTCAAATGCATGGCTCGGGTGAGACGGAATTGCACCAAGCATCTTAAGGAGGAGACACTATGCAAATAAGAATTATGCTTTTCTGCAGTGCTTGAAAAATCATTTGTAGAAAGAACACAGGCAGCAGGAAGAACATCAACCAGTTCAAATATTGACAAGTACACCGGGAATGCTCAAGATTGATGGCATCGACAACCAGTAAATCATTGACACCTGTTGAAAGCTCTGTGAGCCTATGAAGAGGTGAACTTGTGGGACTTATTTCTTTTAAATACAGACAGGTCATCAACACAAACTGGCAGAGGACCAGCAGTCACACTTATGATTAACAATTATCTACTCCTCACTTCACGCGTGGGAAGGAATGATGACCAATTATAGTATTGGTACAGCAAGATGTCCTTCTGGCCAGTGGCATGTATGCGAGTTGCGCTTGAATCGATAAGCTGCACTCTTAGCAGCATGCAGCCCGAGAGAGTTTTTAGTGAGGCCAGTGCTCTGTCTCCAAGCGCAGGAGAAGCCTCACAGTGCTGCACGTTGAATAATTCATATTTATAAAAACGAAGAGTGACTTCATTGTGGAACACTATGGATTGACACGTACCATGGCCAACAAACCAGCTTGGGTGATGAGAATGGTTTTCTCCCCAGTACATGTCAGATACAGAACAGTGGAATAGCACATGTGGTTGGGAAACGGATAGATGTAGAAGTGACTGAAAGCCCCAGAGAAGTTGCTGTCTCACACATGCCACTGCCTATTGTGAGAAGCCTGAAGGTGTCTCCCTGAATAGTCCCCAGGGATCTGGCATCCAGGTGGTCAGGACACGGCCATCACTATTGGATTCAGTTCCTGGGGGTGGACCAGTGAGGGAGGAGCACCTGAATGAGAGGGTCCTCGGGGAGTGGAAGTGGGACACCGAAGGGTGAGAGGCGGTATCCCCCTTCTTATAACACCTTTTCCTCATCCTACCCCGTAGGATACTCTAATACTCTACCCCCCATTTCCGACATGAACACTTTCGCCCACCACGGAAGATGACGGACAAACACCAGAGCCGTTTATGTGACATGTCCCACCACAAAGGTCAGGCAAAGTCAGGCAATTGAACAGAATGACACACACCTGACAACCCTTTCCCTTCCCCACAGGGATAAAAGGTGGAACACAAGAACACACGATGAGGAAGGCAGACCGCACAACGAGAGAGATAACTCAGCATGGCAGTTCAAGAGGAAGAGAAAGACTAAGTGAATCGAGAGGGTGACAAAGAGAGAAGCAACCTTGCCCTTTCCAACAAAGGCCCTTGAAGCCTCTGCAGAAGGAACCGTAAGTGCGCAAACAATAACCAGCATGTGTTGCAGCAGATGTCAACGGTACACGGGGGCCCTCCTCTGCTGACAACCAAGCCGGGGAGAGACGCTTGTCTCCAGAGACCTAAAAAGCCAAGCGGTTCATCACAGCCGGTGAGTCGAGGGGAGAGCCGATAAGAAACTGAACTGTGTATAATGAAAGTAGTAAGTGGCTCATTAAAGAAAGTACAAAGAAGTGAAAAACCACCTATAGAGTAGTCAGGCACCACGTGGGTGCTCACTCAGGAAACTATGGGCGATTACCCTATTGTTGAAATGATCATTAACAGAAGGCCTTGGGAGAAAGGTGAGAAGGAGGTCAAAGTGGTAATACAGGGATCTAGTAAAATCCTCTGTACAGTCGAAATCCTTTGACCGACAGATGATTGTGAAGCTAAGGGAAGCAAATCCCGCACCGTAAGAACTGTTCAAGCAATTGTATGATTGACAAAGTTGGCAAGAGTGAACCCGATAAAGAGGGGGCAAAGCCAAAAGTCCCAATAAAAAGTGTGTTGACGAGAGGGATGTCCACAGTGAGCTGTTTAAAAAGACATTAAGAATACTGAATATAACAGAGGAAATTGTGTTACCCGACGGAGGGAAGCAAACATTCGAGAAGGCTCTGAGCCTGGAAGAGGGGGTCCAAGTTTGAAAATTCATCACCCAACTTGCAACCAGAAAGGAACTTTTGTTCATTAATTTTGAAGACATCAGGTCCTCAGAGGCAAGAGACTTTTTGTAGAAAAGAGACTTAACCATTCAAGGCCCTGATAAGCTGAAACCGGAATTCTTTGTTTGTAGTTAGCGTAAGGATTGGCAATAGGTTTTTCTTAGTATAGGTCCTTTTATTTGACAAGACGCCACCAGGACTTCCTTTTTATTATTTGATGGCTGTAGCTTGCTCCCATCTTAGATTTAGCTTTAGATTAGGTGTTTTTCCAACCTTCCTATACAGTTTAATAAACACCCTTGAACTGTGATCACTTGTGTCTGTCTTTACTGTTGCCACTATGAGTTCCTTACATTATTGCGCGAGGAATGTTTTGCAATCCTTGTCTTGTCTTGTGATGACTACACCACTTTTCATTCAAAAGTTCAAATTCGCTCCTGTAGTATGCAGCCTTCCACTAAGGATCTCAGAGTCTCAGAGACTGCACAGTTACCCCCTTAAGGTTGTTATTGTTTCACAGGGAGCATACTTCCAATAAGGCTTTCACTGCTGTTGGGGAGCAGGGGCGGATTTCCCAGACATCTTGGAGGTTCAGGATGAGGTGATTGTTGAAGGAGATGTTGTAAGGGAGCTAGGAGAATGCAGGGTCATCTGTAGAAGCTGGTTTGTAGTGGAAATGTAATGCATTTTGGTAGTCGTATTATGTGTGTAAGGAAATTCCATTTTAGAAGTTAGACGCCATCTTGAAATTGAGGCCTAGTGCCATAGCTATGCTGGTACGCCTTCAATTTCATGCAGAGGGTTAGAAGGGTGGGTGTACGATTTCTGCTCACAACCCCGCACCCTGAAGGAGATACATTTCCTGAAGATGCACATTTCTTCATTGTGTTTTATCATTAGTTCATGTGACTCAGAAACAATGTGCCCTGCAAGGCCATTAAAAGTCTGGAATGGATCTTTGAAGAACAATTCCATGAGAAGGTGGTGAGGGCTTAAGGCGTTCCCCAGTCCAGATCTCTAAGTTATAGTGGCCCCAAACTCCCAGACACGAACATCTGAATGCACTGGCCAGCCCGAGGCCTCTGGCCATAAACCTGTAAAGTGGCAAATCGATTAGGAAGATCAAAGAGTAGGGACAGGCTTCCCCCAGCATTGGATCATGTGATTTGTGCTGCGAGGTGCCTGGTAACAAATTTAAGCTGCGGGTGGGAAAGTTGTGGAGGTACCGGCGTGTCTAGGATTGGAGCAGTGTTCACTTAGTTCTGAGACCTGTAAAGTATCTACCTCTCTCATGTCCTTGATACCAGGTGCACTGTAGAAGCTATCAAATAATGAATTGTGGAACTAAGTTGTCAATTTAATTCCACAATAGAGCCTTTGTACCCGATGATGGAAGAAGAATATTCCCACGTGGAAGAAGATGGTAAGAAGATGCTGGGACCAATCACCTGCCATCCTGCATAAAGCAGGTTATATGTATATAGGGTTGCACCAACCAGCTACCTGGATTTCTAACCTATGTGATGTAGGTCACTTATGAGGCTGTGTATCCTTATAACACATGGCTCATGCTGTTATTGTCAGAGCACTTTGTGGCAGCAGAGTTCTATGCTGGCTCGTACTTTTGTGACAATAAACCTTGTTATCCATGCAAGTGGTGTGCTGGCCCTTTCCCTAGTGGGTCGATTTCTTTCCGAAAAGCTGCATTAATTTAATGGGAGCATTATACAGCGGGTTTTAAAACTATGCTGACACCCTGGCTATATATACAAACATATCTTGGGGCTTTTCATGATCCACCACAAGGTTTGAACGCACAGTATATATTCACAGGATCATGTGGTATTTTAATCAGCTACATCCATTGAGACCTGTTTTTATACAAATAAATAATCATATTATGTTGCCAGGTTCACCATGACTGTTCTGGCTCATATATCCCGTGGAGTAACTACATACATATTTTTCTCCACACAGGCTATACCAGTTCCAGTAACCTCAGCGTTCGTTGAGTGGATCTCTAGCCATTTTCCCAACGTGATCCACACACAGGGTAAGATTTGGATTCCAATGACTACTTGTTCTTCCTATAGGAGCACCATCTCAAATAGGCCACTACATAGGGTCTTTTGAATTGTAGGGGATTCAGAGACTCACCCTCAAAATGTAATCCTTTCTTCCTATAGCTATTTTGGTAAATGAGAAATACCAATGTCTGTCAGCCATCTTCTAGACCACATCAGAAGTAATGACGTTGAAATTCACTCAGTGGAATTATTAAGACATGGTAAGATCAATGATCTCCCTCCCATGTGAGTGAGATCTGTTCTTTCTTAATTAGACTTGCATTTGATGCCTATTGAATCAATCTAAATAGCATATGAACTAGTACACACTCCTAAAGACATATCTCTGTTAATTCCTTGACAGAGTGAAACAGGACTCCTTTGTTCCATTTTTCCTTCCCATCCTGATGAAGGCCACCCACTCCTCAGCCACACTGATCAGCTAATGAATGGCCGAAACACTGTTGTGTCGACTCCTCCCCCAGTGTTAAATGTCAACACTGCGAATATTATGATTTGTTGCACTTTGTCTACATGTATTTGTTGTTCACCAATATCCCTGAATGTTGTAAGATTTACACATGTCATTTTGTATTTAGGTCCAGGCAAATTCGGCTTGGAAAAAAAACAATGTATTATTTACAGATACTGTTGTTCTATGAATGTGTGTCCTGTTGAAAACAGTTTTAAGACAATTTCTGCGCATTAAAGCACTTGGGTAAATTGAACATCTTTTTTTCTCTTCCAATACAAACATACAGTCATTGGTCCTCTAAGTGAGAACTGTGTTAAGTGTGTACATTATGTTCAGTAACCCTAAGTTTTATTTTATTGACAGGTTGTTACAAATACAGCACCGGTAGATGTGCTGTTAACCTTCTGAAAAAAAAGATGAGTCAACTTCTTTTTTTTTTCACAGGGTGAAGCTGCTGCCTACATTTCTCAAGTAATCACACAGACCATTTACCAAGGATCTCCCGGTCTTCCAAAGAACCCCACCACATTTGTGGGTGGGTGATATCTCTGTAAGGCCAATGGCCACCCCTAGTAGATTGACAAGCTCTGCCACTGGCACTGATTGTGTAGGCTGGACTAGAGCAGGGGTTTTGGCACTGGATGCTTGATGTTACAAACCGCCCTGCACCATGGCACTGGGAAGTTCTAGACAACTAGCCCGGGTCACTCGCCTGCATCAGCGCCGACATTCGAAATGGAAAACAAAAAGACGGGCGCGATGCAGCGCCAAAACGAGGCTAGGCATCCTCGTGGTTGCTAAGCAACCATTGTTCTCTAATTGCCCCGCATCCGCTGGTAGGTGGAAGAGCCGGCCTCATCAAAGACCATCTAAGGCCCTGTTTGCCCCTGTTCGCTGCTGGGCGGCGCATGATGACCATTACTGGACTAGACCTCTGGACAATATCTATACTGTAAGTACCAATACAGTAAAGTCAGCCGCTCGCTCACCTATCATTTATAGTACCTGTATACGCTACCTGTAGGGACCACATACCCTGCACACTGTTAACGCCTTCATTTCAATGTGTTATATCCAATTCACATGCTAGCCTATACAGTTGAGTAAATCCGCCTCGATTTACACCAGCAAACTGTTACTTGTTATGATATAACTGCAACTGCAAAACTTATGTGAACTCTGCCCTAGCAAGGCCTTTCAATGCTCTGATAACCTCTTACTATTGCACGCCAACAGTATCATTGCATGCTCATTGCGCCAAATGCTAGCCATAATTACACTAGTACTGTACTGCATTACAATGCCTCTGTGTAATTGCAACGCCTTCACTGGCTCTACCAAACTGGATTTTTGAGCTGTATTCAGCCTGCCCTGTTAGCCGTATTTCATCTGACACTGCACTGAATCCTCAAGTGGCATTCTGCCTACCTTGATAGCTGTATTCAGGCGGAATGTTAGCTGCATGCAGCCTGCCCCTGATAGCTGTATTTAGCTACTTAAAAGACACCTATACCCCTGCCTGCCTGACTTTCAAACTACCATCCTCATCCCTACCGATCGTAACAAGAGCCTCAGTGCCAGAACCCACCACAGAACTAGCAAACGCCTAGCCAAACTACACGACAAGACTAACAATCCCACTGTAACCTCCATCAATTCCACCCCTCCTACATTAAAAGGAGCTCTCCTAAATGTTATATCATTAGTCGCCCACTCCATAGAAGTCGCCGACATTATTCTGACCAACAACCTGGACTTCCTTGCAGCGACCGAAACCTGGTTGCATGATGCTGCGGGACCATCTCTTACCCTAGCTATCCCTGATAACTACACTATCCTCAGAGTAGACAGACCCAACGCTCGAGGAGGTGGTGTAGCTATCATCTTTAAGTACTTGCTTGATATTAGACTAGCCTCCTCTCCCCCACTGAAATCATGTGAGCATCTTGCAGTTAAATTACAAACCTCCCCTAAGAATACTATCACACTGCATCTAATTTACAGACCCCCGGGCCCACCTGGCTAATTTGAGAAAGATATCACCTCACTAGTAGCCAAAAGCTCCAAACATTCAGCACAAATGATCATACTTGGAGATTTCAATCTTGGGTTCAACGACCCACTCGACACCCCAGCCATTGCCATGGCCATGCCATTAGAGGAACATGGCCTCCTACAATTCTGTTCCAAACCCACCCACTCAAAGGGTAGAATCTTTGACTGGGTAACCGCCCTTAATTGCAACATCACCCCGAAGGACCCGTACAGCTTATCTGGACGGACCATTACTTCCTCCCATTCGACATTAATATCAGCAACATAGTGCATAAAAGGCCTGTTATTGCACCGGCCTGCCCAACTAGGAAAAAGAGCAACATTACAGCGGAAGCCCTAATAACTCTGGTGACCCCTATTCTGAACGCTCTACCAGCTACAACTGCCTTAAACTTGCTGGTCAACGCATACAACGATTCCATGGCCAAAGCTATCGATATCATTGCCCCACTAAAAATGTGCAAAGGGAAACCAAAAGCACACCTGAATACATGGTACACCACAGAACTCAAAATCCTCTGACAACAAAAAAGTAAACTTGAAGCACTATGGAAATCGGTGCCGTCAGTAGATAACAGAACTAATCTCACCAATATCTCCACCCTCTACAAAAATGAGATCACACGCGCTAAGAAATAATCTTTTAATTCCAGGATCTCTCAGGCAGGCTCTACTACAAAAGAGCTCTTTAACATCCTAAAGGAATTAGAAAACCCCATTCCTCCCGCAGATACTTGCACAAAAGACAAACCATGGTGCACAGGGATCCAGAATGCCCTTGCTAACAAAATCTCAGGGCTCCAAACAAAAATTGAAAACAAACGACAACAACTCACTCATGGTCCTACTTCCAGATCCACCCTTTCTTCACCCACCAACACTAGCCCAGGCTTCACCTTCAAAAAGGTAACCATACCTGAAGTGTAAAAAATCATAGCACCCTTGAAACCCTCGAACCGTAAGGGGGACAGCTGCGCCACACATATCATAAAAGATGCAGCCAGGGATATTTCCCCCTTCATTACCAAATTAATAAACCTGTCATTCTCTAGTAACACGGTCCCAAGTAATCTGAAACAATCTTGGGTCCTCCCACTGTTAAAAAACAAACCCTTGACCCAGATATACCCACGAATTACAGGCCCATTACTACTGTCCCATTCGGACTAAAAATTCTTGACAGAGTGGCTTATTTACAAATTCAGGATTACCTCGAGACTAACCAATTACTAGGAACTTGCCAATCTGGCTTTCGTCCTCACCATGGGATGGAAACGGCACTTGTTGACCTCAAAAGCCAGATAGACGAACTCAAGGATAAAGGTAGGGCCGCCATCCTTCTTCTCCTTGAGCTCTACGCTGCCTTTGACCTGGTTGACCACACAATTTTGTGCAACCACTTGTCATCGGCAGCACACTTCTCCCACTCTGCGGTCACATGGATCCAATCCTTCCTTGACAACAGGTCCATGCGAGTCTTCTCACCCCTAGCAGCGGCCGACCCTATCCCCATCACCTGCGGTGTCCCACAAGGATCTTGTGTCTCACCCACTTTGTATAATATATTTACAAAGCCCCTATTCGACAACCTGGACCATCTGGGTGTCACCTACACTAACTACGCAGATGACACCCAGATACTCCTCACCTTATCCGGCAATTACAACGCGGATGCCAACCGGATCAATGAAGTCTTCTCCATCATTGAGGCATGGATGGCCATACACGGCCTCTGCCTGAATGATGAAAAGACCAAACTGCTCCTTGTCGGCTCACCTAACACTATCCGGAAGCTCAGCCCTAGTTATACCAGCTTCACCATTGACGGTAACACCATCCCCATCGCTAAGAGTGTAAAAACTCTTGGTTTCTATCTAGACACGAATACCAACCTCGCCAAACAAATTAATATGACCGTCTCAGCCGCTGCTTAAACTGGCAAACTAATTAGGGCCTGCAGACCTCTGATCTCCCCCAACAACTGCCTCACTTTAGCCAGAGCACTTATACAATCCTAACTAGATTACTGTAATAGCCCTTATGTAGGTGCCAACAAAATTGTAATCAATAAACTGCAAGTTCTACAAAACAATGCACTCCGTGCCGCCCTCAATATTCCGAGAAGAGGACATATCTCGGCCACAAGAACCTCAAGCAAATGGCTCTCCATCCAACAAAAAATAAACCTAAAAACCATCTGCCTCACCTACAAAGCTCTCAACCACCTAGCCCCGCCCTATTTGACCAATAAATTCACCTTAAGACAGAACACCAGAACCACCAGATCCTCCAATACATTACAACTGACGGTGCCCAAATACTCCCTTAAAAGAGCAGGTGGATCCAGCTTCCCAGTTCTAGCCTCACAACTGTGGAACACTATCCCACTGGACATCAAATCTACCCCTACCCACCAACCTTTCAGAACTAAGGTCATCACTTGGTTACTCAACAAATAACCAATTATGTATATATGCCTAATGTATGCTTGTATCCTTTACTATGTCTGCTTGTTACTATCTGCTTTCTTGTAATCATACCTATGCTGCACAAATGTACAAATGTTCCTCACCTTTGCCTGTAACTTGATGTTCAAGCGCCCATATACCCCTGGGTCAGGAGCGCTATACAAAAACTAATAAACAAATAAACAAACAAAGAAACTAGAATAAAGTGGCTACCTCGAAAGACAACGGGGTACAAACAAGGGCACACACTTCAACTCACCAGTTGTATAGTCATGGACATGGCTCGGCTCTGGAATAGTGACCAGTAATAGCTGATTAGTTTCTAGCCCTTTGCTGGGCTCTGGTCATGTCCGAGGTAGTATTCAAGCTATGCTTATCTCTGACATAACAATGATTTAGCTGTTTTCTTTGTTGCTTAGGGTTGGCTGAGGTCCGGTCTGTGGTGGGTACTGGGATGCACTGGGATTCACACAGGCATGACTCTTTCCTCAACTAATCTGTGGGAATCACTGGGCTCTATACTGTGCCAAACCCCATACAGATCTAGACTCTGGGAAGGGTTGGGCTGCAGAATAGGATGTCCCATTGTCTTAACCAAGACTGAGATCTAGGTAGGGCTGGGTACTGAGGGCTGTTTTTTCATTAGTCTGTGGCTCTGGGCTCAGGTCCTCTGGACTTGGCTCTAAGGCCTGGGGTGGTGTCTGGGGTATGGGCTTGGATAAGCTCTGATCAATACAGGTCATCGATTCAGGACACCACACTAGACTGGCTTTTACCTAGCTCATGGCGGCTTCGGGTAGTATTGGGATTCTGCCTGGACTAGGCTGTGGACAATGTGATGCCACACACACGTCTTTGGGTTTGACTGGGCTCTAGGAAAGTCTGGCCTCAAGACTTGGAGTTGGGATCGACGCAGGCAGTGCGGACTGCCAGGCAGTGTATAATTAAATAAAAAAGAATAAGCACCAATAGTGAGAAGTAATTAATAATACAAAATTAATTCAATAAAATGTCAGGAACACTAACAAACAAAACATAAACATAATCACCAAATAAAAACATAAAAATACAATACATATAGTATTATTGAAAGATATTAGGCATAAGACTTAGGGGGTAATTCATAGAATTCAGCGCACGCGGTTGGCGCACAGTGTGCGCGTGCGACAGTCTGCGCCAGCCACGGGCGCCAAAATCCATTTCCACGCACAGCGTATTCATGGATTTTAACATCTATTACCAGCCGTGGCGCAGAGTGGCACAGTGACCCTGCAGCAGCGCCAGTTATGCCCCCAATACCTCCCCATGCGCCATGTACAGCGCACAAATCCCGTACATGGCGCACAGGCCAGTGGACCAGCATACAGGCACCCAAACACGAAAACGCCTGTAAAACTCCCTGCGCACCCCTCCGAATACACGTACCCCACTGCGTGGGGAGAATCACACGCGATTGTCCCTGTGTGAGCGGGGTACGTGTATTTCGGGGGTTCGCAGGAAGTTTCACACGTGATTGGCCCTGTGCGAGCGGGGTACGTGTATTTTGGGCGTTCGCGGGAAGTTTCACACGCGATTGGCCCTGTGTGAGCGGGGTACCTGTATTTCGGGGGTTCGCGGGAAGTTTGACATGCGATTGGCCCTGTGCGAGGGGGGTATGTGTATTACTGGGGTTCGCGGGGAGTTTCACACACGATTGGCCCTGTGCGAGCGGGGTACGTGTATTACGGGGGTGCGCAGGAAGTTTCACACGCGATTGGCCCTGTGCGAGCGGGGTACGTGTACTACTGGGGTTCGCAGGGAGTTTCACACGCAATTGGCCCTGTGCGAGCGGGGTACGTGTATTACTGGGGTTTGCGGGGAGTTTCACAAGCGATTGGCCCTGTGTGAGCAGGGTACGTGTATTACTGGGATGCGTGGGAAGTTTCACATGCGATTGGCCCTGTGCGAGCGGGGTATGTGTATTTCGGGGGTTTGCGGGACGTTTCACACACTATTGGCACTGTGCGAGCGGGGTACATGTGTTACTGGGGTTCTCGGGGAGTTTCACACGTGATTGGCCCTGTGCGAGCGGGGTTCGTGTATTTCGAGGGTTCGTGGGAAGTTTCACACGCGATTGGCCCTGTGCGAGCGGGGTACGTGTATTTCGGGGGTTTGCGGGAAGTTTCACATGCGATTGGCCCTGTGCGAGTGGGGTATGTGCATTTTGGGGGTTCACGGGGAGTTTCATACGCGATTGGCCCTGTGTGAGCGGGGTACGTGTATTACTGGGGTGCGTGGGAAGTATCACATGCGATTGGCCCTGTGCGAGCAGGGTACGTGTATTTTGGGGGTTCGCGGGAAGTTTCACACGCGATTGGCCCTTTGTGAGCGGGGTACATGTATTACTGGGGTTTGCGGGGAGTTTCCCATGCGATTGGCCCTGTGTGAGCGGGGTACGTGTATTACTGGGGTGCGCAGGAAGTTTCACACGCGATTGGCCCTGTGCGAGCGGGGTACGTGTATTTCGGGGGTTCGCAGGAAGTTTCACACGTGATTGCCCTGTGCGAACGGGGTACGTGTATTTCGAGGGTTCACAGGAAGTTTCACACACGATTGGCCCTGTGCGTGCGGGGTACGTGTATTACTGGGGTTCGTGGGGAGTTTCACACGTGATTTTGCTGTCAGAGCAGGGTAAGTGTATCCAGTGGGGTGCGCGGGGAGTCCCACACGTGAATTGGCAGTGTGGGTCCTCCCAGGTGTGCCCTGTACCCCCTCCACGGCCCCTGCAGGCAGCGCACATTGATTGTGTAAACCCACATTTTCACATGCATGAACTCAAAGAGCGAATTACACACATGGAAGTAAAATATCATAATGTATTATGGACAAAAATAAAGCAATGAAATGAAAGCATAAAAAAATTGCAAACATGAAATGAAAAGCATGTCCAAAAGATGAGTACATGAAAAGTATAACCAATCCAAAGAAATCCGAAAGAAAAATAGTCCAAACTCTCCCTCCACCAAAGCAAATCCAAAGGAAACATAAAAAATAAAATCCATTAATCCATGGTGAAATCCAAAGAAAAAGTTCAAATAAATCCATTGTCCAACTATGTACAATGAATTGTCAAGGGTCCATGAGCCCAACGAAAGAACAAAAACGACCTAATAAAAAAACTATATGCAAATGTGTGGGGCAAAGTCCAAACACCCCAAAATAAAGGAAAACAAAAATGAAACCTAAAACTAAAAACTATATACAATGGCGGTGGGCTAGTCTGACGGCTCACTCTCCGATTTCCCAGGCCAGGGCATCATCGAACTCCTGCTCATTGTCCTGGAGGCGGTCCCCTTCCATTGCCCTGAGGGTTCGCAGGGACGATGCCATGTTGAACTCCAACTCCCTGCGAATAGCCTCTAGGCACTCGGACCGCCTCAGTGCCCTCCGCATGGAGTTTTCCGCCCTGATCATTGTGAGCCGTGCCTCTTATGCCCGCCGCCGCTCCGCATCTATACGCTGGCCCAACCGCAGCCACACGGAAGACACACCCATTCCAGGGTCCTCCTGACCTCTGGCCGATGCCTGCTCCTCTGATGTAGATGGCCCCGAGCCATCATTGCTCCCACCTAGAGCCTGCTGCTGCTGCTGCTGTCCATGTGCCCTGTCCGATGATGCCTGCACATCCTCCATCAGCTGGTCTCCAGTTGTTGTGGTGTCCACCCCTGCTGGACCGCCAACTCCCGACTGTGGCAGGGATGGGATCTCCACCAAGCTGACTGTGTTGGTCAGGCCAGGTCCACAGGGGGCCCTGGTGGAATCTGGGCCGGAAGACAGCAGGGAGAACGACTGGTGCATAGTCTCCACAGAGGAGGAGAGGTCCGACAGAGTGCGCAACACATGTAGGAACCCACTGACCAGGGCCCCTCCCAACAGTGGACTCATGTACCCCCCATACATGTCATAAAGATGCACAATCATGGTCCACATCTCCAACAAAATACCACAGCACGCCACCCCAGTCTTGAGACACAATGATTTCCCAATCCACCCCACACTGATATGCCAAGACACAAACCAAAAGTCAACTATGTACATCAACACATGCCCGTCACACACACACACTGGTTGGCACTGATTGTGTAAACCCACATTTTCACATGCATGAACTCAAAGAGCGAATTACACACATGGAAGTAAAATATCATTATGTATTATGGACAAAAATAAAGCAATGAAATGAAAGCATAAAAAAATTGCAAACATGAAATGAAAAGCATGTCCAAAAGATGAGTACATGAAAAGTATAACCAATCCAAAGAAATCCAAAATAAAAATAGTCCAAACTCTCCCTCCACCAAAGCAAATCCAAAGGAAACATAAAAAAATAAAATCCATTAATCCATGCTGAAATCCAAAGAAAAAGTTCAAATAAATCCATTGTCCAACTATGTACAATTAATTGTCAAGGGTCCATGAGCCCAACGAAAGAACAGAAACCTATGGAAAAAACGACCTAATAAAAAAAATATATGCAAATGTGTGGGGCAAAGTCCAAACAGCCCAAAATAAAGGAAAACGAAAATGAAACCTTAAACTAAAAACTATATACACTGGCGGCGGGCTAGTCTGACGGCTCACTCTCCGATTTCCCAGGCCAGGGCATCATCGAACTCCTGCTCATTGTCCTGGAGGCGGTCCCCTTCCATTGCCCCGAGGGTTCGCAGGGACGATGCCATGTTGGACTCCAACTCCCTGCGAATAGCCTCTAGGCACTCGGACCGCCTCAGTGCCCTCCGCATGGAGTTCTCCGCCCTGATCATTGTGAGCCGTGCCTCTTATGCCGGCCACCGCTCCGCATCTATACGCCGGCCCAACCGCAGCCACACGGAAGACACACCCATTCCAGGGTCCTCCTGCCCTCTGGTCGATGCCTGCCCCTCTGATGTAGATGGCCCCGAGCCATCATTGCTCCCACCTAGAGCCTGCTGCTGCTGCTGCTGTCTATGTGCCCTGTCCGATGATGCCTGCACATCCTCCATCAGCTGGTCTCCAGTTGTTGTGGTGTCCACCCCTGCTGGACCGCCAACTCCCGACTGTAGCAGGGATGGGATCTCCACCAAGCTGACTGTGTTGGTCAGGCCAGGTCCACAGGGGGCCCTGGTGGAATATGGGCCGGGAGACAGCAGGGAGAACGACTGGCGCATAGTCTCCACAGAAGAGGAGAGGTCCGACAGAGTGCGTGACACCTGTAGGAACCCACCGACCAGGGCCCCTCCCAACAGTGCAACGTCGCGACGCTGCTCTGTGATGGCGTACGTGCTCCACCCAGGAAGCATGCACGTCATCACGAATGTCACGCTTGCGCAACGCGACACCAACCAGGACGGACCCCATACGTTCATGGGACCCCTCGTCCGCAGGTAGTGGCGAGGCAGATGACGTGGCACTCCCCCCTACCTGCGAACGGGCCTGGGACGGGGCATCCATGCTGGTGCATGGTAGTGCAGTCACAGGGTCAAGGACAGCGACATGCACAGGCCCCTCCGCGGTGACCTGTGCTGCCTCCTGACCCTGGCCCTGGACTGCACAACTTGCACCAGTGGTACTACCCCCATCAGGCCCCATGTGCGGCTCAGTAGCGGGCTCTTCCTCCTCTGTGGAGACCACCAACCTGGATGTCTCCACACCATCTTCTACCATTGCAAGCCCCTGTGGGGGCTCACCCGGCCCTTCCGCTACAGCCATAGTGGCAGACGCGACACCAGTCCCCTCGCTCCCGGATGATGGCAATTCCTGGGAGGGTGGCTGGGCCTTGCGTCACTGCCCGACGGAGGCATCCCCGCCGCTTGGCTCCACAGCGCCGTCTCCGCCCTCTTCTTCACTTGACGCTGCGTAGATGGAGACATAGAACACAAGTAGCAGGGTACAGTACAATATTCCCCTAGACAGGAAGCAATAACACATGAGTGGCTCTGTCAAATGTCACTTCCATCCTGTCCCTCCACAATACATGGGTGAATGCACGCAACACACATGCAGAAACAGGCATCATGGCTCACACTGATCCCATGCACACACATCACCGGAGGGTCATGCATCATGGCTTGTACACCACAGACATAGTGGATAGACACAGTGGATACAACGGTGACCACACTGCATGAGTGAATCTACACATCATCACGGACATGTGTCATGCATCCATGGTGTTTCAAAGTCACACACATACTTCTCAGACACACACACATGTGCACTATACATGTACATGAGAGCAGCACCCATCCCTCACCCCCCTCCATGTCCAAGAACAAAGACTGGCATGCATTCATGTGTGCATTCCACATACAGCTCCCCATGTTGCATTGGAACACATGCACCATCCATGTGGTTCACACATTACTGGTCTCACATGTATGACCATGATGTCCCTGCTCACACACATCCATACATGGCCTATGTCACACATACAGGCAAGTATCAGACTACCAACACACTGCAACATGCCCTGTCTCACACAGCAATGCTTGGCCACTTACCGCTCAACTCCAGACGGGTCTGCCTCCGAATGATCTGGGCGTGGAGTGCTGGGCCTACGCGTTCCAGGACCCTCATCTGGATGTTGCTCATGCTGACCCGGCACCCCTCTGCATCCTCTTCCTTTGCGAGGCGCCGGGCCTTGTAGAGGGTCCTGGACATGAAGTCCTTCCAGCTCTTCCTCCGCATTGATGGCAACCACTGCGTCCTCTCAGATCCTCTCCCGTCCTTCCTTGTTGGCGCGTGATGTTCCGAAGAGGGCATCATAATGCCCCAGGACATGCTCCACCAGGACACCAACTTCCTTCTCACTGAAGCTGGTGGCCCTTTGCCTCTCTGGCTGGGGGTTGCCAGTGGTCTCAGATGGTGTTTGCCCCGACATGGCGACCCCGAGGCAGGCGTGGGTGGGCAACTGGGTCCTGGGGCTGGGCTGTGGAGCGATGGTATCCCAGTCGGGAGTCTTCTGTTCCAGCAGGGGTGGACACAGCAACTGGATCCCTGCAGATGGCTGACGTGCAGGCACCAAATAGCAGGGCACGTGGGCAGCAGGCAGGCAGCAGCAGATGGCTGGTGGGAGCGTGCTTGGGGCACTTGGGGGCAGGAAAATGGCCTTTTGGGCAGGAGCATGGTCTTCTGTGTGTTTTCGCGTGGCCAGCTTGATACAGAGTGATTTGGCACGTGAAAAAAGTGCACGTCAGCATGAAATCCGAGGAAAGGCCCTTAGCGCGTAAGCGCATAAGTGACGTTACGCGCGCAGGCGTTCCCCACAACACGGGTGCATTGTGAATCAGCACGTGAGAAAACTGCACGTCACCGTGCTATTGGAGAAAAGGGCCTTAGCGCGTAAACGTGTAAGTGATGTTGCACGTGTGGGCTGACTTAAAAGGTACGAGTATCACGCTATTTTCTTGTACGTGCTTTTTGTGGAGAGCGAGTGGGTGTTTCTTGTACTTCTTGTCAGTTCACACGTGATTTACTTTCCAGTTTGTACTCCCTGTTTCCTCAGACTCCGTTCTTTTCTTCTTTTGGCGAGGGTGTTGCCAATGCGCTGTGATGGTTCGTGGAATACCCAAAGCTTTGGATAACGGGCGAGATATACGGCATCCATTTTACTCATCCAACATGGAGAATCACATTGCAGCAAGTAACGGTACAGCCGTTGTTTCACATGAGGAAGAGGCTGTAGCCACGCCCCCAGACTGGCGAGCAGTACTTCCGTATCCATCACCCGCACATCGGCGCGTTGCTACTCTCATTCCAGAGTCCAGCCGCGCTTCGCAGACGTAAGTACGCCTTCGTGCCCGCTGCCTTTCCACTTCTTTCCTTGTTAGTATAAGTACTAAGTTGGCTCTCCTGTGTCTGTTTCTCCGCTCTCACTTGTTGTTGGAACTCCCTTTACCGTCCGCTTTAGGCAATCATCAGATCGCGGCTCCGATCCCCCGCCTTCTTCTCCGCCTTCTGTGGAATCAGAGGAATTCTTGTGTTTACGAGGCTATCCCTCATCCAGGGATATTAGGACGCAGGTCTTGGTACAATCCTTAATATAGAGTCAAATTTCCTTCATTGGCATTTCTCTTGCTTTACCCGGTATTTTTACATTCATCAAAATCTTCCTGTCTTAAGGATTCATTCATCTCTCTACACGAACCATTACGCTACCTTCTTCCTCCCAGTACAAGCGGGGTATTAGTCTCTCCAGAGTCTCCTGTGGGTGGTAAACTTAAGTGTCATTCCATCTCATTTAACAGGATCATGATTGGGAGGGGAAAGACTAAGTCTAATTTTCATTCTTTACACTTTGTTAGGCTTTGCAACTATTCCCCCTGTTTTCTCCAAATCTGCCATCCAGGAACTCAACCCTCTGGTCTTCCGGGCCTGATTTAGGTGTTTCTAGGGTAAGCCTTTTAGAGATCAACTAATATACTCTCTTTGGGTCTGTAACATCTATCCTTCGTGTCATTAATCCCTTTCTGTGTTTACTTGCACCTAGCGCCTATAGATCTTGGAGGAGATTAGGAAGTTTAACCGAAGGGGCTGATTATTATCCACCGGAAACATCTCCAGGGAGCAGTCCTCATGAAACTACGCTCTCTAGCAGCCCTTCCCAGGGTTTTTCCCCGTAAGGGGTTTTCCCTGGAGGCTCCACCACTGTCGGACTCTCCGAAGTCGGATTGTGGAGGGGCTTCTAGGTATTTTCCCATTACTTCGGAAGATTGAAGAACCATCAATCCCAAAGAAGAGAGAGGTAGGAGTTTTGTTTGTCTGTATTGGAGTCAGAGTGCATGTAATGGTTTTGAAATATCACACGCGCGTCTTTTTCACGTTCTTTTTCAAGGCAGACGGTGAGTCGCGCACGTATTTTCCAACTGTGGTTGCCCCCGTGTGTCGCGTACCCCTTCAGAGGTCATTGTAGGCTGCGTGTAACACACGTACGCTTATTTTTGTGTTTCTGGGTGCCACAGCGTAGTGCGGGTTCATTTTTCCACGCACGTGGTCTACCAGGGGTTGCGTGCACGTGTACTTTTGTTTTTGGGGTGCCTGTGCATTGCGTGACCTGTCATCTTCCCCCAGGGGTCACATACAGCCTTGCTAGAGCACTAGGGTACGAATTCCATCTAGTACCCTACCCCTTTCACCTCAATTGCCCAGGACAATTGTTTAATGCAACTCCCATACGCACAACAACATCAGTGCCATGGTTGGGAGGCGACCAAGCAGTAAGGGAGGCAAAGGTGGCCGACCTCCAAAAGGTGGGCGTGGTGGGTGCGGTAGGGGATGTGGCCAGGATTTGCAGGGTGCCCCTAGAGCCCCGTGTGTGGAGGACCAATCGGGGCAACCTATGCCCCCCCAATGGTTGTGGGAAACGTAGCTGACACCATCACAGCTCAGCCCTTGTTGGACCGGTCCATTTTGTCACCTGAACCGGCACAGGATGACTCCCAGGCTGACTTCCAGGTCAGCAAGTCTAATCCACGTGTGGGAGTGAAAGTTGCTGTTACCAGGCCACGTGGATCTCGGGCAGCAATGACATCTGCTGCCCCAAGTAGGCAGGGAGGGGAGGCTGCAGGGGCAGCTGCAGCTTAATCCACCCCAGGTCTGAGTCTCCCAGCCGGCACAGTGTCGGTCCAGGTCCATTACACCGACGTTGGCCCTGCCGACATCACCCTGCAGCCAATGCCTGCACCAAGACCTATGGGCATTGTGCCTTTACAGGCTTCTAGTACCCAGTCCACCTGCGCTTCTGCCCCTGCTGACCAGAGCGGCGTAGGCCACTCAGGATCCGCACCACCTTACAAGAAGAAGAAGAAGGGTGCTCTTGCACTACAGGCTGAGACCCCAGACACGGCTACACAGTCCGGCACGTCAAGGAAGCCTAGCTTCAATGACGCCGAACTTGATGCACTTGTGGCCTGTGTCGGCACATAGCCGCAAAATGTTGGTGACTGTAGGCTGTAAGACTACGACTGCTCAACGTAGGGCCCACTGGCAGACCATCGCGGACCACATTAGTGCCCTTGGATTTTTGAGGCGCACAGCTGATGATTGCTACAAGCGGTGGAATGACCTTAGACGCAGAGCAAAGAACAAGCTGGCTTCCAATCATGCCTCTACTCTGGTGACTGGCGGTGGGTCTCCACCAGAGTACGACCAACTCACTGAACATGAGTCTGTTACTGGAACCTTCGTCACAGAGGAACAGATCCAAGGCGTGGGAAACCTACCAGATTATGAGCCATTGTCCGGTGAGTGCCCATGCAAGTGTGTGTAATCCATGTGTTTGTTTCTTGGGTGATGTGTAATAATTGAGTGCCAGGTGAGGGTGTGTACTCCTGAGTGGTATGGGTCACCCATGTGCTTCCTCCAAACCATTCATCAGCCTTGGGTTTGGGTATGACAGTATCCCTTTTGACCACAGTAGCCAATTAGCGCCACATTACTGCAGTTGCCCTTGAACTGTCATCTTGCAACAACATTGTTCTGATTTTTCAGTGTTCGTTCAGCCTGATTGTTTCAATTCTCACATTTTTCCAACGCATTTTTCTGCCCTAATGCCACATATGTGACATGCTTCTGTCATAGATTACAACCCACATTGGCCCACATTTATTACCTTGTTATGGGAATGATTTGGCCATTCAGGCTGATTGAGTAAGGGCCCGCTCATATTCATTTTTGTGGCCTGTTTGAATGTGGAACATGATTGTTGTTTCCTGTCATGTTGACGTGACCAACCATTGATGTATCCATCTGCCTGCCTCGCTGTATTATTGCACACTGGATGTGTTGCAGTGTGTGGCACATGAGTATTTTGTCATACTATTTTTCATTTTTCATCTCATCATGTCCATCTCACATGGATGGGTGACAGTACTCATTCACTGACATATGGCTGTACTTGTCAAATGTACCATGGCTATGCTACATGCCATCTGTGTGCTGGCATGTGTCATGTATGTGGATTGCCCATGCCACTCACAGGCTAATGTGTGATGCCAGTGCTATCCAGCATGCAGCACATGTGTTGATTTTCCATCTTCAAGTCCTCAGTATCTGCTTTTTGCCTCCCCTTCCAAATCATTGACAGTGCATGCATGCCAGGGTTATAGTCGTGTGGGACATGTGTTATTCATGTACTGGATCTATGCCTTGTCAGGCCTATGTGTGTGCTTTGCTGCTCATGCCTGTTTCCATTTGTTGTGTTTCATGTTTTTGCAGGTGATGACGTACTTGATGCTGTTGAGGTGGAGGAGATGGTGCATACCCAGGAGAAATCTCAGCCACGACCGGGCACCAGTGGAGGACGTGGTGTGGTGGTGGGTGAAAACCCTATCCTCCTGCAGACCATACTGTCTGTTAGAACACCTACCTGTGCGGGGCGACGGGGCCCTAGGGGGCGTGCTGGTTCCTGGCAGTTGAACCCACGTCTCAGGTTGTGGAGACGACGCACTGCTCTGGGCACATTTCCCCGGCGGAGTCTCTCTGTCCTGACCCGTGTAGGGCACGGGTGCCGTTCACGTAGCTGTTCGAGCGAGCTTGCGTTCCAAGCCTCGTTCGCGCGGCGGCACCCGTTCGCGCATGCGCACTGCAGCGCGGTTCAAGCCTCGGTTTCACACAGGACCGCTACTTAAGCGATCCGATTTTGTTCTTCACCGCGTCTCAACGCGGTTGGTTTCCTCCCGCTTTGCTTCCTTGTTCCTTGGGTTCTTGGGTCCTGATCCTGGTCCTGGGTTGGGTCCTCTCCTGTTCCTCCTCTAGTCAGGGCTGCTTTACTTCTTCTTCACCCTTACCTGTTCTCCTGTGTTCCCTGGACCCTTCCCCCTGTTTCCCCTTCCTGCTCCTTTTTCGATTTGCCTGAGTTGCCCGCCTCCTGCTTGGGTTCTTGTGGTCCTGGTCCACTTCTCCGGCTTCTGTGGATCTCCGTTTTTCATCCTGCATTGGTACCTTGGACTCACTGCTTACCTGCACCGGTACCTTGGACTCACTGTTTACCTGCATTGGTACCTTGGACTTGCTGCTACTCGCATTTAGGTACCTTGAACATTCTGCTTACCTGTACTGGCTTCCTTGAACTTTCACCACCCTGGATAGCTGCTTGGAATACTTTGCCAGTATTTGCCAGTAACATCTACGACCTTCCCTATCAGTGCTTGCACTGTTCTGGCGCCACGTTAATATTGGGAAGTGTCATTCGTGGCGTCAGGAGCTGGCCCCAGTTCAATCCTGTATTACAGGACGGGTCCAGGGTCGGTTCTTTGCGTCACTTTTCTTCATTTGCGGAAGACTTCACCAGCTACTTGTCTACCCCTACCACGACCTGGCTACCTCGGCACGCAAGACTCCTGGAGATACAGGTACGCCTTGTCCTCGGGACGCACAACTTAACAGATTGAGACGCCTTACCCCCAGTTCTGAAACTGAGATGGAGGAATCCCAGGATATCCATGATGAGGTCAGAGCCTTAAGAGCTGAGATGGCGGCATTACGTCAGGAGAATCTCAATCTCCGCCAGATGGTCATGCAAGGCACCCCTGCTAATCCACAAGTGGAGACACCAATGGCTACTACCGTACCCATGAAGTTTGATGGTGATCCTAGGCGTGTGGCAGAATTCTGCAACCATTGCAGGATACATTTTTTGTTCCGGGCATCACATTTTACACAAGAAAAGGCTAAGATTGGCTACATCTTGGGAAATCTAACTGGAAATGCTTTGGCTTGGGCTGCTCCTTTGGTGTCTGCTAACAGCCCCATTCTTAATGATTTTGTGGCATTCGAGAAAGCATTTTTGGAGGTGTTTCAGTCTCCCAATTTGGCGGCTACGGCACAGAATCAGTTGATGGATTTAAGACAGGGATCCAGCGATATTATCACTTATATAAGCCGGTTCCGCCAATTGGCTACGGACTCACAATGGCCCGAAGTAACGCAAAGAACTCTGTTCAGACGTGGTTTAAGAGAAGAATATAAGGACGAGTTACTTCACATACCCGAACCTGATACACTGCAGTTACTCCAGGAGCAGGTCCTACGTATTGACCACCGCCTGGCTGAACGAAGAGGTGAGAGACGTCGGCTAGAGAGGTTCTTTCCCAGACCTCTTCCTCAGGCTGGAGTCGTACCTGTCAGTTCGGAGATGGGTCTAGAACCAATGCAGCTAGGGGCACTAAGAGGACCATTATCGGAGGCCGAGAAGAAACGCAGGAGAGATCTCCGTCTCTGTTTGTATTGTGGTACTGCCGGACATTTTCTCAGTACTTGTCCATTGCGACCAATCAAGAAATCGGAAAACTAATAGGCCTGTCACGGTTGAGGAAGGCAGTGACAGGCCCTTCAATCTCTTCAGTCCTTCCCATTCCTGTGACGACCCATCCACCCATGACTCCGGTGGCCCTTATGGCTCTTCAGATCAGGGTTACCTGGCACAGTAAATCAGTGACAGTATTGGGTCTTCTGGATTGTGGAGCCTCAGGTAATTATGTGGACTTCGAATTTTCCAAGAAGAACGGGATACCTCTGCTTGATAAAGGTTGTGCTACTCTGGTGGAGGTAATTGATGGTACCCCTTTGGCCTCCGGTCCGGTTCGTCAACATACCGGAATTCTACAGCTACAGATTGCTGAACACCGTGAATTGATTTCTCTTGATGTGATTAAATCACCCTCATATCCGATAATTTTGTGGTTACCGTGGCTATTACATCATAACCCCATTATTGATTGGGCCTCCCGTACCCTGACCTTCGCTTCCAATCGATGTGGTCGGGAGTGTTGTACCTTCGGACCTAGTACCAGATCTTCTACCATTGCCACTCAGACGGAAGGATCAGGACCGCTCCGAGTGTGTACCTTGTCTTCAGTACCTTCCGACTACAATGAGTACCATGAGGTCTTTTCTGAACCTGGTACCATTCCTTTGCCACCCCACAGAGCCTTTGATTGTGCCATAGCAACACTGCCCAATGCAGTAATTCCCCATGGCAAATTGTATTCCTTGTCACCCCACGAAAGAGAAGTTCTGCAAGAATACTTGGATGACTGTCTTCAGAAAGGTTATATAACACCTTCTAAGTCACCTGTGGGATTCCCTTTGTTCTTTGTGAAAAAGAAGGAGGGCACCTTACGGCCTTGTGTGGATTATAGGCAGTTAAACGACATCACACGAAAGGATCGATATCCGCTGCCTTTGATACGCAACATTATGGAATCTTTGCGGAATGCCCGAATATTTTCTAAATTGGATCTCCGAGGGGCATACCATTTAGTACGTATCAAACCCGGCGACGAATGGAAAACGGCCTTTAAGACACCAGCAGGGCATTTTGAGTATCGCGTAATGCCGTTTGGTCTGTGCAACGCTCTGGCCGTTTTTCAACACCTTATGGATGACATTTTCTCGGATCTAATTGGAGTATCCGTATGGGTATATCTTGATGATATATTGATATTCTCCAAGGAGAAAGAGGAACATCTACGTCATGTGAAGGAGGTTCTTGGTCGGTTACATCATAATCATTTATATGCCAAGGCCGAGAAATGTCACTTTCATCAGAGTAGCATTGAATTTCTTGGTTATGTCATTAGTGAATCTGGAATACACATGGATCCAGCCAAGGTACGGGCGATTCAGGAATGGAGACAGCCTTATGATTTGAAATCTCTTCAGCGTTTCTTAGGATTCGCCAACTTCTACCGGCGCTTCATACCCGCCTATTCTGAAGTAACCGCTCCTTTGTCAGATTTGACTAGCAGTAAGACTCCGTTCATATGGAATTCAGCAGCAACCAGTGCTTTCAAGCAACTTAAGGAGGCATACAGTACTTCCCCGATTTTACATCATCCTGATGAGAACAGGCCATTCATCGTGGAGGCAGATGCTTCTGATTTTGCTGTTGGGGCTGTCCTACTTCAAGACGATCCACGGACAGGGTTGGAGGTTCCTGTTGCCTATTATTCCCAGTGAACGAAATTATGCAATCATTGAAAAGGAGCTTTTGGCCATAAAGGCTGCATTTGAGGAATGGCGTCACCATCTTCTGGGGGGAAGATTCTCAGTGGAAGTACGCACTGATCACCGGAACCTACAGTATCTGCGCTCATTACAGTGTCGTACTTCTCATTTGGCTCGTTGGGCCTTGTTCTTCTCCCAATATGATTTCACGATTTCTTACATTCCTCAGTCACGCAACTCGAAGGCTGACGCTCTCTCTCGCTTTTTGGAGAACAACGTTGAACTGGATCATCGAGCTCAACAATTACTCCCTTCTAAACACTTCTTGTTGGTTACATCTCAATGCTTGGATACCATCATACAGGACACTTTAAAGGATCCCAAATATTCCTTACTTCTACAACACCCTCTAATGAGGGAGAACGGTGGCCTACTCTTCTTTCACAATCGGTTATACCTTCCCACTGAGGTACTTCGGACTGCCGTCCTGCAAGCCTTACACGATTCTAGGATTGGGGGACATCGCGGCATTCGATCCACCCAGGAACTGATTTCTCACCAATTTTGGTGGCCAGGATGGGATAGGCAGACAAGAGAGTATGTGGAATGTTGCCCAGTGTGTGCCCAGGTCAAGATTCCACGAAAGAAACCTATTGGACTTCTCCAACCCACCGAGAGAGCACCTTATCCTTGGCATACTATTGCCACCGATTTTATTGTGGACCTCCCTCCCTCGGAAGAATATACTTGCATCATGGTAGTCATTGATTGTTTTTCTAAGTTGGCTCATTTCATTCCATTCCAGAAGGTGCCTTCAGCCGGTAGTATGGCCCAGGCCTTTTTACATTACGTTTATCGCTTGCATGGACTTCCTGAGAAGATTATTTCAGACCGCGGATCTCAGTTCATTTCTGCCTTTTGGAAGCAACTTTGTCGTCACTTGGGAATCCAGCGTGCTCTCAGTTCCGGCTATCATCCACAATCCAACGGCCTGACTGAGCGAACTAATCAGACTTTGGAGCAATACTTACGCTGTTTTTCCAATGCTTCTCAATCCAACTGGGCAAAACATCTGGACCTAGTGGAGGTGGCTTATAACAACTCAAAACACTCTGCCACTGGAATGAGTCCTTTTTATTGTTCCTCAGGTCTTCATCCCAAGTTGATTCCATTTCATCCTGTTCCTTCCAGCACGGTTCCTTCTGCGGATCAGATGGTTGCTGACATTCAGAAGAATCAGGTCCAGGCCACGGGAGCCCTCGCTAAGGCACGTGAGAGTATGAAGGCACAGGCGGACAAGAGAAGGAGTAGTGAGCCAGCATTCCAGGTTGGGGACATGGTATGGCTCTCTTCTAAGAATTTACCAGTACACAATCTCCCGACTAAATTAGCACCCCGTTTTTTGGGACCCTTCCGGGTGGTCAGACGAATTTCCTCTGTGGCATTCAAATTGGATCTGCCGCAGTCTTGGCGGATTCACCCCGTCTTCCATGTGTCCCTCTTTAAGCCATTCCGGTCTGATCCGTACGGTCGGTCACATCCCCGACCTGCGGCTATAGATGTTGGGGGCACTCCGGAATTTGAGGTGCAGGAGATCTGTGACTCCCGTTTCTCCCGGGGTAGGCTTCAGTTTTTGGTGGACTTGAAGGGTTACCCTGCTTGTGATCGTACTTGGGAGCCTTGTGAGAACATTTATGCTCCCCGTCTGATGCGTGAATTATTTCGTAGGAATCCCTGGAAACCGGGTGCTCCGGGTCTTTCTGGTGGGGAGCATAGTGTTAGAACACCTACCTGTGCGGGGCGACGGGGCCCTAGGGGGCGTGCTGGTTCCTGGCAGTTGTACCCACGTCTCAGGTTGTGGAGACGACGCACTGCTCTGGGCACATTTCCCCAGCGGAGTCTCTCTGTCCTGACCCGTGTAGGGCACGGGTGGCGTTCACGTAGCTGTTCGAGCGAGCTTGCGTTCCAAGCCTCGTTCGCGCGGCGGCACCCGTTCGCGCATGCGCACTGCAGCGCGGTTCAAGCCTCGGTTTCACACAGGACCGCTACTTAAGCGATCTGATTTTGTTCTTCACTGCGTCTCAACGCGGTTGGTTTCCTCCCGCTTCGCTTCCCTGTTCCTTGGGTTCTTGGGTCCTGGTCCTGGTCCTGGGTTGGGTCCTCTCCTGTTCCTCCTCTAGTCAGGGCTGCCTTACTTCTTCTTCACCCTTACCTGTTCTCCTGTATTCCCTGGACCCTTCCCCCTGGTTCCCCTTCCTGCTCCTTTTTCGATTTGCCTGAGTTGCCCGCCTCCTGCTTGGGTTCTTGTGGTCCTGGTCCACTTCTCCGGCTTCTGTGGATCTCCGTTTTTCATCCTGCATTGGTACCTTGGACTCACTGCTTACCTGCACCGGTACCTTGGACTCACTGTTTACCTGCATTGGTACCTTGGACTTGCTGCTACTCGCATTTAGGTACCTTGAACATTCTGCTTACCTGTACTGGCTTCCTTGAACTTTCACCACCCTGGATAGCTGCTTGGAATACTTTGCCAGTATTTGCCAGTAACATCTACGACCTTCCCTATCAGTGCTTGCACTGTTCTGGCGCCACGTTAATATTGGAAAGTGTCATTCGTGGCGTCAGGAACTGGCCCCAGTTCAATCCTGTATTACAGGACGGGTCTGGGGTCGGTACTTTGCGTCACTTTTCTTCATTTGCGGAAGACTTCACCAGCTACTTGTCTACCCCTACCACGACCTGGCTACCTCGGCACGCAAGACTCCTGGAGATACAGGTACGCCTCGTCCTCGGGACGCACAACTTAACACTGTCCATGGGTGTCTCTGGGTGCACCTCCCCAGACCTCTATGATTCAGGTGCTGAATCGCACAGTGGGACTTATGTGCTGTCGAAGGTGAGTGTTTCTGGCAGGGATACTGTTCTGTCCATCCCACCTGCACCGGGGGTAGGCCCCTCTATGGGGATGTCAGTGTTGGTAACTCCGCCTTTGGCGGTTACAGATGAAGGGTCACACTCCACAACATCTGATCCTGTTCCTGGGCCAGCAGATCAGAGGGGGAATGCAGTCCTGCAGCCTCAGGCAGTGCCAGCATAGCAAGGTGCAGATCGCCTTGCCCCAAACAGGTGTGGTGCCCGCCGACGCGGTGGCCGTACGCCACCAGGCAATACTGTATGGGAAAACACCATTTACATTATAGCAGCACAACAGGGAGCATCGGTTGAAATGATGGCTCGGGCAATGGAGAGGGTGGGCACTTCCATTCTCCCCCTGAAAGGCAGATGGAGCAACAACAGCAGGCAACAGACTCCATTTGCAAATCACACAGGGAAGACATGTTGGCGTCCAACAGGGGCCACGGGCAGCACTGGAGACTCTGCGCAAAGCCAAATCTGTAGAGTCACAGGGCCACCGGGAAGGCCTGAGGTTAGAACTCCATTTCCTCAGGGAGACTCTGGGTGAACTTGAGGCTTCCCGAAATGTTAGGTCAGAACAGCAGCTGGAGCAGCTCACACATTCGCTTTCAGCTGAGCTGCAGGCAACTCGTGAGGAGATCCGGGCATCACGCGAGGCCATGCGTGCAGAAATGCAGGCAACCCATGAGGTGCTACATGGGGATCTCCGTACTGTCATCCTCCAGAACGAGACCTTCCACACCCGCATGCTTGCTGCAATGTAGGACCATACCAGGGCTTTGCGTGGGCTGCCTCCCATAGCACCGCCACCTCCTGATGTAGCAGCAGAGGGTGAAGAGAGCGACAGCAGTTCTCCCACATTGGCGTAGCCGTGCAGGCCATGAGCCCATGGAGGTATTTTTTTTTCTCGCAACATCCACGCAGGTGGGTGTTGGTGTGCACCCTGTCCTCGAACCTCCTGGGTGGCCTTCTCCCCCGCACCCCCTGGTCCACACATGGCCATTTTAGATTTTTGTATTTTTTTTTACAGTGTGTTGCCTTGTGTGGCTCCCATGGGCATCCACTGTGTATTCCAGCTGGGCACATGCAGGCTTGTCCTGTCTTTGGGTTAGATGCTTGGGTTCATGACACACACACCCCTCCTGCTTCCCCTTTCCATGGGCTTGCAAAGGGTGTGACCAAGTGACAGTGACTTACACAGTGACATTGGGCTGCCATGAGCTGTGTGGGTAGTCTGTAGTCAAAACTGTGTGGACATCCCTAGTGGGGAATGTTGTTGTATTGAACACTGCATGGTGTATTGATATGTGCTTGTGCATCCATGTCTTCCTCCTTATTCACAGGAACCTTCTTCATGTCTTCACAAGGCCGTCTCCTTTGCTGATGCAGTTCATGTTGTATGCAGTACACTGACACATTTGCCTGACAGCAACACTCTGCAGTTGGAAGGGGTCAATGTGCTGGCTTATTCAGGTTGTAAGACTTGCACTACTTTGATTTTTTACTGTCATATTTTGCCACTGTTTCATCCTGTGTTGCTGTATTGTGTTGCTGGTAAGTATTTGTTCATGTGTGCTGTTTGTTATTGATTACTGGGAGCATATTGTATGTGGCCTGTTTCCATTTGGGACAGTGCACTTTGTGACACTTGTGTCATGTGTTCTGCATTCATTTGATTGCTTTCACATTGCATGACATGCCATGGTGTGTTGGGTAGCTGAGATGTGGAGAGGTTTGGTGACAAGGCACTATTTCCATGTTGTATTTTGCAAGGGGGTAGTCATTCATGCAGCATAAATGTGTGTATTTTTGTGACACAGCATTGGTTGTCTTTCAGTAGGTAGGGATGCAGACAATGTAACACTTCTAGGTGACCAATCTCAGGCTAGTATGGTTGTGACAGTTGACTGCCCCTTATGTCATCATCATTGATTGTCAGCTGGTATGTGCCAGGGCTGTGTGCACTCCACAGGGGTGTGATTTTAGGTGAAGTAATTATCCACCAGCTTCGTACGGGCTGCCTCACCACATGCCCTTTTCCCTCCCATGCGCAGCGGACATGCATGTGGTTGGGGATGTGGGAGCACCACCATGTCCCCCGGCAGGCCCCGGCAGGTTGCAACATTGTGCAGGACACATGCTGCCACTATGATGCTGCACACTACTGGGGGCGCGTATAGCAGCTGCCCACCAGAGCGGTCAAGGGAGCGAAAGCGTGACTTGAGCACTCCGAATGTGCGCTCCACTATGTCCCGGGTTGAAATATGGGCTGTGTTGTATCTTACCTCGGGTGGTGTGGTGGGGGTCCGAATTGGCGTCATCATGTGGGTGCTCAGAGGGTAGGCACTGTCCCCTGGGGAGGTGATGATGGGTATCATTAGTGGGGTTGTGACATTACTCAGTATCTGACATGCATGCATGTGCAGAGGCATTTATACTCACCAAGCAGCCATGTATCGCCATGCCTCCCAGCTTCTTGGTCCCGGTTTAGGGGTGACATTCTGAATGCCAGTGCTTGCGGTTTCTATAGATGTGCTCAGTTGCCCTGGGAGGACGTAGAGCCACATGGGTGCAATCAATGGCACCTAGCACTTTGGGGAAGTGTGCCACCCCGTAAAAGTCCTGGACGGCAGCCTGCCTTTCTGAAGGTGTTCTGGGCATGTATATGTGCCTGTGGACTGAAGAGCGTGCAGTCATGATGGCCAACACCTGGTGTAGGCAGCGTGACTGCGTGGCCTGTGACACCCCCCCATTATGGCACTTGTGCACTGAAATGAACCAGTGGACAAGAAGTGCAGTACATTGAGCACCTTTTCCAAGGGGCTCAGTGCTTGGGAGCACAGGGTGGGTGATGTGAGGTCATCCTCCCACTCACTCACCAGGTTGAGTATTATGTGTGGTGGGAACCTGTACCTCCCATAAACCTGGTCATCAGGCATCCCAAAAAGGCTGGTCCTGGGTGTAAAAATTCTGGGCCTGGCTAGCCTCCTACTCCTGCGGTGTCCCACGACCACTGCTGCGAGGAATAGTATATTCATCGTAGCGTCTGAGCTGTTTGATGTTTGTGCGCACTTTTATGCTGCACGGGGCCACGTACGCCTGCTCCCTGCTGGCGTACGTGTTTCCGGATTAGCGCCTCTATTTTTGTGCACGCGTTACCCCTGTTCGATTTTATGAATACGTGTTGGAGGCGCGCATGTGGGCGTTCCGCGCATTTACCTCCTGTAATTCCCCCATAACGCCCACATTTTCACGCGTTGTTCCCCATTCTACGTGTTACACCCTGTGTTACGCCCACTTTTGTTGTGTGCACCGCGCTGTGTCCATTCGCTGTGCGCGTAGTGCACGCCATTTGATGACGTGTGCACCCGCATGCGACATGCATGATTTTAGCACACATCGCAGGATTTACATGCGCACAGACTTCCATGAATCGATGTGCGCGGCTTTCGCACGGTTGCACTGCGATTTTCGTGCTTGCGCTTCGATTTGCACACTTTCGCACGCTTGCGCTGCGATTTTCGGCGCACATTAATTCCATGAATCAGCCTGTTAATAATAAGAGGTCTAATTACAGAGATTTGGCAAATTAAAAAATATATACAATTTAGTGGTTATTTAATGGATGCAAAATAAAAGTATGTATATAATAATTAATGTTTATTATCATAAATGAGGTAATGGAAAATAACCTTATGCATAGACACTCCTAAGTTGTAAACTTGATTGGTGCTTAAAAAGGTTTGTGATGTTTACGGAAATTAATTGCAACCCTTTCTTCAGCATTACAAAAAGAGCTTTTTCATGAAAATATAGTAGCTTAAATAAGGACAATTGGGATTAGCTGATTATAGTTCTCAAACTTTCTTTCTTTAAAGTTATACAAATGTTGCGATACAAACTTTTTTATGA
Organism: Ambystoma mexicanum; assembly: GCF_040938575.1. NCBI lineage: Eukaryota > Metazoa > Chordata > Amphibia > Caudata > Ambystomatidae > Ambystoma > Ambystoma mexicanum. The sequence goes on from NC_090931.1 coordinate 1,436,059,819, forward strand.
CTCTTAAAAACAATTAGATCCATCATTGAACCTCAAAAAACAATACATCTTTATTAGGTTACATAAGCAATTGCACCCGTTGTCCTTAAACATAGTCATACCAGTGTATTTGAAAGTTTTGAAAAGATGCATAACTTTTTATATCATCTAAAGAATTTTTCTTTACTCTAGCAAAATAATTGAAAAATCCATATTTGTACTTTCCATTAGTCTAAAATATCATCCACCTATGGCATTATACATTCCATGAAAATATATGTGCATCCATGTTTTCACTATTGTGTTCTTGATTTCTTTAGAGCAAATTAATATTAGCACATGATACTTTAATTCTGGAGATTTTTTGTGGCCTCTCGCAATGTTTCAGTTTTTTTTTTAACGTTTGACAAGATTCACCAATTTTGTGAAATTGGCAAAATATGGACACATTTTCACTGTTTGTGCAGAACGGAATTGTCCGAATTTTTCTCACCCACTAGAAGTTCACACTTTGTAAAAAGCACACAATATTCACTACACATATGGGCTGACTAACAAGGAAGCGCTATGAGTAACTCTGACTTAGTTCTAGGAGTAAACGTTACTCATAGCAATTTCTTTGTGAATGGAATAACCTTCTCCAGGCTTAAGTCATTGGCACGTCAAAGTTATTCTTATTACCTCTCTGTGACTTGTCAACATAAAGTCCACTACAAAGCACAGGCACTGGACTCACAAGAAGAGTACACGCCACAATAACCCGTCAGCAAACGGACACAGAACCATAATATAACTGTACTCTGTAAGTAACTGGCCCTTTATAAAGCACAGAGATTCAGGGAGTTGCCACCAGTGTATGTAAGGCAGGACCTTCAACTTGAGTATGGACTCAGCAGGTGTCTGGCACTAAAGCTTCTGAAGTGGCAAGGATGTTACAGGTGGAGATACTTTGACCGGAACCTCTAACCAAATGCACAGCTACTGGGCCTCATTACGAGGTTGGCGGCAGCCATGGAGCTTTTAGCTCCATGGCTGCCGCCAAACCGGGCTCCATTACCGGGTTCCCAGAATGAGGAATTACCAGGCCATTCCGAGTTCGGAGGGCCCGGTAATTCCTCCCTCTGGGAACCCGGGCCTGGACCTTCCCCATTCCCATCTGAGCCCCCATAGGGCTCAATGGGAATGGGGGAGGGAGCTAACAACGGGCCGATTACGACCGGCTCGTTGTTAGCTCCCTCTTCCCCTCGCGGGACCCGGTAACAACGCTTGGTTTTACCAGGATCTTTACCGGGTCCCGCGAGGGGACCTCGTAATTTTGCGGAACGGGTTCAACGGGTCCGCCTCCATTAGCGGAGCCCGTTAACCCGTTCCGCAAACCTTGTAATGAGGCCCACTGAGTTCACTCTCTGAGCGATTGTTTCATCTGTTCTCTGAATTAAGTGTTCAGGAACATCAGTGGTCTCTCAGTTCTGGACTGGGTAATCTTTAAAGGAGACAGACACCTCACCTAGTCGGTAGCTGGCTGCAACTTCCATTGGCTCTGTTTGTGATGGGGGCATGGGTGGCAACAGCAAACTGATTGAAAGGAAATAATGACAGGGTGATGGAGACAAATCAATGATCTAGAAGGGGGAAGGCAAAGCTGCGTTATGCATTAGAGAGGAGGCTCAGCTGGACAGGAATCCAGCACCCCACTCCACAGCATCCATCCCAATAAAGCTCCCAGCAGGCACTTGAAGGCAGACTGGTAGAGTGCATTCCACAAGCAGAGCCAGAGTTCCAAGCCAGCAATCCTTCAAGAGGAATTCCTTCCAGATTCCCAGAAGCTGCCTGTTCAGGGCATCGGCTGTAAGTAGAGGGATTCTCATGACACCGAAGGATTGTGGACGGCCTCAAAGCTTAACCACACCTGTGCCGCACACTTGCCCAAAATCACAAGAACATTTCACACAAAATGAGCCTGACTTTCACTGCTTGCAGAAAGGGCAGATAACTGGATTATCTGTAGTCCCTGGCCCAAACAGGCCACATCTAGGAGTATGGTATTGCTCACCTCCTGAGGGAGAGATAGGTGAATATATAAAAAAGACAGGCACCAGGAAGAGGTGGATAGGAAAGTTCTTTGTTTAGTGTTTGTGTTGTGTTTTACTATTAGACGTACTTGTAGTCTTTTGGAATGCACCCTTCAGCCCCACCCTGGAGCTGTATGGAACCTTTGAGAAGAACAATGAAAAGGTGTGGGCAGGGGAGAGGAGTTGTCATTTCTAAAGAGAAACCACTGGATATACCTGTTTAGAAGAAAGAGAGTGAAAGAGGCTGTGTGGTGTGTTGCCCGTGGGGGCTGTGTCCTCCAGCTGTCCCCTCGAGACTATAAGCACTTTTTTCAGCCGGTCCTTGGATGCCCAGAGCGGCCCAGCATTATCCACGAGCCCCACGCTATATACACAGTGCATCCCGGGCACCTATGGGACCTGCAGTCATGTCGGCCTGCCCAGGCTGGGTTGGTGCAAAAGAAGGAAATCCCCAGGCTGCGTGACAGGTGTGGCCCAGGCGAAGATCAGGCCACCCCCATCCCCGGGTTGAACATCAGCCGGGGACCAGGTGAAGTGGCCATGCTGACTGTTGGCCCGCTGCAGAGCCAGTCAGGACAGGCCCAGAGAAGATGAGCAGTGCTGGTTCATCCAACGTCTCCCAGGACCGTTCCTCGCAGTGACCCAGGTGTACACTCCAGCATGGGACTTCCATCTGCGCTGGAGGACAGAAAAGACTGGCACAGGGGTGGAGCTGCCTGTCTGCGCCGCAGAGGTGCGATGAATGAATGGGTGAGCCCAGTCACCTAACACCTCACAGGGAGCTCCCAAAGGAATTGGAGTGCAGCAGTGGCTGTGGCACCCTACGAAGGACATGTGCTATTGCAAGACAAATAAAGTTGCACCGGGCTGGTGGCATTGATTGCAATGTCCGAAAAGGCGACAGGGTGCCACCTTAAGAATAGACCATCCCTGCCCCACAGCAGCTGCAACAGTGGTGATGCCCCATGCATCCACGTGACACCATCATAACAAGGATTGCACCTGGGCCTGCCACCCAACTGGAGCAGGGAAGAACAAGTCACGCTCCAATGAAGGAACACAATAGGAATAACCTATAGTTAAGGTAAGTTGTGGGTTCCATAGGAAATCGAAACAATAAATTGCTAACTACTTTTAACCATGCAACAGATTTAACTGACATTTTGCAGGCAATTGTGTACAAACGTCCCTCCTACCCCTTGCCCCACCTCCTCCAACCACCTCTCTCCAAACTGGAAAGTTTGAGACGGATTAATAAAAAAATTAAAACGTTATTTTTAAAAAAACACTTTTGGCCCACTCCCCAAAAAATGTCAATGTTCGCTCCAGCACACAGTGAAGACCGCTTGATGGATTTCGACTAGGTCTGAAACAACTAGGGCACAAAGCGTTGACTCGCAATAGTTTTGCGGTTCAGAGTTATTCTGTCAAGTAGATTTTTTAATATTTGACAGAGGGGTGTGTCCCCTTCTCTAAATAAATTGTGAAATCCCCATGATGCATTGTGGCAGAGAGGCTGAGGGGCATTTCAGAAATGGAAAAGCAGCCATTTTCTCACAAAATATATTGCTACAAACTTTTGACTTGCTGGATGGATTTGAATGAAATTGTCAGAATATACAGGTTGTCAAGGGCTCTGCCAAAATAGCAAATTCTGGTAACACAATGTTGTAAAATGAAAAAGTTTCTAAGAAAAATAAACCCCCATAGTTTCACCGTTTTCAGCCCCTTCATTTTCTAATAGAGGAAAAAGTGCCATTTTTAACAGCCGTAGCGCAAAAAACCCTGGACCAAAGAAGAAGCAAATTGTGCACAAAGTGTGGATATATATTTCTTGACTGGTCTGGGGTAAATCCATCCAGTAGTTTTAACAATATTCAACAGAGAAGCGGGTCACCCTCTGCTCCTTAAAACCATTACATTGGCCTTGGTGCTTTTTACAGTAGAGTGGCTAAGAGCCGTAGAGCAAAAACCGCTGGGCAGATTTGGATCAAATCAGAAATTATCTGGGCACAAAGCACTGAATGAATTTCCTTGACTGGTTTGGGGTAAATCCATCAACCAGTTTTCAAAATATTCAACCGAGACATGGAGGTACCCCCCATTCCTTAAAACCATTATTTATATCAGTCTTGGTGCTTTGCAGCAGAGAGGCTGATAGGCTTGCAGAAGTGAAAAATCACCTTTTTTTGTTGTTGCTTGATGCAAGTGATTCCCATGATATTATCGGAAGAAGCAGCAAATGAAAGAACTCAAAATGCTATTTGGAGTAGGAAAAAAGGTGCCATCAAACTTTGTAATAGCTACCGCCCAACCTTACAGAGTCTAATAACATTCTGAACTTCAGAAAGAGACTCAAATTATTTTGTTTATGTAGTCACTCCTATGGGAACACAGATTGTTTTGAACCACAGTGCTTAGGTGGCCTGGCACTAGTTGCTATATTAAGTGTACTAGTAACAGCAATCACATCAGGCTAGAGGTTGGCAGTGGGAAAGAAGACACCATGTGAAGTTGGGGATTTGAGGGTGGGTTGGATTGCCAGTTATGGGTAGAACAGTTATGATTTATAGGGTAAGACTACAGGAATCTCACGAGATTACAGTGGCAACGCTGCAAGACACATTCCGAACAAAATGTGTGTCACACAAAGCAATGAGTGATAGGGGATAATGGGAGAGGGTTTGGCAGGGACAAAGCAATTGAGTGGAGTGAGGGTACCTGGAAAAATGAAGAGGGACACATGTTGAGTGCCTTTGAGGATGTGGAAGACTTTTTGATTTTGAGCAATTATTCCGGTTATTGTGGGAAGCGGCGAACTGCCACTCTACCAAAGGAATTTCTGACATTGAAAATGATTACTGTGAAATTATTGTGGGAAGAAGGAGTTAGATAAAAAAGATTTTCATACCTGTAGTGCCTAGATGTACTGGACAGGCGGCAATGGGTGTCTGGTAACAAAGTAATGGGTTGACATTTCCAGTGGCCATGGCTAGTGGGCTAAAAAATATTAGTGCAACATGCAAAAAGAAACTATGCAACAAGTTCCTCCGTGGCCACTGGCCATGGCTGAAGGTCATTTCGACCGATTCCACCTCAACTATCCACCTCCTTTTGGGGCAGTGTATGACCACAATGAAAACATCACATATGACATAACTGATGACATTGCAGGTGACATCACTAATTATATCATACATGACATCACCGATGTAATCAATAATTACATCAAATTTAACATTACTGATTAAATAAGATAGAATGTTTTTGTTGACCTCTTTTGATACATACTTTATTTTATTACACTTAAAATAATAACATGACATCGGACAATGCACTGATACAGAAGTATGATATGATTACATGTGGAGCATTAATTCATCGTACTTATAAACGTATAAAGTTTAAAATAAAAATATGTAATGTTACACAAATGGTTTGAATTTCAGGTGTTAGTAAAAAATTACAATACTTAATTGCAGGAAAAGTACTTGATTCTGGTAAATCTATTTCACTTCTTTCAAACATAATATAATAAGTAAATGGAGTAGTAAAAGAAAAAATAAGAATAGTTAGAAGTATAAACATGTTTAATAGTAATTGTTATGAAAACAGTCAATGTTCACATTTACATTTGTATTTCTACTTACTGTAACAACATAACATGAACACATTATTTTCTAAATGACAGGTTTTACAACAACGTATCATACACAAAAGAAAGTAATTGCCCTTGTGTATTATGATAATATATCATGTAGGAATTTGAAGTTTGGTTAATGTGCAAAGAAAATCAGTTAGAAAAGAAATAAAGATTAGAAAGTAAACATTTAATTATAGACATAGCAATGGTATTACTCATTTATGCAAGATTTAATGATAAGGCTTTACATGTCTAGTTTTGCCTGTATGGCATAAAGCATGAAGAGTGAATTAGTATGGGGTGCACACTTAATCCAGTTCCTAAAAGTATGTATTATGTGGTCCAAATCTGCCAGCAGTTTTCACACTACAGCTGTTCAGAAACTGGACATTTTCTTGATGGGAAAGTTAATGCAACTAGGCTGAAAACAACATGTTTGTGTTTTCTTCATTACTTTTTCATTTTATAATGAAAAGTCTATTTTCTAGTGACTATATGCAACAGCTACTACCGCCTATACTTTAGCTAAATAGTAGCACCTAGAATATTTTTTTTTGACTGCATATATTTCACTAATTGTATATTGAATGTTGTATATGCATGTAAATTCAGCGAAACACGTTAGTTGCAGGGATGTCAAGGTGAGCAATAAACTGTAACGAAACCTTTGAAATTCAGGGAACAACCTTTGTTTCAGGGACGTTAAGGTGAGCAATAAGTTGTAAAGAAACCTTTGAAATTGAGGGGAACATCTTTAGCTGAAGGGACGTTAATATTAATGTTGTTAATGTTAATTGGTTTTGTTCTGCACACTGTTGCACTTGTGTGGTCTCTTGGTGCTCTGGTGGGTCTATAAAAGGACTGAGCATTGCATGGTTTATTAGTGGGAATGAGAGGTAGAAGAGTCAGAGGGCTTTTATGTGCTTTTGGCAGCTTCAGTTCAGAGAAACGAGTCACTGAGCGTTGGTGCATTTTCAGTCGGTAGCCGTCATGTGGTGCTGTGGTGTGATTGTGTGTGGTTGTTTCATGTCAGGTGTTGTGAAGTGTGTGCAGTTTGTAGTGCGGAACCGGAGGGGTTGTGTTTAGTTCATAGTTTGAGGGTGCGTATGCAGAAAGGTGAGTTTTAGTACAGTTGGGTAGTGTTAATACATTTCCTTCCCCCAACAATTTCTCTGAATGCAGTACATTACTCACCACCAACAGTTTATCAATTAGGGTGAGAAACATAATGCAACAAAAACCCTAAAATTCAGCCAACAATTCAGGCAAAGCCATCTTAACTTGCTGCCCCCTGTTACGCAGCATATGATCACAATGATGACATCGGAGATTATATTACTGATTGCATCACTGGTGACATCACTAATTACATCATTTATGAGATCACTGATTACATCAAACATAAGATGAGTCATTAGGTATGCTACAGTATTTATAGAACCCCTCTATATATGTGCTTTCAGTATGCTTAATAACAATGGGAAGATTGTATTCAAAATCAAATAGTCTGCGCATGCATGACATCAGTATTTGTGAAGCTTTCATTTGTGTTTGGTAAAAGATGAAAATTAAAGTATACATATGTATTAGTTTATAATTATCTTTAATTGTATTAAATAGCAAGTAAATAAAATTGTCCATTGTATAGAATGAATCTGATAATGGCAAATATATGTAGGAAATGTGTAAGATAATATAATATGTATATACAGTGGTAAGCAACTATTGTTAGGATTGAATAGAAATAGAAACATGTTGAATCCTGATTGTTTCATATGTCTTAAATGTACAGATTTAATTGTTTGGTTGTGCTTATTATAAAAAATAGTATGTACATGTTTTTTTTTTTTAAATGAGAAGTGTTATAAAAACATTTTAAGCATAGGTTTAAAAAAATATTATTACTGCACAATGAAATTAAGTTTACAAACTACATTTTTATTTATAAACATGCAATTACATGTGTATTATTTTCAGTTTTTCTTCTCTACATCAATTATAACTTAATATTAAAGTAAAACCTAAACTGCAAAAAGGAGAACAATCTTTAAATACTGTCCCTTTTTTTATATATTTAGTTTTGTACATACATCAAGCTGTAGAACATACACTTAATTTCAATAAATTACAGCTGAATTTAATATGCCATGTAACTAAAGTAGATAATAATGCGCCTTGATAATATGTATATATATATATATATATATATATATATATTTATATATATTATCTGCCATAAAAGAGTCCTACAATGTCAAAATTGTATTCATATAATGAAAGCTTTAATTGGCTAAGGCATTTAGGATGTTATGTCTGACGTCGCTGTAATTAGTCATAATACCAGTGATGTCATCAGAGATGCTATCAGTGATGTAATCAGTGATGTTATATATGATATAATTAGTGATGTCACCAGTGATTTCATCAGTTCAAATGTTCAAGAGCATCCATGCAAATGTTTGCATTACAGGGTCAGTGAAGAACAGCTATTAGACGACTTATACCTTTGACGCTGTTCAATGAAACTGCATGCAATTTTACAATAACAATTTAGACAAAACTTAGATCCAACTCATGTTGTTTGAACGTTTGGTGCTGTTCTGTTATATGGCAGCAAAAGTAGAAGGGTGGGGTCTGACCATTTTGGGATGGCTTATTATATTGGTGCCATTTGATGAACCCGTACAAAGGTTTGCAAAAAGGATTATAGATGCAACTTTCAATGTTTGTGCAAAGTATGAAGGGATTTTGTCAAGAGGGGACAAAATTGTAGAGGGGTCCCAAAAATGTTCAGAATCGGGATAGGCTTGAAAAACTATGCTACAGCCCAAATCACTGGATGGACTTGCAGCAAACTTGTGTGAGGAGCATTGCAAGTACACGAAAGCATGTTTTTGCAAATCTGTCATGTGTTACATTTTTTGAAAAGTGTCAAACTGTAGGTACTAAACCGGGTTAGACTTGAAACAGAAAAATAATTCTGCTCGTGATTACAGCATGAAGTGCTAGACCGGTTTGCAGCAAAGGAAACCAGCAGGGACCTGAAAGCATGCTTTTGCAAATCTTTCCTGTGTTTTATTTTTTCCAAAGTGTCAAAATGTATGTACAAAGAATAGTGATATAACTATGGTGCCTGGGCAGTGGTCCTGTCCCTTAGCAAGGACAAACATGTACTCTAATGTGCTTATTGGCAAATGCAGCATGGCCGAAGCCCATGCCCTATGGATGATGGAGACAGGGCATGGCTGCATACCATGGGCACTGCCCATTGGGCGCATTATGGGCTATGTTGGACATTGGACCATGATGCAGGGTAGGGACAGTGGATAATGAAGATGGTTTGATGGGGCTGGGGTCATAGTCAAGTCTCATACCCAATGTAATTAAACCGTGACTTGCATTCCCATCAGGCGTTTCTCAGTATGTGCTGCAAAAATATGTTTTTTAAACAAGCTTTATAGACCTTTCATACATGTTAAAAGCAGAATTATTGATTACTTGTATACAGTGCTGAAACATCATGAGACATTTTCACTTATAAAAACCTATGAAATTCACTGAAAAAATATCAAAGGAACGTTATGATTGCACAGTAAAATTGAAAAACCAAAGACATTTTCCAGTTATGGTAATCTATGCAACCATACCTCATGCCACTATTATGCACTGCTAAGACTAACACCCAGGGTATCAAAGAAAACATCACAAATGGTATCGTTGATGACATCACATATGACATCAATTCTGATGGAAGGTCCCTACAGGGGGTTCTGCTTATAATGTTGCTAGCAACATTTGATGGGTGATCGGGAGACATCTCATGAACTACTTCATAAATCACAAAATGTACGTATTGAAACAGAAACATTCTACTGAAGTTATGTTGTTAATACAGCAATCTAATAATACATACACACAGGCAATGGCTGCAGCACAGGCCAAAGAAGTAGAGTATTTTTAATCGGGTATGTTGGCCGGTAGAATCATAAGTAAGAACATAGCACACAGTGACGGTCTACATATACAGGAAGTTTAGAGTATGTGAAGCATGTTGTAATACATTGTCCACAAGATCAAGTCTTCTACTTAAATATTCTTACTGTCACTCAACAAAACCAACCATCCTGGATAGGAAGGAAGTGTCTGTTCTCTCACATCAACCAGGGGGTCCTGCAATGATCCCTTCCAGGGAGGTGGAGCTGGCGGAACAGATCCCTTTGAGGCGAACCATGTCAGAGTAAGGTTTTAATAAGTGGGCAACAGTTTGAGTTTATATGGTTTTTGAGTGTTTAATAAAAAAGGATGTTCCTTTGGGGCTCCAGAAAATCCACCCGGGTGTTTGGTACCTTACATGAAGGTGGCAAGGGTGTTAAGATTTCTGGGGGGAAACTATCTCCTGTTGCATAAGTGGGGTTTAACACATGGTTCTAATTTGAGGTTGACTAGCCCCCTCTTATTGCAACTGGTCAATTGGGAAGGAGAAATAAATGCCCCTTCCATACCCGACCCAGGGGATAAGGAGTGTGCATAAACTACCAGTCCAGGGCCACATGTCTCTTTCTCACACTGCGTTTTTCCATCTACAGCCTCCTTTCTCTCCATGTATTCTTGACTTGCCACTCTTGTGCAATGGGATTCATTGTCCTAGTATTACCATGATTGAGATGTTTCTGTGGGAGAAATTAAATATGCTTCGAATGATTAAAATCTGAAACACACTCCGAGGGTCGACCTGAGCCCAGCACCGGTCAATTACACAGTCAAACAATAATTTTAATAAATCCTATTATAAGCTCTGAAACTGCCCTCATGTAACTATTTCACTCTCCTTCTGGCACCTAAGAATGTATTCTCCAAATTTCTTTACTCCTCATCTATGTTATGATATGATATGATAGGTTATTTATAACAAACTTAATTCCCAGAGGTTTCTAAGCGCGGACCCGGGGATCGAACCTGTGTTGCTCCATGTTTTCTTGCTTCCAAGGTGAGCACGTTGCCGCTGAGCTATCCTCCCAAGACTCTCTATTGGCCTGTTCCACATGCACTCAGAATATCACAAACACTTATTTTATTTTTCATCATTTAACTTGCTTTGCCTAATCTTGAAACAACATTATTTACCTTTGCACTATTTCAACTAGCCATTGCCCCTTCCCTTTTCCTTTCCTCTGCTGACCACAGTCAGGATAAAGTAGGCAGGGGCACAATTTTGCCAACTACAGGCACACCTAAGCACTTTAAAACCACTACAGGTCTGATTTGGCATAATATAACATACTTCTAACATAACTTAATTAATAATGGTGACATAGAAGGATGAACATCTGGAGAGTGAGTACAGATGCTTGATTTTGTAAATAGTGTGGCCATGAGGCTGATTTCATGGGGTCATTTTTCAGATATAATTTAAAAAAAACATTGCTTTTGAAGTCAATTCTGCGGGGTGAGATGAGAGATATTCCAGTACGGTAGAGATCAAGGGTTGCTACTTCATTTTGCACTGCAAAAAAGCATGCAAGTGGCGTTCGGAATATGTGTAGTTGATAAGATCACTGGAGGATAACCAAGAAAATACTTGTGCCTTATCACTTTTGGGTAAATCCTGATCCAAGTAAAAATAAATCAATCCAAAAGAGCCAAGAAAAGAAATCCATGAGATAGGAGAAGAACAGAAATGTATTAACTGTCAAAGCAGGGAAACATCAAAACTGACATTTGATTGCTTTCTAAAAAATAGCTGGATTTGTATTGTGTTACGGAATGGAAAAAAGACAACAAATGTGACGAGTTACTTGCATTTTTTAGGATTCTGATTCGCCTGCATCGATTTCACTGTAAGCATTCCCATACATTTCATAATTCTATTGGATTAATCTAACCAAATGACTATCTTTGATTATTAAAAATTCACTCATTAGCATTGAACTCCTCTCCTTTCTCAGGCGCTCTAATTGGCTAGCTCATTTTGAAACATGTTTTATCTACATACAGCTTGCAATTGGTTGCTTAACAAGAAGTACAAGTCGAGTGAATGATTACGTATATTTCAAGCAATCTCTTAAGTGAGATGTGAACAGTGTGACCTTATGATTGTAATTTGTCATTCCCTTCCTGCTGACCTAAGCGGTTTGGCACCATTTTACCATTCTCATAATGCATGAACCATTTGTCTCTTGTACACTTTGCAACTCGTAGTTGGAAACATTGCTGGCCAATTTTCCATTTCTCATGAGTTCATCTATCCTGTGTTTGGCCTTTAACGTTGGGACTCAGCTGCTTGCAAGTTTTTCCTCCTATAATGACAAGGATGTGTGTATTCATTTAAATGCTTATATGTACGTGGCATTGTATGATTTGCGACTTCAAGAAGGTACCTTTATTTCCATTATGCACATGTAATGAGGGTTATGTGTGAATTTCTGGAAACCTAATCAATGATTCCTCATCAGTACTACTTCACTTGTAATGGCATTCTGCATAACCTTCTTACCAAATAGAGCATAATGGTCTGCTTTATCCTACAGAGGGCAGTATTGTGCTTACTCACTTTGTCTTGTCAGACTTATCTTCCACCAGTTATTGCTCTGTTAATTCAGCCTTGCCTGGTAACTCAACTAAACCCATATATTTTGACTAATCAGTATGCAGTGTTCCGTCCTTCTAACACTGGGGTCTGCCATTTCTTCATTGCTCTCTAGTTACCTCACTGACGCATCCCGGGCTTGGTAACTGGTTCACCTCCCTTAGCCAATCAGTGCACAACATTTAACTGTGCCCTCTGAAAAATTACAGTTGAGATGTGTGTGTGCTTCTTTGCAATTGTTTGGTTAATTTTTCCTTCTGTGGGAGTTGAGGATGTTCATCCTTGCAAGGTGGATAACTAGACTTTGAGGCCTATATGTACTGTGTACTCAGTTCAATTTAAGAAGCTACTGTCATCCATTATCATGGTTACACATGCTATACTTTCATAATTAATGCTGAATGCACCTGAAATTACTATGGCCTGGGGTGATATTCAGCTATATGGTGAATATACTATGGTTCACTAAACCATGGCTGCTCGTGTTTTGTTGTGCCTTCATAAGGGAATTCCTTTTGGGTATATGTGTGTGCAGCTGCAGGCTTCCATGATGCATGCTCATGTTATAAGTACTTCCACAGCGTGTATGTCCGTGCATGTTTAGGGTGCTGGATGTACTCTCCAATGCTTTGTAATCATCGACATGTGCATACTCCCCAACATCACCAAAGATGCACCTGCTGAAGTATACCACTATTCAAATTGAAATATGACATTCATTAATTACACTTAATACAGTATCAAGAAATGTAATGGGCATCATTGTATGTTATTCAATAGCCATCAAAACAAATGTATCTGAAAATATACACCATCACAAATGCTACCATATTCCAAGGTATTTTCAATGTATATGTAAGTGCTGCTCAAATGTACCACAGTGAAAACATATAATCATAGTGTTTCTCAATTATCCAGGGTGATCCTTAATAATGTGGTACACACTGGGACAAAAGACAACGGTTACTACTTAAAAATGCCATTGTGCACTCAAACATTTCATAGCTGAGAAATCAATGTGCTAGCTTGTTGGCATACAGTTTGCCACACAGGTTCATACATTTCTCAAGCCAGTTTCTACTTTGCTAGCACAAATTGTCATGCTTACCCCATGGTTGTCTTCTATCTCCCTTATGCCTTTGTTCAGTTCTGAAATACCCTCCTTTAACTCCCCCCCTTACTGCAACAATGCACTGCCCATGTCGACTACTGAGACCCACCCTTTGCACATCCACATCCTCTGATTTGTGCTGGGGTCCCCTTTCTATACCCCTTCCTCCTTTCAACTCTTTCCTGTCTCTTGTCCAGCTCTAATCTCCAGTGTCAAGACTCCTAATACTTTAACTCCACTCTCAAGCTCCGGCTCTCTGCTGTCTCTCTCCTACTCCAAACTTCAAACTAGCACTCCATCTGGACCCCAAACTGTTTAAAGTATTTGAGAGTCAGTAAAGGTTGTGCTAAAGATTTGACTGATTTCCCCTGTGGAAATCCGGCCTGGGATAAATTGGATTTAATATGTTCAATACATTCCCCAGGTGCATTTAATTCTGCTCGGCTCCATTGTCCTGCCACTTGGACTGGGTGTTGAATTGTGGTGGTGGCCATATTGGATCTGCACTTTGCCAATCTTAACACTTGGAATGGGTCTCTTGTGCTGGCCCTATCCTGCTCACAGGCATCTCCCTGCCCTTGTGAGATACGTGGTTTTCCTTACCAGCACCACAGGTGCCTGCCTGGTAACCGCGCGAGCATTAGATTGCCATTGTTTGACAGCAATTTATTGGTGAGTTTGTTTACCTTGAAAGGGTCTCCTATATATATCTCTAAAAGGGACATCCCTCCCTGGTGGTCTCGTGTTATGAAACCCTGCTCCCCATCCATGGCATGGTGTCCGTGACCAGGCGATCCTCCCGATCCTGCTCCTCACCCAGCATCACAGAGCTGGGTTACCCCGCCATTCACCCTTAGGGCTAGGCAGATGACTCTACATGATCACATTTGCCATGATAAGTATAAAGTGGATGAACCGTGAGGGAAATAGAGAGGGACAGAAACTCTGAGGAATTCCTGATGGGATGGGGTGACAGAGGATGCCAAGGGTGGCGGCCAGATGTTTTCCATGCACTTATATAGGAAGGTGATTAACACATTGAGTTCACCTACCTGCATTCCAGAAAAGGTACAACAATGATGTTTAGTATCAAAGGCAGCAGTGCAGTACAAGAGGTTCATAGAAAAACAAAAGAGGTGACGTATGGAAGGTTTGGAAATAGTCATATTCTCGGGAGGATAGCTCAGGGGCAACATGCTTGCCTTGGAAGCAAGACGACACAGAGCAGCACAGTTTTGATCCCCGGGTCCGCGCTTAGAAACCTCTGGGTATATAAATAACCTATCATATCATATCATAACCTCTGTCATAGCTCTGAGAAACCCCCCAGACGATTGTTCTTCCACCTGTCAAGCTGTTACAGAAGGGGGCAGACCATATGCAAATCAGATTGGTTCCACCCCAAAAGTCCAGCCCAAACTGCTTTTTCACATCCATTCTACACGAGAATACAAGCACACACACCTGCACACACCCGTCCCACTCTGTGTGACAAAGCAAATCAGAGAGGTGATGTAGGAAGGTTTGGAATTAATCCTATCCTCTGGCTTAGTTTAGGGCAACCCTCCAGACCATCGTTCTACACCTACCAAGCCACTGCAGAAAGGGGAGAGACCATACACAAATCAGGCTTGGTCCCACCCCAAAGTGGCAGTCCAGCCCAAACTGCTTGGTCACCTCCCTTCTACAAGAGAATACAAGTATCCCCAGATATATTTCGGCCTCATTTGGTATCATCAGTGAGGTATAGCTTGGGTCTCTAGACCCAGCAGTCTCAGGACCCACATCTGTGCACACCCTACCACTCAGGGTGACCAAACAAAACAGAGAGTGATGTTTGGAAGGTTTGGAATTAATCCTAACCTCTGGAATATCTCAGGGCAACCCTCCAGACCATCGTTCTTCCTCCTGTCAAGCTATTACATAAAGGGGAAAGACCATAATCAGTTCAGGCATGGTCCTGCTCCAAAAGAGGCAGTTCAGCCAGAACTGCGGTCACATCCCTTCTACACGAGAATACAAGCATCCCCAGACAAATGGTGGCCTCATTGGTTGTCATTAGTGAGGTGTAGCTTGGATATCTAGGCCCAGTAGGCTTGGTGCCTGGGCAGCAAAGTGTTTGGTGTCGAATAAATGGTCATTTGGGGACAGTGGGAAGGAAGTCTTGGGCCACTCGTTAATGGTGGTTTCATCCCTGTCAAAAATAAAGGAGGCAATATTTTACATTGAGAACAGTTATGCTGTGGAATAGACTCCTCCAGTATGGAAATTCCAATTGACAAGTGTCCCCGCATATGGGGCCAGCTTTGCTATTTTCTTGGTGGCATGCCCCGTTATAACAATCAGGTTTTTTTTATACAGCGCTTCATACCGGGTGATTGGTTAGTCATTACCAAACGTAATACTACTCAACTTATCGAATTCAGAAGGAGGTGCTGTGTCAGCGCTACCATGATTCAAACCTTTGGCTGCATCTGACACTGAGATTTGCAAAGGGAACACTTAACAAACTGACATATCTTACCAGTTTACCGTGAAAATCCAGCCCACCCCATCAGTACCAAATCACTTAACATGTTGTACTGGGATACCACTGGAGTCCTGGCAAAGCTGCCTAGAAAGTAAATCCTAATCTAGTGTGCCGGCTGGTCTTCATAGGAACCATGGCAAGTGTGTGGGTCACCAAGGCATGCCTACTGATCCCAAGGGAGAAGGCTGCAGAGGGCCACACGATGCAGCCTCCCTGAAGGGTCAGTCCACCTGAGAGTCCTCTGCTTCAGAGGGTTAGTAGAAAACTGAACTACTTGGCCCTTGTCCTGCATGCTCAAGTGGAGTGGAGTTACAGCCAGGCCAAAGTATTTCCTTACCACCATGACATGGCCTTTCATCACCTGCAGCGATTACATCATTACAAAGATACACAGAACTATATTTTATTTTAAGTCCCTGTGGGGGCCTTTCCCCCCAGTGCTTTCTTCTACGCCGGGCTATCTACAATTGCAACTAATGTACACATGTTGAGAATTTGCAACGTTCAAAGTCACATTTTGATCAGCAAATAGACATTTACAATTCAATTTAAAAAATATTTTCCCAGCTTAAAATGTTTGTGCGTGCTTATAACATCAAGAAAATAGGGTTTTGAATGCATAACTGTGGAAATAAATTATCATTTACCAACAGGGCAGGACGACTCAGTCAATAAAGCCCCTCTGCCAAGCTAATGGCCGGAGCGAAGCAAGAGTCCTTACCACTGCCGATGGTGCCGTTTGCAACAGGGTTGGTCCTCCCCCTCGAGGAGCATAATGCCATAAGCACCTGCCACCCTGGATGCAGGTCTATTTTGAATTATGATGAAAACAAGAACATCTACCAGACGTTGGCCCAATAATTCCGTTTTCTGTGTTGATGATGGTGGCTTTATCGACACAGAAAAGAGACTTCAGGGATTTATGGCATCGCATTAGTAGTTTCCCTATAATTGCCATTTCATTTTCATAATTAAAAATAAACCACAGCACCTGCACCATAGAACTGCAGGGGAGTGTGAGAAAGGGCCTGAGTTCTGAGGGTGCTCAGAAAGGGGGTTCGCACTAGCAAAAACACAGTCCATCTTCCAAGCATTCTGATTGTTTGGGAACCCTCCCTAGGGCGCTGATGTTAAATAGTGGCACATTTTTCATTTTCCTCCAAACATCCGGAAAACCGTTTTTTAACTATAGACAAACATGTAAAGGGGTTTACTGACTCCTGGAAAAAGTGTAAATTACAAATTCAAAAATGTGACCAATTCACAAAAGCACTACAAATAACTCCAAGCATGTGCATGCCTGTGTCGCATGTATGTTTTGCCTCTGAACTTTGACTAAATGTGCAGGCTTCTCCGAGGGGTGGGGGGCGGGGGTTGTTTGGGTAGAACATTAAATAATTCCGAGGGCCCAAAAACTGAAAACGAATAGGTGATTCAGATGGTGGCCCCTCCACAAGATTGGTCCTCAACCTGCTGTGTCTCGAGTTCTGCTGCACTCCAATGATGGCACCCAATGAGGTGCAAAACAACTCTCGCGATGCTTGGTCTCATGAAGAAGGAATGTGATGTAAGAGTTTGAGCACGACTGCTCCATTTAGGAGTGACACCAAGCCTGGTTTGTTTCCCCCCCTTCTGTACTAGTATATCGAGCTGAAAAATGATGGGAAGAAAGCCCGCCCAGAGCAATTGCAAGTGGTTATGATTCATTCAAAGCTTTTCCATTCCACACTGTTCAGAGCTACCTTTAATTGAAGCCTTTGCTCAATGGCTCCTGGGCATCTCTCAGGCAAGATCAAGGCTTATTTGACTTCCTTTCGCTGTCAATGTTGTCGTCTAACACAGAACTGGTGAACTCCTACCGATTTTTCCTTTTTTTTATATAGAGGCACAGATTGGCCAAGCGGAAGCAATATAGACATTCCCACCGTTCTGATACTAACCATCAGATCAGTACTCCTTCCAGAGTACTCTAAACCCCTCACCTCTTCTCTACTGAGGTTACAACAAAGGACTTGCCAGTGCAGAAATAACGTGCTGGTAATTCCGTTTATCGGCATGTTTCCGGACCGGCACAGTACAAGTTTGCCGGTGAGGTGCCTGATTTACCTCCAGCCAAGAGCTGTAGGTAAATCAGGCATGCCACCGGCAAAAACAGCCTGTATTACTTACACAGGTAACACTGGTGCTGGTAATACCGGCAATCCCCCCATGGAGTGGACTCCATGGAATGGGGATCTACCTACCGTTGCTGGCACCTGTAATATGCTGATAATTCCAGCATATCAGGCTCTGGGAACGGTAGGTCAGTTTGCCGGTATCCACCTAGAATCACTGGCGGGATACAGGCAAATTTATAATGAGGGATTCGGTTAACATGACCGGATCCAAATGACCTACAACACCAAATTACCGAAAATATATACTACTAAACGTTCTTCTGACTTAATGTTCGTAGGACATTTTGTAGTCTCTATTTGGTGGTGTAGGTAATAATTTTTTTTTTGGGTCCAAACAGCTGTCCCCGCAGCTGACCCGACCCAAAAAAAAAGAAGAACGGCTGCAGTGGTGTGCCCCACAACACCCTGCTCACTATAATGAGCGGGGGTTGCGGGAGACACCCCCGCAGCTGACCCAACCCAAAAAAAAAAAAAAAGCTGCAGGGGCTGCCGGGGTGTCCCCCGCAACACCCGCTCACTGTATACTATACAGTATCGTGAGCGGGGGTTGCGAGGGACACCCCTGCAGTGGACCTGAAAAAAAAAAAGGACCCTGGGGCGCCGGTTCGCGATCACAGAAGTGAAAGGGAACTGCCGTTTAGACTGAAGGAAAGGTAAGTAGGCAGGTGGATGGATCAGAAGGGGGGGTTAGGGTTTCTTTATATTTGGGGGTGTTTTACCTTGAATGACCGAATGGGAAATATACTAACAATTTTGCATTACGTACATTTCTCATTCGGTAATTTCCATTGCGGTTATTTCTGCCGTGGTAAAACAACCCCAATTCATAATGAGGGCTATAGTCTCTTTTAGAATGGTATGCTGTAGAAAGAGATTTCCAAACCAATTAAAGTCAAAAGGATAGAATTAAGGGAACACTTAGAAGGACACACAGAGAGGGGATATAGAGGGCTACAGGCCATGAGTGAATGCACTCTTTCACAGGAGCATCACTCCCTTTTCTGGCTCCTTTTTTTGAGTTTAGGATCAATAGTCATGTATATCCAATATTTTTTTTCAAATATTGCTGTGTACACCGACATAATTTTTCCAACCATTGTGTCAGCTATGGCATTGCTGGTCCTTTGGTCATGGTCTGCCCCCATGATGTCTTATTTTCTGTTTTTGCAGGGAATTGTCTGAGTAATACCTATTAAATATAGAATTCACCAACATCTACGTGTCAACCCCTTTGCTCATATGCTGTTTGTCAGTCTCGCTTTTAGATAACCCTGGTTTATTGATGTAAATTTGAGTAATTGATGGCTCGACTGATTATCAAGGGTTTCTCATCCCTGGATTTTATCACTGGTAACATGAATCTCCACCCCACTTTCTCTCTTTTTAAGATTGTTGCTTTTTCCTCACACCTATCTTTTAGCCTCTTAGCTTCTGAGCTCGCCTCTAGCATCTCACCCTTGAATCCTTCTACCATTTTCTTAAATGCCTCTAATTCCACATTCAACTCCCAAGGGAGAAGGCTGCAGAGGGCCACATGATGCAGCCTCCCTGAAGGGTCAGTCCACCTGAGAGTCCTCTGCTTCAGAGGGTTAGTAGAAAACTGAACTACTTGGCCCTTGTCCTGCATGCTCAAGTGGAGTGGAGTTACAGCCAGGCCAAAGTATTTCCTTACCACCATGACATGGCCTTTCATCACCTGCAGCGATTACATCATTACAAAGATACACAGAACTATATTTTATTTTAAGTCCCTGTGGGGGCCTTTCCCCCCAGTGCTTTCTTCTACGCCGGGCTATCTACAATTGCAACTAATGTACACATGTTGAGAATTTGCAACGTTCAAAGTCACATTTTGATCAGCAAATAGACATTTACAATTCAATTTAAAAAATATTTTCCCAGCTTAAAATGTTTGTGCGTGCTTATAACATCAAGAAAATAGGGTTTTGAATGCATAACTGTGGAAATAAATTATCATTTACCAACAGGGCAGGACGACTCAGTCAATAAAGCCCCTCTGCCAAGCTAATGGCCGGAGCGAAGCAAGAGTCCTTACCACTGCCGATGGTGCCGTTTGCAACAGGGTTGGTCCTCCCCCTCGAGGAGCATAATGCCATAAGCACCTGCCACCCTGGATGCAGGTCTATTTTGAATTATGATGAAAACAAGAACATCTACCAGACGTTGGCCCAATAATTCCGTTTTCTGTGTTGATGATGGTGGCTTTATCGACACAGAAAAGAGACTTCAGGGATTTATGGCATCGCATTAGTAGTTTCCCTATAATTGCCATTTCATTTTCATAATTAAAAATAAACCACAGCACCTGCACCATAGAACTGCAGGGGAGTGTGAGAAAGGGCCTGAGTTCTGAGGGTGCTCAGAAAGGGGGTTCGCACTAGCAAAAACACAGTCCATCTTCCAAGCATTCTGATTGTTTGGGAACCCTCCCTAGGGCGCTGATGTTAAATAGTGGCACATTTTTCATTTTCCTCCAAACATCCGGAAAACCGTTTTTTAACTATAGACAAACATGTAAAGGGGTTTACTGACTCCTGGAAAAAGTGTAAATTACAAATTCAAAAATGTGACCAATTCACAAAAGCACTACAAATAACTCCAAGCATGTGCATGCCTGTGTCGCATGTATGTTTTGCCTCTGAACTTTGACTAAATGTGCAGGCTTCTCCGAGGGGTGGGGGGGGGGGGTTGTTTGGGTAGAACATTAAATAATTCCGAGGGCCCAAAAATTGAAAACGAATAGGTGATTCAGATGGTGGCCCCTCCACAAGATTGGTCCTCAACCTGCTGTGTCTCGAGTTCTGCTGCACTCCAATGATGGCACCCAATGAGGTGCAAAACAACTCTCGCGATGCTTGGTCTCATGAAGAAGGAATGTGATGTAAGAGTTTGAGCACGACTGCTCCATTTAGGAGTGACACCAAGCCTGGTTTGTTTCCCCCCCTTCTGTACTAGTATATCGAGCTGAAAAATGATGGGAAGAAAGCCCGCCCAGAGCAATTGCAAGTGGTTATGATTCATTCAAAGCTTTTCCATTCCACACTGTTCAGAGCTACCTTTAATTGAAGCCTTTGCTCAATGGCTCCTGGGCATCTCTCAGGCAAGATCAAGGCTTATTTGACTTCCTTTCGCTGTCAATGTTGTCGTCTAACACAGAACTGGTGAACTCCTACCGATTTTTCCTTTTTTTTATATAGAGGCACAGATTGGCCAAGCGGAAGCAATATAGACATTCCCACCGTTCTGATACTAACCATCAGATCAGTACTCCTTCCAGAGTACTCTAAACCCCTCACCTCTTCTCTACTGAGGTTACAACAAAGGACTTGCCAGTGCAGAAATAACGTGCTGGTAATTCCGTTTATCGGCATGTTTCCGGACCGGCACAGTACAAGTTTGCCGGTGAGGTGCCTGATTTACCTCCAGCCAAGAGCTGTAGGTAAATCAGGCATGCCACCGGCAAAAACAGCCTGTATTACTTACACAGGTAACACTGGTGCTGGTAATACCGGCAATCCCCCCATGGAGTGGACTCCATGGAATGGGGATCTACCTACCGTTGCTGGCACCTGTAATATGCTGATAATTCCAGCATATCAGGCTCTGGGAACGGTAGGTCAGTTTGCCGGTATCCACCTAGAATCACTGGCGGGATACAGGCAAATTTATAATGAGGGATTCGGTTAACATGACCGGATCCAAATGACCTACAACACCAAATTACCGAAAATATATACTACTAAACGTTCTTCTGACTTAATGTTCGTAGGACATTTTGTAGTCTCTATTTGGTGGTGTAGGTAATAATTTTTTTTTTGGGTCCAAACAGCTGTCCCCGCAGCTGACCCGACCCAAAAAAAAAGAAAAACGGCTGCAGTGGTGTGCCCCACAACACCCTGCTCACTATAATGAGCGGGGGTTGCGGGAGACACCCCCGCAGCTGACCCAACCCAAAAAAAAAAAAAAAGCTGCAGGGGCTGCCGGGGTGTCCCCCGCAACACCCGCTCACTGTATACTATACAGTATCGTGAGCGGGGGTTGCGAGGGACACCCCTGCAGTGGACCTGAAAAAAAAAAAGGACCCTGGGGCGCCGGTTCGCGATCACAGAAGTGAAAGGGAACTGCCGTTTAGACTGAAGGAAAGGTAAGTAGGCAGGTGGATGGATCAGAAGGGGGGGTTAGGGTTTCTTTATATTTGGGGGTGTTTTACCTTGAATGACCGAATGGGAAATATACTAACAATTTTGCATTACGTACATTTCTCATTCGGTAATTTCCATTGCGGTTATTTCTGCCGTGGTAAAACAACCCCAATTCATAATGAGGGCTATAGTCTCTTTTAGAATGGTATGCTGTAGAAAGAGATTTCCAAACCAATTAAATTACTCCCTGATGCATTCCCTGGCTAACCCACTAACCAATGAATGCCCTAGCAAGTGTGAACCAAACTGCCCGTGCAACATGAATGCCGGTGAGCACTGGCCACGAGGAGCAGTCATGGCGCTCCCCCTATCCAGTAGCAGAAGCCATCCTTCAGCTGTTTCTCTGGTGCTATTTCCTCTGGTTTTCCGTCATGAAGCTGGGAATGCAGAGTGATGGCATTGTGGGTTTTGGGGGGTTGGCACTGTAAAAGGAAGGATTCTCTTACTTGTCCCTGTGATCCTCGGCACATTTCAGTTCCCACAGGAAATTGATGAGCACATGGTTATTAATTCCAAGTCGCGATGGAATTCCACTGAGGTTACGTTTGATATTAATGCAAATAAAACACATCAAGAAAGCAGGAGAGCTGTATGATTCATGTGGTAACAGTAGAAACCAAAGGAATGCCCCTGGGTGTGCCAGCCGGTGGTGAGGAGTGTTGGGGTGCAGCCAGGGACTCCTCCATATGGCTGCAGAGATCCAGAAACCTCTGCCAGTCCTTTCCAAACTTGCCTTTGGCTGGAGCGCTTTTGAACCTGGCACAAACATGCAGCTTGTGCCCTCCTCTTTAAGTGCATTTTGGGTAGATGTGCCACCGCAGGCAAGGTATTTGCCGAATGAAAACAAGATGCATGTTTGGATTTTCTGGGTTTTCCGTTAGTGTGAGCCTGTCTGTGTAGCATCAGAAGGCTGTGCAAGAAGAGAATACAGGAATAACGCACAACACTATGGATACAATCAGAAGGATAGACAATTAAGGGAACACATGGAAGAACAGGAAGAGAGGGGATACAGAGGGCTTCAGGCCGGGGATACAGTAACTGGGTACAATCACATGGATACAATCAAAAGGATCGACAATTAAGGGAACACATGGAAGAACAGGGAGAGAGGGGATACAGTAACTGGGTACAATCATATGGATACAATCAGAAGGATAGACAATTAAGGGAACACATGGAAGAACATGGAGAGAGGGGATGCCAAGGGCCACAGGCTGGGACTACAGTAACAGGGTACAATCACATGGATACAATCAGAAGGATTGCCAATTAAGGGAACACATGGAAGAACATGGAGAGAGGGGATACAGAGGGTTACAGGCCGGGGATACAGTAACAGGGTACAATCACATGGATACAATCAGAAGGAGAGACAATTAAGGGAACATATGGAAGAATATGGAGAGAGGGGATATACGGGGCTACAGACCAATGATACAGTAACTGGGTACAATAATATGGATAGAATCAGAAAGATAGACAATCAAGGGAACACTTAGAAGAACACAGAGAAGGGGAACACAGAGGGTTGCAGGCCGGGGATACAGTCACAGGGTACAATAATATGGTTACCATCAGAAGTATAGACAATTAAGGGAACACTTGGAAGAACATGGAGAGAGGGGATGCAGGTGGCTACAGGCCATGGATACAGTAACAGGTACAATACCATGGACACCGTCAGAAGGATAAACAATTAAGGGAACACATGGAAGAACATGGATAGAGAGGATACAGAGACTTACAGGCCAGGGACACAGTAGCAGAGCACAATACCATGGACGCAATCAGGAGGAAAGAAAAGGGAACAAATGGAACAACATGGAGAGAAGAGATGCAGAAGGTGACAGGCCGGGGATACAGTAACACGACACAATAATATGGATACAATCAGAAGGATAGGCAATTAAGGGAACACTTAGAAGAACATGTAGTGAGGGGATACCGGAGCCACAGAGTAGGGCTACAGTAACAGGGTACAATAACATGTATACAGTAGGAAGGACATACAATGAAGGGAACACTTTGAAGACAATGGAGAGAGTGGATAGAGAGGTTTACAGGCTGGTGATACAGTAGCAGGGTACAATAACATGGATACAGTCAATAGGTGAGATGATTAAGGGAACACTTAGAAGAACACACAGATTGGGGATACATAGGGCTACAGGCCGTGGATACAGTAACAGGTCACAATCACATGGATACAATCAGAAGGATAGACAGTTAAAGGAACACTATGAAGAACACAGAGTGAGGGGATAGAGAGGTTTACAGGCCAGTGATACAGTAACATGGTACAGTAACATAGATGCAGTCAAAAGGATAGATAACTGAGGGAACACTTAGAAGAACACACAGAGAGGGGATTCAGAGGGCTACAGGCCGGGCATACAGTAACAGGGAACAAGAACATGGATACAATCAGAAGGAGAGACAATTAAAGGAACACTTTGAATAATACAGAGCGAGGGAATAGAGAGGTTTACAGGTCAGTGATACAGTAACAGGGTACAATATCATATTTCTTTATTTTATTTATTTTTATTTTTTACATTTGTAGGGCGCACTGCAGCCCAAAGGCATTGAGGTGCTTTTCAAGAAAGTATATGTAGGCAAGATTACATTCAGACGGTGGTTACTTGGTTACAGCATAAGCACAGGTTACAAAGTACAGTTAGGAAGTTCATCTTTGGTTACAGAGTAAGGGTTAAGGAGTTGGCAGAAGCAGTTAGGCAAATAGACTTGTTTTGATGGCTTTGCGGAATGCTAGGAGGGAGTCAATTCCCCTGATGTGCGCGGGTAGGGCGTTCCAATGGGTGGCCGCAATGGCTGGGAAGCTGGAGCCCCCTGCACGCACTCTGCGTGTTATGGGCTTAGTGATCATGTTGGTATAGGCTAATCTGGAAGGTCTGGTGGATGTGGGAAGGGCTATGCGCTGAGCAACATAGATACAGTCAAAAGGATAGAATTAAGGGAACACTTAGAAGGACACACAGAGAGGGGATATAGAGGGCTACAGGCCATGAGTGAATGCACTCTTTCACAGGAGCATCACTCCCTTTTCTGGCTCCTTTTTTTGAGTTTAGGATCAATAGTCATGTATATCCAATATTTTTTTTCAAATATTGCTGTGTACACCGACATAATTTTTCCAACCATTGTGTCAGCTATGGCATTGCTGGTCCTTTGGTCATGGTCTGCCCCCATGATGTCTTATTTTCTGTTTTTGCAGGGAATTGTCTGAGTTATACCTATTGAATATAGAATTCACCAACATCTACGTGTCAACCCCTTTGCTCATATGCTGTTTGTCAGTCTCGCTTTTAGATAACCCTGGTTTATTGATGTAAATTTGAGTAATTGATGGCTCGACTGATTATCAAGGGTTTCTCATCCCTGGATTTTATCACTGGTAACATGAATCTCCACCCCACTTTCTCTCTTTTTAAGATTGTTGCTTTTTCCTCACACCTATCTTTTAGCCTCTTAGCTTCTGAGCTCGCCTCTAGCATCTCACCCTTGAATCCTTCTACCATTTTCTTAAATGCCTCTAATTCCACATTCATAGAGACACAGGCTGTGCATCACACCGACTGATCTGATCTATTATGTGATACATTTTTCACTGTATCTCTTTTCTTGGAACAAGCCCCCTTATTTACTTCTCTGCAGTCTTCGCTTAACAAGCATGTATTCTGTGAAGTTGACGCTAAAATGGAGTCAAAGATGGGATTAATAGAAGTAGTGTTAGTAAGTAGAGTGACTGTTGGAATAACTACATGGTCTTTTGATGGATTTCTTTTTTATTGTTTTGGTTTATTCAAATCTTAATATTGCAAAACACAAAAATTCATCAATAGTCATCAAAAAATCTAAAATATTGCATTTGTTAACTATATCCTAAAATTAAGAACATTCATTATTATAAGAGAACACTTAATTCCACATATATAAAACCAGTCCCTACTACAGTAATAACTTTTGGTAGCGCATCATGTGGTCCATCTAAGTTTAAAAACTTCAGAAATTATGCCATTTACAATCTGTCAGAAGTTTGATACACACAAATACATCTTTGCCACATGAATTGACATTGGACACATTAAAAAAGCTACACAGTGTTCACACATAGGTCTCTGTTGTCCACATAAAACCGAACATTCCAATACAAGATGTTTGCACATTTCCACTCTTCAAGGGATGCTGCAGAACCGACAGACAGAATCATCTAGTTGAATTGACCCTCTCTTCAAGAGCACTGTCTTGGATAACAACAACTTCCATCTTAGTTTAAGGAACAGTTTACAAAAATATTTGTTTGGAAACTGAAGTAAAATGTACAAAATCGTCCCACTTTTCTTATGTCCCTTCGAAAGATGTTTAAGTGAAGGATAATCGTGAAAATGCTTTACAGTCTCAATTCAATCTATATTGAAGAAAGCTTTTTTTAACTTGATCTGAATTCACTAGCAAGGTAGCCCTATCCAGAGCAAGTTCCCCCAGAATTGTGTATCAGTCATTAGCAAGTTGTACCAAGACATCTCTGTTCTTACCCAAAGAAATGTTCAAGAACGTTTGATCCCCCAGGGCTGCAAACAATGAATCAGACCTTGGGTTTAATAGTTTGATATCCAAAGACTGTTTTTTCCAGTATACATGGGCTCTACGTGAAATTAAACCCAGCGCAAAGTGGATCGCCGCCATTGGGATCATGTTTGGGACTTTCAGGCATCGCCTCCACACCACCGCCTCAATGGTGTTGAGGCCTCCAATGATTGACTCACTTAATCATTCTGCACCATATACAAGTTTAGGGATGATCTTCCCCTCAGAAGATTGTATAGCCGGTGTTATTGAGAAACTGGTATCCAGCCTCGCAAGTTGTATATACAGATCTACAGCTTTCAGTGTAATCCTTTCCATATTTTACAGCGAGAAGGCGGGGCAAATAAATGGAATCCCAAATAAACCATTTTGTCAGAACACCCAAGCGTAGTGTCTCCAAGTGACCACACCAGTTTTCTACGTTTCCTCCCTCTGACTTTCTTTTCTATTGATAACCATTCAATAACCACTCTCTGTCACTCCACCAGAGTCGACATAAGGAGCTGAGGTTCATCGAGAAGTACATAACATGGCGCAATATCTTCAGGTAGACAATAAAGAACCCCTCGCTCACTTCAGAAACTCATAGATGCCTACACAAAATGTGTGAGCGACCGAGATTTAAAGACAAGGGGCCTCATTACGAGTCCGGCGGTAACCGAGGCGGTAAAACCGCCTGGTTACCGCCAGACTCGTATTACCATTCCGCCTCCGTGTTTCCCGGAATTACCGGGGCATTACAACCCCGGTTTTCCGGGAATCACGGAGGCGGAATGGTGTTAATCCCCATTCCCATTGAGTCCTATTGGACTCAATGGGAATGGGGATCATGGAAACACCGGCAGCATCTCGTAATGCTGCCGGTGTTTCCTCGTCCGCCTGCAGGCGGGCGGTGTTAAACCCGCCAGGTCAGACCTGCAGGAGTCGGGATCAGGCGGTCCAGAAACAACAGTGGCGACGGGTTTACCGCCACCGTTATTTCCGGACCGCCTGATTTGTAATGAGGCCCAAGCATTTCTAAGTCTGCCATCCCAATCTGCAGCGCTGGTGGCAAATCCAAGAAGCAAAAGCGACCCTTTTACTAGATAGAAACTATTGGAAATAGAGGACACATATGAGTACCTGGGAATCACTGTTTCTACCAGGCACTATGGGAAGGCACACAATGATAAGCAAGCACTTAGGATGGGGCAGGAATAGGGGCTATTAAGAGGTTTGGAAAGGTTTATAAGGCACAACCCACCCCAATGATGCTTCAGGTGTGTAAGACCAACCCAAAGGCTGTGGCACTTCATGAAGCTGGTATCTGGGGGTATGGTGACATCCCGTCACTAATTCCCAGCGAAAGCGCCTTTTTGACATTCATTTTAGGGCTGCCTTATCTGCACCAAATGAGTGTAGAATTCCATGCGTGGAGGGTAACTTAAGGACAGAACCGATTCGTCTTCGGTTTAGAGTGTGGGAAAATGATCGGACTTTTCTGACCAGAGTAATTCTCACAAATATTCTGAATGCGGAACGAAATGCTTTAAAGGGTCCATGGCTGGCCTACGTAGCACAGTCCCCACAGGTGGTTAATTGTGTTAGTTATTTTAACAATGTGCCAAGTGCAACAGAAATGGCGGCCGAAAAGGTCACCTTAGATTTACTAACCAAGTGCACCCCGGACTGAGAGCAATGCAAACTCATGAAACCTACATATAGATTGCATGTCTCCCCGAATACCTGTCATGGCCCACTCAATTGTATGATGGAGCATTGATTACCCGAGCATGTTTTATTGCTATTCATTCAAATGGGGTGTCTGCAAAGGGGACACAGGTTTCAGAGCAGGGCAAGGATGCACCTCTGATTTGCAATGCAATGGAAAAAGGACTGTTGAATGTATGGTGTTTCTGCCCTGTCGATGTGAAACTCTGCCAGCACTTTTGAACCCCATACTAAGACGCATGCATTTCAGACAAAACAATCCTGCTCTTTGTGATTTGTGACGGGCCGAGACCCGCAAGGTAGCCTGGCGTGGAATGAGCGTCCTCAGAGGTGCCCTGAGACTAAGAGAGTGGTTGTTAAAGGCAACAGGGGTAACTGTAGGATATTGATTTTAACATGTCAATTATTATGTATTTTAAGACCATTGTGATTATCTGGTTTCACGGAAAAATGTGATTCTTTCATGTATCTATGGAATGTCTGTATGTTGTGCTCTCTAAAGTTTGATGGAGATTAATATTTCCGAAGAAACTGATCAGCTACTACTATAATAAAGTGATTTCTCTTCCCCAAGTTTAGCCCAACTATCTATTCATCCTGCATTAAAGGATAGTTCCGGGAATTTTTTTTTATTGTCCCTAGGGGTCGGCCATGTGTTTGTAAGCATAAATCGGTAGATCGTAGAAAACTTTCCTATGGACCTTACCCGACTTTTCGCCCATTAAAGCACTCGAAATCAGCCTCCATTTTGTGATAATCCTATCATTTCGCCCCATCGACCTGGCTCACCTGCCATTTCGGCACTAAATCAATTCCCCCGCCCCTGAGCCTGACATTATCAAAACATTCATATTCCCCGCCTCTCCCCGTGACGTGACTGTGCTGCGTAGGCAAACGCGCCCAGGCGTCTTCTACGCGACTCCACACAGACCCCGGAAATCAACACAGATCAGCTCACAAAACAGCGCGCCACAATTCGGAATATGAAACTGTACTTTGAAATCAAACCGCAAGATTGTAAATGTGGTAAAGTACATTTATTTGACATCAAATGTTTATAGAATATTCAGCGTTTTGCATTTTTATTTGCTCTCGATCCAAATTAGTGCGTCTTGAGGCAAGCAATGTCCGTGTGCAGTACACCGGGTCTTAGAGCATCTCACAATACAGCGTCACAATTCGGAATGTGAAACCGTGGTTTAAAAGCAAACGGCAAGATTGTACATTTGGCAAAGTACATTTATTGGACATCAAATGTTTATAGAATATTCAGCGATTTGCATTTTTATTTGCTCTCGATCCAAATTAGTGCGTCTTGAGGGAAGCAATGTCCGTGTGAAGTACACCGGGTGTTGGTTTACGATAACAATAAGCTCTTCGGTCGCACTGATAATCGCATGGCTGTTCCAACAACGAGGCACTAGGCCACCACAACGGTAGGCATGTTGCATCTAACCGTTAGTACCGCGTAAGGGCATACTTGTACTTGGCGATCG
Source organism: Ambystoma mexicanum (assembly GCF_040938575.1). Taxonomy (NCBI): domain Eukaryota; kingdom Metazoa; phylum Chordata; class Amphibia; order Caudata; family Ambystomatidae; genus Ambystoma; species Ambystoma mexicanum. The sequence goes on from NC_090931.1 coordinate 1,436,089,957, forward strand.
TCCCATAAAATGGTCAGGGTGGTAACGTTGTTCACGCGGAGAAGCAACTGGCGGCTGTAGAAGCCGTCCACCGGTGTCTGGTACTCGTGACACAGACAGTAGTGAACGACGTACCTAAAAACATAAAAAATGAAATTAGTTTCACCATCGGATCCTTATTAAAATTATTCATTTCATAGTTATGACAGCGCTACTGGGTGTACACAAGTGTTTAAAGGCGTGGCGAGGCAGGGAGGGGGTGGGGGGGAGGGGAGTACAAGGTAAGTAGCATAAAATAATAAATAAATAGGGCCAGCTGGTGGCAAGTGCAAGGTAAGTGCAGAACAAGTGCTGGGAAGGGGGGGGCTGTACGATACTGAGACAGTCCCCCAGTGCAGGGGTTTGACAGGGAGGCAGTGCAGGTGGAGAGTGGAAGGGCCCAGGACCGAGGTCGCAGACAGTGGACCAGTTGTAGCAGGGGAGAGGGAGAGAGAAAGCAGAAGCAAAGTCGAAGGTTTTGAGGTGCTTCCGTAAACGGAGATGGTTCTCAAGAAAGGGTAGAAAACAATATGCCACATAGAACGAACAAGTACAACTGAACCCGTCTATAAAGCCACTGTATAGTAATTAAATTGCGGTATAAACTCATCAAAAGTTACTTACATTATATTTGCATTTTCCATTTTCTCTCTGTGTAGGGCAGAACCGAAAAACCACTCCTTCTATGCCGAGGTTACTTATTCTAATGAACGTGGCTCATCGTTTCGTTTCTGAAATTTTATTCATTATCTTTTCTTAGTCTTTCGGGATGGTCCCGGCCTGTCAAGGTCAAATCACAATAGAACCTTATACTGGGTCGTGGGCCGTTCCGCCACCCGAGCAAAACATCAAAGCAGCTGACCTTCACTGTGAGCGAGCAGACATTTCTAGTTTGCTAGCTACAGTTAGTGTAAGGGCATCTTGTCTGCGTGCCTTTTTTTTTTTTTTACTGTCCCTATGGGTCGGCAATGTGTTTGTAATACGGAAACATTCTATAATTTTTGTAAAAATGATTTATATTACTGTTTGGTTAATTTAATGCGCAAATCAACAAGGTTCGAGAGACACATTGCATGTACACTGAGCAATGACTTTTATTTACACCTAATACATAGCTACACATATGCAATGGGCCTGCAACATGAGGAGACTTGAGAGCAAAGTCACAGGTGACACACGGGTGGTTCGCACTACTGCACGGTGAAGGGAGGGGCGAGGGTGGAGAGACACATTGCATGTACACTGAGCAATGACTTTTATTTACACCTAATACATAGCTACACGTATGCAATGGGCCTGCAACATGAGGAGATTCGAGAGAACAGACAATCAAATTACAATCATTTAAACCGTGATGTGTATTTCTCAATGAGCTCTGCTTTAGGTGGACATGGAACAGAGGCAATGTTGGGTGGCAATGCAGTTGTCCCCTGCATAGGTTCGTTCAACACTCCATGTATGTGCCTATCGAGGACATCTACGATAAGTCTCTCAATAAACTCATATTGCATATCCTCAAACACTGGTTTGATCACCCATTGTTTACTTCTTTTAGTGAAGGCCTTATTGTAGCGAAGCTTCCCTAAAGTTCCGGTCGTCCTACTTTGTTGACGGCCAACATTGTGGTTATGTGCCAAGACCGCTAGAAGAGTCCGATTGATCATGCCTTCCATGCCAAAATGCAACCTTTTGGGCCTGTACTTTAGGCACATATTGTGGAACACCTCCAAATCTCCTGTGTGGCAGAATTCCGTGAGTCCCCTCAAATCTCTTGTTATAGCTTTATCAAATACAATCTTTTCAATGGCCTTGTGAGTGGGTGATGAAGGAATCAACCACTTCTTCTTCCGTGCCTCCTCTGTGGACAAATGGCCATGTTCACATTTGTGGAAATGTTCATTGGTCGACCATCGATGTACGTTGCTGCAGTGCAACATTACTGACCGCCATTTTTCCAGTAGAATTTCCAACGACCCTTCGCATGTTTTTGAACTCCACCAAAGATGGTTGCTGATTGACTTGGACCACTGCGAAATACCTTGCGTATTTTTTTTTTTTCCTGCAGCCGACAATTTCTTATTGATTGTTTTTGCAAGATGCCATACGTCAAATTGGTGATTTATATTTTTGTACTCTTCTCTCATTGTCTTGGCAATTGAAACGTGTCTGTCCGTGGCTATCAGGTCGATCACCATTCCCCGCGATTGTAGTTCTTGCAATGATGCTACAAAGCCAACTTTCTCCATGGCCACTGAGGATGTACTTTGTGACACCTGCACGACCACCGAACTCACAATTTTCTTACTTTCCATGTCCTGAAAGTGGTAGGTGCAGTACTTGGCTGAAAATCCTGGGCTGTCGCACTGTCCATCACCGGCTAGCCTGAAGCGTTTGCCCGCGAATGTACTTTCCATTGACATTTTTTCCATTCTCCATGCTTCGCTGATGGCTGGAAATAGATAATCGGTTTGGTATTTGTAGAACTGAGTTTTCGCAATGAAATGGATTCCCACAAACTGAAAGAAATACTGTAACTTTTTAAAACTTGAACCACTAAAAAGTGCGGCCGCTGCACAAAGTAGATTGCCTGCTGGCAGTTGCCCCAGCATGGGTTGTGCAGACCATGAGAACGGATGATATTGTGTACAGGTGGCATGTATTTTAAGGTTAGTGCCTCGAATTGCACGAGTCACATTAATCAATGGCTCCCCACATACTTCTCCACCAACCCAATGCCCACATTTCATCATCATAATAATATCCATCAAACAGCTATCGAATACAATGAATTTGGCCTCCTTCCTTATACTGTCACTCTGCATCCCAGCTGGTTCGGCCTGTAACGTTGAGGACATGTCACTCACATGAAAGGTACAATCTCTGATATCGTCTTCCGCTATGCTGAGTGATATTGATGGTGTTTCATTGTCGTCCATTTCACTCTCTTCTGCAACAACTGTTCCTTGGCCGGAAATGGGAGAAAAAAACAATGTTTTCAACTTTCTCGCCCTCTTATTTTTTGCGGGTGTGGATTCTGTGAATTGATCTCCGACTGCATCCAAACTACCAGGAGGACATTCACTATCAATGGCTGGTGGTGGTATAGCTCCGTTGTCAATCAATTCATATTCTTCCCATTGGCACGATGCATCTCCAGTCTGAAGTCCCTGCCAAAAGGTTTGACAAGCAACATCTCTCGTTCGCTTCACTGTCTGTGTAGATCGAGTTCTTACACCCACTCGCAACTAGAGGACAGAATAGAAAAGGGATGTTCAGTTTAAACACAACTTACAGTATTGAACTATTGACAGTGAAAGACAACATAATATAGTGAACAGGACACTAACCTTCTTTTGCTTTCTTTTCTTTGAAACTTTCTTGCCTCGAACTTCAACATCTGGACGCTGTTGCTCCGACTCGTGTGTGCAGGTCTCCACTTCCTCTCGCGCTGCAACGACTATATTTTCATGATAAGCACATCCATCACTCACTGATGCTCCATCGACTCCCTGAAACATAGAACTTTCATTAGTATGTATAATAATATTGAAAACACAAAATGTACTTGGGGACCAATACCCATACGTACATCTCAATAGCAAAACACCAATGAACGCATTGTGTAGAACATTCAAACGACAATAGTTCACGCATTGTTGATCTAGTTAGATGGAACTGTCAAGATCCATACCTCGGGCTCCGCATAGACTTCCATTGATGATATTATTGAAGATGACGCTTCAGCAACTCCCTGAAACACAGTAATTGCATTAGTATGGTTTTCTATTTTGTTAAAAAGAACATAAACTTTGTGCAGGCGTCAACGGCTCATCTAAATAGTCCTGCACAATCTTTGATGAGTTGTCTAAAATAAAGAATGGATATCTAAATATGATTCGATTTTCTCCATCGTTGGAAGTGTCACCACCCAGAGATCTGCATCAACTACTAGGGGTGATGTTCTTGTAGAAGAAGCTCCGTCAGCTCCCTGAAACATAGTACTTGCGTTAATAAAGAAGGAAGTATAGCGGATGTAATCACGTCATATGATCTCGCTTGATCGAACTGTCAGTATCCATACCTCGAAATGCATAAGAACATCAAGGGACGCTGTAACTGCGGTGCACACTTCTGCAAGCTGTTGCGCCGACCCGTAACTGCATGCTCCCCCTTCTTCTTGGACTAATGCTCCATCGACTCCCTGAAACATAGGACTTTCATTAGTAATGAACACAATATTGAAAAAAGAAGACACATAGGAGGGCGACGACAGAAGGACATGGCTAAAAACGAAAGAAACATTGTGTGTAACAATCACGCTACAAGAATGCAAGATCTGATGATCTCCATCGATGGAACTGTCCGGAAACGTACCTCGAGCATCTGAGTGACATCTACGGTTGTCGTCAATGCGTTGGACTCCTCAGCATCTCCCTGAAAGGCAGTACTTGCATTATTTTGGATAACAATAATTATAACTGAAAACAAAGACTAGAGGACGAGTACTGTGGTGTACCATTAGGTAAAATAATTACACGATAAATTAAAACTATTGATTTACATGCCTAAAACAAGTCAGTGGCAGAATAGCTAAGTAAGATTACCCGATAGGCGCTTGAAGTGGCTGATGACTGCAATAACGACACGGATGGAGAATCTTCCGCCTTCATATTGAGTGGAGACATAAATGGGGAAATTATGGTTAGCTAATGCTACTCACACTACCGCAAGGCCGAGAGCTAAATCCGTAAACTTGACTCACCAGTGGAGGGATGTGGACGAATAGAGTGGGGATAGCGGTTGAGAGCAATTTTCGCCTCGCTCGCGGTGTTTTCTTCTTTATTAGCAATGATGTGGAGTACATGTCTGGGCTAAAGTGCCTGCTGCAGATGCGGTATCGATCACCCCTCTTGTCTGCAAAGACTTCTAGGACTCTACTTTCTAGCTCAGACGGTGGATATCCGCAATATCGGACCCATTCTCTTATCTGATCTATTGTCTTAGGGAAAACATGCATTATAGTACCTTCAGATTTATTATGGGTCTTCGAAGGGCAACCGCCAATGGAACAGGCAGGCATTGTGGAAAGTTCTGAAAAGTAAAGATCAACAATTCTCTATGAATACCAATGTGTTAAAAAATTAAATGACACATGATAAGTATTTCAATAACTTTAAAAAAATAGAAAAATATAATTTGACTAAACTCAGAACATGTGACTAGTTCCTTGCATGTACTGTCGTGAACGAAAAGAAAACATGGATGCAATTTGATGACTACTAGCAAATAGATATAAATTAAAAAATTGGACGCAAAATGATTATGGTACATGGCCTTACCTTGACGAACAAACAGTTAGATGCAGGGATCAGAGTAGTTTCTTGTCGTAGAACAGGGAGCAGTTCACAGGTTGCACACTGACGAGTTTGCTCAAAGTGGTCACGGAAGTTCACAGAGACGAAGAGCAGATAACCAGCACCTTCACGGGTTGACTAGCAAAGCGCAAAGAAGTTCTCATTAGAAATATGAAGTGGGTTATAAAGAATTCGAAACAGGGGTGTGTTTTTGAATGAATGACGTGTATTGCAGGGGGGCGTCCAGCGCGAGGGGGGATGCTTGGCAGGAGACACGGGGTCTGGAGGTAGACATGGGAACAACAGCCCATGCTCTATAGACCACTTTGAAGTGTACATGGTCTTTGGCACCTCTTGGTCTTTATCGCTCCCTGACAGCTCCACTTGCCGGCAGCACAAGTACCCCGGTGCGAACTGCCTTTGATAGGGCGGGGGGTGGATTGGGGCGGTGGTCGTGCAGACAAGACACAGGAAGACTCGTGAATGCAGACACACTTATGTGGATTGCAGGGGGGCGTCCAGCGCGAGGGGGGATGCTTGGCAGGAGACACGGGGTCTGGAGGTAGACATGGGAACAACAGCCCATGCTCTATAGACCACTTTGAAGTGTACATGGTCTTTGGCACCTCTTGGCCTTTATCGCTCCCTGACAGCTCCACTTGCCAGCGCAAGTACCCTGGTGCGAACTGCCTTTGATAGGGCGGGGGGTGGATTGGGGCGGTGGTCGTGCAGACAAGACACAGGAAGACTCGTGAATGCAGACACACTTATGTGGATTGCAGGGGGGCGTCCAGCGCGAGGGGGGATGCTTGGCAGGAGACACGGGGTCTGGAGGTAGACATGGGAACAACAGCCCATGCTCTATAGACCACTTTGAAGTGTACATGGTCTTTGGCACCTCTTGGCCTTTATCGCTCCCTGACAGCTCCACTTGCCAGCGCAAGTACCCTGGTGCGAACTGCCTTTGATAGGGCGGGGGGTGGATTGGGGCGGTGGTCGTGCAGACAAGACACAGGAAGACTCGTGAATGCAGACACACTTATGTGGATTGCAGGGGGGCGTCCAGCGCGAGGGGGGATGCTTGGCAGGAGACACGGGGTCTGGAGGTAGACATGGGAACAACAGCCCATGCTCTATAGACCACTTTGAAGTGTACATGGTCTTTGGCACCTCTTGGTCTTTATCGCTCCCTGACAGCTCCACTTGCCGGCAGCACAAGTACCCCGGTGCGAACAGCCTTTGATAGGGCGGGGGGGTGGATTGGGGCGGTGGTCGTGCAGACAACACCCGTTTGCCGCAGGGCCTCACCAAGGAGAGGCCATCTAACTGAATGTAAGAGGATGGCTGCAGGATCTACTACATGGAAGGCAGGGGGGTGAGTTTATAAATACCTCACCCTCCCAGGAGAATATATGGGGGTCATCTCTGTACCCGGTGCCCAAAAAGAGGATTTATTATGATCAACCATATTTATTATTTACCTATAACCATGTTTTGTATCAATAAAATCGAACGGCTTTTTATTGCCAACGCTTCATGCCAACCCACAAAATAATATATGTATGACTGCTGCATATATGGGTTCAACGGTTATGTGGATTGAAGGTGGGCGGCCAGCGTGAGGGAGGATGCTGGCCGGAGACATGTGGTGTGACAAGGCAATGGAAGGCCATTCAACAGAGACACACTATATTCATTTAAAAAATCAAAACAACCATTGTTAAAATATATGTTGGGCTTTATTTTAGATTTTAATTAAAATAAACATAAATAATAAAAATTACACATTGTAAATTTGAGGTTGCAAGACATCGAGGGAAAACCCGCGGTATTGTCCACTGTCACTGGGGAAATGTTGTCTAATGGCAAGTACCGCACAGGCAGGTATTACTCTCCGAACGCGGTATCCGAGCCTCCCGTGAAGCCACCAAGTGAAGCAACGATAGGCCACCAGCCTGTACCACCTGTGAAAAAGAAAGATGCAAACTGTATTAAACTGACAAAACTTTCTTATCAATGTCGATTCAGGTAAAACATGTCATTTTGCTTAGAAAAAAAATATATCTAGAAAATGCACAATATGGAACCAATTTACATGCGTTCGAATGATATGTAGATGTACTTTTATATGTGGGAGACGACCATGAAATAGTAGTGGCATCACTGACATCACAAACAGAGTATACTTACTCGTTACTCGGATTACGCGGACGAACAGTGCCGCGAAGTTCGTGCATAAGCACCATTATCATCCTCAACACGGTCCGTGAGAGGCAGGCTTCCCTGAACTCTGGCAGCTCGGTGATGCATTGCGGACTTTGCTAGCCTTCCTGCAGACTTTGCTCGCTTTCAGAAATGTAGGCCAAGCACCCGGAATTTTCACGGCAGCAGCAGTTCTCCTCCTCAGTGGGCATTAACTCGCACCGATTGCACGTGCACCAGGTGGAGACGCCGTCCATGCGACATGGTCCAGGCTCTTCATCCGTTGACAGGTCCTCCCAACTGCCGTCCGAATCCCCATCGTTTCCGCGTGCTTCCCTTTCCAGTAGTTCCTCCTCGGTGTACTCGGGCTCGTACATGTAGGGCATTATTGTAGCCATTGTGTGGTAAACAGAGTAAAATAATTTACCGAGATGGTACAGGTGTTTACACGGGCTACAAGCGACGAAGGTAGCTGACCAGAGCACTGAAACGAGTCACAGAATACTCAAAGTAACACAGAGAGAGGAATGGAATCGAAAATCTGCTGCTGTGTGTTGTGAAACGGTCTGTTTATACTTATTGGGGAAAGAGGCGTCCTGCCATTTCCATGGCAACACGTCAATAGCTGAGGCGCAGCGATTGTTGACACGAGACGTGCTTGAAATGGGCAGTACGCGTCTGCTGATGTCAGGCTGAGGGGAGGGGGATTTGATTTAGTGCCGCAAAGGCAGGTGAGCCAGGTCGATGGGGCGAAATGATAGGATTATCACAAAATGGAGGCTGATTTCGAGTGCGATAATGGGCAAAAAGTCGGGTAAGGTCCATAGGAAAGTTTTCTACGATCTACCGATTTATGCTTACAAACACATGGCCGACCCCTAGGGACAATAAAAAAAAATTCCCGGAACTATCCTTTAAGACTGGAGTTAAAACCTTCTATTTGTTACAGGCCGCCTCTGGGGTCAGAACATGTTGGCCTTCCTCTCGATGTGGTTCTCAGGATTTCTTCAAACATAAGTCTAAGTGATCTTGTCCTGTAGACAGTGTTGTACTGTTGCAAATAGTCCGATTGATTATTTTATTTGCCATACATATCTCAGAGAGTTCCCCTTAATTGAAACGGTTTCTATAGATTGTAGTGTGGGTACCCATTTAAAGTGGGTTCCCTGATTTAAGACACCTGGTTTTACATGCGTCAGGGGGTCGTATTCACCCCAGTTCTTTCCTTGATCATACAGTAATCCTGCAGTTTCAGCTATCAGGACACTGGCCTCCTTTGAGAAGGTAGGATCTGAGCAGACTTCTGTAGGACCTGTGCAGGTGAGAGACTCATGTTTCCATTGCATTTCACCATTCGTAAGACACAAATATGGCTACAAACCTATGCCAATCCTTCTGCTCTGCTGAATCACCCACAAGACAAAATAACAAACATTAATATATGCAATTCATTTAAAAAAAAAACTTTGGGAAACTTGTGTCTTTATAACACTGCCAAAGTGAACACATAGAGAGCCCCCAAAAGGTCTTCAACGTTTAGTATCAGAAAGCAAGGTCGAAAAAAATGTCAAGGTATAGGTTTCTTAATTGAAGCTGTTCCAAAACTTGCTCCGGTCCCCACAAAACACAGTACATCAGAGCTGATGCATAAAGTGCCTTAAGCGCAAATGCTGGAGAATCGTTGATACAATACTTCAGTGGTTTAGTTCCATGGCTCCACTCCAGAGTAGACCAGCCTGTGCTCTAGCAAAAGGGTCTCTCGGACAATGGTGCGGGGGAATCGAGACACTTCAATCGTTCATCTCGATAGCACCGGATCACCAAAGCAGTCAATCAACAGCAAAGAAATAACTTAAACGGTCCATCGTTGATAGCATTGCCAAGTGCTGCACTGGCCTACGGGAAAATCTGGAGATTTCCCAGCGGACTTATTAACAATGGGTATCTAATGTGTGGATGTTCTGGTTTTCTGCTCCTCGTCTTCTCCTGGTCGTCCCACCCCCCTCTTTCTTCTCTCTCTATCCCTGATCTCCTCGTCTTCTCCTGGTCGTTACACCCCCTCTTTCTTTTCTCTCTATCCCTGATCTCTTTGAAGTAATGAATTTGTTATAAAGCTTCCACTTCGTTGGTCCACGCTCTTAACAAATGTTATATATCAGATTTTGTAATGCGTACATGCTTGTTATTCCCTATAGATGGAAACGTGTTTTAAAATTGACGTTTAGGATGCTCAAGGCTTACCCTTTACAAGCCCGCCAGAACCCGTCGGAACTCCTCACAAGTGTTGCTTGAAATTCTGAATCACTGTAGGGTGCGAGCGGGGGACGATCCTTTTCAATTCTGGCTCCCGCTTTGTGGAACTCTTTTCCGGTACACCTTCGAGACACTGTGGATCACCTTCAGTTTTGTAGGAACCTGAAAACACATCTTTTCTGAGCTTCAAGCTCCCTGGACCACCTCCCCCTCTCCCATCAATGTTGCTAGTGCCTAGATGCCTCCGGGCCTTTGTCCACACTCTACAAGTTCTCTTACTATACAATACCTTACAAGGATTCATTTTTCCAAATTATCTTGTTGCAGATTAAACCCTAAGTAGTGGATTGGTCTTGGTCACACAGTGCAATAGTGGGCCTCTTTAAAAAACAATTCCAGGGCCACTTTTGGTTCCCAGTCCACCGCTAGCGTTGCTAGACTTCCCTAAATGGGTCTGCTCAAAAATACCACATCCTGCCATGCTTGTCAGAATAAACTACCAGGATGAATTATTTCTAATTTGATAATGTACATAGACCTCTAGTGTGTACATTTAGAAATTTTGAGGACAGCAATAAAATGTCGAAAAGATTGAAGCCTTCGTGCTCAAAGCCGTCCATTCTACTTCCTAACCCCAACCCTCCACGAGCAGAGACAACCCTCAAGTGGTTCCAAGCTGTAAGAGGATTCAATTCAGCACTACAGCCAAGTTAGCGCCTAGTCTATAATACTGAATGAAAACCCTTATTGATATATCTTTAGGTCCAGTTCATGCGTTCTGGATGACTACCCTTGTATAACACCCCTCTCTTGGAATCCCCCTGACCCCACTGAGCCAAGAAGTCGTTCTGTTTTGTAAGTTAAAAGATTTATTTGATAAATTAGAATATATATTTCACACTTTATAATAAATTAATACTTGAATAGCACACTTAATCTGATATGATAAGGATTAACAACGGAGACTCTGGCACTATCACACTTCTTGATAATGACTAATGAGTTGACATGGAATAGATAAGGTAGCACACTGGTAACTATGAACAAAAGTATAATGTGGTAGAGGATGCTTTATGTAATTCAAATGGATGTAATGTTGAATAAAAAGGCAATACAGAAAATACTCAATATGATTTCAACCAAACAATGTAATCACTTTTCCCTGGCTATTCACTCCCCCCTCCTTATGCAATGCAAGAAAATGGGAGGAAAGCACACAGTTCTCAGAAATGCGATCAATGTAATCAGTTCAATCCAGCAAGCTTAGACAACAGAAAACAGATAGGAGTTTTGAAATCACAGGCCCAAATTGCTTTGATATGTGCTGGCAATGAATGAGAAATATGCTAAATTTGCTTTTAATTCCCCTTCAGAGATTCAGGATGAGTGGTATATAGTCAATATTAGTCCAGGCTCACACTAGCAATGATGCAGGAATAGTTAGCAGGTCAAACGAATTTCTAGCAAATGGAAATCAGCAGCAGCAGTTTTTTTTTTTACATGTGAAGAAATTGCAAATCGCGGCAAAATTCGCGGGTGCGTGTTCCGCGATTGCGGTAAAACTATAAGGGGTAGGGATGCGGTTCTAGGTTCCTAGGAAAGCCACGATTCTAAGGTATCAGAGGAAAGTTACGGCAAGTCTCTAGCTCAAACGGTTGCGGAGATATGAGCGATTTAATAAAGGTCGTTTTTGGTTTTGTAAATTTTAAACGCACACTTTTTCAAAATGACAAGTGACAAATTTTTGGAGCTAGAATGACAGGTGACAGCTAGGAGGCAGTTCTACTTAGGTTAAATAGATTGAATTAGATGAATTTAACTAAGAGATGTGTTCTGAGTTTGGCTGAGTACTCACAAGAGATTTTGAACAGGAAAGCGACTTGGTCACGGACTTCAGTCTGGTCAGGTCTTTCCGGATTCTGCTCACAGCGCCTGGTCTGGTCTCTGCTTAGGCACAGCACTGCGTTCCCTCTGGTCTGGTCTCTGCTAGGCACAGCACTGCTTTCCCTCTGGTCTGGGTTTTGAAGTCTCTAGTTTGGCTTTCAGGAGGTTGATGAATTTGAAGTCTGGATCTCTGGATGTTGTCTGGTCCAGCAAAGTGCGCTGCAGCAAATGGGATTCAAGGTCCCTACCTAAGTTTCAGTGGTCCATTTATATGTTCTCCAAGTGGGTGTGTGTGTCGCATCACTAGCCTTGCCCCTCTCCACTTTCCATTGGTCCAGCTTTCATCCCTTACTTGATTGGGGGAATGAAATGAAGTGTCATCATGATGAGGTCTGTTTATGATACAGAGAACCCACCCCTTTCAACTTTATACACAATCTATATCTGACCTAAAAACATATTTGCACAGGTACACATTTGATTAAAATCACATATACATGGTGTGGCTGAATTTAGCCATGTCTCTGTCCAAATGTGTTCATCCTAGGAGCTAGCATTCAAAAACGGCCACTTCTAGCACTTATTCATGTGCTGCACAACATTGGATCTTCATTAAATTTCATACAACTGTTCCTCACATATCTACCCATATACCAATGCATTTTCGTTTGTCTAGCTGAAACAGGGAGTCTGTAATATTAATAAACAATGGGGTTTTGCCCCAGAACATCACTCAAATTCGAGTTTGGCCTTGAATGAAAGGTACATTTTCTTAATTAAAGCTCTCAAAGTTATACATTTCTGTCATTTGATTACAAAGAGTTATCAGTGTTTTTGTAAAATATATATATTCCTTTCAATTCAATCCTCAGAGTGTTGAGGTCCGCCTCCAAGACTTGGGTGGGTCAGTCCTCTGGGCAGGCAGGGCTTTGTTGACATTAAACATTTCAGAATTAACATATTCCTTTCAGAGGAAAGGGTCCTTTGTGTGGTCTCTGGGAAGCTCCCAGCCAGTCTGCCTTCTATCAATCAAGAGGTCATGTGAGATTCTAACTCCTGGTGTGATGCTTCTGGAGGTGAGAGGGTTTCCCAGGCTTCAGGCCTCTGGGAACAGCATGTGGCTAATTTTTTAATTAAAATGCAGCCTTTGAAGTCAGCTGAGTCAAATCCCTTTGTCAGCAAACTGCACTCAGTTCTCCAGTCAAAGTTTAGACCGCTAGTGCCGCCTAGAGGATTTTGTTGGCACTGCATGCAACTTTGGGATTTTCTTGGATTAATGCATTCAGACCTTTCTGTACACTGGTGGGTGGCAAGTTAGGTAACCATTTTGGTGTGCGCACAACTGCGCAGCTCTCCTGGATTTTGGGATGAAATGATGGGCGGCGACAGCGCATCCCCATCTTTACCCACTCCAATGATTTATTTTTGTTCTGGGGCAAAATGATGGGCAGCGACAGCTTAATCCCCACATTCACCCCGTCTAATGATTCCACATGGGTCAAAACCCTCCACAAGCCCCCCCGCCCGACTGCGCTTTGACTTGAGTCGAGGGGGAGTCGGTTGCAAGGGAGGTTTTGAACCCTGGCGCTGGTATGTCCACATTATCTTCTTCCAATTCTGTAGATGGCACAGTTCAGCATCTTCCTCTCTATCCGGTCAGATCGATCAGTTCTCCTCGCCGGTCCTGATGGGAATATTGGGCGGTCCACTGGGCCCATTGCGTCTCTGCCTCCGGTCTCCGGATCGTCCTTCTTGGTCATCCTTCATGGTTTCATCTCTCCTAGGATGATAAAGCAAAAGCGGCAATATCTACTCATAGGCGATTTTTTCCACCACTGTTGAGATAGTGGGGCAGCATATGCATTTCATCGTAACGAAATATTACATTCTTATTTTGATAAAACAGTATAACTAAGAGACAGTTTCATACAAATCACAATATTTTAGAGACTAAATGTGGTATGTTTTATGATTGGAACTGAATTAGTCTGATACAGTACCCGCTAGGATTCCAGAGGATTCCTCCAGTTGTTGCAGAGTGTGCCTGGGATGGCAACATTTCAACTGGTTTATGTGGACCCACTTGTCTTCCCCCTCTGCCGAACCGCCTTTGGGGATGCGGATCTTGTAGGCCACAGGGGAGATCTTATCGACGATCTCAAAGGGTCCCTTCCATGTAGGCAAAAATTTGCGCTGCTTGGCCTGGTTCCTTTGGAAGTTGTATAGATAGACCCGGTCTCCCACCTGATATTCCTTCCTGGAAGTTTTCAGGTCATAATGGGTCTTCATGCTATCGGCCGATCTTTCTAGATTCCGCTGAGCATAAGCAAAAGCATGTTGGAGGTGTTTCCTTAAATTCTCTACATACTCATGAGTAGTGGAGGCATTTATCAGTGTCTGCTCTTGGGTCCTGTAGAGCAAATGCTGAGGAAGCACCATCTTGCGCCCAGTCATCAACTCAAATGGTGACATTTTGGTTGCAGATGAAGGGGTAGATCTGATGGCCATTAGGACCAGAGGTAATCGGATATCCCAACTTGGCCCAGAATCTGCCACAAACTTCTTTAATATGCTCACAATTGTCCGGTTATATCTCTCTACTGCCCCAGAAGAAGCTGGTCTGTAAGCAATATGCAGCTTTCTCTTGACCCCCAGTATCTCCCACATCTTTGTCATTACTTCACTGGTGAAGTGGCTACCTCTGTCTGACTCAATCCTTTGAGGTAGACCAAAACGGGAAAAGATGTGGTTAATCATCAAGGCAGCAGCAGTTTCTGCCTTGCAATTTGGGGCTGGGAGACATTCCACCCACTTGGTAAACAAGCATGTCACGGTCAACATGTACTTATTCCCCCTAGCCGAGCGAATCACAGGGCCTACAAAGTCGATTTGTAAATCTGACCATGGCAGTGTCATTCCCCTCTTTTGTAAAGGCGCCCGGTGTGTGAGGGATGATGGCTGAAATTGTGCACACACAAGGCAACCCTTCAGGTACTGGTCGAGGTCCTGCCCCATGTGTGGCCAGTATGCAACCTCTCTTAAGATTTCCAATGTTGTGTGAAACCCCCTATGACCGGCGGTGGCCGCATCATGGGCGTGACTTAACATCAGGCTTCGGAATGAGGTAGGAACCACCCACTGATCGTGGCCAGCTTTGGATTTCCTTACCAACAAACCGTCTTGGATCCGGAACATTTTGGGACATTTCATCAGCACTCTTAGGTCCTCTTTCCCAATGTAATCGGTATCCGTCAGGGGAAAGTTCTCAGGGTCCTCAAGGTGCTGGTAAAATGTACCAATTATTGGATCCCCCTTCTGAGCGGTAATCAAATCAGCATCAGGGGTCTCCTTACTCCATTGTGCAATTGAGAGGTCATTGTGAGCATTTGTCTGGGACCTAGTGATGGCAGTGACCTGGATTTCCCCCAACAGGGACTCAATCTCAATTAGATCCCCTTGGATGGCCCCAGTTTTGGCCAGCTGATCAGCTAAGTCATTTCCAGTTTTGTCTGGTCCCTCTACTTTGGAATGACCCTTGATCTTTTTCCAGTAGATGGTCATCCCATTCGATGTGACCAGATCATCAATGTTTTGGATCAACTTCCCATGTTTCAAGGGTTTGTTGTTAGCACATAACATGCCTCTGGTTTTCCAATTAACCAGGTGCTCCACGAACCCGTTCCGTACATAATCCGAATCTGTGATTATGACCAGTTCGTGGAGTTGATGCTGGACAGCAGTGAGGATGGCCTGATGCACAGCCATCAATTCTGCCACCTGACTACTTCGGGGACCAATTTTGTATCCAGCGGAGGGTTCTGGGGACTCATTCACCCATGCATTCCCTACGCCGGCCACCAGTTCTTTCTCCCCGTTGTTGTCGACATGGTAAGAGCATCCATCCACATACACAGTGGGCATTCCCACACACTTGTCTTCTTCAAAGACTTTGTGGGGGGAATTAAGGTATGCCTCCATGTTGTCCTTTATTTTTAGACTTTCGTCCTCGAGACAGTTTTCTCTGGCACAATCATGCAAGTCAGCCAGACCTTGCGCGAGGGGACTCTTCTTGTTTTGGCCATATCTGACCTCCACAGGAAAGCCTTGCATTGACAGAATCCAGGAAGTAATTCGGGAATTACTCACATTTCCGGCCCGGATTCTGTCACTTTGGAGATATTGCAGAGGCTGGTGTGGAGTCTCCACTATGATGTGTTCCCCCTGGATAAACGGGCGGTAATTCTTCAATGCCCACACCGTTGCCAGGAGTGCCTTCTCACAATCGTTGAATTTTTCCTCCACAGAGGATAAAGTTTTGCTCGCATAGGAGATTACTTTATTGACCTTGTCATGCTTTTGATATAATACTGCCGTCAAGCACGTATTAGAGAACCCCGTCTCCAGGAAGAACTCCTTGTTTCTGACAGGGTAAGCTAGGCAAGGCGCTTGTGAGAGGCTTCTTTTGAGTTGTTTTACTGCCTCGGCTTGTTCTGGACCCCATTCCCACTTGACCCCCCCCTTCAGAAGATGAATCAGGGGTCTGGTGATCTCTGCGTAGCCCTCAATGAACTTTCTGCTGTAATTAGTCAGTCCAAGGAGGCTCCTTAGTTCTCGCAGAGTTGTGGGGTCTTTCAGTTTCTGAAGTGCTTCCACTTTCTTTTCCTGGGGACAGAGACCCTGAGGAGTAATCTCATGCCCCAAGAAGTTAACACGGGTTCTACACCACTGTGCTTTCTGAAAGGAAAGTTTTGCTCCGGCGGCCCTCAACTGTGTCAGAACATAACGGATCTCCGCTATGTGTTCCTCCACAGATGAACTTTTGATGAGGACATCATCTACATAAGCCAGGTTACCCCTTGCACCCAAGTCGGGCATGGCCTTGTGTAGAAAAATGTTGAATTCATTGCCGGAGTTGAGGTATCCGAAGGGAGTCCGGGTCCATGTGTACTGCTGGCCCCCAAAGGTAAAAGCCAGTTTGTATTGGTCCTCCCTACTGACAGGCACAGTCCAGTATCCATTGGTCAGGTCTATTGCAGTGAATACCTGTGACCCCTGGATCTGGGCCAGCCCTTGGTCAATGTAGGGCAGGGGCCATCGGGAAGTATGGACCCGTTTGTTGAGCTCCCTAAGGTCGGCGCAGAGTCTCCACTGGCCGTTCGGCTTCAATATTCCCAGCACCGGATTATTGAAGGTGCTGTGGACTGGACGGATTATTCCCCGGGACTCAAGGTTCTTAATTATTTCAGTAAGGGACTCCATTGATGCGAGAGGCAAGCGATATGGCTTCACAAACACTGGAGTCATGCCAGGGTCCGTGGGGATTGTTGTGGTGTGGATGTCAGTGCGACCACAGTCATATGAGTCTACCGCAAAGAGATCTTGGAAATCCAAGAAAACTTGTTTCAACTTTTGCTTTTGTTCCAGAGTCACACAGGCATCAGCTAGGTTGACTCTCTCTTCCACCATCTGCCTGAAGCCTGGAAAGACTTCTGGTTTGGCTATCTCCGCGGCCTCCTCCAGCTGGGTGGAGAAGTCCCTGGTCAGAGTGCTGATTTGGACCGGAGGCTTCAGGTGGGAAAGGCAGCCCTCATGGACTTGGAAAATCACCTCATCCCTCCTGAAGTCACACGTCACATCTTCCTTACCATAGGGGCAGGAAGTGTACACCAGGAAGTTCCCCCCATGCCGGGTAAAAATCCTGTCTGGTGTTGTATTGTCATCACCGTCACTGTCAAAACAGTCTTTGGGGATTAGTCCTAACAGTTCATTTACAAGATCCATGGAGAAATGTCGGTCATCAACCGCCATTCCAATAATGGTGCCTGCGGCTAGAGTAATACTCTTTAAGTCGCTGTTATCCACCTCTATTGGAATGGTGTCATGTTCTATGTTGACTAATGGAGTCGGGTTTACCCCCAACCCTTGCTGTTGGAGAGAAGCATTTAGATGAATGTAAGCATCAGGGTTTTTCAACTCTTGTCCCCTTTTAACTTTCACTTCCAGGGAGAATTGTCGGGTCCTTTCTGGGATGGTGACTTCCTCTTTAACCTGAATTTCAACCGCATAAGGTAGCAATTGAGCTGACCTACATGCTTTTTCTGGATCATCAAAGCCCATGGGATTATCCGCTAATCGGGACCAAGCTTTGAAGTTTATTAGGTCCAAACTAATGGCAAAGCGATTGAGAATGTCACTGCCTAAGTAAAAGGCGGAAGGGACGTCTCGCACGACCCAACAATTATGGACTATGCTCTTGTTGCCAATGGAGATTTTGAGCATACACCTGCTTGGCAGGAGATGTTTTGAATTGGGTGCTTCCAGGTCCATTTCCCATTTGTCTATCAGTTTGAAGGTGGGAATGGCTGGATCTTTTGGGAGTTGGCGAAACATGGCTTCGCTGATGAAGCTCTTACCGTTGTTCACACACACTCGAGCGAGAACAGAGTCCTCCCCGTCATTTAACTGAACAGGGATGAACAACTGCTCTCCAATTTGCTGAATCTCAGCCAGGCTCTGAGCTGATTTCACATCTTTCTGGACTATAGGAGTGGGAGATTCTGATTGTGGATTAGTATAGAATTTCAGAGTGTTTCCTTCCAGCGTGGAATACCACTTTAGACTGGAAGGAAGGTTGATTTTCAGAAATAGAGAGGACCCCCCATCACCAGTCTGTTGTCCTACTGCTATTACTGTCACGTCTGGAATTTGGTTGTTCTGGAAGTGAAATTCTACTTGGTCAGATTTTTGTTCAACCATGTGGCATGTGCCGTTTAAACTAACATGGTTGACACTCTGTTTTAATTTTATTGGTCGGCTAGTCTGGGTCCAGAGGACCTTGTTTACGCAATCTATTAGGGGTGACAACCTTCTCAGGAGGTCATTCCCTAGTAAACAAGGGGTGCCCTCTGGAGTCACAACTATGACCGGGTGTTTCAACTTGTGTCGCCCGATCTTAATGTCCAAGTCTGCAGTCCCCTCAACGGGAATTTCCTTCCCGTCAAAGTTCTGCAGTTGTCCAGGAAGAGAGGTGAGAGGAATTTGGTAATTCTCGCCCCTTCCTGCATTCAGTTCGTCAAAGGCCCTTCTGGACAGAAGGGTAGCTTGAGATCCAGTGTCCACCAGCGCTGAGATTGTACCCTGCCCCTGTACTTGTACCGGGGCATAATATCTTCCCTCCTTCTCCTCAAGGGGGCACAGATAATGTACATTTTTGGACAACTGGTGGGCTAATTTTCTGGTTTTGGACATTGCTAGTGAAGGGATTTGGGCAGAATCTTGTGGAGAGCCTTGGGAATCTGAAAGAAAAATTTTGCAACTGGAGATCAGAGCCATAGTGGGTTCCCCTGGCTCCGTTTCTGGGCCGCCCCCCCCTTTTTGGAGGCAGTCCCCAGGATGGGTTTGAACCAGGGGATTTTCTTGCTGTTGGTTCTGGGATGAGATGGTGGGCGGCGGTAGCTCAGTCTCCACATCTCCCCAGTCTGGATTTGCATCCCTAGGGACCCATTTTTCTTTGGGAGGAGTTCCCCCCTCTCTGAAGGAGAAGATCCTTTTCCCAGGATCCTCTGAGGATCCCTCTCCCTCAATTTGGAAGATCTGTACCTCCTCCTCAAACTGAGTCTGTTTGGGTCTTTTGTTTCTCCTACCCCCCCTCTGCTCCTTAGGAGGCAGACTTTCAGGGGCAAGAGATTTTGTTTCCGGTTCCTGGGTTTCCAGGGGCTGTTTACAAGTGAGGAAGGAAGCTTCCTCCAAGGCTTTACACCCCCCTTCCCTTTGTGCCTCCCCCCTGGGAACCGGTGAGTTATCGGGGTGCTGCCCCCGTCATTGTTCTGGAGCACCAGGTCCAGAGTTGGGTGCGTTCTGCGCCGGCATGCTGATCTGAGGGTTCTGCTGTGCCCTCAGTATATGACCCATATCCCGCGCCATGTTTTGAACCTGGCGCTCTAACTGGGAAACCCGCTCAGGCTGATACGGGGCCCTGTTTTCTCCCCTGGGCTGATCCCGGGAAGGGTAGCTGTCCCTCCTCTGGTAGTACCCCGGGTTGGGAAGATTTGGGTACCCCTCCACCCTTGGCCTCCCCTCTCCCGGATTCAGTGGTCTGGGCTCAGGGAATTGAGGAAAGAAGGATGGATGATTTTGGGGTTGGAAGTCGGGTGGATATCTGGGGAAAAAGTTCTGCCCAGGGTTTGGTAAATTTCTGCCCTCCTGTGGGAAGTTTGGAGGGAAGTTCCCTGGGTTAGGTGCTCGGTTGGATCCCCCCCCTTGGGCTGGGGGAGTCCACACATAACCCAGGATTGGTCTGTTACCTTTGTAGCGAGGACTTACATAGTCAGGAGAGCGAGGGACCCCATTTGTGGGGCTGCCTCCCTGGCTCCCTGTCTGTGACTGGCCCGAGGACCTTCTGGGCCTAGCATTATTAGGTGCAGGTAGGTTTTTAGGCCCCCCCATCTCCAAATCTAAAACGGGGGTGACCTTTACCTCTGCCACCTTGGCAGCAGCAGGGGTGCTGTTGGCTTTGGGGTTTTTCTGGGCATTGCTTTTATTTTCTATGGGCTTCTGCACCTCATAGATGCGGGTAGCCTGTTCAATGACCCAGTCTAAAGATCTTTTCTCGTGAAAATCCCTCACGAGCTGGGTCATTATATATTTGGGCAAGGCATGGAAAAACGTGTTTATAAATTCACGGCTATCCGTGCGCACCCTTCTTGTGGTCTGTGCAAAAGCCCGCTTTAACTCCTGCACAAACTCTTGTGGGGCCTGATCCTCCCCACATTGCAAATTATAGGCTGCCTTGCGAGCCTCTTGAGGATTTCTGTGAACAGAAAAATGTTTCAGGATGGCCGCCTTATAGGTGGACCATCTTAAATGATTTTGGTCCTCCAGCCCCGCAAAGAAACTGGAGTATTCCGGGGAGAAGGTCCACTTTACATATTGAATGCAGCTTTGGCTGTCCTTCAAATGGAAAGTCTCCATCATTTGTTCAAACAACTCTAAGTGCTCCCAAACAGAATACTTAGAGTTCTTATGGTAAGGCGTGATGACGCTCCTGATCGCCTTAATCTGTTTTAAGGGGTCCTTAAGCAAGGCCCTTTTTGCCTTATTGGCCTTTTTGGTTCGGGTAACCCTTGTCCACTCTTCGTCGGACTCAGAGGCACTGCTCCCAGAGGTTCCCGTCTGTTCTTCCAGGTTTTCCCGGATTCTGCGAGCCTGGGAATGGCTGGCAGAATGTGGGGACCTGGTCTCCTGTGTCCTGCGCAGTTCAGAGGAGTCTTAAGATTCCTCCTTGCTGCCAGGATTTGATGGGTACCCCCTCCACTGACCTAACTGGGCAGAGGTTTTCAGGATGCCCTTAATGGGCCTACTCTCCTGGGGTTCCCCACTGAACTGTATTGTACTTGGGTGCCCATACCCGGATGCCCACCCCTCCATTCCTGAGTGGTACTGGCCTATGAGCCCCATACTTCTGGCTGGATAGTAATCTGCCATCCCTGTGGCCCTGTGCTCATGTGCGCCAGGGTACATGGGGGTGGTAGAGTCCAGGGACTGGGGGAGATGAAGGCCCCTGGTGTTAGGGCTCCTGCGGTTATGGTCAGGAGTCTCTCTTTCCCAACGGACCTCATCTCTATCCGCCCCTGCTCCCTGTTGCAATGCAAGAGCCTGCATTTGTGCTTTCAGTTCCTCTGTTAAGGCCTTACTCGACTCTATCAGTCTCTCCTGCATCGCTACCTGCTGTTGGAGCCTATCATTGTGCTGGCAGAGAGCCTCATTTTCCCTCTGTGCTTCCTGGTTGGTCCTGGAGAACTGGGCCAGTCTTTGCTGCAGGAGGGTTACCTCCTGGGCAATGTCCCTATTGGCCTGCTCCTTTCTTGCTAGAGCCTCCTCCACCCTTCTGGTGTGCTCTACCAAGTTCTGGTTTTCTTTTTGGAGGTCACCCAGCCCCTGGTGGGCCAGGTGATTTTCTTCCATTTTTCTTTTTAAATGGCAGACTTCCTGGCCTATGGCGTCTCTTTCCTGACTAAGAGCCTGCATTTGGGCCGCCAGGTCGTCCCTTTGCCGTTGAAAGGCACCAGCTTTCTGGCGCTCCTCATCAAACTCCGCCTGGGTATCCAGGTCTTTCAGAATTAGTTTGTTGCTCTCTGCCTTCACTCTATCTAGGTGGCCTTGCAGGGTGACTACCTGCTCAGCACATGCCCTATTGAAGTCTAGCTGTTGCTCCAGCTTTTTCTGGCTTTGCAGTAGGGAGTCCAAACCTTCTTGGTGTTCCTTCTGCAAGGCCAGAAATCTGGTATCCTGTTCTGACTTTTCCTTTTGCAGCACATCCATCTCCTCCTTCATTTTAGTGGTGTACAGTCTGCTGTCATTTTCTGACTCCTGGCTCCTCTGCAGCCTCTGCTCAGAAGAGACCAGGTCAGATTGGACCTTCTCTAACGCCATCTGTTGCCTATTTGCCAGATTTTGGGTTTCAGCACATTTATCCTGCATGTCTCCCATATATAGGTACAGGTATGCTGCTATCCTGGCAATCTTATTGTGTTCCTCTTTGGCTTTAGGAGCCATATATAGTTCACTCAGGGCCTCATGTAATGGACCCTGATCTCTCCATAGGTCTGACCCTGTTTCCGTGACCTGTTGCATGATGGCCTGCAACCAGACTGTTTGGTCCTGGTGAGTCCACTCACCTCTCACAAATAACTTATGTAAGAAGTGCTCTCTGGCTATTTTCATGTCTACTAAGGCCGTCATTCTAGAGATTGGTCTCTGTCCTGACTTACAGAAGTTAGTAATTTATTTTTGCAGAACAGAACTTTTCTTGGAGTGTCCCTTTTGAGGAATGCTTCACAGCGTAATGCAGCGTGGTGATCCGACTGGATGTATGTATCCCGTCAGTTAGCACACTGTATTAATCTGCACAAATGGTAAATCTAACCCAACGTCTCGGCTCGAGCCCCCAATTTGTAAGAGGATTCAATTCAGCACTACAGCCAAGTTAGCGCCTAGTCTATAATACTGAATGAAAACCCTTATTGATATATCTTTAGGTCCAGTTCATGCGTTCTGGATGACTACCCTTGTATAACACCCCTCTCTTGGAATCCCCCTGACCCCACTGAGCCAAGAAGTCGTTCTGTTTTGTAAGTTAAAAGATTTATTTGATAAATTAGAATATATATTTCACACTTTATAATAAATTAATACTTGAATAGCACACTTAATCTGATATGATAAGGATTAACAACGGAGACTCTGGCACTATCACACTTCTTGATAATGACTAATGAGTTGACATGGAATAGATAAGGTAGCACACTGGTAACTATGAACAAAAGTATAATGTGGTAGAGGATGCTTTATGTAATTCAAATGGATGTAATGTTGAATAAAAAGGCAATACAGAAAATACTCAATATGATTTCAACCAAACAATGTAATCACTTTTCCCTGGCTATTCACTCCCCCCTCCTTATGCAATGCAAGAAAATGGGAGGAAAGCACACAGTTCTCAGAAATGCGATCAATGTAATCAGTTCAATCCAGCAAGCTTAGACAACAGAAAACAGATAGGAGTTTTGAAATCACAGGCCCAAATTGCTTTGATATGTGCTGGCAATGAATGAGAAATATGCTAAATTTGCTTTTAATTCCCCTTCAGAGATTCAGGATGAGTGGTATATAGTCAATATTAGTCCAGGCTCACACTAGCAATGATGCAGGAATAGTTAGCAGGTCAAACGAATTTCTAGCAAATGGAAATCAGCAGCAGCAGTTTTTTTTTTTACATGTGAAGAAATTGCAAATCGCGGCAAAATTCGCGGGTGCGTGTTCCGCGATTGCGGTAAAACTATAAGGGGTAGGGATGCGGTTCTAGGTTCCTAGGAAAGCCACGATTCTAAGGTATCAGAGGAAAGTTACGGCAAGTCTCTAGCTCAAACGGTTGCGGAGATATGAGCGATTTAATAAAGGTCGTTTTTGGTTTTGTAAATTTTAAACGCACACTTTTTCAAAATGACAAGTGACAAATTTTTGGAGCTAGAATGACAGGTGACAGCTAGGAGGCAGTTCTACTTAGGTTAAATAGATTGAATTAGATGAATTTAACTAAGAGATGTGTTCTGAGTTTGGCTGAGTACTCACAAGAGATTTTGAACAGGAAAGCGACTTGGTCACGGACTTCAGTCTGGTCAGGTCTTTCCGGATTCTGCTCACAGCGCCTGGTCTGGTCTCTGCTTAGGCACAGCACTGCGTTCCCTCTGGTCTGGTCTCTGCTAGGCACAGCACTGCTTTCCCTCTGGTCTGGGTTTTGAAGTCTCTAGTTTGGCTTTCAGGAGGTTGATGAATTTGAAGTCTGGATCTCTGGATGTTGTCTGGTCCAGCAAAGTGCGCTGCAGCAAATGGGATTCAAGGTCCCTACCTAAGTTTCAGTGGTCCATTTATATGTTCTCCAAGTGGGTGTGTGTGTCGCATCACTAGCCTTGCCCCTCTCCACTTTCCATTGGTCCAGCTTTCATCCCTTACTTGATTGGGGGAATGAAATGAAGTGTCATCATGATGAGGTCTGTTTATGATACAGAGAACCCACCCCTTTCAACTTTATACACAATCTATATCTGACCTAAAAACATATTTGCACAGGTACACATTTGATTAAAATCACATATACATGGTGTGGCTGAATTTAGCCATGTCTCTGTCCAAATGTGTTCATCCTAGGAGCTAGCATTCAAAAACGGCCACTTCTAGCACTTATTCATGTGCTGCACAACATTGGATCTTCATTAAATTTCATACAACTGTTCCTCACATATCTACCCATATACCAATGCATTTTCGTTTGTCTAGCTGAAACAGGGAGTCTGTAATATTAATAAACAATGGGGTTTTGCCCCAGAACATCACTCAAATTCGAGTTTGGCCTTGAATGAAAGGTACATTTTCTTAATTAAAGCTCTCAAAGTTATACATTTCTGTCATTTGATTACAAAGAGTTATCAGTGTTTTTGTAAAATATATATATTCCTTTCAATTCAATCCTCAGAGTGTTGAGGTCCGCCTCCAAGACTTGGGTGGGTCAGTCCTCTGGGCAGGCAGGGCTTTGTTGACATTAAACATTTCAGAATTAACATATTCCTTTCAGAGGAAAGGGTCCTTTGTGTGGTCTCTGGGAAGCTCCCAGCCAGTCTGCCTTCTATCAATCAAGAGGTCATGTGAGATTCTAACTCCTGGTGTGATGCTTCTGGAGGTGAGAGGGTTTCCCAGGCTTCAGGCCTCTGGGAACAGCATGTGGCTAATTTTTTAATTAAAATGCAGCCTTTGAAGTCAGCTGAGTCAAATCCCTTTGTCAGCAAACTGCACTCAGTTCTCCAGTCAAAGTTTAGACCGCTAGTGCCGCCTAGAGGATTTTGTTGGCACTGCATGCAACTTTGGGATTTTCTTGGATTAATGCATTCAGACCTTTCTGTACACTGGTGGGTGGCAAGTTAGGTAACCATTTTGGTGTGCGCACAACTGCGCAGCTCTCCTGGATTTTGGGATGAAATGATGGGCGGCGACAGCGCATCCCCATCTTTACCCACTCCAATGATTTATTTTTGTTCTGGGGCAAAATGATGGGCAGCGACAGCTTAATCCCCACATTCACCCCGTCTAATGATTCCACATGGGTCAAAACCCTCCACAAAGCCCAGTTTCAAGCATGGTCCCATGCCATAAATAAGATCCTACAGTCACCAAAGTAAACCATTACATTTTCCAACAGGAGGTTAGGACGGTATTGTTGTAACGTGACAATGAGCCAATATGAATGTTCCAAGTCAACAGAGAACACCGGATCACACGTATTATCACACGTCTCCAGCACTCTGTCACAACAAAACAGTGCCAGAAGCAGTGCTTCCGTTAGCTTCTCACAGTCTGCGTTTCACTGCTACTCACCGCTGACCACAGCAGATTGCTCCCAACTGCACTTCACCCACACTCCCTGGCGCTTCAGTGTCGGAGGCGGTTTTTGAGTGCAAACCCCTCAGGTACACACTTCCGGGGCCCAATGCTTTGTGGATTAGTGGAAGCAGGACGACCACAGAGTTGCTGCTACAGCTGACTGCACTGCAATTGGAGTAAAGGTGTCATAGGTGAGCATAAGAGAGATTTAACCTGTATCACTATGTGCTTACAAGTTAAACTGGTACCAATTGAAATATTAGTTTCTTTGTCTTGTCTTTAAATGTATACATGCTTTAGCTCCTCCTTATCTTTGTTCCCTGCCATCTTTAGGATATGATATGGCATTTTATTACACGTCTATACACAAGTGTTTCAAGGTGCAAACTTCCCGTAATCCACACTCTTCTGCACTCATCTTGTTGACTGTCCATCGTCCTCCTCACAATTTATATCATTTCTTCTAGGGCCTAAACTCTGGAATGCTATTTTGCTTAACATCCACTCTTGTTCTTCTCTCTCTCAATTTAAGAAACTCCAAAAATCTCATCTTCTTCATTATCCTTTTCCCGACTCTATCATGTAATTATCCTTAACTGTGGGTTTTTATCATTTCTTTTTCTGGAGAAAAGTGCTATATAAGGTGGCGCGCACCCAAAGCGCTATTACCGATTCACTTTGGTGAGGCCTCCGACCCGTCATGCACCCACCCCAACAAATACCCTGTGTCACCAATGGACTAGGAGTGAAAGAATTAAGTCCAGATTATGAACTCTCCCGTCCCCCGCACACTCGAATGCTGAAAACTACAGCTAAAGTCGTAATATAAATTGAGCAATTAAATTAAAACCACAAAAATGTAACTGAACCTAAATGGTTTAATTCAATTAAATAAATAAAACACATCTTCAAATGTATGATTCATGTAGAGGCCAAATCATCCAGTCATGCTCGATGCGTTTTGGGGGGGGGGAAACATCTTTACGACCAATACGTACTGTAAATTAAGATCTAAACAAACCAATTATAAATCGGCAAAGATATGCACCATATCCAGAGAGGACAATTAGGTCTATCATATAAAATCACAACAAATTACAAGCCCACAGTGGTTATATCTGGTATGTTTGTGAAGCAACCACCAGTGTTGCTATGGTGATCCTGCAAACGGGAACATGCTAAAAGTAAACTGAAAATCCACATGTCTGATGTGATTAGGCACCCATGCAAGAAGTACAGAGGCTGAAGATAGAAATAGTAGCCATGTGCCTACCTGGCCTGCATTTAATATGGCGAGCAGTGTCTACAAACACTGCAACTCTTTATACACCCTTGTATAATGTCATTCTCTAAAATTAATGATTTGACTGACAAAAATGCTACTACTCTAGCATTCAGAGCTGAAGAGGCCACACGCATCCTCTATATAATTAGCGATACAAAAAATAGGTTAGAGAACAAGGAGGATCCAAACAAACGGGTTTTCAAATTAGAAAAAAATCATTAGGCGGGAAATATCTCAGAAACTCCATTCAACAACCCTAGTGGAATATTATATGTCACAAAAAATTCCTAGAGGTTTGTTGATTTACCTAAGACCATCCCTATATAAAGACAGCAAGGATTTCATTAAGAGGTGGGATCAAATTCTAAATAAATGTTCTCTTGATTTAATCCTACTTACTATTGAGGAATTATCTAATTCTCTTAACTCTATTGAGAATGAGATCTCTACTCTCAAATCACAACTGTTGGCTCTAAAAACTGAACAAGATCTAGACTCCATATTAGAGGATGTGAACTCCAAACTGACATCATATAAGAGAGAGATAGAACCGAGGAAACTTTGCAAATTTAAAAGAGATACTTTCAATTATCTAAATGACATATTATACACATGGCGGGAGTTTTGTGCCCATAGGAATCAGATCAGGGGTCGCCCTCTACACCCAGGATGACCTGGTATAGATAGCAGTAGCAACAGCAGCACAGGAGATCCTATAGTACCCGAGACCTCAGGTCAGGGGCCATCTAATCGTACTCCATTAAGCATTCCTCAGAGAGGGAATGAACCACCAGTAAGAGGAGGAACCAAAACGGTCACAAAAGGAGCCAACTTGGGGACTTTTTTAGACACAAGAGGAAATCCCACAGAGACAAGAAAACCAGTCAGGCAAAAAAAAAAAACATATGTCACAATATAGTGGTTAACATATCGAGTAAGGTTCTGATGAGTAGCCAACTGGAGATCCTCAATAGAGGTGTATCCTTTGTCCCCACATGCAACACTACCCTCTTTGAGGAGAAGGTCAATCTGCTTAAACTACTCTGTGAAATATGCTTGAAAGGGTTTTTTGAGATACAACCCCGACAGTATATCAACAGGAGGAGGACAACAGATTAGAAATAAGGCCCAAGAGCCATTTTGATTCGCAGATACAGAACTCTATCCTTAACATGTTTGAGAATAAAGTCACCACACCATTAGCAAAGACTAATTATCTTAGGGTTACTCCCTACAATGCTAAGAATGCTCAGTTTGAACAGGTCGAGATCCTAGCTAGAGGTGAACAACTGAAAATAAAACAGGCTGATAAAGGGAGGGCGATCATAGTGATGGACACAGCCTTTTATAGGGAGAACTGCTCACCATTATTGAATGATGAGTCGACATATTTATGACTCGATCGCGACCCCATCAACGAGATGAAGAAACTGATTGGAGATTTTGTCAAAAAGGCTTTTGAATATGACTGGATTACGTTTAAGACCAAGAATTACCTGATAGACAAATTCCCCATCACTCCGGTTTTCTACGGGCTACCCAAGATACACAAAATCCAGACTAGTCCTCCTTTTCCACCTATAGTGGCAGGGAATGGTAGCGTCTTTGGTCAACTTGCTATCTATGTGGACAAGCTATTGCAACCACTGGTCCAAAAAATCCTGACTTAACTTAGAGATACCTCAGACTTCCTCAACAGTCTTAGAGAGATAACAGCATCATCACCAGATTGTCTCTTGTTTTCATTAGAGGTCTGCAGTCTGTACACTTCAATCCACAACAATGAGGGTTTGGAAGCTGTCGAGTGGCTTTTGCTTAACAGGGGCCCCGTGAAGGGCAATAGACAGTTCATCATAGAGCTATTAAACATTATTCTATAAAACAACTACTTCAGATTTGAGGGCACTTTTTTTGCTCAAGCCTCAGGGTCTTCGATGGGGTCATCCATGGCCCCATCATATTGAAAAATTGCTATGTACAACATTGAAAGAATGTTCATTCGAGAACAAGCAGAATGGGCCACTGAGATTCTAGTCTGGAAATGGTACATAGACAACATTTTTGGTATATGGTGTGGTACACAACAAGCATTATTAACATTCTTTGAATATTTGAACCAAGTACATACTCAGATTAAATTCACCCTAGAAATAGGGCAACCAACATTATATTTCCTAGATCTGAACCTTTGCCTTAAGGATAACAAAATTAGCACGTCAGTGTAACACAAACCCACAGATGTTAACAGCCTGCTACAATACTCAAGGTTTCACCCGAAGGCCATGGTGAGGAGTCTGCCATACAGCCAGATGCTTCGGGTGAAAAATATTACTTCTGACACAGGGGTGTTTGAGACAGAATGTTCAGAACTAGTACATAAATTTAAGAATTGAGGCTATCTGGAGGAAGTACTACTGGAGGCCAGGGCTAGGGAAGACCGAGTACCCAAAGACACTTTGCTTAACCTGAAGCAACAAAAGAGTGAGTTTCCACTGCTATTCGTATCGAAGTTTTCCAGACAAAGTTTCCAAATGAGCAACATCATTAAAAATAATTGGGCCACGCTTCAGCACGATCACACCCTCCATGAACTATTTCCAAGACCTCCCATGGTGGTTTTCAAGAGGGGCCAAAATCTCAGGGATAAGTTGGTACATGAAGAGATACCAATGAAGGATAGACAATTGGTCCTGACTATCCGTAAGACAGGTACATTCCTATGTGTATCGTGTAATCATTTTAATAATATCTTAAAGCGTAAAACTATATCACATCCTCACACAGGACAGAAGATAACACTGAGAGATCTTGCTACCTGCCTCACAACAGGCATTTTATATGCAATAAAGTGTCCTTGCAGACTTTTGTATATTGGTCAGACTTCAAGACCAATCAAAGAGAAGTGGACTGAACATAAATCAAATGTTAGATGCAATCACCACAAGTCACCAGTGGCAAGGCATTTCAATCAAGACAATCACACAGTGACCCAAATCAAATTCTTGGTGCTAGAAGTTGTCAAACGCCGAGCTAGGTGTGGTGATTACATCTCCCTCCTATTGCATGTTCTGGATACACAAATTAGACACTGTGCAACCTAGAGGGTTAAATGAAGATTTCTGTCTAAATTGTTTTATTTGATCACATAATTAGGCACTACATCTGGATCAGCTATGAGGTTAGTATTTTGGCAGCATTTGCTATGGACCTATGATTGGTAACTGGTTCAATTCTATGACTGCGTAGATGCACTGTAAAATGTCTGACTACAGATTTGTATTACAGTTATATTGTGGTTGTACACGTATTGTAGAAATTATGTCGGATTTTCTCCCCTGTGAATCACTGTAAATGAGGCTGATGTGAATTGTGTTAAACTATGCCTTGGGAATATACTGTATGAAATGGGTTACATTTAGATGTCATTTCAGTTGTAAGGTATCGAATGAACCAACTACCATTTTCGTGTTACCTCAAGGGTTGAGCGTCTTGTAGTATTAAATATATTTCACACAGTAGGCTTATTTTTGCAAAACCATTCAGATGCTTCAAGATGAACGCCACCGTCCTGTTTCAATATGGATATAAGCGCCCTGAGCGACACAGACTACATTTCCACATCACGTGGCATCACGTTGAGGTGATGTAGCGCGTCCCTAATGTGATCGCATACTCACCAAGCATTGGTGTCTACTTATACATTTGGGAATGTCACGCAGTAACTCTGGTCTTTGCTGCTCAGGAGATTGTGATACCCAGCAAGACGTTC
This sequence comes from Ambystoma mexicanum, assembly GCF_040938575.1. Taxonomy (NCBI): domain Eukaryota; kingdom Metazoa; phylum Chordata; class Amphibia; order Caudata; family Ambystomatidae; genus Ambystoma; species Ambystoma mexicanum. The sequence continues at coordinate 1,436,120,654 of NC_090931.1, forward strand.
GATCAAGCAGGTAAAGCCATGCTGGACTGTATTTCTTTACCTTAGTACACTTGAATTGATCAAGAATCATTTATCATGTAGCTATATTCGGATGACATTTCACCTGTTTGACCAGCTACTCATGCTGCTGCCCTAAAACCTTCAGGAACAGACAGAGTATTTCTTGTCCTACGGAAGTTGTGGATATACACTGTTGAACGGAACAGAAGATCTCTGTTTTTCCATGCCGTTGGCACTTTCTGAATTATTGGGATTTCACGTACACCAGAGCAGAGAGCAGGATAAGTGGGTTGAATCCCATCCACTCTTCCTACATCTTCCTATGCCACTAGATATAAGATTTATGTGTATCGCCCTTGATTTTGTACAGAGTTGCAGTGTTTGTAGACACTGCTCACCATATTAGATGCGTGCCAGGTGGGCGCATGGCTACTATTTGTATCTTCAGCCTCTGCACTTCTTGTATGTGTGCCTATTCACATGAGACATGTGGATTTTCAGTTTACTTTTAGCATGTCCCCGTTTGTGGGATCACCATAGCAACACTGGTGATTGGTTCACAAACATACTAGGGTTACCAACTTTGGGCTTGTAATTATTTGTGATTTTTTATGATAGACCCGATTGCCCTATATGGATATTGTGCATATCTTTGCTGATTTATAATTGGTTTGTTTGGATCTTAATTTACAGTACGTATTGCTCTTGAAACGCATCGAGCTGACTGGAATGATTTGGCCTCCACATGAATCATCCATTTGAAGATGTGTTCTATTTACTTAATTGAATTAAACCTTTTGGTTCAGTTACATTTTTCTGGTTTGAATTTCATTGCTCAATTTGTATTAAGTCTTCAGCTGTAGTTTTCCACATTCAAGTGTGTGGGGGACGGGAGAGTTCATGATCTGGACTTTTTTCTTTCACTTTCTGTATCATGACCTCTTGTCAAGGTCATTATTCCTCCCCCGCACCTAAACCTCTTTAAATCTATATAACTTGTGCAGTAATTGTAGGTGTGCACCAACAAGGTACTTTACCAATAGAGTAGGAACCAGGCCGGTGTATAGTAAGAATATGTGTTTATTAATTTAAGATTTCACAAAGAAGACTAGCATCAACTACCAATGCTGTGGCAACACCCAATATCACAACTCCAAATGACTTTCCGCTATTACAACAACACAGGTAAGATTTTGAAACATGCAGTCACAACTTACAATAGATTTTATTTTAATTTAACCACTAGAAACCATTCACAATACAATGGAAACATCGTTTTGCAACACACATTCAGAGGACAGGCAGTGCTTTGGGATTCTGGTTTGGGAGGCAAGGAAATCAATGGGAAATTTAGTTTTTAGGCTTTCATTTGAAAGGTGCCATTGGGAAATGGAACTCAAATGAGGAAATCAATGTTTTCAACTTTTATTTAAAAGGCAAGGTTATGAAAAGGAACTCAAAGGGAAATCGTTTTTCAACACACATTCAAATAAGAAGCAATGCTTTTTAATTCTGCTTTGGGATACAAGGGAATAAATGGGAAATGTTGTTTTGCAATACACAACAAATGAGAGGTAAGGCTTTATAATTCTGACTTTGGAATCACTGGGAATAAATGGGAAGGTTTTTTTTTGCCCTCTACATTCACCTGAAAGGTAGCGTTTAGAATTACTTATGTTGGGATTATGGACACCCCCCGTCGGGACAGGAGTCAAAGGACAGGAGACTGTCTTTATGGTCTATACTGGCTCTAAAACTCTTGGCATTAACTTTCTTAGTTTCAAATTCAAATTCAAATTTCAAATTCTAACAACACTCATCCTGTGATTTTCCATATGGGAATTAATTGATTTAAGTTCAATTCAAGGTGCTAAGGATCTACACAGCTTCCCACCACCCCACAATTTAAAGGAAATTATTAAGACAGGCTGTTCCCAACCCAATGCAATTTAAATGGATAGGGTGATTTTCTATAGTGGAATTAATTTGAATTGGAATTAATACAATGTGCCTAGGGCCTAGCCGGTATCACCCCCCTACTCCCTACCCACTAATGGAAAGAGACGAGTCAGGTAGACCCCCACACAATTGATTGCTTTTGGATTAGTCTACTTACATGGGAGACTTTGGTCAGGGAAAAACAGCAGGGCTCCACTGAGGACAGCACAGATCTGGTCAAAGGCTTTCAATTAGTGATTTTCTCCTGCATCCAGACTCCTTCTGGCTCCTCTGGTTAGGTCCCAGCTAGCTTCTAGATTTCCCTGTCACTGTCTCCAAAGAAAGGATTGAGGCCTCTCTGTTAGTTGTTCCTTGCAAGAGTCTGTCAGCAGGCTATCTCCCGGAATAAAGTTAGAAAGGCCCTTTCAAATGCAAACACACCCTCTTATAGGGCTGATGACACTGCAACATTGTCATAATTCCCACAGTACGGATTGGCTAGCACTCTCCATTCACTTCCCACCAAGACACACAGTGGCTGCTGATAGTGCCAGAAGTTGGGAGAAATGTATGATGTAGGCTAAGGGAGGAGAAAGATGTGTCATCTCAAAATGACAAGTGGATTTAGCCTTTTTGTGTTCTGAAAATCTCATAACATGACAGCTATGCTACTTTTTCAGATAGCTGCATAAATCTATATATTTTTTGATTCTACATTTTATGATGAGTCAAAAAATACAATTTTATTTTGCCACGCTCTTCCTGGGTGGAGTCACCTATTGTTGCAGTTTGCTAAGATGCCGAAATAGTTACAACTCTGACACTACATACTTCAAATAATAATCTCACCATCTATTAGTCTATCAGTATTTCCAATTCCTCAGATTTATGAGAATGGCTGCATCATACTTTTAATCAGAACGTAAGTTATGTACACCACAAAAATTTAATTTTTACATGGACCCAACTGACTTTCTATCCCCTTTAAAATGAACCTGGGGTGCGCGCGATGGGACACACGATGCACATTTTATTCAAGAAAATGTATTCAATGCTTAATCAATGGTACTCGGTGCCATGAGAGGTAGTTTAATTTCTCATACAAGTTTCCATTTCTCCTTCATCATGTGACCAGCCACCTGCTGGCCCAATGTTTATTCTACCCTTTTCTGCTGAGCTTCAAAAGGTCTTTGTTCAGAGCTAATGGACATTGGATGTGAAAAGTGACCTAAAGGTCATTTCTGTTGGTCATGTTATCTGTAAATCCCATAATTTCAATCTACTTCTTTGTATATGTTAGCATTTAAATTGACAATCAGACCTGTTTCCTTGGTGGGCCCAGCCACAAAGGTCTTGGGATCAAAGGTTCAGCGCAGAGAGAAAACCAAGTTGTAGTTCACAATTCTGAAAGGCTAGCATATAGCATTTACACACTGTGTACAAGCCACTTTCAATAATGCACCAGGGCCTTTTGTTCACAATATAATCTTTCTTTATATATGGTACAAGCAGAAATAAGTTCACTCTTGGTATTCTTCACAAAATATGCCACAGATACATAAGAAACCAGTGTTCATTTATGCAAAAACAAAATAGGCCTTTCCTTATATTTTATGTGCTGAAATTGAATTTCTTTATTCCTGAAAGCGCAGTCTGTCAATTGACTTTACTTTCCCAATTCAAGGCATCATTCCGCCTTTTTAGCTTCCAAATGCACAGTATTTCTAATGTATGTATTGAAAGATTAAAAGAATATCGAGGCTTAATACCACATAATACAAAAACGCCAGTCACGAGTACTACGGCTCAAGTACACTTTATTTAACAGCCAGCTGTCTGGCTCTCAACACCCCGCAATGTGTGTATGCAGACATCGTGAGATAAGAGAGTGCTGGACATTTCAAAAACATTAATATTTATTCAGTTTTCTCACAATCCCGGACACATCGTCTGGCCCCTCTTTGTGTAGCACATTTACCTAGGGTACATAGCCTTTCCCCAAAATGAATACATGTTAAAACATCCTTGAATAGCTGATTATTTTCTGTTAAACACTTCATATGTTTTTCAAACATTGGACACAAAGGTAACAGTCCTTATTTCATTTACTTATATTTGTCTACCATTTGTTCTTAAGTTTAAAGTCAGCTTAGTTTCAAGGAGCGAAAACAAAGATTTCTGCAAAAGCACATGTTCAGCTATTCATCATTCCGTTTTTCTATTTGAACGGGGAAGACACTGTTGGTACAGATGTCATCTAAATTACTGATTAGCACAGCTCTTGTTTAGCTCCAAGGTTTCCTTAGTGCAGGACAAACAATCCACCTTATCAGCTTCAGCATGCTTATCTACTTTGACACAGTACAAAGTTCATTTTGCTCTGCTGGAGCCAAAAACACAAATTGGAACATGGAACAGAAAGCAGGAGTTTAATCAAAATGGCGGACAACTTAAAATGGCGACGTAGTCAGCCTATTTCAGGTTCATTTCAATGCGATTTACAGTGCGATGCAAATGTGCTTATGCCAATGTTTACTATCAGGCGGTATTCATGCAAAATATACTTTTACAAACCCTCCTTTTGTTCTAAGCCAAGAGAATTACCCAAACATTAGCATCATCCGAAAACCATGTATCATCGTCAGAACATCCTGAATCGCTATCCTCAAAAACATTGATCACCATTAACTCCTTTATAGCAATTTCCTGGATTACCAAGGCATTAGTAATCTTTCCGGGCATATGTGTTTTAGGTTCTAGTTTACCAACGGCTTGTGCACAACTTCCCCCTATCATAGAACAAATGCCAGAAAGACACTGTATGCAACAGCAGCAAAACAGTACAATGCCAAGGATCACCATTAGAACTGCAAAGATTTTCCAGCCCCAAGATCATAATAAGTCCCAGAACCATGTGCCAATATCCCAGTTTCCCTCTGGAACGTGTACTTCAGTACTTAAGGTGTGCAATTTCTTAATTGCCTTAAATATAGTGGAGGAGGAATCAGGTACAAAAACACAACACGCAGTTCCCACAATTTTTCACACCCCACAACGCTCAGCTAGAATGATGTCTAGCACCATCCTATTTTGAAGAGCCACTGATCTAATAGCCTTTTGCTCTAGTGTTATGTTGTGTAGAATGTCAGTGGTTTCATTGATGGTTTTCTCTAAAACCCTCGCCAAGTTTCTAATATCTTGGGAGTTTATTTTCTGTCCCCAAAATGGCACAAAGGATTTAGCAACGTCATCAAGAAACTGTGAGGGAGTGTCATCATCCTCATCCCACCTGGGATGAGTTCTAGAAACTTCAGCAGTGGTGGCAACATATACGCCTGGTAATAATAATAACAACTACCCTCCCAATCACTTAGCGACCAAGGATATGCCTCACTACCGCAAACAAAGTAAACGGGATCTCCTACATATAGAGGTCTATCTTCACTAGTTAGCACAGCAACGTTCGAACATCCCTCAAATGTACCCATTGGTTGGGAACCCTCTCTTCGTATGCAAAATGGAACAGAGTTTGGACTATGGTTAACAGTATAGGAAGGAGGCATGGCATCCCTATTACCTATGGGAGCCATTTTAAAGGTAATCATTGATTGGAAAGGTCTGGAAAGTGTATCAGAAACCCCAATAGAAGCAACATTTAGCTTGCTCCTATTCGCAAACAGGGAACATCCTAAAGGTGCTAAAACTCGTTTTTCAAACTCATTGAGATTAGTCCCATCTAAATTCCCAGTGCCCCTATTGTTCCATCGGCCAAAGAATAATGCCCTAAGTGAAGCATAACATGCAGTAGTTAGAGGGAGTGGATGTATAGACCAACCCAATCCGTTTTCCCCATGGTGTGGCAGATGTGAACATATCCAAAAATTGGTCTTAATCAGAATTGCATGGGTTGCGTTCATGATCATCAAGATGGTGTTCTTATGATAACGCCATCTATGTTGGAGGTCTCGAGGATGAAGCGTGTGTGGAAGCACGTATGGTGGAGACACAGTGGAGACACTTGCAGTTGGTAATAAAACATCAAGCAGATGTGTTCTTTCCAGATACCAAAACCCGAATGTCAATGCAATTATAATGCTAGCTGTTATTGTGATCAGTATCCATTTGGTCCTCGGGGACATGACCCTCAATGGGCAGACTCATTATCAGTAAAATGATCAAGATCCTTTATAGTACGAGTGGCCTCTAAAATAGGCATAGTTTCTCAGCGTCCGTTAAGAAGCCTCACTGTTAGGCTCTTTTAGTTCATCCGTGGGTGGCACTTGACCAAAGGGCCTATCTTGATTGAAAGTCACTTTGCCGGTCCCTGCCTCTTATTGTATGCAGCAGAGGAATGGCGAGGGACTGGCTCAATGGTGGTTTCTTTTGGGTTTCTTGTGGGCACAGAATCCTAGCTGTACTTTCCTATTCTATTTACATTAATTTAGTGTCAACAGGCCCTAAATCTAAATCCTGTTCCCTGCTCGCAGATCGTACCTTACCACTCCAGGTACTGAATGATCGGTGAACAAAGCATTGTTGTTTCCTGAAGAAGATGAAGATGCAGAAGCAAGATCAATCGACAGTGAAGAAGAAAATGAAGAAGCAGCAATCTCCCCAGGCCGCACAGACTCAGGAAGAACTTTCGTGAAACCCTGGGTGTCGATCAAAGTGGGCTTGTCGTGAGTGTCGGGATCGACAATTCCCTTCTCCTCCCCTTCCTCATAGGGCAGAGGAAAAGGAATCCTCTTCACATGTGTTGCATGGATCCAGTGTTTATTTCTTGTCACTCGTACTGCGGTTTGCGTAGCCAAAAGGATATGGTGTGGTCCTTTCCAACTAGGTGCAAGGCAAGTGCTCCTCTTGAACTTATTCAGCAGGATCCACTAACTAGGTCGGAGTCGATGACCTGGACCCTCGTATTTTACAGGGAGGGCTGCTCGTACCTGTTGGTGAATCAAACGCAAGTTTTGAGCCAACAGATCACAATAATCAGACAAAAGCGGGTACTCAATTTCTTTCAACTGCTTGGTCCTCGGTGCATTCCATACATTGGCTGGTCTCCCCATGACATTCTCATAGGGGCAGAGCCCTGTCTTTGATTGTTCGGTCATCCGCATTGATAGTAAGGCTATTGGCAAAGCGTCAGGCCATTTCAGATTGCTGTGCGCACACACCTTGGCACTCTGAGCATGTCTGGCCGAGAGGAACCGTTTATCAATCTGTAATCCCGCACATACTTGCAGGATGACAGCAGCGATAAAATGTGGACCGTTATCGGACCAAATTACTCTCGGCAAGCCAAACCTCGGAAAATATTCCTTAAGCATGGTCTTTGCCGTAGACATTGCTGTGGCATCTTTCACTGGGAAAGCCTCAACCCATTTGCTAAAGTCACAGATCACAACCATGACATATTTATAGTTTTGAGAACATTCCATCTCAATGAAATCAAAATGGATCACCTCAAAAAGCATGGAGGGGGGAACAAAACTGCCCTTCAGTGTTTGTGTTCCCTTCCCAATATTATGTTCCAAGCATATCATGCAACTCTGGACCAGATGTTCAGCAGTTTTCTGGATATTAGTGTTATACCAGATGGGATTTAACTGTTGGCAAATCTTTTTGGCACATATGTGTGTTGGGCCATGAGCCATGGTGACCATAGCAGTGACATAGGCATTGGGTAGCATCCATCTTTGCTTCTCATTATCCACCCAACAACCCTCATCATCTAGACCCGCTGGACCCTCATCCCACTTTTTGATTTCTTCTGGGGTAGCTACAGCCTGAATTTCTTTTACACAGCTAATCCCTTCGTCCATCATACAATTGTCAGTTACCCATCTTGTCGGATCGAGCACGTACATCTTTGAGTGCAAATCAATAGCAGTCTGTTTGGCTATTCTGTCAGCAAAAGCGTTCCCTTTTCCTACCTCTTCCATCACTTTCCAATGTGCGGCACACTTTATTATTGCTAGATGCGTAGGAAGCGCAAGTGCTGAGAGCAACCGGACTATCAGAGCGCCATGTTGAATTTTTGTTCCATGTGAGGTAAAGAATCCTCTCTCAGCCCATAGTCGACCAAAATTATGAACCAGCCCAAATGGGTACTGACTATCTGTATATATATTTATACTAAGCCCTGGTTAGCGCAATAATTTCTGCGGCCTGCGCAGAATTATGTGGAATTTGTTTAGTCTGCGCAATAGTGCTTAACGTGGTGATTGCATAAGCAGCGGTGGATGTACCATCCGGAAGTTTAAAACAGGAGCCATCACAGAATAGCTCCCCTTGTGGATTCTTTAAGGATTTATCAATTAAATCAATTCTGCCCTTTTTGATATTGATATTGTTATTTTATTTCTATCGCGCTCGTACACAAGTGTTTCAGAGCGTGACAAGGCAAGGGAGGGGAACAGGGGAGAACAAAACAACAATCTTACTAGGCCCAGTGACATTGAGAACGTGCATGTGCGTGGGAGAGGGCGAGGGGAAAAGTGCCTGGAAGGGGGAGAAGTGGAAAGTGCGAAGCAACGGAGAGACAGATAATAAATAAATAAATACATACATAATAAAGGCAACAAACAGTGGTAGTGCAGCCAGCAATTGGCAAGTGCTAGGTTTAAGGCAGCAGACAGGGTAGGTGTGATAAGTACAGGAAGAAAAAGGGGGGGGGGCTGTTTGGGTACAGTTACAGACCCCAGTGCAAGGGGTGGCCAGGAGGCAGTGTGGGAGGGTGGCAGGGTGAGCATGTCCCTGGACCCGGAGGACAGAGGGTGGCCAGGCGCACGGTGCCAAGAGAGAACAGATCCGCAGGGGAGTGTGGGAGCGAAGGCATAAGAAAAGAGGAAGGTCTTGAGGTGCTTACGGAACTGGAGATGGTTCTCATCACGTTTTAGAGTGGCAGGGAGGCTGTTCTAGAGGGAGGCCCCAGTCGAAGACAGAGATCTACCCCGAGCTTGTTTCTTTGAAAAACAACAGACCCTGAGGAAGTTAGAGGTAGTGGAGCGAAGAGCTCGAGAGGGGTGGTATTTGCGGAGGGATAGCTGAAGGTATTTTGGGCCCAGGCCCCAGAAAGCCTTGTGGACAATGCAGAGGGTTTTGAATTGAATCCTTGCATCCACTGGGAAACAATAGAGGGATTTCAGAGCTGGAGAGATACGATCCCAGGGCTTGAAACCAGGAACAAGTCTTGCAGTCCTATTCTGGATTAGTTGCAGAGGACAGCAGATTTAGAAAGAGGCTGTTACAATAGTCCAATTTAGAGAGAACCAGAGCTTGGGAGACCATGAGCTTCTGGGGGAAGGAGAGGAAAGGCAGAGTACCTCTGAGGAGGTGCAGTAGCAAGTTTGACATTTTACAGACATCAGAGATGTGGGCGGAGAAGGAAAGTGTGGAGTCAAAGCTCTTGGTTTCTTGTTCTGTATTAAAGAGGCATTCATGTGACATTTCATCACTGCAATCTTTCTCTTGTGGAGAAGGCAATTATTCAGCCAGATTCAATTAACAACATCTCTTAATTTGGATATTCTTGTATCTTGTTAATCGAGCTGATGTGAGATGTTGCGTCTGCGTTCTGTTTAATAGAACGTCTACGGAGTGGGGTACCATCACGGCTAAAGAATGACCTAAAACCATACCCTCACTTTGTTTTAAGGATGCAGCAGCAGCAGCTACAGCTCTCAAACTTCTTGGCAAAGCGCATGCAACAGGGTCTAAAATGGAGGAAAAATAGCCGCATGGCCTTTTCTTGCCCCAATGCTCCTGTGTCACAACAGCTAAAGCACAGCCATCACGTTCATTTACATACAAAACAAAACGTTTCTCATAACTTGATGTGCCCAAAACTGGTGCTAAACACAGCAAAGCCTTAAGCAGATCAAAAGCATTCTAGCAATCCACTTTCCACAGTAAAGGCAAAGAAATGTCCTTCTTTGTCAGTGCCAACATAGGTTGTATCAACAAAGAACATTTCGGGATCCACTGTCTACAATATGAGGCCATGCCAATTAAAGCTATGACCTCTTTCTGTGTATTTGGAACAGACATATCAGAGATGCTTTGTATCCGTTCAGGTGTCAGTCTTCTTCCCTCCTTCAACAGGAGATAGCCGAAATAGGCGACCTCCTGTCGACAATACTGAAACTTCTTCAACAAAGCCTTATGCCCATGCTCTGCTAAATGAATAAGCAGCAACACAGTGCCTTCTTTGCAAGCAGCTTCGAAATCAGCAGCTGGAAGTAGATCATCAACATATTGCAACAACGGGCAGGTGGAAGGTAACTCAAGCGTATCAAGCTGTTCTTTCAATGCTCTACTATAGATGCTTGGACTCTCAGTGTACCCTTGTGGCACACAAGTGAATGTGAACGAGCGTCCCCCTAGGGTAAACACGAACAAATATATGCTATCAACATGCACAGGTATACTAAAGAAAGCGTTTTTCAAATCCACAACACTAAAATGTGCAGGCGTGGCTGGAATCATAGTCAGAATTGTGGTAACATCGGGTACAATCAGAAACTGTGGAGGGACAACCTCATTAATTGCGCCTAATTCAATAATAAAACAAAAAGGAATCACATTATCCCCTTTCTTGTAAACTGGTAAAATCGGACTTTTAGACACACTTCCTGCAATTTCCTCAATTACACCTCAGTGTACGAAATCAGAAATAATACTCTTCAAAGCCTGTTCACCTTCAACTGAAATCTTATACTGCGGAATACACAGCAATTTAACTCCTGGTTTCAACACAATTTTAACGGGTTCAATTTGTAAAATTCCAACGTCATTATCATTAACTGCCCATAAACATGTCAGACCTTATTCAATTCAATTGGTAAAGGCATAGACAAACATTGTGGAACGGAAGTTTGTTGGGGTGAAATCATTAAGTACACTCCATCTGGAGAACAGTAAATCACAGCATTCAATTCCTTTAATAAATTAAATCCCTACAAATTTTAACCACAATTTGGCGTCAATACAAATGGACAAGAATCAGTGAATGGTCCCAGTGAAATTGGTACCGGCCGAGAGACCGGACTCACCACTGGTGTACCAGAGAACCCTAAAGAAATGTTGCTCTGCCATGACAGTGGAATATCTGGAACCCATGAATTATCAATAGAACACTTCTGTGCTCCTGTATCTATCAAAAAGAGATGCTCCCTATTCCCCACCTTCATTTCAACGTAGGGCCCTTTCTGATCAACTGGAATAGGTATTGGTTCCAGACTCTGCTTCGTGCTGTCCTAACAGTATATCGTCAGAACCAAAATCCTCAGAAAAATAGACATTCAAAGGATTATCAAAAATATTCCCACTAGTAACACTCTGTTGCTGATTATCTTGTGATGGTGTCTGTTGATTCTGTGCAAACTGACTTCTACCAGGACCCCCTACCCCAGGACCGCCTCTGGATCGTCTACCCATGGCACCATACGTGCTATTTGATCTCTGCTGAAGGATCGGGCATTGTGCTCGCCAATGACCCTCCGGTCTACAATATGCACACTGGTTCATGTGTACGGGACCCAGTTGTCCGCCACCCTGTGGTGTAAATGGAACTCTGAACTGTGTATTCCCACCTCTGTCTCCCTTAGCTATTTTCTGCAATAATACTCCAGATCTCCGTTCTTCTTTTCCACTTTCTCCTTCTCTGTATTAACCCTATTTTCATAGTACTGAGCCATGTGTAACACTTTAGATTGTGATTTTGCTTGCCATATACTCTCAGAAGTCATGATCTGTGATTGGGTTTCAGGCAATAATCCACACACAAACTTATCAACGAACAGCCTCTTTCCTGGCTCTGTACTTAAGTCTTTACCACTAAAATCCAAACATACATGCGCAAATCTGTTAAAATACTCAGTTGCACCCTCTGACTTCAATTGCATGCAAGCCATAAGCTTATCCCATATGATTTTTTTTTTCAGGAACCAGAGTTTTCAATTTAGTCACTATTCTATCTGGCAACATCAGTATCACCTGTGGCGGTTTCTCGCCGGCATTCCTTTCCCCATCTACTCGCACTAAGGCATCCCATGTATCACCCATCTCTGTCCGATCGTCTACAGTTCTAATCTGCTTACACAAATCAGCAGGAAGGATCACAGGAAACAACAAATCTATATCACCCATCGTGAAAACTAAAGAATGCAAAACAGAATCAATTTCTTTATAAAATCCTGTTGGATTTTTCCTAATATCTGGAATTGATTGCCTAATGGTATTTTCTTCCTGTCTAGAAAATGGAACATGGACAAACTGTGAGACAAACTGTGCTTCAATAGTAGTGGCAGGTGTTCCTGCTGCAGCATTTGCTGGAATCTCTACTTTTGGAACAAATGTCAGAGGGACCTCCCTCATCAGCAATTGTAAAGTAGGCAAATCCAAACGTCTATTAAGCAACAAGGCTAAATCAAGTGACAAAGTAGTTAAAGCAGTATCAGGTGAAAATGCTGTTTTATAAATAACCATCAAATCTGCGGGACAACATTCCTTTCTCTTCATAAATGCATCTTGTAGATAATCTACCATCACCTGTAACACTTTCCTTTGCATTGCTGGAGCATACTGATTAAACGTGTCATGCCCTTCAATGGGAGAAATTTAAACATCTGAAATCCATCTAACAGCGTCTCTTGTGCAAATGCGCATTTCGTCACTCATTGGTTTCAATTGAGGAAGAAATAGCTTCTGCACATATGAAACTTGCCGTCCATTATCATCCATTGCATCTTCCTGTAATCGATCCAGCTCCCTTTTCAACTCAAATACCTTCTCTACATGCTCATATACTTTCTCCTTAGTGTCCCTTGAGCGGCAAAGGACATTCAAATCCCTCAACCCCTGTGGGACATTCATGTCCTTTAAATCACTCCATATATCAACTAAATATGTTCCCATCCGTTCTATCAAAATATTCTGTTCAGGAATACCCCCTTGGTCAGAAATCAAAACTAAAACAGCTGATTCATCATCCTCTTCTATTACTTTTTAGCCCATGTATACAATTCTCTCTTTCTGCCTTTAGATACTGTGCCACGGGTCACTATTCTTAGATCGGCTCCCACCTCTTCAATCACCACAGGTGGAGCAGAACCACCTGGCAGTGAGTCAATAGATAGCGGAGGCAATACCGCTGGCAGTGCAGATGGAACTATGGGGACGGCAACTGTCGGCAAGGGTGCAGATGCAGGAGGGGGAATGACAACGGGAGGAAGAATGTACAGGAGGGTGGAGCGACCTCTGACGGGCCCATGGGATCAGAGCTCACCCTCAAGTAATTTAAGATGAGATAGCTGCACCTTGAGGAGGATGGGGTGCAGGATTCTCTTACTCCAACACCAATCAATGAGGACTACTCAATGGTTTGGCAAAGGGAAGTCCGTTTAATGACAAGTACAAAAAACTGGCAAACAATGGAAATCAACAGTGATGCGATCGTCCGTCTCGCTTCAATTCCCAAAATCTTCATTCAGACAGCAATAATTATAGCGAATTTTCATCATCGTTGACGTGTTACACTCAAAATTTGTCATGCAATTCTATTGGTCGGAAAAGGTAACTTAAGTATAGGTGCTATATCTGTATATGGTAACAGAGTGTGAGGATTGGATAACTCTTATCGGGTGGGCGTCTACGCCCATCCCTCTACATCACTTGTGATAGACGTCACTACAACGTATCATTGGTTCTACTAGCTATAGGACCCTAGATTATTTGGTCCACTGTGATTGGGTAGGTTACACCCCTAGACATAAATCTCCACTTTAATTACCAGCATGAAGAATGGACACCCAGATGCAGTGTGCCCCAAGATTCACCCTGCCTCCCTTCAATCAATCAGTACCTTAGGGCTATGTGTCAATTAGTTGGCTGAGAATGGCCTCGAAACTGTAGCTTCTTATCAGGAAAAGTTATGGCATCTTCGGGTTCTGGGTGACATCAGGCGTTGGTACCTCTTCGTGCTTGGCTGGTCACGTGTTAGTTCACCGCTACATTTTCCTTCTTTTTGTGTATTTGATTCCCCTTCGGCCTTGCCACCTGCCTGGTTCTCCTTATCTCGACCTTCACGGGGCAGGCTGCTTCGCTCTTTAGTTTCGATTCTTCGAAGTTGCTGCTCTGATCCCTTCCTGGAGTTCACCTCGAATTCCCAGCCATGAGCTGTTTCTTGCTCAGTTTCAATTCCTTTGTTGTTTCTAGCTTTAGCTGGAATATGAATCTTGGCCTGTTTGACCTCTAGCAGCCTAGGTTTAATTCTGCTTTTGTAAAATGGAGTCGCACTTGTATTATGTGCTTCGTTGAGGTAGATATATAGTTGGCGCTTGCCGCTCTAGTCTTCTACTAAATTTAGCAGGCCGTACTGTTTGCTCAGCTTCTTGCATTCCAAGCCTATTTACAGGCGTTTAGCTAGTTGCATATTTGCATCCTTCTTTCATGTTTACGTTCTTTGTGTTGCAACATCGTTTCTTCTTTTAAGTCCATTACACCATTATTCCTTATATTTCGTCTTTACGTGTCGTTCTTTGCTTGTCGTTTCTTTCATTAGTACGCCTGTCAAAGCCCTTGTGTCGTCACCATTCGCCTTCCATTAAGGCCCTTGGATCTCTTCGGGGACAGTTTGTAAGTAGTCTTCATTTCATGTCATGTACGACCGTATCGGCAAAACAAAATGTATGTAACATTGATAAGAAAACAAAGTTGTATGTAATTTACGCCATGACTTCCAAGGGTTTGGGCATACAATCAAATGCAATAAATAAATAAAAATAAATAAACTGCTGGGACGGTTGTCTCAGTGCGTACCGTGCTGCCCATTGTTGTCTGGTTATAGGCACGTCAACAGGTATTTCTCTTCTGATGGGCACTGGGCAGAGCCCTAGCGCTGCTCTCTGTTGGTTTATTTGCTCCTCATACATCACATATCTTGGCGAGTATGTTCCTGGTATCTCAAAATGGGTAGCTGGAGTGCAGGCAATATCTGGGACCTCCTCTAAAAGAGGAACAACAATGGGAAGAGGAGGACCAACAACGGGAGGAGGCACATAAGGAGGTAGTGGAGTTGAAACAGTTCTACGTTCATTCAATAATTTATTAAGTAACTCATATGATGTATGAAAATCCTTAGAGGGATATATCTTTTGCACATCTAGTTGAAAAGCCCTATCCATACTTCTAATGGATTCTGATTGTACCTGCTGTTCAGTCATGTGCCTACGTGCATGCGTTTCTCTACTTTTGAGTTGCTGCATAGCTTCCTTCTTCCAATCTCTAAATGCATCAAATGGTGCAGGCCTAGCCTTTTTTTATCAACAATACAGATTCTAAATGCTCTAAGAGGGCAATTTCAAAACTACCATAGACTGGCCATTGAAGTTTGGAAACATATCTGGTCTGTCTGTGCCAAATTTCATTAAATACTATAGTTCCTAGGTCATACTTACAAAATATTAAATAAGCCGGCAACCCATTGGGTCGCACCGGTTGGCCTTGTTTCAAAGATTGTCTCTCTCTGCGGAATAATACCCTGAAACAGGATGACAATTTCCCAGGCATATCAGATCACTGTCTTTACCTGGCATCGTTTGTATTTGCAAAAACAAAACTGCAATCAATATCAGGACTTTTAAGAGTCGGGGCACGACTCACCTGATTTCAAATTTCAAAGAGGTCCGATCAGATTACAAATCATCATGGCTGGCATTTTCGCAAATCAGGCCTCGATACGGGGACCCTCATCGTAATGTCCTACTAAACGTTACTCACTGTCCAGGGATCGGGCGTGCAGTACTGCGGAGGAATTGCGTCTCACTTTGCAGTGGCCCCCTTCACTCTCTGATCTAGATCCGGCAGACTCGTCTTCATCTAGCGATGTGACATCAATTCTGAGGGTCCCTATTCGAGCACCATCTGAAAGATTAAAAGAATATCGAGGCTTAATACCACATAATAGAAATACACCAGTCACAAGTACTAAGGTACAAGTACACTTTATTTAACAGACAGCTGTCTGGCTCTCAACACCCCGCAATGTGTGCAAGCAGACACTGTGAGATGAGAGAGTGCTGGACATTTAAAAAACAAGAGTATTTATACCGTTTTCTCACAATCCCGGACACATCGCGCAGCTCCTCTTTGTGTAACACATTTACCTAGGGTACATAGCCTTTCCCCAAAATAAATACATGTTTAAACATCCTTGATTAGCTGGTTGTTTTCTGTTAAACACTTAAGATTTTTTTTCAAACATTGGACACAAAGGTAACAGTCCTTATTTCATTTGCTTATATTTGTCTACCATTTGTTCTTAAGTTTAAAGTCAGCTTAGTTTCAAGGAGCGAAAACAAAGATTTCTGCAAAAGCAATGTTCAGCTATTCATCATTCTGTTTCGCTATTTGAATGGGGAAGACACTGTTGGTACAGATGGCATCTAAATTACTGATTAGCACTGCTCTTGTTTAGGTCCAAGGTTTCCTTAGTGCAGGACAAACAATCCACTTTAGCAGCTTCAGCATGTTTATCTAGGTTGACACAGTACAAAGTTCAGTTTGCTCTGCTAGTACCGAAAACACAAATTCTAACATGGAACAGAAAGCAGGAGTTTAATCAAAATGGCTGATAACTCAAAATGGCGGCGTAGACAGTCTATTTCAGGTTCATTCCAATGTGATTTACAGTGCAATGCGAATGTGCTTGGGCCAATGTTTACTATCAGGCGGTATTCATGCAAAACATACTTTTACAGTATGTATGTATGTATGTATTCTTCCCATGCACTGTTTTAAATATGTCAAAGTGGGCATCATCTGAAGTGCCCCACGTCTTTTAGAACCCATTTGATGCAGTTATTAATATTCCAGTTCTAAGTTGCGCTTTCTTCCGCTGAGTGCCTGTGCATTCTAACAGAGTGGAGTGAGGCCCATTCTCACTCATTCACTAGACCTTTTGTTAAAATTACTGTTTTGTACTGGCTTTTATATTTCAAATGGAAATCCACACTTAGCCAGCTTCGCTCTCGCAGTGGGGCCTAGCATGGTCTCTCCATCTCCGTCGCTCAGGGGCTGTCTTTTAACCCCACAATACCCAAATCACTGCTGTGACCTACTTAAGAAATAGGCCACTCGCAGAGGGGCATTACCACTTCAGATAATGCCCCGGGGCCTATAGTTACAGGCCCGAGCGACAGGGGCACTGAGAGCATTTTTTTTCTGTTCCAAAACGCTCCAACATTTCGGAACAGCAAACAAAAAATGTCCAAAAAAAGGCCACCGGGGAAGGGAAAATGGAGTATGTTTCCCTTTCCATGGCGACTATTGAAAATGAATGGAAAAAGGTAAACACCCAAAATGGCCGCCATGGAAAGGCAGAAGGGACTACATGGAGTTTAATCAAACTTTACATGTAGTTCCTTCTGCCTTTCCATGGCGGCCATTAAAAAAAGAAAAACGTAAACAAAAAAAATTGCCCACCATGGAAATGAGAGAAGGGACTATGTGTAGGCCCTTTTTACTTTCCATGATGGTCTGTCGCGGATCGGGAGTGGACGCGCTGGGGACAGAAGTGTTTCCAGCATGTCTCTCCCAAAATGGACCAAAAAGAAGGTAAGTGTGCTTTAGAGTGTCAAGAGGGGATTCTTTGGATTGGGGCTGAACAGGGGGGAGGAACAACACTTACCTCGATCCCCGGTGGGGGAAGATGGCAGCCTCCCACCATGTGGTTGGTCAGAGCATAGGTTACCCCGTGCCTAGCCTCCTCATTGGCTGTGTGGCTGCCACACCACCTGCTGGGGACAGGACAGAACGTCATGGGGAAAGGAATTCCCGGTTGGGTAATGCCCCGCGAGGGCCAATGAGATTGCATTTTACAATGTCATTGTCCAACGCCAGGTACTAATTTACAAACCCATATGTCTTAGAATTAATCCCCAAATAGCTACAAAAGCATCAAGTGTGTTCTTCATTAAATGGGTGCATTTGGTGGTAAGAACAGCTTCAGGGGCCATGCTTCCCCCTTCTCAACTGCCTGTTTGCGTGGATTGCTCAGTCTCAGACATCCCACAGAGACCCAGGCCCAATTTAGACCACTGTGCATAAAGGACTGGGTCAGCCATTACCCGAATTGTTGAGACAAGTGGACATCCCAACCGTGATGCCTATAAAATGATCGACTCTTCCAGAGAGAAGCTGCCCTCTTTCTCCTTTCCCCTAGCACTCTGGGTAGTTTGTGTTATGTATGGGCTCTGCATTGGCTATGCGGATATTCATAATTGCTTAATGACTTGCTGCCTGACAATGGAATGTGATGTAACAAGTTTATAGACTATGGAAGCCCCCTGAGAATGTTATGACTTAAGGATCAGCAGTTGGTGGTATGCTGAAGTGTTGATTGGGGGTCTCAATGATCTATCTTCAATATTGATAATAAACTACTTATCAAGTATACCTGGCGCGGTCTCTGTCACAACAGTTTTGCCAAGTAAAAGTTGATCCTCATGACATGGCATTTCCACCATGATTGTTCGTAAGCATTACATTGTTTGATGTCCTCTTCGAGACACCAAATCATCCCCTTTTGGCTCCAAATGTGCTGTCAGGTCTTCCACAGGAAGGAGTGAAATAAAATAGGCACCTCTCCCAGAATGGAAAATTGCTACTGTGATATACTCCCCTATCGCGGTTATTTGCTGTCTAGCCCATTGGGTTTGACTGGACTGGACCACCGGCCCACTGGGCTTCACCCTTTTCGGGAGGCTGACGTTATTGTCCAAGAGTGGAACTATGACTGAATTGATCTTGCCTGGTCTGTTGCACAAGGACCAGTGTGTCTCAGAAGAACTTCAACCTCTGGCTTGCCAGCAGCTCTTTTGTGGAAGAGGGGACCATGTGCCTGTCAGGCCAAAGGTCTCCTGCATTACTAACTATGGGGCACATCCAGTGCAAACGTGTAAACAACTAGACTTTGAGCAGCATTATCTGATGTGCAGCTTCCGAGGTGAGTAGTGAATCCTTCTGGCAAGCTGATGACCCGTCTGGAAAATGTCCCTCACCACTGTGGAAAACTGGGTAGCTGGAGTTGGGAAAGAAGAGGGTTCCAATTGCCAAGCTTGCCTCTTCAAATGAGAGGGGTTCCGCCTGCACCTTGAAGCCATTTAACAGATATTGCCCATATTAAGGAAGTCTCATTTAATCTTTGCCAGAGCCAAACAACGTCCTATTTACCATGTACTTTAAACAGAGACTTGTGCAATATGAACCAGGCAGACCACTACGCTCTAGTACCTCCCAACGCCCGGTTAACCCCAGTGTTAAAAGAACAAGGGGAATGGTTGGTCATTCCAAGTGCAAGTGGCTCAGCTCTGGAACACCTTGGCATGGACTTGCGACAGGAAATAAATCTTCTGATCTTCCGGTAATGCCTAAAAACTCTACTGTTCGGGTAATAGGCTTTGACTGGAAATGATCTATACGTTAGGTCACGTTCACTAAATGTCCTTGCATTGATGTGTGCCCTGATCCCTGCAGGTTTTTGGTGCGTAACAAATAAATAAAGAAATATATTTGTTTCAATCCCTTCATCCAATTGTTCAGGTACTCTAATCAGGGAGAGAGCATATCAAATGTGATAATGGGCTGGCAAGCCCGAGGTTGGAGTTCTTCCGTTGACATAAGAAGGAAGAAGAGGACCCATTTGCAAAGTGGAATGGCAGCAGTGTGGCGTTGGTGCCTGCGGCTGTGATGGAGTTGCTGGTGCACTGACATGGACCTGGTGCGCAACTACCTTGCTGCTTGACTTTGTACTGTGGAGTGTGGACTGGGCTAGGCCGGGTGTTGGCACCAGCATCGGCGTGGCGAAGGTGCTGACACTTCGGCCCTGTGTGCCCAGACGGAGGTCGCAGACAATGATCCCGACTGTGCTCCGGGCAAAGCTTTCGATCTGGGGCCTTGGGGTCTCGTGGGCCTTTGCCGGATGCCATTGTCCCTCTTCTCTGGTCGTTGGTGGGGCCATGTATTGCTGCTTGCAGATTGTGGCGGGACGGCTGTTCCTAGCCCGTCAGAGTGATGCACCATGGAGCTAGTGGACTGTGGAGCTGTGTTAATGTGGGGAGCAGCGGAGAACCCGGCTTTGTTACGAATGATGGTGTCACTGTCTGATGGCCAATAGCAATCTGTCTCAGTACTAAGGCAAACGTTACCCTGCCATCAAAATGCATTGTAAATGTATGTTTTTGCAGAAGGGCAATTTTTGCCCTGGTGCTTATAACATGCCAAGGTGCACTTGCCATGGTGCAAAGGTTTTCTAATATGCCCCACTGTTTTCTGAAATAGGGCAAACTTTGCCCTAGTGCTAATACCGCACAATCTTGTACTTGCACGGGTACAACGTTTCTGTAATCTGGCCACTGGCTTTCTGAAACAACCGTATCAGCATTGTTATGTTATGTTACTTGGCATTTATATAGCACCTTATATAACATTCTTATGACCTGAAAGCGCTGATAGGTTGAACGTCCTCGGGAAACATAGTTCAAGTTAGCAGAGAGAGATAGTGGCGTATGGTGCGTGGGTGCACCGGATACGTGTGAAGCTGGTGTCGTTTTTGGATGATAGCTGCTTCCTAGCGGTAGGTGTGGTGCTGAGGAAATCAGTTGGATGTGTGCAGTCTGACGGGTGGACACCCAGACTGGGCTCTGGCTGCGTCAGCCAGTCTGTAAACCTACTTACAGACTGCCTCCGCCAAACATCATACATCCTTACGATAACGTTTCTGACAAAAATTCTCAAGCCCCCTCCCCCCCGTCCCGCCTATATAAATAAATGCATACAAAATACATGTGTCCTGACATATATTTTTTAAGGGGTATTTAATTAGATGACCAATTATCTATGTTTGGTGGTAAACAGCACGTGCACATAGGTAAAAGGTTATGTGTTTGGAAAGAGTGCGTGTTTATAGCAATTGTGGAAAGGGCAAAGACTTTTTGGGCGACAAACAGACTCGGACTGGCCTTTAGGGCAATAGGGCAATGCCCGAACCCAAAACACACAATGCTAGTGTGGGCCACTTTTTGGCAATTGTATGGCCCAGTCGGACCCCGGTGAAAGCGCTTTTAAAGATATGCCGGTATGGACACAGCTTGAATGTCAAGTCTCGCACGGGACTGTGGGGCGGAGACCAGCTCGCTGACATCTCCATCTCTCGGCATGACCGCTGGATCGGCCCACAGCGACTGCCCCGCAGGTGCCCAGGAGCCTTCCAAAGAGAGCCTAATTAGGGGGTGAACAAGGAAATCGACTTCCATCGGAGAACAAAGGGCTGAATTCCCCCTCCAGAGGTACAAGGCCAGGGCTTGGCTAAGTCAGCGCAGGTGACAGCCACTGCGTTTCATCTTCCTCAAGGCACGCGCCAATCAAACAGCTGGCCGCAGTTTCTCAAGCTTTGGGGGGCGGTGCCCTGGATGCGCAGACAGCTCCATCTTGGCCTGTCCGGGCCTCTTCAAAGCCTTCTCTCCCCACCTGGGTGAAGATTTGCATCTCAGACACCATCACTCACAGCGCCCGTACACCTCGGATCAGACAGCTCCTATCGTAACTCACAGGCCTTATTAACGTGTAATTAACTCACGGCGGCATCTCCCGGCCCATAAGTGGCTCTTTTATCTGCGCCTATTAATTCATAACCAGAGCGGCGTGATATCTCTTTTAACCGAGAGGGACAGCCCTTGCTGCAGGGCGTTCGCTTAAAAATAGCCCAAGATCCAGGCGTGCAAGACAACAGGCACGCCCCTGAGCAGCGCCTCCAATCACACTCCCCCCAGAGCACACCGCAACCCACACCCGGTTTGACTAATCGGCAGCGCGAGATGACACTTCCTCGTTGGAGGCCGGCATTCTTGCTGTCTCGTGTTGGCCGCCACTAGGCACTTAAACGGATTCTGGCAATTAGAAATAATAAAAAACAGAGCTCAGATGTCTACTTTCAACTGTGCGCGCTGTGTGGCTGTGTTACTCATGGCGAGGCGGGGCAGTTGGCAGCCTGGCACAGCCTGGCGCTCTCCGCCGCTCACGCCTATTAGTGAGAAAGCGCGCTTACTGAAGGTGGCATTGTGCTACCTAACGCTGGGCTTGGATCGATAATGCGGGGTTTTGTTTGAAGTCGGTTTCAGCGCATCTGGATTCCCATACCCAGTGTGAGGTGCATGCCATCTCCTAGAGTACCAGTATAATAACTGTATACACAGCGCTTGCTGCCAGGCTCATTTAGTTTCGTGGCGCTGCAAAGGGTCAGTGAAATGATTACCCAAGCCAATGATGTTCTTTTTATTGACTTCAGAATAAGGAAACTCTCGGTTGGAATGGCCAATGGTGAGGAGATTTCTGCAGCAGACGCATTAACTCATTGAGCTATCTTATGAGCTTTTGAGTGATGTCATGTGTTGAGTGAGCGACCAGGCATCCTAGTCTTGAGAGGTGTTGAGCGCCAGAGAGTTAACAAAAAAAAATCGTCTACCCAATCAAACATGGCCTGGCCCTCGTCACCGCACCCCCGACTGGACTGCCTTTCTACCGTACCGCCCTCGCCAGACTAGCTTCGTGGTTGGTGGGTAGCTTTTGCTGTACAGCCTTTTGTCTGATGTAGGGTTGGGGTGTGAGCTCCTGCTGCGCCAACGTGACGTTTTGGTGCCCTACTTTAAAAAGAGGCCAGATGTGTTGTTTACATGGACACCATGGTCCACCCTGTTGCCACTCTGCAGTGCAACTGCTCCCAATGGCCTTATTGAAGCGCACACCCTCGTCTCACAGCAGGGGTGATTACCGGCCACGTCACCTAGTTGGTGGTTAGTTTTCGTGGTACTTCCTGGTGACTGACTCACGATTGGCTACTTGTAATTTCTGATATTGTAGAATCTGCTCTGGTCTGATGGGAAGTTGATGATTGCCAACCACCCCTTTAAAGATGAGTTAATTCATAGAAGCAGGGAGTGTTCCTTCTTAAAGAACTCGTGAGGGGTCTTAGAATGGCTGCCAATTCGACAGGAAGTGGGCCATGCCCACATGAGGAGCTTTTGATTTTCTAATTGGCCAAAAACAGTTACCTGTTTGCTCCAAGAAGCTCGTGTGTGTTTGCACACAGAGTTAGAATGGGCTGCACTTGACCCCGTCTTCAGTGGCAGAGGCAGGCAGCTTTTGGTGCCAGGGGGGATGAGTGGCTCCTGAGGGGGCACCAGGATTCTAAATGATTCACGAGGAGTCACAGCTGTTGAATATTTTCAGTGGCCTGGAGGGGCCTAAATATTTCCCCAAAATAGCAAGAGCAACCTAGAGTAGTGGGGAGCCCAAAATAATGTATTGGGGTTCGCCTCCTGAGAAAATGTCTAAAATAACGTATTGAAATGGCGAATTTTACAGCACAATTGAGAACAATGGGGTAAAATGCCAATTTACAATTGGTTCTCTACGGTAACACGTGAAGAAATCCAGTACTTGTCATGTCATCAACAGTACATAGGAGCACTTTAGAAACTTTTCATCATCTGTGGCCACAGCGTCTCTATTCCAATAATGTTTATTGTAAATCATTTGCATGAGGCTGCAGCCATAATCTATCATTGCCTCTAATAGTTACTGCAAATCATTTGCATGAAGCTGTGGCCACAACCTATCTTTGAAAGTAGGGGTCAGTGTGAATTACACTCATAAGACTGCATCTACAACATTCAATGCCAGCAAGTTTCACTGTAAATCATTTGCATGAGGCTGCAGCCACAATCTATCATTGCCACTAATAGTTACTGCAAATCAGTTGCATGAAGCTGCGGCCACAACCTATCTTTGAAAGTAGGGGTCAGTGTGAATTACACTCATAAGACTGCATCTACAACTTTCAATGCCAGCAACTTTCACTGTAAATCATTTGCACGAGGCTGCAGCCACAATCTATTATTGCCTCTAACGGTTACTGCAAATCATTTGCATGAAGCTGTGGCCACAACCTATCTTTGAAAGTAGGGGTCAGTGTGAATTACACTCATAAGACTGCATCTACAACATTCAATGCCAGCAAGTTTCACTGTAAATCATTTGCATGAGGCTGCAGCCACAATCTATCATTGCCACTAATGGTTACTGCAAATCAGTTGCATGAAGCTGCGGCCACAACCTATCTTTAAAAGTAGGGGTCAATGTGAATTACACTCATAAGACTGCATCTACAACTTTCAATGCCAGTAAGATTCACTGTAAATCAATAGCATGAGCCGGCAACCACACCTGTCTGAACCAGAAATGGGCACTGTAAATTACATGCATGATGCTTCACAGTCATACACATTTCTACTGCCCACCAGTCCACCAGCCCCCATCCCACCAAGCAAACAAATGCACACAATCAATTATCCACACACTGCATTAATACTGTCCCGCCCAGAGGAGCTGGTCCAGATTTTGGCAGAACTGCATGCAGGAACCAGTGCGTCTGTAAAACCGGCATTAGTGGGAAATGTGATCTTGGTGTACCAGTGATCCCCAGGGTTGCATCCTGGCTCCTCTCTTCTTCTCACTTCATATTAATGGTTTCAGGACAAACTACTCAGCATGAGGGCAGACGCCCCTAATATTGGCAATAGATTCTTTTCTGGCTTAATTTATGCTGACAATGCAGTCTTGATCACCTCGTACACCCTGTTTATGAACTCTTTTAGATCTTGACGTTAATGCAAACAAGTCAGCCATCATGGTCTGCCAAAAGGGTAAATGTAAACTGAAATTACCCACTATGCTTACTAACAACTGTAGAGTCCTGTGGGGAAAGGAGTTCGACTACTTAAGTGAGTGATTTACATCAAACTTTAATGGAACAGCTCACATATCGATAGAAAGACGGGAGAAACGGCTCCAGCAGTCGGGGGTGTATTCAGATTCATGAATCAATGCAATCTGCAGTCCATACCTAGGGCTTTAACAGTCTAGAAAGCAAAGCTGGCAACCATTGCTAAATACGGCCTAACTTTCTGGAGATTCTCAAACACATCGAGCCTACGAATAATTGAAAATACTTTAATGAAAGACCTTTCACGTCTCCCAGAGTCTGCTACAAAATTTGCGGCACATGAAGAACTTAGGGCCCGATTCATGGAATATTTGCCCGGTTCAAAGTGACTTTGCACTGCTGAATAGTGACTTTGCACTGCTGAATAGTGACTTTGCACTGCTGGAAAGTGACTTTGCACTGCTGACACAAACCCTGATTCATGGAACTGTGCAAAGTTTATTTTTGCCTTGCAAAGTCCAATACACTTTGCACAGTTACATGAATCAGGGTTTGTGTCGGCAGTGCAAAGTCACTTTTCAGCAGTGCAAATTCACTTTGAACTGGGTAAATATTCCATGAATCAGGCCCTTAGTATTGGCTACCTAGAGGATGAACACTCTACGGAACCTATTCTCTTACGGATGCGCTTATGGAACAACCCCAAGGCTGCTCTTGCTCACTTTATCATCTGTGCTTGCCTTGACGAAACCAGCCTGAATACTATTCCCTGGCTTCGACACATAGGTGCTCATTACGAGTTTGCTGGTATCCCGCTGGTAATTCCTGTGGTATATTGGCAAACTGTCCTTACCATTTCTGCCGCCTGATATCCCGGTATTACTGGGATAGTACACGCGGCAGAACGACCAGTAAATTCCCATTACATGGAGTCTCAGAGGAATTGCCAGAACTACTGTCACTGTTAGTACCCGTTCTGTTGATTTCTTTGCCGGGTGGGGGCCTGGTTTACCGGCAGGTCAGGCCTTTCTGTAAGTCAGCGCCCTTACTGGCAAACGTGTGATTCCTCTGGAGCAGAAAAAATGCTGGTGCCTGAATTACCAGCAATATTACTTCCATTTTATCCAGACCGGGGAATTTGCAATGAGCCCTATAGGGTCCGTCCTTCTTTAGAATAAAGCACATAATTAATTTGCTAACCCTGCAACTCTGGCAAAGCAGGTTAGGGGCAAACCAAATCCTGGCTCTCTAGTTTCACGGACAGAGACAGAGAGGAAAGGGAAAAGGCTGTATAACCTTAATCATCTGTCACTGTCCTCTAGTGAAATCAAACCTTATTTAATGTGGTTCAATCGGGCAAAAGACAGATGTTTAATAACCTGGGCACGCTTTAATAAATTGCCTTTGAGGGCAGTGAGTGCGAAATGGGTTATTTCGGATGCATTGACAACATGTGAGTCAAGAGGTGCTGTTCGAGAGAACTTATCGCACTTCATCATATTTTATCCATCTTACTCAGAGATTAGAAATGCAACTTTGCTCCCCATATTACATACCTTTGGCATACGCAATTGGACTAATGCTTCGCTCCATTTACTAAGAGCAGAGAAGCCCTCTGTTGGTAGGACTTTGAATTCATTTTCAAGGCCAGCCCTACAGGTGAGGACGAATTTACCTTGCTGTGGGATGTAGAATTACATTGCTGATTTCCTTGTTTATACTTTAGTCATCATATTTTAGGTTTAAGATACTATTAATTGGTGATGTTTTTCTTTGTTTTGGAAGCTGTAAAGGGGAGCTGTGCGTTAGTGGCTGCCGTCCAATGTATTGATAATTTTTATTTTATTTTTATTTTTAAAACACTTTTTATTGGTTTCCAAACAAACATTACATTTAAAAATCAACAATAAACCAACAATTCCCACAGTACTTGTATTATATTGCATGATGCGGACATGTGCTTGATGTCTACTGTTTCCTTTATCCCTCCCTCCAACAAGCCTACCCCGCTCCTTCCCTTTGCTCTTTATTCATTGGAGGTATTTCCTCCTCAGTATCCTCAGGAGATTCTGTACTCGAGCTCCCTTGGATGGGGCCCCAGAGTGTGGCCACTAGATGTTTCCAGGCTGTTAGGGTTTCCGCTTCTTCCTCACCCCCTTTGTTAGCTGCCTCACTCCATACAACTGTTGCAGCTTCGGACCATTTACAGAGATCGGGCCACCAAACCTCCGCCTTGGGTCTGCTAGGTGCTTTCCACCCCATGGCTATCCTGCGCTTGGCCAGTATGTAGGCCATGTCTCTGAGTTTGCTAATGTGTTTCAATTGGCGTGGTCTGGGGAACCCACCCACCATACATGCCCATATCGAGCCTATATTCAGGTTAATCTCTCTCTCGCTCAGTCTTTGGGCCACCTCTTCGCAATACCTTCTTATTTCAGGGCATGGCCAGAACATGTATATCAGCCCGGCATTCTCCTCCCGGCATTTAGGACATTTTAGTGGTTCCGCGCCTTTAAATCATGAAATTCTCAGGGGGGTCATGTATGCTCTATGGGTTATATACAGTTGTATTTGTTGTAGCCTCGCATTTCTGGACACTTTTTTTGTGGTACCACTGTACCCTTTCCCATAGCTCATCCGTCATTGGTTCTCCGGCTTCCTCCTCCCATTCCTGTCATAGCTGTGTCACCTCCCTTCGCACTCTCGACATCAGTAGTTCATATATCCTGGAGACCTTGTGTCCTCCTTCCGAAATGTCATAAAGTGTTTCAATGACTATGTCTGGTTGCTCCCCTAGCGTTATTTCGGTCCATGTCTCCTTGACCTTTCGTACTAATCTGGTATAATTTATATGTTGTCCCAGATGTAACCCTGTTTCCTCTACCAGCACATCAAAAACATTTACCACCCCCTCTTGCCATATATCGCCCGTCGTTGCAATCCCTACCAGCTCCCAGTGTGTACAGATCGATTTCCTTAGTTGGGGGTCTCCTCCGGTTAGTGTCACTAGTGGCACTTGCGGTGAATATGGGGTCGGATTATTTATGGACTGGCACATTTTACGCCACACTTGCCTCCCTAATACCAGCATACCTGAGTTCTTCCCTGTTTCACATTTAGGAAGCCAGATCCATTCCCTCAGGAAATACGGGGCACATTTGTGTCCCAACAGCCTGGACTCTGGTGTAGAGTCTTCAGCTAGCCATTCAGTTACGTATCTCAGTTGGCTGTCCAGGTAATAAATCTCAAAATTGATGATGTTTTATTTCTGTATATTTTTCTCATTATGATAGAGCCTCTACGCACCACTGTTTGTGTTATAAGTTATTTATGCTGTTTTATACTTTTATGACATTTTACATTATATCAAAATAAAGTTCTGATTATGATTAATGGCATGCAGAAATCCCCGGCCCGGTACCTTGTCCTGCAAAGTCAGTCAGTCGCGTGCGCGCACACACAAGAGGGGCCTACGGGGAGCATCCAACCACCTTGCTTCCCCCTTGGCTCTGTCACTGCCTGTTTTGCCAGCGCATTACAGATTGAATATGTTTTATTTGGGACTGTGAGCACCCATGATCTTAGGTCTTTGTCTTGGGAGGATAGCTCAGGGGCCACATGCTTGCCTTTGAAGCAAGATGACACAGAGCAACACAGGTTAGATCCCTGGGTCCGCGCTTAGAAACCTCTGGGTATTAAGCGCGTTATAAATAACCTATCATATATCATATCATATCTCCTAACCTCAATCTCCCTGTGAAAACTGAGGTTCTGAGCCAGCAGAGATCCCTGAAAGCCGACAAACACATATGAACATACCAGACGGTTCAGAGGGTAGACCAGGGCCCAGACTATCTAACATTTGCACCACTGACAAATACAATACAATACAAAATTCTGCAAACTGGTCCATATTCCATAAAAACGTGAGCAATAGCGTAAACATGATTCAGACTCTTTTTTTGTACGTACATTTCTTTTCATGTTTTTCAGGAAATGTAGTAAAGCAGCCTGCTTCAAATTTACCACAGTGAAACTTTTTTTGATAACACCGAATGGAGCTAAACCTGTTTGCTCCATTCCCTATTATCTAAACAGCAAAATTGGTGCTACATTTGTATGTTCGGATTTTTCTGCACAAGTGCAAATATTTGATAATCTGACCCCTGGTTTTTATTTTAGCTGCGGGAATTGGTAGGTAAGAACTAGGCATGGTTGATTCGCCTGGAAAAAGATTGAAACAATGGGGGATCAACTCAGCTCTAAAGAGTCAAACCATTTGGATCCGAGGTTCAAATTGGTTCGAAACGTTTGAACCAGAATTCAAGCCACTTGTTTAGATATGAGTATTTCATGGTTCCATGTGTCCCGAATACAGCAGCTCTTTGGCGATACTGGATTCTAGGATACTTAAGCAGTATTCCAGAATTCTACATTACTGCTGGTTAAATTAATGATACAATAGGGACATAGAAAAGAAGGCAAATTAAAAAGCAGGGAGAAGGTGCTTTTTAATTTGTGTTCTTTTTCAAAATGTGAAAATCACCATATTCACAGAGGTAACCTGTGCTTTTAAGGGGGGGCTGTGCAGCACAGCAAATGATGTGCTGCGCAGCCCCCATTGCATATGTTATTGTCGTAGCATTACATTTGTGGAGTTTGGAGCGGCGAGCATTAGAGGGAAAGTTGGAGACATGCTTGAGTGCAATCTCAATCGAGTGTTTACTACAGAAGGCAAACTGAAGTGGAACTCCATGGCCATTATTTTATTTTATTTTTTTATTTTGGATTTGTATAGCGCACTACAACCCATGGGCAATGAGGCGCTGTAAGAGCATGAAAGTAGGCTTGCTTCGGTGTTACAGGTGAGCGGCCCCAGTTTGGTACAGTTGCTTAGTTGCAGAGAGTCTGTAAACCCAACACAAGTTACATTTCACAGGTTACATTTCACGGCCCATTATATGAATGAGAACAACAGAGGGCACAAAGCAGGAGAGGGAGGCAATCATACAAAAAGATTCGTTTTTAGAGCCTTGCGGAAGGCTGCATGTGATTCGATCAATCTGATTTGGGCTGGAGGGTGTTCCAGTATGTTGCTGCCATGGTTGGGAAGCTGGAACCACTGGCTCGCACTCTCCGTGTAGGAGGGACAGTGATGCGATTGGCATATGCAGTCCTAGATGGCCTGGAGGATGTTTGTTTGATGATCCTTTGCGCTAGGCATGGGTGGGGGGCTAGCCCATGAAGATATTTATGTGTGAGAGCCAATGTTTTAAAGACAATCCTTTCTTTGACAGGTAGCCAGTACACTTGCCTTCTGACATCAGAGATGTGATCCCTGCGTGAGATGCCGGTTGTGGCCCTTAGTGCATTATTTTGAGCTAGTTGGAGTTTAGCCAGGTTTTTTTGGGACGTCCCAACAAAGAGGGCATTGCAATAGTCAAGCCAAGTTGACAAGCCTATTATCAACTTGGTACTTCGTGATCTGGTTGAAGACCCCCACTTAAGGACTTTTGAATAATGAGGAAGGAGAGAAGCTGGGCGGAAATTTGCTGGGACATTTCAGTTAGGCTTTCTTCAATAGGGTTGGGCCGTTTCTGAGTTGAAGGAAAGAGTCGGGCAGAGAGAGAGAGGTTGAAGAAGACAGAGGAAGGTGATTGGGATTAGGTCTTTGACCACGTGAAGACGTGCATACCATAGTCTGACATCCAGCCAAGGCTTTTTATGCCCATCAGGAGTTTCTTGAATGTTATTGCAGGAAACAGATCAGACCTTGTCTAGGTAATACTGGAAACAGAGTGGGCACCAAATTCCTAAACGTAAGAAATAATATGTGGCAAAGGTTCACTAGGACAATGAACATACAACAATATAACATTGACATATAATTCAATCGTTCCGAGGGAATCAGATAACCGTATACCTCTATAGGAATGTTAGAGGTGAGTAATTGCACACAGATTTAACAGTCAAGGCATACATGAATGGGGACCGTTGACATCTTGGAGACATATCTTTGTCAATTCACACTGCTAACGACCGGAGCCCACAGGCATAATAGACCTTAGCTCTGGGAGGTGTGCAGAGGAGTTTGACGCAACCGCTAAAATCTGGCTCAAAACCAAAAACCAGTGAACAGAAAGGACCAGGACTGAATCAAATGCTTTCATTTCGCATAAAGCATAGCCACAACTGCGTCAAGGCATAGGTCTATTTAGGATATGATACAGATTAATTGCCACAGGCATCTGGACGTTTCCCTTTAGCGGATAAAGCCAGACCTGTGTGTATGCACCAACCAAGCCATCTAGGCAGGCTAGTAACATGCAGCCTAATCAAAATCTTCTCCTCCACATTGGTTAATGGTAGCAGCCACGGTCACCCCGAGCCATGTTGGATATAAGCAGGGATGAAAAAATGTCCTCTCTGCGAGTTAGTGGAAATTAGCCCTCTATAGTGACTCCTCCCATAGCTTCAGCAAATTAATTACCAATGTTTGTTTAAATTCCTTATAGGAGTCACCAACAAGCCTGTCGGAGATCAGAGTCTTACATGACGGGAAACTGTCTATAGCAGGATGGTCCAACTGCAGGCCTCATTAATATTCATGAGATACATTTGCATACACTCATTCTAAATGTATGCACTTTTTTTCTCATGAATATTAATGAGGGATATCTTGAAAACCCTCGAGGCCTGGAGTTGGACAACCCTCGCCTATGGCATTTAACAGCTCACCAACTGCAAATACCAAAGCTAACACTGACTGAAAGCTGAGAGAGGCCACAGGATGTGAGTGAGATAAGCTGTAGTTCCTCCCAGATTGAGTGAGTCATGGTCTGCATTGAGGGGGGCATATTCGTTTGTGAATCAGGAACTGATGTCCCTTGCACGAGTAAGAGAGTTGACGTTGTCATAAACAATGGAACAGGTCTAACTTCTACCATGTTGAATATGATTGAGTTTGGCCAAAACATGGCCATACCTGTCCACCTTTTTGAACCTCAACACCATGACCGGTATTGCCAACAGTGATACTTGGCGTTCCGCAACAAATAAAAGGCTGTCAATTTTCCCCTGATTTCATGCACAAGAGGATTGATGAGGACATATCACACTATAGCCCCAACGCACAGGTACACACCTCAATAGTGTGCATATTGATGCAGACAAATCTGAGTGCCCACCAAATAGTGGCATGGGAAGCATGAGTTATGTACGCCTTAAATGCTTCCCACAGAGCCGCATGTGAGGAAATAGAGCCCGGACTGGTTTACAAGTAATCCTCTATCATCTTGTACATTTTATTTATTTATTGTTATTTTGTAAGGCACCAACTATGGACACAGTGCCCAAAAGCAAGTTTTAAGTGATAATGTTATTGGCTCATCTGGGTGCCATTTCAAACTGGGTCAAACAATAAAAGTGGCTGAAAATGGCCGACTGGCCTCTGGAGCTGATCACTAACATTATGACAACATGAGTCTCTGTGACAAGGGGCAGTGGTCGGAAAAGATGTCAGAGTCTTCAACTCCACCCAAAAACATAGCAGATAGAAACCACAAATCCATGGCAAAGACATTCGTATACTTCAGTGAAACAACAATACTTTTCTATTCGACTGAATCTCCATGTGTTGATTGAATCCCGGTAGCTCGTCACTCACCCCCACTCAAGCTGCTGCGTCGGGGGTCTAGTGGTCGTACTCATATGATCAACATTGGAATTGGGAATAACACTGGCACATATGATCAGATCATCATCCATCTTGACACAGAATTGGGAGGCATACAGTTTGAACAGCGCTCTTAAAATCTGTCTGTCCACATGTTTTGGACTACGATTCCCTCAATACATCACCATTAACTATGCTGGCTAGGGCTGATGAGAGTTGCAGTTCCCTAATATGAAAGAGTGATCATCGACATTTGGACCATATGTATTTATGAACAGTACTCAGCAAGAACCGCTTGCACTGCGACCAGGGGTGTTGCTAGGTCTGGAAAAGATCTGGGGCTACGCTAATTCCGGGACTTGGGGCTAGCTACCCTTTTGGTTGTAGTCCCTGAGCTTTTATCCGGGGCTACAACCAAAAGACCCGGGACTATAGCCCCGCTAGCTCCCCCCCCTTGCAACGCGTCTAACTGCGACAAACCTACCAATGAGGTAAGATTCAACCCCTGTGCACTGGAAGGCTTAAGAATGAGGCTGAAATAGCAGAACCTTGCATGGTTGCCAGGAGTATGGAGTATAATTCCGATTCCTCTAGCAGTGCCTGGCAAAGTTCTCATGTACACTAGACTACACATGAGTCTCCAGAATCATCACCGCCCTTGCAGCATGACTGTCCAGGTACGCTGCTAACTTCCTGACTTTACTGGAGCTATTGTCACCCAAACATTCCAACATTCAAAAACTATGTAGGTGGCCCCCCACACCCACCCTTCAGCATCACCTATCACCGAGGATCATTAGGCCTGCTGTAAGTGGCTCATTGCATGAAGAATCGACGTGTAAAGGAAACCTGGCCATGCCATTTCATGCCAATAAAAACCCACCATAACCAACACTATTAACCCTAATAAATGTAATTCAACATGTCTACAGTGCATATACAACTAACACCGCAGAGTTTACTGGGAAATTACACATTTAACAAAGCATACATGACATGACAAAGCGTCATTTAGTCAGCCGTGTCTGCCACCCCGGAGGAGTCGGGCAAAGGGACGCAGGATTGGAACATCGAGCGGAGGATGTGAAAAGGATTACTGGATCTTACGTATGCAGAGCTCTCAAGTTTCCCGTGGCCATGTGTGAGAAGGCCATGTCCTGTTTTAGTCTGGAATTCTGGGAGTTGCAGTTTTCGCAATATAGCAGGCGGAGGGAATGGTACTAAAACATTGGGTGGTAGACAGGTGTAGGCGGGCAGTGCAATACACTTTTTCTTATACCTTTTCTTATTGTTAAATACTTACCCAGCCTCTTACCTGTCTCCAGCAAGCTCTGCACACCTGTGCTCCTGATCGCCCAGGATGCACCTCTGTGGGAAATGGATGGGGGCTGGCAAGACAGGGGGTAAGATTCCCCAATCGCCCTAGGAAAGAAACACAAGGTGAAAATAAATATCAACTACACACAAGGAAAGGCCGACAAAGAAATGCTGGGGTACGGTTCCTGTTAGAAGTTGCACACCAGCAGTTTTCTTTTTTTTTTTTTTTATATAACGGGGAATCACAATACACACTATATAAAAACTCTATAACTATCCCCAAGCAGCTGCAGTAAACTAATAAAAGAGTTCCTTAAAGTAAACACGAGTGCTTTAAAAATATAAGAATTTCTTAAAAATATAAAAAAGCAGTTTTTCTAAAATGTACACAAAGAGAGTCTAAGTATTAGTATTGCTGAAGTGAAATGTTTGCTGTCTCTAAACTTGGGCTAGTTATTTAGCCAGTCATTTGGTTTAGCATTGTTCCTAATTGTTTCCCTCACTTTATTCGGATTTAGTCAAAAGTCACGTATAGCTCATGATGCGCTGATGGCTGGTAAACCTCTGTTGGAAATATGAGGAAAAGTTCACACTACCTTCCCTTCTTGAAACACTTTTAGACTCTGTGATCTAATGTAATTTTACGATTGGAAATTATGCACTGATATTTATTGTAATAATATGTTTGAATTAATTTCCCTTTATTCATCAGTTTTAAGTGCTTTTATCTGTTCTTTCTCTCTTTCATTCCTCAGTATCTTTCTTCCATTTTTACTTTTGTTTCCTTTTCTTTTCCTTTTCTCTCTCCTCTGATAATCTGTGATTTTAATTGAAACTGTAATAAATTGAAAGGTTGTTTTATTTTTTTCTCAGCCATAACAATAACAATGCAAAAATATACAAAAAGCGTCCTTTAACAATAAAAAGAGTTATTTAAATTGCACTCTTAACTATAAACAAAAAGCCTTACTTGGGAGACAGCTGGCCAGGGTGGCTTCAAGATCTTTTCTGGTGCAGGTCTGTTGTTCTGATGCTCCTAGGTGGTCAGATGTGCAGGCAGGGAAGCAGCAGTGTATGGGACGCGCCCAAAGTCCATTTCAGCCAGGATGCTTATGCCACGTACAGCCTGGCAACGATTGCAGCCCTGGGGGGCCGCAGTCATTTTCCTCTACCTGGACCATGTCTGCCAGCAGCAGCCCGGGGAGTCTCTGATGCCTGCTAGCATGGGGTGGGACCAGAAATGTTCATGCAATGCTTCCCTTCCTTGGCTGGGTGTGCCACGTACTGCAAGAGCCCTTTGAACTATCCCCGGCCCTGAGGTTAGCCTTGGCATGATCGATGAATCTATCTAGTTATGATTTTTATCTATAGGCCATCAGTTGCCATCCCCTACCCTGAATCTCAGGCACCTCCCACAGTACCCCTGCAGTCCCAGGAGCATGCTTTACGGAAGGAGAAATGAAAGCTGGAAGTAATGGGCAATGGGAACTCTCACTGCATCCTTGTTGAAACATATGCTAATTTCATCACAGGCCTGCACTCCTTCATGAAACAATAGAGAGTTGCCGGGACCTCATCTAAGTTTTCCCGCCTGACCCAGCTGTAAGGGTCCCTGGATACCAGTGGAGGAATGAGTAAGGGTTCCTCTGTCACGTCCATCATAGTGGGGTGATGGTAACAGGACCAGGCTGTCTCTGAGAAGGAACACTTGTAGGTTGGGGATCAGGTGCCCTAAGAGTAGGATTTGGACCCATGAATGTAGGATCCCACAATAGTATCTGGTCTATAAGAGGTTGTGGTAGATTCAAAATGATCACCCTCACTGGCTTTTGGTTAGCATTCTGCTGGTCACACGGCCTTGAAAGCTGGAGGAGTTTTCAGGGACTGAACCAACAAAGGGTCTGAGGGGAAACAACTGCATAACCACATATTTGATAAAGAAACCTGGGCAAAAAATAAAGGTGCTTAGGAAAAGGCTGCAAAAGCTAAAGAGATTGCAATATAGTCCTGAGAGCTATAAAAGAGAGTCTAAGATATTAAATCAAGAATATAAGCACTGGTCATTAGGTCGAAGAATCCTGCGCCTGCAACAAGATGGAGAGATCTAGTTAATAAAAACAATTCTAGAAACTTCTGTTCGGTTCTCAACCAGCTGGAATCTCACCCCAATAATACTCAATGTAATTTGGTGTCAGAGTCCAGGTGGGTTGAATACTTGACAAAAAACTTTGAGAACCCCCAAAGATACCTACAAAGTGCTAACATAGACGCTCCCTGGCACCTGTCTTTTGACGAACAGGACATTGTGGACATAATATCCAAGTCATCTCTCTCTAGAGCAGCTGGCCCAAATTGGCTGACATACCAAGTTTTAAAGAATAATGTGGCTCTATGGTCCAAGTTGCTAAATTGGCTCTTTAAAGACATACTCAGGCGACATATGTTTGCCTCCTCATGGAAGATCGCAATAGTTATTCCATTCTTCAAGGGGGGTGATCAGTTACAACCGGCGAACTATCGCCCAATCGCCCTCCTTGATATTGAAAGCAAAATGTTTATGAAACATGTGTTAAGAGATCTTTCAAAATGGGTAGAAGGTGCACATGCTTTGTCTAGCCATCAAACAGGGTTTAGACAAGGTCTATCTACTGCTCTGAATGGTTTAACATTGAGCCTTATTAGTGGGAATACCAAGGGGAAAAGGAGATCTAGCGCTATACAGGGCTTGGGTGGATCTCTCAAAGGCCTTTGACCAGGTTGACAGGCTCACCTCTGGAAAAAGCTGAAGAGCTGGGGGATCCCTGAGGGCATGCTGTCAATGTTAGTTGAACTACATAGGGATACCACGCTGAAGGGGAGACTCAATGATCAGGAACACTTATCAGAACTCATCAGAGAGGAATGAGACAGGGATGCTTGGGGGCTCCTCTTTTCTTCAACTTGTATCTGGCAGATATGGGCAATTTTCTAGAATCATCAGTGTTGACCAGTCGAGTGATCAATGGGAGGAGGATCCATTGGCTGGCCTACGCTGATGATATTGTTCTGTTGGACAACACAGTAATAGGGTTACAGGGTCTTCTGACCAGATTAGACGAGTATGCCAAGATAAATGGATTGCCTATCAATCCAACAAAATCTAAGACTGTTGTCTTTAGGCAGGCGTGAAAAAATATCCACTACTCTAAATGGGTACTTGAGGGCCAGGCTATTCCAAGGGCTGACAAAATAACCTATTTGGGCTATTTGGTATACGCATCATCAGCAGTAAATAAAGTAGAATTGAAAAATGGATCGGATGTGAATTGGAAAATCCTGCAATTTATTCCCCAAATGAAACAGGTTTCTGCCAAATATTGTACATTCTCGATTCTCCCCCTGATCAAGTATCACGTAGCAAAAGTTATCCCTGTGATCTATTATGGACTAGAGGCCAAATCAATGCTTTGGTCTAGAAACTGGCAAAAATTGGTGGGCCTCACATGGAAGAGAGTGCTTGGATTACCAATGAGTGCACTTATATCTAGCTTCAGATTTGAGCTGGGTTTAAAATCTTTGGGCTCTATTGTAGACCGGAAATGTATGTGCCTCTTTTGCCAGATGGTCACTGTACAGGATCACACGTTATATACACAGTGAGATTAAGGCTCACGTTGAGCACTCCAAATCAAAGATTCTCTCTAACTTGGAGATAAGGGCTAAGGATATCCTTGTAAAAGTGGACATTGATCTTGAAACATTAATCAATAATCCCCTAAAAGTAAAAAGGGCAGTGGAACTGAGTGACTGGATCGCAACAATTGAAAACTCGCGAAACTCAGTCCCCCCAAAATAATTTCTAAAGGTTGATAAGAAATTGGGCAATCTGACGAGATATTTGGTAAAATTCCCTGAGTGGAAGGTCAGAAAAAACGTCCTAAGAATTTGATTGAATCTAATCCACACAGGAGAGGTAATGGACAAATGAAGGCAAGGAGAAGCAGCTCAGAAATTGTGTGAAATTTGTAAAAATTCATCAGATCAAACACTAAAACATCTGCTAGAGTGGCCTTGTTTGGGAGATATGTGGAAAGGAAGGAGGGAATGGAGTCAGATATGTTCTGGGACAGACTGATCTCTGGGCATGAAACAGCATTAACAATAAATGTGGTGGAAGTTTTGGAAAGAAGCAACATTGTCTTCTGAAGCCATTCTCCGCTGGAATTTGTGGATTGTGGTGGACTGCCTAACTTTTCAGAAATTGGGTGCCCAAAATTAGGTCTTTGGGTTGGTCAATCATGAATGAGAAACATTATGAATTATCTAATATCCACACTGTTTAAGAAATGTATAGTGAACATTTGTGGTCACATTGTAAGGAAAAATGTATTGTTTTGTGTTTAGAATCATTTTATCATCATGATGTCTACTTTTAATTTCTATATACCTTTTTTTGTAAAAGGTTCTTGAAACCATATACAAATATAAAAACAAAAAAAAAACAAATGGTATTGGACTTGTCAGTGCGGAGTCACTGCTGTCTAGTCATTGGCCACTTGGGTGATTCCTCTTCTGTCACTACTAGTTCTAGTTCACTTTCATCCCTGAATGGGAGCAAGTGTTTCTAGTGCAAGGACCTGATGGTTCTTGGCTGTCCTTCCTCTTGCATTTGGTAGACAAGGAGCTCTCTTAACTGATGTCCAATGATGATCGGTTATGACTCTCCTAATCTCCTAATTTGTTCAATTTTTTCTTTTCCAGGGTGTGGCTCAATACATGATTTCCTTGATTTCCAGGCTGAAGAGCATGACAATTGACTTTGGTTTACTAGCAGCATTTGGTCCCTTTTACAGTCTTCTCCACGGCAGTCGGTGTAAGCTGATTTGCTTGCTTTAGTTTATGTTTGACCAGCTTCATATATCTGGCATAGTACTCACTGTCTGGTCCATTTGAGAACACTCCAAAACATTGGCCTACAGGCAACTGGGCATCCCCTCTGAACATCAAGTAGTACGGTGTAAACCCAGAGGCATCATTCTTTGTACAGTTGTAAGCATGGGTCAGCATGGTGACTCCACCTAGTCTTCTCCACTGGCCTAGGGGTTCCCTTCATCGCAAAGAAGGTGCAATTCAACCTCTCCACTTGGGCAGCCTTGTGAGGGTGGTACAGAGCCATTCTTGATCCCAACTAGCTCTGGAATATGTTTCATGAGTATCAACTTAAAATCCAGTCCCTGGTTATAATGAATTCTGGCTGGCCAACCATAGTGGACAAAGTATTCCTCCCACAGCATGTGGGAAACTGTAGCAGTGCACTGATCCTTCATGGAGAATGCCTGCAGGTACTGAGTGTAGTAATCTGTCACAAACATGATGTTCTGCACCACTCACCTGTCCATCTCCAAACTGAGAAAGTTGATGCAGATGAGGTCCATGCGCCCAGAGCCCTGGTGATGAAGATATTCTACAGTACGAGCGCATTCTTCCTGGTGACACAGGTGGGCAGTGCTGACAATAGCACTCTATGTCGGCTGAAAGTCTAGGCCAGAAAAACCTTGAGTGGATCAACTGAAAGGTTATATCCAGTGGGCGAAGTGGGCGGGAGCGGTTTGGAGGGGTGCTCCTCTACTTTTTTAAATTAAGTTTTTCTTTTCCTATACTTTTATTTTAAAAAGAAACCATTCTGGAATGATTTCATTGTTAAAGTGTAGGAAGAAGTTGAAACGTGCCCTTCAGTGCACTGCATTGAACATTCCCTTAAATAGCAGGCACATTTGT
Source organism: Ambystoma mexicanum (assembly GCF_040938575.1). Classification (NCBI taxonomy): domain Eukaryota; kingdom Metazoa; phylum Chordata; class Amphibia; order Caudata; family Ambystomatidae; genus Ambystoma; species Ambystoma mexicanum. Next base: position 1,436,160,121 of record NC_090931.1, read on the forward strand.
TTAGGGCTTTGTATTGTGCGTGGGGTGGGGTTGTGGGAAGCGGGGACAGGCCAGCAGGGAACATAGTTCCACCTCTTCTTTTTGTACATTTTGACCACTGGTTCTATCACTGCCATGATGTCCATCCTGGTCGTAAAGTGCATACAATACAGCTTGGCAAAACTGCTGTGGTAACCTGGACGATAGCTCTGTCACCTGCTGAAGACAACTCTTTCCACGAGGTGGATCCAGTTGTATCTTCCGGTGGTGAATGAGGCTTCTGAATTAGGGACTGGGCATTGATGTTAGTGTGCCCATGTCGGTATTGAAGATTGAAGTTGTATGCAGACAATTTGGCAAGCCATCAGTGTCTAGTAGAATCCAGCTTTGACATTTTCAACACATACGTCGGGGGGGTCATTGTACGTCCTCACTGTAAAAGTGGCTCTGTAGAGATAATCCTTGAACTTCTTTGTGATGGCCTACTTTAATGCCAGAAATTCCAAATAGTGGATTGGGTAGTTACTTCCTGCTATGTGCAGGACTTGGTTGGTGAAAGAGACCAGTCTCATCTCACTGTTGGTCTCCTGATAAAGGAGAGTTCCCAATCCCTCTAGACTCGTGTCCATGTGCAAGATGTACAGCAAATGAGCATCTGCGTAAGCATAAGCATGGATTGGTGCTGTGGTGAGGGTCTGCTGGCGCTCTTCAAAGGCCTATTGGCATTGGTAAGTCTACCCCTCACCAAAGGGCTCCTATTGATGGCATAAATGGTACAAATCGTATAAATGGTACGCAGAGCTGGTGGTAGTCCTTTGGCTCCTCTGGGTAGGCAGGTATACCTTGGTGAGGTCCACAAGTCATTGGGCGATGTTGGCATATCCTGCGATGAACCTCCGGTAGTAGTTACATAATCCCAGGAAACACGCAACTCCTTCAGGGCCTGAGGTCTTGGTCAAGTGGGGAGGGCATCCATCTTTGCCCGATCCACTGTGATGCTATCCACGGAGACAATGGGCCTCATTATGAGGAAGGCGGCCACAAAATGAATGGTGCCAGTAAGGGACCGCCACCGTTCATTCCAGGCTGCCCTATTACGAGGTCTGCAGCGGGTCTCGCTAAGGACGTATGGTCAGACCAGGCGTCCTTAACGGGAACCACTAGCAGACCAGGATGCTAACAACGGGCCCGTCATTAACGGGCCCGTTGTTAGCATCGTCCCCATTTCCATAGAGCCCTATGGGGGCTCAAATAGGAATGGGGATGTACCGGGTCCGGGTCCCACAAAAGGGAATTACCGGGCCCTCCAAGGTCGGAATGGCCCGGTAAGTCCCCTTTTGCGGGACTTGGACCCGGTACCCAGTTTGGGGGTACCCATGCTGCTAAAAGTGGCATGGCTACCTCCAAACTTGTAATGAGGCCCAATGTGTCTGATGTATTTGAAACTAATCCAGAAAATCAGGCTCCAGCAACATTATGAACCTCCTCTTGTGTTCCTCCTGGGTCCCGCCATACACAATGAAGTCATCCAAGTAAACCAGTACCTCCAGTAGGTACTGAACGTCTTCTGTATAAGGCACTGAAATAGTCACTGGTGCATCGGAAATCCCTTGTGGCATCCCCTCAAACTGATAGATTCTGAGCGGGTAGATGAAAGCTGTCTTCTCATGATCAGCCAGATGCATTAGGATTTGGTAGTAGCCATTCCACAAGTCCAGGAATGAAACCACACACTCCCTGTCAGGCAGTCTAATGCCTCGTCCAACTGGGTCATGATATTCTGGTCCAAAATTGTGCATTTGTCAAATTGACAATAGTCATTGCATATCCCGACAGCCCTGTTCTTCTTGAAGATGGGAGACATGTAGGGGCTCCTGTACTACTGGATGATCCCTCCCTGTAGAAGAACGTCAGGTGGTGGCATACATCCTTCACATCTACAGGGGCCAGGCGTCGTGATCGCTCCATGAAGGGTGTTTCGTTGATCACACAGATCCGATGATTCACTCTACTTTCTGATGTCCCAGTGGCTGATGGAGAAAACCTCGGAGCATGGGGCAGAGGACTACGCTGTTCCCTCAGATGGTCCTTGTCCCTTTCCAAGATCAGTGAGTTTCCAAAGTGCAGGATCTTCATATCTAGTACTGTACCTGATGGGTAGGTGGCAACACTTGCTGGCGTTACAAAAGTGGGCAGGTGGAAGTGTGCTATGATGGTGCATCCTGGTAACTGGATGGTTCAATTGGTCAAATTTATGACCAACACCTTGATGGTCTTCAGGTCTGTTCCATCTGTCATCACCAGGGTCCTCTGTGCCAGTAAACCCCCTGAGAGCTTCCTATGCTCTGATGCCTCTATCTTCAGACTTCTTGGGCATTGCTTGGTCATGCAGACCTGCTGTTTTCTGTCTTTACTTGGTTGGCGCATAGTAATCTTGAGAATTCAGATGCTCCGCTTCTTGGTCCTTATTGGCATTTCCCACCATTGCGTGTGTTTGAGTGTTCAAGGCCTGGAACCCCTCTGTGACTTGGATATCATCTAGTGAGTTCTTGCACATTTGGAAGGTGTGGCCCTCCTGCCACACCTGTGGCAGAACTGCCATGGTTGGAGTGGTGAGGTTCACTGTTGGTACTCTTGGGGCTACGGTGGCTCTTGATCACACTGAAAGAGCTGGTGTTCCCTATCCTGGGATGGCATTGCAGAGCCTCTTCCACACTCTGGTAGCCTGGATGTCACTAAAGGTGGTTTCTGGGCCGGTGCCCTCTGCAACTGCATTGCCTGGATGGTCTGGCACAATTCCTCCACTTGATATGTCAGGTCATACTCTGGGTCTGTATACATTTACAACAGTTGGCTGTATAGAATATACACTGTGACCTCCATGTCACCTTACAGAGTACACACCTCCAGGACTACTTCACCAAAAGAAAGTGGTTTTTGAGTGCGTTCTCAAAATTGCGGCTGCATAAGCATCAGCAGCATTGATCTTGCTCTGTAGGGGACATGTTACAGCCTGATCAGATTCAGGCTTTTTGGCTCAACTCCCTTCTGCTTGAATGGCAGGTGAAGAATCGCCTCAGTCCTGGCCAGATGTTCTGAGATCCTCTTACCCAGTTGGAGGTTGGTGGCAAGTACTTTACCATTAATTCTGGCATGGATTCTTTGGCTCCACAGACTCCAACCACAGACAACATGATATCCTTTGATTTCGGGCCTGGATGCTGTTAGATATATTTTCTGAAGAAGTTATGCCTAATTCTGTGGTAGCTTATTATGGTGGTAGATAGTGGTATTTATTGTAGCATAGCACCTCTTGGGTTACTCCCCTTTTATAATGCTGTCACTCTCCTCAGAATATACTCTAACAAATGTCTTATTTCATCCCGGGTTTTTTGTAATATCAGATACTGGACTTATTACACTTTGATAGGGCGGTAAATTTACTGTTCAGCAACTTATTTACGATGTTGAAAAATGCCCTCATGGCATATCTGCACAGCTGTAAACATGCAAAATGAAATACTGCACACTCGCTCACTTTCTAACTATAGAATTCCCATCAAATCATTCCCATGAAAGTATTCACTATCGCGCACTAGTCTGCGTGTGCAGATTAAATAGAATAGCCAAAGGCCACAAAATGCATCAGAACACAAAGTAATTTTTATACTGTGTCTTTATCATGACAGATACATTTACCAATTACACGTGGTAACAGCTATGCGTGGAATACATTTGCCAGTGCGAACATGGAAAAAAAAAACAATTGCAAAAAGCACATCTCAAGAATATAATGAACTGTAATCAGCCCTAGCAATCCGATCTTGGGTTAAAGGACTTGGCAGAAGTTATGCTTTGTGAATATCCAACTATAAAACATTACTTCTAAATTCAGAACTGCATGCACTTTTAACACTGAAACATTACAGATGAAATGACCCCCTGCTGACTGACTGTCGTGCAGGCAAATCCATCATGGCCTCACTTAGAACCATCATTACCTATAAATTGATGAGATTCCGTGCACTGCCTACTGTGGAAGACCCCTCTCACTTGGCTTGCCACTGATAAGGGCTGTCACGATCCTAGCAGCTGCCAGCACGGCCTCAGCCCAGCTCCTGGATATGACCTGGATGACAGAGAATCCCTGCTTCCCAAGTCACTCCTGCACATCTGCCTGCAAGTCTCAACTCACACCCTCTCCCAGCTTCTTTTATAACCTCTTGCTGTCATTCAAGAACAACCCTTCCCTTTGCTTAGCTCATGTCACCTCATCCGTTCAGCCCAGTATTTTCCCTTCGAAAACGACAGTTCTGCTAACTGCAAACATAACACTGCTCCCTGTACACAATGGTGTTTTTCAAAAGAGCACATTCCATCTTTGCAGCTCATGTCATGCTGAATGAAATCACACAGCTGATAACTGCTTGCAGGTTTAACGTCATTGCATAAGATCACTTTACCAAACTCATTTTGAGGTTATTTCATCGGCACCCATTTGCACTAATTTGTTAATGACATGTTTAATATTACTGGTAAGGGATTGTTAGTTCATATTAGTACTTAGATATAGGGCAAGCAAGACGGATGAAATGTTACCCTGATCTATAGCATTTTTAAAACATGTGCTCACTGCAGGAATATGTGCATTTCATTTACGGTGCACGCCAGCCATTTATGATTATTGTATTTCTACATGAACCCCCTACCACTACATCTGCACCTCACAGCCCCCAGTTATCTCTACATACATATCCCTACAATGCTTGGCATGGAACATCTGGATGACTCTCATTGCTGGAAATTGCCGATTCTCAATTATGCATGGCTGCTTCTCCCAGTCAGGAGCTCTCCAGTCATGAATAATCTGGTTGGTCTTCCCAGTTATGGCACTCTTCTTCACCAACTGGGGAAGGTTTCTCCCCTAAGAAGGGTCTCAGGCCGACATAGACCCCATGCTCTGAAGAGGTGGCAATGGTTGCATGCATCATGTCCTTGAATGCATCCACCAAGAGGAAACAATGAGTCTGGCAGCTCTATCCTGGGGCGTAGAACTGGCACGCTAGGCCCAGAGGAACGATGGGTTCTTGCCGGTACAGCCATGATGGTACCTACACCAGGAGCTGTGGGATGGCTGGGCACATCGCTGGGCAAGGTAGGACTTGGGCTAGGAGAAGATGGTGGGCTAGCCTGCAATCCTGTCTAAGTGTGTAAGTCCCAAAGAGGATAGGACGCTGTTGGGTCTCCCCCATGAATGGCAAGGGGCAATGTCTCAGAGGGTCGACTTCTCTGAGGCCATAGCAGACCAGGATACTGGTGCCAGCCAGCCCAGGACTTTATTTGGGTTCTTGACCAGGATGGTGAGGGACTCGAGGGACTCAGTCAACTTAAGCACCGGATGGTGGGGTGTGCTCCATGGGACAGCACCTATTATGAAGCAATGTTCAGGCTTAACCCTCTCACCCTCAATTTAGTTTATTACCTGAAGCCAATCCATGAGGAGGGTGCCTGGCGGTCAGGTGTAATGGAAAATCCAGTACAAATCACAAACAATGATTATATGTAGAAATCACCCTATCCACAAATGTGCACAAAGGGCCCCATTATGAGTTTGGTGGTATACAGCAGTAATTCCGCAGAGGCAGAATTACCACTATCGCCATGGTGTCTGACGGAATTACTGGCATTTTACAAGTTGGCGGGGGAACGCACACACCATTGGCGGCAACGTTAATTCAGTATGGTAGAATTATCGAGAAAAATCAGTCCCTGACGGTAGCGCTGTACATTCAGCGTTAATTCCACTGTCACCTGTGGAAATTGTGTCAGCGCCGGAACGGAGAGCACAGCAGCAGCCTTTTTGAAAAACACAATCCACTCTGAATCCCCCACATCCTGTAGCCATCCAGCGCCAGAAGGAAGTGAAATCATGACCCACCTTAAAGGCTAAGGGAAGGTGCCCAATCTACGCCTGAGGAAGTAGAAGTACAGTGAGGCCAAGCTGCAGTTCCTCACTGATGAGGTGGAGGCCCATGCTGACGAGCTATATGGCTCTTGGTATCGCAAAACATCATAGCAAAACATCAGGGCAGAGGAAAGCAGCAATCTGGCCAGGCATCCATGACTAGATCATGGTTGCCTGGACACAGGAGGTGGCACTGTGGACCCCCTTGTCCTGATCTCGTGGGAGGCGAAGGCCAGCTCCATCCTCCACATGTAGGGGATCGAAGGGATTGGCAGCGTGGAGGCAGGAGCATCAAGCCAAGGGGATGCAGTAAGTCTATCAGTCCCCACTCCCATGTGAATGCACTGGCCAAAAGCATGCGTCCCCCAGCAAAGATGAGAACAAAGGGCAGGGGATTGGGAAAGCACATGGCAAACTCAGTTCCAAGCTACAGTGACGCCACACATGTGCCAAGGATTTTGGGGAAATGTAGTAATGCACATGCACCGTTCGGGAAGTGTGCATGTGAAGCCATGGAACCATGAGAAGCACCCAGGCATGCTGTGACAGTCCATGTTGCTAAGTGCCACCAGCTCCACCACAACAACAAGCAACATTGGCAGGCCAACAGGGAATGTGCAGATGCATGCTACGTGTACACTCTCAACAGGCATTACTCCCACCTAGCACTAGCTGTACTCATTGGCCTGAAATCACCCATGGCCATCATACAAAATATGCGTAGTATGAACGAACTGCGTGTTGTCTGAGTGTCTTGCTATCCCACTTACAGGTATGAAAGATGAGTGACAGCATGCCATTATCCACCCAACAGCTACACATCCCACTGATGTTGATGAATCCTGGCCCTCCACTGCTGGCAGTGCATCTACCTCCACACTTGCATGGGCCGGACATGAGAGCAGCGGGAGGAAGTATGGGAGGAAGGCAGCAAGGCCACAGGTGTACATCACTATGCCACATGTGGCAGGCGTGGTGGTACCCACAGTTCCCACATTGCTGACCAGTGGCCCCTCCGTCAGCCATACAGGAGGCACAGCACATGCCGAGGAAGGTGCTGGGTTGGCTACACCACAGCCAGCCCTGGTGGAGTTTCCAAAGAGTGCCAAGATAATTCCTGCACCCAACCATCAGCCCCTTGAGACTCTCTCGTCATCTGTGTGGGATAGGCCACACCAGTGCCAGTTAGGAGTGTACACAGACAGCAATGGCTCACCAGATGAGGAGGATGAGAAGGAAGACACAGGATTCCAGTCGCACTGTTTCAGCCTCATCCCTCCCCAAAGCCCACTGCCAGTGTCAAAGCACACACTGGCAGCAATATGGAAGAGGCTCGATGCAATTGAGCAGTGCCAATCGACCATGGAAAACCTTGCAGGCCAGCAAGTTCAGCATCTTCAGGCGATGAGGGACTGCCTCCAGAGAACCTACAGAAGGACTGCTCGATCCCTCTGCCAGACCACTGCTGCCATCACCACAGTAAGGCAGAGGATGAGGGACCACACTGAGGGCATGTTGACCTTTGCTGAATCCCTTAACTCATGCTGGCAGCTGTCCAAGCTGCACATCCGGGGCCAGAAGTCAGAGGCCCCCACCTCCATCACCCCAAAAGTAACATTGCACAGCACCTTTTGTACATAGTCACAAGGATGGTGGGTGGGGAGGGTGCGTAGGGGTTGGTGTGTGGGAGAGGGGGGAGGTGTCTGGGAGGGGTGTGTTGGGGATTGTGTGTTGGGGAGGGGAGGTGGGCGCAGTGCAGTGCATGTTTTGGGGATGGTGTGCTGTGGAGGGCAGAGTTGGGTGGGAGGTGTTGAGATGGTATTTTTCATACTTGTTTATAACATTCTGGATCACCTGAAGCAATGGGAGGACATTCATTCTTATGTGATTGAGATTTATCGAATGTGTGGTTATGTACAAAGGTGAGCAGCATGTGATTATCAGTGTGATCACAATCAATTGTCTATTAGTTATTGCCGCACCAGATGATCATCCCTAACCGCCTCCCACTCACTGTGTGGCAGCACTGCACCTGCACGTAACGAATCATGTTCTGTTTTGTTACCTGCAGTAGCCGTGGTAGATGGGGGTATCCAGAGTCACCTGCAAGGGCAAAGGTAATGGGTGTCAGCCACAGAGCATTGAGGATGTGTTCCCTTTTCAAAAGACATGTTGATGAATACTCTGTTCATCCATGGTTTCAACATTGCTGCACAACATGGTTTTCTGTACCAGTTATTGATTGTAGTGTTGTATGCTACGGGAGTGCATTTACATGGCTGTGTTACACCGTGCACACAGCTCTCAACCAGCATTGTCAACCTCATGGCCTGTGAATGGCATTGCAGGATGCATGTTGCTTGTGTTCGGTCTGTGTGCTGCTATCATGCATGTGCCCTGATGGATGATAGGTTGTTCTTGTGCATGTTTGCGGTTTCTGCTTTCCTTCCATTATAGCTTTACATACATGCTTACCAGATTACATGCAATCACTGTCTGCCAGTGTTGCATTGTATTTGTGCAGTGTTGAACTGTGAATTTGGATGTGTATTTCTGTGTTCCCTTTCATTGTGGTTCCCACAGTCCTCTTTGTGTGCATTGTGTACATGCTGGGGCAATATGCATCACTGACATACTACTGTATGGTCCTGCATGAACTAGTCCTATGGGTTGGTGGAGTGAGAGGACATGCCCTCCATTAACAGCTCCTTGCACCCCATTTTCACATTGCATTTCCCTTGTGCTGAAAGATTACTTTGTGTGATGGCACTTGTACTCACCCAGTATCGATGTCCATTGGCCTCTGTGGCTCTCCATGTTTGCAGGCAGTGTGCTGTTCCGCATGACCATGGCATCGTGGGTGGAACCAGGGAAGTGGGCACAGCAGTGCGTGATTACGTAGACAGCATCGAAGGTGACCTGGGCATTCATGGAGTGATACTGCTTCCTGTTGCAGTATACCTCTTTGGATGCTTTAGGGCCACCTACACCAGAGGGTGCAGTCTAGAGCGGCGATTGCATAGGGCAGGTGTGCTGCTGCGTACAAAAGTACATTTTTTACATTTGTCTGTGGCAGAGTGGTGGGCAGCGAGATATGCCCGGGAAGCATGGCGCAGGAGGCCTTTGTGCACAGGCACAAGCATATGTGAATACGTGGCCTGGGACAGGCTGTGCAGCATGCCCATAGTAGGATGATTGGTGTCAGTGTCAAGGAAGTATTGGACCGGTACGAGCTGCAGCAGCGGTGGTAAGGCAGTTCTGATGTTGAACCTGCTCTGTATGTCATCATGGATCAGGCTCAGTGGTGTGAAGGCATCTTGGAGTAAGACACAGACAACAGATTCTGAATTGACAAGAAAACGTAATTAACTTAAAAGTCAGTATGGAAAAACGCTTATTTTGCCCTATATTATAATGGATTTTCCCAACGAAACCAAACTTAGGAAAGTTAAAGTTCAAGAGTCTCTGTACGTCCAAAGCCAATACTTGTCCTCACAACAAATCTATGCAATGAGTAGGGATGTCAGCAACCAACAAAACTGTGTTCAACACAACGTTTGTAGCTTGGTCCAGCTCACAGATTTCTTTCAGTTCTCTCCCCCAAGTATAAAGTAGTTCCAACAAAAGCCTCAGGATTTCCTTAAGATCATTATGATATAATGTTAACCAATACTGAAGATTCCCTTCCCCAAGTTTCAAAACAAAGTTCATCTCCAAAATTCCATTCACTTTGGAATCCAATATATATTGGGTTCACTTATCTTGCTGAGGTTCTGTTAACTTTAAAGTTCAATATGTCTTGGTTTCTTTGGTTCAAAGCTTTGTTGACTTCTAGATTCAACATTTGTGACTTTTGCTTGCATTGACTGTTTCATTCAATTTGAGCTTGGCACATGATGGGTTTATTTGCATTTTAAAGCTCCATTCATTTACAATCTTCATAGGTAACAGTTTTCTTTCAGTTTGATATTCAATAAGTAAGAAGAAATGTTTGGTAAACTTTTCATTCGGTTCGGCATTCAATAAGTGTTAAAGGCCTTTCTACAATTTACCTTGTTGTTCTATATCTTTATAGAATGGCTTTAAAAGCATGCCCAGCACTCAGAGACTTTCACAATAACTATAAAAGTTTTCATTCAGTTCATTTTGTTGTTATAAGTTGTTGTAGATTGCCTTTGTAATGTGCCCAGCAATCTGAGACTTTCAAAAAGGTGCCTTCATGTACACGCAATCACTCTGCTACAAAGTATACTCAATTGTTCAATAGTTAATGAGTATTCAGATCAGAGCTCTGCGAAAACGTGTTTCATCATGCACGCAACCACTCCAATACAATGTAACCCTCTGTGTAAATTCAAATACTCGCATACCGGGTTTCCTCTCTCAGAGAAACAGACTGGTTGCTTCTTTTGGATTTCTCGCATCACAGATCTCTCAGCCTTCTGTTATCTGCCTCAGGACTCCACTTCCTGCCCATCAAGCACTCATGGGTCTGCTGATGACCCCAGCAGAACAAGCACTGTGAACACCAGAAAAAGGGGCAGCCTCCCGGCATGGCTCCCCTTTCAGTGTTCATTCAGTTTCCGTGAAGCCCCAGGTCCTGGGCTGCACTCCTTTGAACCATTGGTGTTCTGCACACATACTGATCCCTGCTGCTTCTCTTGACCTCTCTGATGCTGTGTCATGATGCCTACCCGGATGCATCCGGATCCTGTCCATAAGCCCTGGGAGCAGGCATCCAGATACTCATTAAAACCCCAACAGCCCCGGCTGGGGCTGTTTCGATTCAGTCCAGGCTCATCATAGAAATCATCCACAGGCGCCAGGCTCATAGACTTACCTTATGCAGACCATTCTGCAAATGAGTCCAAGCCAACTTGAGGCCTGCATGGGACTATTTTATTACAGGGACTATTTTTTACTCGGGTGTGGTTCTGGGGAACTTCTTACCTGGGACTACTTTGCAGGCTATTTAAACCACGCCCGAACAGCAGCTCATGCTTCGTGTTATTCTGCATCCAGCAGCGTAACGCTCACCGTGTCTGCAAGTCAGCATCCATCCTTCTGCCAAGCCCGCCTCGAACCCGGAGCTCCTAGACAAAAGGAAAAGAAAGGAGAAGAGGTTAGATCACGGACATTATTTGATTCCTTACCTGATTCCGGACCCAGCACATCTCCGAGCCTGGAAAGGACATTATTTCAGCACACGTCGCTTCGCCAGCAGTAGCGCCGCGTTATACTCACGAGTCCACTGCATCTTTCAACTCGGCTCTGCCTCCATCATTTTCTTTGTCGAAACCCAGCACCTGGGGGGAAAACAAAAGGAATAACAATGTGAGCCGAGAAAACCGACAAAGACAATCTCTGCCACCATAGGCTTACCTGCTTTACCACCGGAGGTATTATCCTTTAATTCGCCGCCTCTTTCTATGCCGCACCTATAAAGGGAGAGAAAACAGCAAGTTAAACTCATGCAACTTTTACCGGACAGTGTTTGGTAATACAGACTCTTACCTGAAAGCCATCAGCTGCCTCCAGGCAATATTCTTTTGAACCCAGCTGCAACCTAACGAGGGAATGGAACAAGAGTGAACATCGGACATATTGAACTCTTTGAACTTTATAGACACTGAAGTTAATATTCCTCCGGAACTCCTCCAGTACCTTCAAACCAGTGAAGTAACTGGTATCTACGCGCCCCTGCATGCCATGCAGGATGGAGAGCTCATCATTTAAAAACATAAGGTGATGTTACCAAAAGGGGATATTGGAAGTGATTAGTGGGGAGAACGAGAACAGTTGGGGGGGCCATCACTAAAGTCCACGGGTGGCTAAATCCCTTTCTCCACTTGCAGGAGAATACTTCTACGAGTCCAGCAGACAAGATTAGGCGGGCCAGTCCAGACTGTCATCTCTTCACTACGCATCAAGTTGGTGGAGACCGCAGCTGTCCGGGTCCGATCGACGCCCCTGTGGGAACCAGGTGAGCGTAACATGCTGCTTCTCTCCTTGACATTTTTTTTGTTGGTGATTTGTATACACTTGCAGCCCTTTAACAGGCTGCAGGTGCAAATGTACAATTGGCCCTGCCTGACCATCATTAAGGGTACATGCCTGATCTCTACAACTCTCAGCATGCTTCTTCCTCATCCCAGTACCACAGTGTTGAAAACACATAATCTTCATTATTCTCGGTTGCCTCTTCTTCGTCTCAGTACTTGTGCTAGTTATATATGAGGAAGTCAGGGGAGTTGACTCATAATAACCCATGAAGGAGGGGGAAGGGTTGGGTTGGTTGTCAAAGGGAAAGAGGTATACCATGTCTCTCCCAAGGGCATCCCATTCCTAGTCCCCCAAGACCCTCCACCCAGGTGATCCTCCCTCACTTGTCCACCCCAGGGTCAGGATCCCAGGGCGATGGCTTTACCCCGGCCACCTGCAGAGGTGGTCCATGAGGAATGGGAGTGAGAATACCCTTTTGTTTCTCACAGTGACTCAACAGTGGACTCCCCGTAGACTTGGTAAAGAGTAATCAGGTGGGTGTCAGTTAATGTCAAGGGTGGGGGCCTGACCCAGGGAAGGTGCACTCGTCTTGCATGGCTTCTCCTTCTACTCCTCCTTTCTGCGCCCTGTGCCCTCTGCTGCTTTTCCCGCCTATGGAGCAGGAGGAGTTGCTTGTCCCAGTTCTCAACAAATAGTGGCATCATGGTGTTGGTAAGTGTATTTGGGTCAGGTGCAGGCCTTTTGTAGTCTTTCAGGGTGGATTGGGTGCACCTGTCACTTGTGTTTCATCACCTGTATGCATTTGCCTCCTTTTAGCTGGAGATAACTGCACTGTGTTTTTGCTGGAATTGCTGCCCATTTTCAGCATTGTTTTGGCAGTATTTTAAAATCTAAGGTGGTGGAAATAACATTTAGCATCTCAGCAGTAATTCCGCCTACACAGTTAGCCTCGGTGCAAATTCCACCAGAAGTTGGCAGTAATTCCACCGTCGCTAATTCCGCTATGGCAAATTCTGCTGGCGGAATCAGTGCTGACTCCTTATTAAGCGGTATGGTAAAAAGTGGTGGTAATTCCATTACTGCCTTTTTTTACCATATACCGCGGAACTCATAATAAGGCTCAAAATAACATCTTTACAAAATACCTAAACCATACAGTAGTAATAGGTACACTAATGCTAGGAAGGGAAGGTGATGGGTAAGTGGGCATAGTAGGTATAAGCACACGAAAAGATGATCTCAGCAGTGCCTCCAAAAAACGTAGCGAAGGGATAGTCCTAACGGACACGGTGTGAGAAAGGTTTAGGCAGGCACAGCAATGCACTGTTTCATACACCTTTTCTTACTGTTAAATACTTAACCTGCTTCTTACCGATCTCCAGCAACCTGCGCTTACCTGAGCTCTCGTCTGGATCACCTTGAGTGCGCCTCTGTGAGGGACAGACGTGGGTGGGAAAGGCAATGGTTAGATATCCCCAAACCCTCTAGGAAGGGAACAGGACCCTTTAATTGTTGTTTGTGATACATAGATACTTCCTTTTACCCTAGTACACCAACAGTTTTTTGTAGCTTTTTATATAACAGAGCAGGGAATCGTAATAGGCACAATATACAAACTCTTTAACTATCCATACGCAACTGCAGTAAACTAACAGAAGACTTCCTTAAAGCTAAAACGAGTGCTTTAAAAATATAAAGAGTTCTTTAAAAATATGAATTAAACTATATACTAAAAGCTTTACTTTGGAGACAGCCGGGCAGTGCTGTCTCAAGTTCCTTTCTGCGGCAGGTCTGTTGTTTTGACCAGTGGTGGAAATGGACGGGAACGGTTGGGAACGGTGCTCCTCTACTTTTTTGTATTACATTTTACCATTCCTATACTTTTATTTTAAAAAGAAACCGTTCCAGAATGGTTTCGTTTTTAAAATAAAAATGTAGAAAGAAGTTGAAACTTGCACTTCAGTGCAGTGCACTGAACATTCCCTTAAACAGCAGGTGCATTGGTTTGGGTGTTTGTATCTCACGTGAGAGGGGGCGTGGTGGTGATGGGGTTTGTGGAGAGCGGGGGCAGGCCAGCAGGGAACATACTTCCAATACTTCTTTTTGTACCCTTCGACCACTGGTTCTGATGCTCCTGGGTGGCTAGCTGTGCGGGAAGGGCAGTAGCCGTGTTGGAGGCCCTCAAAATCCCTTTCTGCCGGGCTTGGTATGCCAGGGGCAGCCCGGCGTTGATTGCCGTCAGGATGGATAAATACTCTATTATACCCATAGCACAATTCATTTTCCTCTCTAGCACATTTAAATGCTAAGCAGATCATTTTTAAAATCCCTGTAAATTGGATGCAAACAGGTCCCCTCCAGGCAATCTTTTTCATTTGCCCTCTGGAGTGCAAATCAAAGGTGTAAAAGCAGGTTTAATCACCTATACGCCTTTGCTTTCAGAGTGCAAATAGAGTGCAAATAGAGTAAGTGCTGCCTGCCATTTAAGCATGGCAGGCAGCAGTTACAACGGCTTTCTATGGAATCTGCCTATGCTCGTGTGAAAACAGGCATATCCCATAGGAATCCACAGCTCTTACTCCAGAATGAACATGCCATGCTGGCGTAAATGCTGTCGTGTTTGTGTCATGGAGAGTATAGTGGTGGCGGAAAAGGTTTTTCTCGTCTAGGGTATAAAATTGAAGCATAATGTGGTATGGAGGAAAACCCATGCGTTAAATGTTTATACATACATTTTACACATGGATTTTACTGTAATCCACAGAGAAAATGTGATTCTAAGTCTCCTATCCTACACTTTAGTAGCCGAGGTATGATGAGTCGAGGAGAGTCACCAGCCTTGGACTTCTTAGTTAAAGCATGGTGTGCTCTCCCTATGGTGAACTGCAGGGAGACTGTAGGATTAGCCAGGATTTTCTTTAAAAGGTATTCTGCAAACAGTCCTATGTTTCTCTCAATAGAATTTTCAGGCACCCTGGTGATGGGTAGGTTATTGCGGCGTGGCCTGGGCTCTAAGTTGTTGCATTCATCTTGCTAAGATAGACATCTTACAACAAAGTAATGAGGTGGTGGCAAGCCCTGAGATGTCATCTTCTGATGCACACATTCTGCTTTCATCTTCTGTTATCTTTCACTCTCCTTTAAGAACTTAGTTTTCAGGGAGCTGGCATTGGCAGAAAAACCCTCCAACTTAGCATTGAGGGAGCAGATCCTCTCTGCATACCTGGAAAAATCTGTTGCAGTCCGGAATTAGGAGAAGGCACCACCTGCACAGGCAGTGCTGTAGCATCCTTCTCGGCCACACTTTGGGGGACAGTTTTGTGGTCATCGTGCCCATGTTCTCCATCAGGCCTTATTTCCTAGCACCTCTGATAATCCCCAAGAGAAATGTAGTCACCTCAGAAGGCGCCCAGGAACTGAGCACTGGTAGAGCAGAAGGAGGTTGAAATAAGGAAACCGAGAATACACCCACACTTATCAGTCACAGGAAGACCCAATACGGCTAGAACCTGGGTTATAGTATTTAGAGTACTCTGCGGATAGGACTACTTATGCAAAGGGATGTTCTTGAGGAGGGCAGCGCCATTTGAGCCACACTACAAATGCATCCCTTGTGACAAACCCACACCAGGGGTACACCTGCACAGCTGTGTGCAGGAGGGAAGGGTCAACAGGAGCAGCACCCACAGTGAGTCACTGGAGGCACAGTGAAGGTGGTTCACCAATTCAGCCTGCTGCTGTAGTGATGAGGCGCGCACTACTTGCCACTGGTATGGTGACTACAGATCATCATGGACTATGCTGGCAACCCAGCATGAGGGATCCAAACAGCCACCATTCATCTAATGGCCACAGTGTCCACATGGGGGCTGCCCCAATAGTACAGGGGAAAGTTAGTCAATTTCCCCATATTCAGCAAACTGTGGTGTCCCAGCATCCACCTGCAGAAGCCAGTCAATGGTATGGGAGACACCATGCAGGGCAGCCACAGGTGCACCTGCTTCAGGAGACGCCTTCCCCTCAGGGCGTGCACACCAGGGATGACAGGCTGCACAGGCCCCATGCCTTCATGACAGAATGAAGAGGCAGAGCAAGGCCAGCAGATCCAGGCCCCTTCATTTAGGAGGACAAAAAGAAAGTGCTGGGTGGATCACTTGCATTGACGCTGCACTCTCGCCTCACAGCCAGTACGCCATGAAGTCCACCTCTCACACCCATAGCTCAAGAGATCCAAGATGAGAAGTAGTGCCACACACGTAGAGCAGGAGTAGGTGGGGACCACTGTGCTCTAATGACCCACACCCTGACCAGTACTACAGCGGCCAGCGTCATCCATCCTCCGTCATCCACCAAAGTGAAGGACAACAGTAGAAGCAGAATCACACAGTGGCATAGTCCAGTATAAGGTCCACCATCTGTGGAAGGATACTTAGTAACTGTGCATCCTATTGAAAGCAGCCATCTTAATGTCTGCTCATAAGTTTACCCAGCATAGACCTTGCTTAACCCCTCCAAGAAAGCCTTCATCCCAGAAAGGTGGACTTCCTAGAAGTTGAAATGGCTGTTGAATGGCGGAAAATTGCAAGCAAGAGTTTGCCAAATAAACACGATAACATGATCACTTCTGTTTGATGGGCAGCATGTAAATGACCTGTCTCCAGATGCTCCAGGTACATTTCATCCTTTTATGAGCAGTGGATTCTCTGGTGGGGAACATTTTCCCTTGCCTCAACATGTTCATGCAGTTTTGCGCAGAGGAGTCTTTATTGGCGGAATTCGTGCATAGGATCAGCCGTGGTAGGCTATGCTGATAAATGCTGCAATCCAGCATTGGATAAGAGACCTGGGCTCTGGACGCTGCGACAAGTGCACAAGGTCCAGGTGCCACCATCGAGGAGGACACGCCAGAGGTTTGAGCATCATGGTCGCTTTGGATGGCTACCATTTGCTGAGCACTTCCAGGAGGGGGAGACATGCGCAGAACAACTTTGAGAAACTCCTGTGGCCAATTAAGAAAAATGTCAATTTCTTCGGACCCTTTCAATAGGAACCTGGACATGAAGTCCTGTCATTTTAGGGTCGCAATTATATAAAGATGTCGGAGTTTCCAATGGGCAAACGTGTCTTCCCATTGCTTCGTTCTTTAGGGAATATTTTTGATCTGCTGTGAAAGTTATGCTGAGGGCTTCTGTCTCTTCCGTATGAACCCCTTGGCAGGTGCTTTAATGTGAGCATTACATCCTGAGCAATGGCCAATGGCAGATCTTATGGGCTTCTTTGGTCATGGGTCTGGGACTGGTTTCTCTGGGTTTTTGGAGGAAAAACGTAGTCTCTCTAGTGAGAGTCTTGATTGGTAGAGTCTGACACTACTAAGAGAAGAGAAGGCCCGAGGGTAAGATGGTCTGCCCCAAGCGATATAATACACATGTTAAGGCTATTCTTTCAAGGTCCACGTGCCCTGTGTTAATAGATGGACATGTGAGCGCCTCAAACCTGCACAGAAGTATCTGTGATGAGAGACATGTCCAGAAGATGCTTTAGAAGAACAAATCTTGTCGCAGGTTCTTCCTCCTGCGCCAGTGCAATGACATCCCGGCTGCTGCTGACAGCATCCACGCTGCATGTGTCCGTCCATTGGTACCCTTGGGTCTCCAGCCCAGGGCTCGCGTGCATGAGGAAACATGAGGTCATGCATGAGATCCCCACTCAATAAATACCCTAATAATGATAATAATAATATGAATAAAAGATGCTATCGAGATCAAGGAGTGATGAGAACTGCCATGCGGTCCATTTCCTCTTGGTGTAAGGCCTCAGACATTTCCTATGGATGGAATACGCCTTATTTTTGGAAGGAGGAACTTTTGCAGTGTTTGTGTCAGGGAGACATTGCAGCTACCTTGAACCTTGCATGTTAAGTGGAAATCCTGCTGCACTTTCTGGAAAGTATTTTCCTTGGTAGTCAGTCATCCCGAAATAGGTAGACCATTAGTGTGTGATTTTTCGTTGTTGTGCATCTACCCCTGCAATGCATTTGGAGGAAATGCAATGGGGTGACTGAAAGTGTAATGGCAGGTAGTGCTGAACCTTCAATGCGAGTGTCAGAAATGTGCCATTCAGTTGCACTTGAAATGTGGAAGTACGATTTGTGGAGAACCAGTCTTTACATTCCAGTCGGGGTTCTCTAGGTGTGGGTGAACCAGCATCTTCAACCTTCCTATTTTTCACCCACTTTTCAGAAACTTTGAAGTCCAGGATGGGAAGGAAGTAATGCATCCCATGTCCCCATTGGGATGCAGGAACCATCATAAGTTGAGCCTTTTGCTAACCGTGCTAGGACCTCCTGGACACATCAGTGCAGATGTCGGTGGTTTTGAAAGCGCAGTGCTGTAACATTGGGCAGCACAGCTGTGTAATCCCATTGTGCCAATAGTCTAAACAATTCTGGGCATGGCTCTGTCTCTTGTGATACTTTGCTGGGCTGGCGATGGCTTGAATGCTTCCACCCATCCGGGTGCTCTGTGCTGGGAAAGATGGGAATGAAATTATTGTTTCAGGGCAGGCTGTTATCTGATTTTGCTCTGGTTTTTCATGCTCTTCTTTGATGTGTTTTGGGTGCAACATGACTGTTGGTATGTTGCTGCTATTTATTTTGTTATTTTTATTTGTTTTATTTGTTGATAGCGCCCAGACCTGGAGGAATCACGGCGCTAGAAAGGTTATAGTGCAGGTGGCAGAGTTAGTGTTAAAGTTACATTCAGGAAGATTCTGGCAAAGTAAGGATAGGACAGGTGACAGTCAGAGTAGACAGATCATGGTTATGGTGGTACATTTCCGTTGAGGTCGTGCAGTAGGTTTAGGGGCAGTTGTTGAAGGATGCCGATTTTATTTTCTTGCGGAAGATCGGGTAGGAGGGTTCATATTGGATACAGGGAGGTCGGGAGTTCCACAGGGCGGGGGCGATGGTGGTGAAGCAGGATCCGCCAGCTCTCTTTCTGTTGAATCTAGGGGCTGTGAGTGTGGTGGATGAGGACGAGCGGAGGTTGTGTGTGTGAGGCTTTCTTGTGAAGCGATGCGTGAGGTAAGGGGGGTAGTGATGTGGAGACAGCTGTAAGAGGATTCAATTCAACAATACAGCTAAGTCAACGCCTAGTCTAGAATACCGAATGAAAACCCTTATTGATATATCTTTATGTCCAGTTCATGCGTTCTGGATGACTACCCCTATATAACACCCCTCTTTTGGAATCCTCCTGACCCCACTGAGCCAAGAAGTAGTTCTGGTTTGCAAGTTTAAAAGGTTTATTTGATAATTTAAACAATAGATATATATATCACACCTTATAATAAATTAATAATTGAATATCATACTTAATCTGATATGATAAATATTAACAACGGAGAATCTGGCACTAGCACACTTCTTTATAATCACTAAGGAGTTGACATGAAATGGATAAGGTAGCACACTGGTAAATAGGTACAGAAGTATAATGTGGTAGAGAATGCTTTATAGGGTTCAAGGAAATGCAAGGTTGAATGAATGAAATGCAGTATAGAAAATACTCAATATGATTTCAACAAAACAATGTAATCACTTTTCTCTGGCAATCTCCTCCCCCCCTTGATGCAATGCAATGAAATGGAAGGAAAAGCACACAGTTCTTAGAAATGCAATCAGATGTGATTCAGTTCACCCCAGCAAGCTTACACTACAGAAAACAGATAGGAGTTTTGAAAACACAGGCCCAAATGCTTTTATATGTGCTAGCAATGGATGAGAAATATGCTGGAAATGCTTTTAATTCCCTTTCAGAGGTTCAGGGTGAGTGGTATCTAGTTAATATTAGCTCAGGCTCACACTAGCAATGATTCAGGGATAGTTAGCAGGGTAAATGAATTTCTGGCAATGAAACTGCTGTTTTCACACGTGGAGAAATTTGCAAATCGCGGTAAAATTCGCGGATGCGCCGGGCGCTATTACAGGAGAACTACAAGGACTATCACTATCGTTACTGCAAGTCTCTAAGACAAACGGTCGCGGAGATATGAGCAATTTAGTAAAGGTCGTTTTTCAGATTTGAAATTTTAAAAGCTCAAAATGACAAGTGACAGATTTTGCAGCTAGAATGACAGGTGACAGATTTGGAGCTATCAGGCAGTTCTACTTAGGTTAAATAGATTGAATTAGATGAACTTAAACTAAGAGCTTTGGTTTGGTACAGTTTTGCTATACTCACAAGAGATTTTAAACAGGAAAGCGGCTTTGTCACGATCTGGTCAACAGGTCTGGACTTCGGACGGTCTCTGGGCACAGCACTGCTTTCTCTCTGGGTACAGCACTGCTTTCTCTCTGGGTACAGCACTGCTTCTGGATTCTGGAGATTGAGGGATTTGAAGTCTCTAGTTTGGCTTTCTGGAGGTTGATGGAGGTAAGGATGGATTTTGGCAGAGCGTCCCGCTGCAGATGGAAATGAATGTCCCTATCTGTCCTGACTGTCTGCTTTTATGGGTTTTGAAAGTGGGTGTGTATGCAGCATCACTAGACCCTACCCCTCTCCACTTGCCATTGGTCAAACTTCCATTTCTCACTTGATTGGCGAAGCTAAGTTGTGTCAGAGTGATGTCATTTTATGGCTTGCAGAGAGGACACTGCCCTGTCAGATTGCACACATTCTATATTTGATAACAAAAGACATATTTCACAGTTACACAGTTGCTTGAAATTACATATACATGGTGTGGCTGAATTTAGCCATGTCTCTGTCCAAATCTGCTCTTTCTAGGAGCTTGCATTCAGAAATGGCACATATTTCACTTTTTAACTGATTTTGCAATTTCTGACATTAACCCAATTTTACATACATGTGCGCAGGGAGTATGGACATTAATTGATGAAGTTTCAGATTTTTAACATGCATACATTTAGAGTAATATCCACTTTTCCGCTAACACCCCCCTGAACATACCACCGGGTCCTACCACGTCTTAAAACGTGGGCAGAAAAATCACAAGAATTATGGTATCATTTATAAAATTTTCACATGTCCGCTCTATGAATGATCCATCTTTTTAAAGTTATGTCCTGGCTCCAAAGGGGTGTGGTTTCCTCTCAGCACAAGGTTGAATTTCTGGTTTTTCCAGTTCTGCCAAGCCAGCTTGCTCTCACAGGCAGTGCCCCTCCCAGCTTCTTCCAGGAGGAAGCTACATTTTACGACCTATGTAATAAAACATTTGCCTGAGTCAGGAAAGGGCTTTGTTCAGCGCTCCTGTATTCTGTAGGGGGCTCCCCTTAATTCAATTATCAGAGAAATGGCATATCCTTAGTGTGGCCAGCAAAAGGCAGATAGGCCTGGGAACACAGTTGTGACTCAAGTTTCACTCCTGATGGGGGTAGTTGCCAGGCAGAATCAAGTTCCTTAAGCCAGACTTTCAGCTAACTGTCATGTTTTTTGTTGCTTTTTAAATTAACTTGCAATTTTACACATGCAGCTAGAATGCTGATTCTAAGTGCAAAACTATGACATTTCAACAGTTACAAAGGCATGTGACACCAAACATAGGTCACTCATTTAATCTAAACATTTTCGATTTTAGTGTCTTTAAATCCAGTGGAACTTAAACTGCTGACTCCATAGCAGTTTTGTTATAAGCATTGTTTTGGGCTCTTCATTTCCCAGATTTTGTAAGCACACAAAACTTCATTCTGCCAAATGTCTGCTGGTGTTCAGTGAATATTTTGCACATATTGCAATGTTTGAAAATAGGCATTTTGAGCCTGCCTTCAGAGAAACACAGGGTGGTTTTAAACCGCCGGCTTTTGGATAGTGGTGAGTACTGGTACTGCACCCATTTTTGGGATTTAAGAAATGAATTCCCCACAATTCTAGGTTGCATTTGGCAATCAGCATTGCCATTCCCAATGGTTTCAGACTACTGTGCGGGTAGTCCAATGGTGGTTTTAGGCAGTGCCCTTCTGTGCCCATAACATCGGCAAAAATGGGTGGCAGCCTATTCTTCATGCACTTCCCTGGGCATTTCCTGGGAAGCTCTGGCCATCATGAGGTTTTCAATACTGCACAGTTTTTTGAGGTAGGGCTCGGATGCATGGGTAAAAACATCCCACAAGCCCCCCTCTTGCGATGACCATTCGGTTTCACTGATGGGACTCGCAAGATCTGGGATGTAGTTCTCATCTTCTTCCGGTAGATGGCACAGTTCAGCATCTTTTCCTCCATCCGGTACTGATCGATCGGTTCTCCTCGCCGGTCCTGATGGGAGTATTGGGCGGTCCACTGGGCCCATTGGATCTTCGTTCCCGGTCTCCGGATCGTCCTCCTTGGCCCGTCTTCAGGTTTTCTTTCTCCTAGGACGACAAAGGAAGAGCGGCAATACCTACTCATAGACGTTTTTCCACCACTGTTGAGATAGTGGGACAGCATATGCATTTCATCATAACGAAACATTACATTCTTATTTTGAGAGAAAAAAAAACAGTATAACTAAGAGACAGTTTCATGTAAATCACAATGTTTTACAGACTAGATGTGGTATGTTTTATGATTGGAACTGAATTAGTCTGATACAGTACCCGCTAGGATTCCAGAGGATTCCTCCAGTTGTTGCAGAGCGTGCCTGGGATGGCAACATTTCAACTGGTTTATGTGGACCCACTTGTCTTCCCCTGCTGCCAAAGGACCTTTGGGGATGTGGATTTTGTAGGCCACAGGGGAGATTTTGTCTATGATCTCAAAGGGTCCCTTCCATGTAGGCAAAAATTTGCGCTGCTTTGCCTGGTTCCTTTGGAAGTTGTATAGATAGACCCGGTCTCCCACCTGATATTCCTTCCTGGAAGTTTTCAGGTCATAATGGGTCTTCATGCTATCAGCCGATCTTTCTAGATTCCGCTGAGCATAAGCAAAAGCATGTTGGAGGTGTTTCCTTAATTTCTCCACATACTCATGAGTAGTGGAGGCATTTATTAGTGTCTGCTCTTGGGTCCTGTAGAGCAAATGCTGAGGAAGCACCATCTTGCGCCCAGTCATCAACTCAAATGGTGACATTTTGGTTGCAGATGAAGGGGTAGATCTGATGGCCATTAGGACCAGAGGTAATCGGATATCCCAACTTGGCCCAGAATCTGCCACAAACTTCTTTAATATGCTCACAATTGTCCGGTTATATCTCTCTACTGCCCCAGAAGAAGCTGGTCTATAAGCAATATGCAGCTTTCTCTTGACCCCCAGTATCTCCCACATCTTTGTCATTACTTCACTGGTGAAGTGGCTACCTCTGTCTGACTCAATCCTTTGAGGTAGACCAAAACGGGAAAATATGTGGTTAATCATCAAGGCAGCTGCAGTTTCTGCCTTGCAATTTGGGGCTGGGAGACATTCCACCCACTTGGTAAACAAGCATGTCACAGTCAACATGTACTTATTCCCCCTAGCCGAGCGAATCACAGGGCCTACAAAGTCGATTTGTAAATCTGACCATGGGAGTGTCATTCCCCTCTTTTGTAAAGGCGCCCGGTGCGTGAGGGATGATGGCTGAAATTGTGCACACACAAGACAACCCTTCAAATATTGGTTGAGGTCCTGGCCCATGTGTGGCCAGTATGCAACCTCTCTTAAGATTTCCAGTGTTGTGTGAAACCCCCTATGACCGGCGGTGGCCGCATCATGGGCGTGACTTAACATCAGGCTTCGGAATGAGGTAGGAACCACCCACTGATCGTGGCCAGCTTTGGATTTCCTTACCAACAAACCGTCTTGGATCCGGAACATTTTTGGACATTTCATCAACACTCTTAGGTCCTCTTTCCCAATGTAATCGGTATCCGTCAGGGGAAAGTTCTCAGGGTCCTCAAGGTGCTGGTAAAATTTACCAATTATTGGATCCCCCTTCTGAGCAGTAATCAAATCAGCATCAGGGGTCTCCTTACTCCATTGTGCAATTGAGAGGTCGTTTTGAGCATTTGTCTGGGACCTAGTGATGGCAGTGACCTGGATTTCCCCCAACAGGGACTCAATCTCAATTAGATCCCCTTGGATGGCCCCGGTTTTGGCCAGCTGATCAGCTAAGTCATTTCCAGTTTTGTCTGGTCCCTCTACTTTGGAATGACCCTTGATCTTCTTCCAATAGATGGTCATTCCCTTCGAGTTGACCAGATCATCAATGTTTTGGATCAACTTCCCATGTTTCAAGGGTTTGTTGTTAGCACATAACATGCCTCTGTTTTTCCAATTAACCAGGTGCTCCACGAACCCATTCCGTACATAATCCGAATCTGTGATTATGACCAGTTCGTGGAGTTGATGCTGGACAGCAGTGAGGATGGCCTGATGCACAGCCATCAATTCTGCCACCTGACTACTTCGGGGACCAATTTTGTATTTCTGCGGAGGGTTCTGGGGACTCATTCACCCATGCATTCCCTACGCCAGCCACCAGTTCTTTCTCCCCGTTGTTGTCAACATGGTAAGAGCATCCATCCACATACACAGTGGGCATTCCCTCACACTTGTCCTCTTCAAAGACTTTGTGTGGGGAATTAAGGTATGCCTCCATGTTGTACTTGATTTTTAGACTTTCGTCCTCGAGACAGTTTTCTCTGGCACAATCATGCAAGTCAGCCAGACCTTGTGCGAGGGGACTCTTCTTGTTTTGGCCATATCTGACCTCCACAGGAAAGCCTTGCATTGACAGAATCCAGGAGGTAATTCGGGAATTACTCACATTTCCGGCCCGGATTCTGTCACTTTGGAGATATTGCAGAGGCTGGTGTGGAGTCTCCACTATGATGTGTTCCCCCTGGATAAACGGGCGGTAATTCTTCAATGCCCACACCGTTGCCAGGAGTGCCTTCTCACAATCGTTGAATTTTTCCTCCACAGAGGATAAAGTTTTGCTCGCATAGGAGATTACTTTATTGACCTTGTCATGCTTTTGGTATAATACTGCCGTCAAGCACGTATTAGAGAACCCTGTCTCCAGGAAGAACTCCTTGTTTCTGACAGGGTAAGCTAGGCAGGGCGCTTGTGAGAGGCTTCTTTTGAGTTGTTTTACTGCCTCGGCTTGTTCTGGACCCCATTCCCACTTGACCCCCCCCCTTCAGGAGATGAATCAGGGGTCTGGTGATCTCTGCGTAGCCCTCAATGAACTTTCTGCTGTAATTAGTCAGTCCAAGGAGGCTCCTTAGTTCCCGCAGAGTTGTGGGGTCTTTCAGTTTCTGAAGTGCTTCCACTTTCTTTTCCTGGGGACAGAGACCCTGAGGAGTAATCTCATGCCCCAAGAAATTAACACGGGTTCTACACCACTGTGCTTTCTGAAAGGAAAGTTTTGCTCCAGCGGCCCTCAACTGTGTCAGAACATAACGGATCTCCGCTATGTGTTCCTCCACAGATGAACTTTTGATGAGGACATCATCTACATAAGCCAGGTTACCCCTCGCACCCAGATCGGGCATGGCCTTATGTAGGAAAATGTTGAACTCATTACCGGAGTTAAGGTATCCGAAGGGAGTCCGGGTCCATGTGTATTGCTGGCCCCCAAAGGTAAACGCCAGTTTGTATTGGTCCTCCCTGCTGACAGGCACGGTCCAGTATCCATTGGTCAGGTCTATTGCAGTGAATACCTGTGACCCCTGGATCTGGGCCAGCCCTTGGTCAATGTAGGGAAGAGGCCATCGGGAAGTATGGACCCGTTTGTTGAGCTCCCTGAGGTCGGCGCAGAGTCTCCACTGGCCGTTTGGCTTCAATATTCCAAGCACCGGATTATTGAAGGTGCTGTGGACTGGACGGATTATTCCCCGGGACTCAAGGTTCTTAATTATTTCAGTAAGGGACTCCATTGATGCGAGAGGCAAGCGATATTGCTTCACAAACACTGGAGTCATGCCAGGGTCCGTGGGGATTGTTGTTGTGTGGATGTCAGTGCGACCACAGTCATATGAGTCTACCGCAAAGAGATCTTGGAAATCCAAGAAAACTTGTTTCAACTTTTGCTTTTGTTCCAGAGTCACACAGGCATCAGCTAGGTTGACTCTCTCTTCCACCATCTGCCTGAAGCCTGGAAAGACTTCTGGTTTGGCTATCTCCGCGGCCTCCTCCAGCTGGGTGGAGAAGTCCCTGGTCAGAGTGCTGATTTGGACCGGAGGCTTCAGGTGGGAAAGGCAGCCCTCATGGACCTGGAAAATCACCTCATCCCTCCTGAAGTCACAAGTCACATCTTCCTTACCATAGGGGCAGGAAGTGTACACCAGGAAGTTCCCCCCATGCCGGGTAAAAATCCTGTCTGGTGTTGTATTGTCCTCACTGTCACTGTCAACACAGTCCTTGGGGATTGGTCCTAACAGTTCATTTACAAGATCAATGGAGAAATGTCGGTCATCAACCGCCATTCCAATAATGGTGCCTGCGGCTAGAGTAATACTCTTTAAGTCGCTGTTATCCACCTCTATTGGAATGGTGTCATGTTCTATGTTGACTAATGGAGTTGGGTTTACCCCCAACCCTTGCTGTTGGAGAGAAGCATTTAGATGTATGTAAGCATCAGGGTTTTTCAACTCTTGTCCCCTTTTAACTTTCACTTCCAGGGAGAATTGTCGAGTCCTTTCTGGGATGGTGACTTCCTCTTTAACCTGAATTTCAACTGCATAAGGTAGCAATTGAGCTGACCTAAATGCTTTTTCTGGATCATCAAAGCCCATGGGATTATCCGCTAATCGGGACCAAGCTTTGAAGTTTATTAGGTCCAAACTAATGGCAAAGCGATTGAGAATGTCACTGCCTAAGTAAAAGGCGGCAGGGACGTCTCGCACGACCCAACAACTATGGACTATGCTCTTGTTGCCAATGGAGATTTTGAGCATACACCTGCTTGGCAGGAGATGTTTGGAATCAGGTGCTTCCAGGTCCATTTCCCATTTGTCTATCAGTTTGAAGGTGGGAATGGCTGGATCTTTTGGGAGTTGGCGGAACATGGCTTCGCTGATGAAGCTCTTACCGTTGTTCACACACACTCGAGCGAGACAGAGTCCTTCCCATCATTTAACTGAACAGGGATGAACAACTTCTCTCCAATTTGCTGAATATCAGCCAGGCTTTGAGCTGATTTCACCTCTTTCTGGACTATAGGAGTGGGAGTTTCTGATTGTGGATTAGTATAGAATTTCAGAGTGTTTCCTTCCAGCGTGGAATACCACTTTAGACTGGAAGGAAGGTTGATTTTCAGAAATAGAGAGGACCCCCCATCACCAGTCTGTTGTCCTACTGCTATTACTGTCATGTCTGGAATTTGGTTGTTCTGGAAGTGGAATTCTACTTGGTCCGATTTTTGTTCAACCATGTGGCAGGTGCCGTTTAAACTAACATGGTTGACACTCTGTTTTAATTTTATTGGTCGGCTAGTCTGGGTCCAGAGGACCTTGTTTACGCAATCTATTAGGGGTGACAACCTTCTCAGGAGGTCATTCCCTAGTAAACAAGGGGTGCCCTCTGGGGTCACAACTATGATAGGGTGTTTCAACTTATGTCACCCAATTTTAATGTCCAAGTCTGCAGTCCCCTCAACGGGAATTTCCTTCCCGTCAAAGTTCTGCAGTTGTCCAGGAAGAGAGGTGAGAGGAATTTGGTAATTCTCTCCCCTTCCTGCATTCAGTTCGTCAAAGGCCCTTCTGGACAGAAGGGTAGCTTGAGATCCAGTGTCCACCAGTGCCGAGATTGTACCCTGCCCCTGTACTTGTACCGGGGCATAATATCTTCCCTCCTTCTCCTCAAGGGGGCACAGATAATGTACATTTTTGGACAACTGGTGGGCTAATTTTCTGGTTTTGGACATTGCAAGAGAAGAATTTTGGGAAGAAGTCGGTGGAGAGCCTTGGGAATCTGAAAGAAAAAGTTGGCAACTGGAGATCAGAGCCATTGTGGGTTCCCCTGGTTCCAGTTCTGGGCCGCCCCCCCCTTTTTGGAGGCAGTCACCAGGATGGGTTTGAACCAGGGGATTTTCTTGCGGTTGGTTCTGGGATGAGATGGTGGGCGGCGGTAGCTCAGTCTCCACATCTCCCCAGTCTGGATTTGCATCCCTAGGGTCCCATCTTTCTTTGGGAGGAGTTCCCCCCTCTCTGAAGGAGAAGATCCTTTTCCCAGGATCCTCTGAGGATCCCTCTCCCTCAAATTGGAAGATCTGTACCTCCTCCTCAAACTGAGTCTGTTTGGGTCTTTTGTTTCTCCTACCTCCCCTCTGCTCCTTAGGAGGCAGACTTTCAGGGGCAAGAGATTTTGTTTCCGGTTCCTGGGTTTCCAGGGGCTGTTTACAAGTGAGGAAGGAAGCTTCCTCCAAGGCTTTACACCCCCCTTCCCCTTGTGCCTCCTCCCTGGGAACCGGTGAGTTATCGGGGTGCTGCCCCCGTCATTGTTCTGGAGCACCAGGTCCAGAGTTGGGTGCGTTCTGCGCCGGCACGCCCATCTGAGGGTTCTGCTGAGCCCTCAGTATGTGACCCAGATCCCGCGCCATGTTTTGAACCTGGCGCTCTAACTGGGAAACCCGCTCAGGCTGATACGGGGCCCTGTTTTCTCCCCTGGGCTGATCCCGGGAAGGGTAGCTGTCCCTCCTCTGGTAATACCCCGGGTTGGGAAGATTTGGGTACCCCTCCACCCTTGGCCTCCCCTCTCCCGGATTCAGTGGTCTGGGCTCAGGGAATTGGGGAAAGAAGGATGGATGATTTTGGGGCTGGAAGTCGGGTGGATATCTGGGGAAAAAGTTCTGCCCAGGGTTTGGTACATTTCTGCCCTCCTGTGGGAAGTTTGGAGGGAAGTTCCCTGGGTTAGGTGCTTGGCTGGATCCCCCCCCTTGGGCTGGAGGAGTCCACACATAACCCAGGATGGGTCGAAGACCTTCTGGGCCTAGCATTATTAGGTGCAGGTAGGTTTTTAGGCCCCCCCATCTCCAAATCTAAAACGGGGGTGACCTTTACCTCTGCCACCTTGGCAGCAGCAGGGGTGCTGTTGGCTTTGGGGTTTTTCTGGGCATTACTTTTGCTATCTGCCGGTTTCTGCACCTCATAGATCTGGGTAGCCTGTTCAATGACCCAGTCTAAAGATCTTTTCTCGTGAAAATCCCTCACGAGCTTGGTCATGATATATTTGGGCAAGGCATGGAAAAACGTATTAATAAATTCTCTGCTATCCGTGCGCACCCTTCTTGTGGTCTGTGCAAAAGCACGCTTTAACTCCTGCACAAATTCTTGTGGGGCCTGATCCTCCCCACATTGCAAATTGTAGGCTGCCTTGCGAGCCTCTTGAGGATTTCTGTGAACAGAAAAATGTTTCAAGATGGCCGCCTTATAGGTGGACCATCTTAAATGATTTTGGTCCTCCAGCCCCGCAAAGAAACTGGAGTATTCCGGGGAGAAGGTCCACTTTACATATTGAATACAGCTTTGGCTGTCCTTCAAATGGAAAGTCTCCATCATTTGCTCAAACAACTCTAAGTGCTCCCAAACAGAATACTTAGCGTTCTTATGGTAAGGCGTGATGACGCTCCTGATCGCCTTAATCTGCTTTAAGGGGTCCTTAAGCAAGGCCCTTTTTGCCTTATTGGCCTTTTTGGTTCGGGTAACCCTTGTCCATTCGTCCTCGGACTCAGAGGCACTGCTCCCGGAGGTTCCCGTCTGTTCTTCCAGGTTTTCCCGGATTCTGCGAGCCTGGGAATGGCTGGCAGAATGTGGGGACCTGGTCTCCTGTGTCCTGCGCAGTTCAGAGGAGTCTTCAGATTCCTCCTTGCTGCCAGGATTTGATGGGTACCCCCTCCACTGACCTAACTGGGCAGAGGTTTTCAGGATGCCCTTAATGGGCCTACTCTCCTGGGGTTCCCCACTGAATTGCACCATGCTTGGGTGCCCATGCCCAGATGCCCGCCCATCCATTCCTGGGAGGTACTGGCCTATGAGCCCCATGCTTCTGGCTGGATAGTAATCTGCCATCCCTGTGGCCCGGTGCTCATGTGCGCCAGGGGACATGGGGGTGGCAGAGTCCAGGGACTGAGAGGTATGAGGGCCTCTGGTACTAGGGCTCCTGAGGTTATGCTCCGGAGTTTCCATTTCCCAGCGAACCTCATCTCTATCCGCCCCTGCTCCCTGTTGCAATACAAGAGCCTGCATTTGTGCCTTCAGTTCCTCTGTTAAGGCCTTACTCGACTCTATCAGTTTCTCCTGCATCGCTACCTGTTGCTGGAGCCTCTCATTGTGCTGGCAGAGAGCCTCATTTTCCCTCTGTGCTTCCTGGTTGGTCCTGGAGAACTGGGCCAGTCTTTGCTGCAGGAGGGTTACCTCCTGAGCTGTGTCCCTATTGGCCTGCTCCTTTCTTGCTAGAGCATCCTCCACCCTCCTGGTGTGCTCTAGCAAGTTCTGGTGTTCTTTTTGGAGGTCACCCAGTCCCTGGTGGGCCAGGTGATTTTCTTCCATTTTTCTTTTTAAATGGCAGACTTCCTGGCCTAAGGTATCCCTTTCCTGACTAAGAGCCTGCATCTGTGCCGCCAGGTCGTCCCTTTGCCTTTGGAAGGCACCAGCATTCTGGCGCTCCTGATCAAACTCTGCCTGGGTATCCAGGTCTTTCAGAATTAGTTTGTTGCTCTCTGCCTTCACTCTATCTAGGTGGCCTTGCAGGGTGACTACCTGCTCAGCACATACCCTGTTGAAGTCCAGTTGTTGCTCCAGCTTTTTCTGGTTTTGCAGTAGGGAGTCCAAAAATTCTTGGTATTCCTTCTGCAAGGCCAGAAATCTGGTATCCTGTTCTACCTTTTCCTGTTGCAGCACATCCATATCCTTCTTTATTTTAATGATGTGCTGCCTACCATCATCTTCTGACTCCTGGCTCCTCTGCAGCCTCTGCTCAGAAGAGTCCAGATCAGATTGGGCCATCTGTAATGCCATCTGTTGCCTATTTGTCAGATTTTGGCTTTCAGCACATCTATCCTGCATGTCTCCCATATATAGGTACAGGTATGCTGCTATCCTGGCAATCTTATTGTGTTCCTCTTTGGCTTTAGGAGCCATATATAGTTCACTCAGGGCCACATGTAATGGACCCTGATCTCTCCATAAGTCTGACCCTGTTTCAGTGACCTGTCGCGTGATGGCCTGCAACCAGGCATCCTGGCCCTGCTCAGCCCATTCACCTCTCACAAATAGTTTATGTAAGAAGTGCTCTCTGGCTATTTTCATATCTACCAAGGTCGTCATTCTAGAGATTGGTCTCTGTCCTGACTTACAGAAGTTAGTATTTTATTTTTGCAGAACAGAACTTTTCTTGGAGTGTCCCTTTTGAGGAATGCTTCACAGCGTAATGCAGCGTGGTGATCCGACTGGATGTATGTATCACGTCAGTTAGCACACTGTATTAAGCTGCACAAGTGGTATTCTAACCCAGAATCCCGGATACGAGCCCCCACTTTGTAAGAGGATTCAATTCAACAATACAGCTAAGTCAACGTCTAGTCTAGAATACCGAATGAAAACCCTTATTGATATATCTTTATGTCCAGTTCATGCGTTCTGGATGACTACCCCTATATAACACCCCTCTTTTGGAATCCTCCTGACCCCACTGAGCCAAGAAGTAGTTCTGTTTTGCAAGTTTAAAAGGTTTATTTGATAATTTAAACAATAGATATATATATCACACCTTATAATAAATTAATAATTGAATATCACACTTAATCTGATATGATAAATATTAACAACGGAGAATCTGGCACTAGCACACTTCTTTATAATCACTAAGGAGTTGACATGAAATGGATAAGGTAGCACACTGGTAAATAGGTACAGAAGTATAATGTGGTAGAGAATGCTTTATAGGGTTCAAGGAAATGCAAGGTTGAATGAATGAAATGCAGTATAGAAAATACTCAATATGATTTCAACAAAACAATGTAATCACTTTTCTCTGGCAATCTCCTCCCCCCCTTGATGCAATGCAATGAAATGGAAGGAAAAGCACACAGTTCTTAGAAATGCAATCAGATGTGATTCAGTTCACCCCAGCAAGCTTACACTACAGAAAACAGATAGGAGTTTTGAAAACACAGGCCCAAATGCTTTTATATGTGCTAGCAATGGATGGGAAATATGCTGGAAATGCTTTTAATTCCCTTTCAGAGGTTCAGGGTGAGTGGTATCTAGTTAATATTAGCTCAGGCTCACACTAGCAATGATTCAGGGATAGTTAGCAGGGTAAATGAATTTCTGGCAATGAAACTGCTGTTTTCACACGTGGAGAAATTTGCAAATCGCGGTAAAATTTGCGGATGCGCCGGGCGCTATTACAGGAGAACTACAAGGACTATCACTATCGTTTTGGGGTCCTAGGAAAGCCTCCAAATGAAAGACAAACGGTCGCGGAGATATGAGCAATTTAGTAAAGGTCGTTTTTCAGATTTGAAATTTTAAAAGCTCAAAATGACAAGTGACAGATTTTGCAGCTAGAATGACAGGTGACAGATTTGGAGCTATCAGGCAGTTCTACTTAGGTTAAATAGATTGAATTAGATGAATTTAAACTAAGAGCTTTGGTTTGGTACAGTTTTGCTATACTCACAAGAGATTTTAAACAGGAAAGCGGATTTGTCACGATCTGGTCAACAGGTCTGGACTTCGGACGGTCTCTGGGCACAGCACTGCTTTCTCTCTGGGTACAGCACTGCTTTCTCTCTGGGTACAGCACTGCTTCTGGATTCTGGAGATTGAGGGATTTGAAGTCTCTAGTTTGGCTTTCTGGAGGTTGATGGAGGTAAGGATGGATTTTGGCAGAGCGTCCCGCTGCAGATGGAAATGAATGTCCCTATCTGTCCTGACTGTCTGCTTTTATGGGTTTTGAAAGTGGGTGTGTATGCAGCATCACTAGACCCTACCCCTCTCCACTTGCCATTGGTCAAGCTTCCATTTCTCACTTGATTGGTGCATTTTTACTCTCCTTGACCTGATCTATCCCCTTATTTGACTCCTGTACTAATTGCAGTTTATTCCGTTGATTTGTTCTCTGGTATACACGTGAACCCCTCTCTCCCCTTGGTGCATATTGATTTGGTTCTCCCCTGGGTTCATGTGGTCGGGACGCCTATTTTTTGATTACATGGTTTGTACAACACGTTGTTGCATAGGCTAGAAATTGTTGTTCACTTCTCGGATTGAGAAGTTGGTGTCTTAGCTACTACAGACTGACGCTACCTTATGGTTCAATTTATAATTGTTCTCTCTTGAACTTTCACTCTTTCTCCCTCTTGTTTTTAGTGGTTTTTAACCATAGAGTATGGCGGCATCAGATTCAGTGTTCTTCTTGGAGGAACAATTAGCAGCAGCTATAGAGGTACCATCTTTCTTTGATAATATAGATGCCACTATCGGAACAGGTGCTAATTCAAACATTACTAGTTGTGTCAGAGTGATGTCATTTTATGGCTTGCAGAGAGGACACTCCCCTGTCAGATTGCACACATTCTATATTTGATAACAAAAGACATATTTCACAGTTACACAGTTGCTTGAAATTACATATACATGGTGTGGCTGAATTTAGCCATGTCTCTGTCCAAATCTGCTCTTTCTAGGAGCTTGCATTCAGAAATGGCACATATTTCACTTTTTAACTGACTTTGCAATTTCTGACATTAACCCAATTTTACATACATGTGCGCAGGGAGTATGGACATTAATTGATGAAGTTTCAGATTTTTAACATGCATACATTTAGAGTAATATCCACTTTTCCGCTAACACCCCCCTGAACATACCACCGGGTCCTACCACGTCTTAAAACGTGGGCAGAAAAATCACAAGAATTATGGTATCATTTATAAAATTTTCACATGTCCGCTCTATGAATGATCCATCTTTTTAAAGTTATGTCCTGGCTCCAAAGGGGTGTGGTTTCCTCTCAGCACAAGGTTGAATTTCTGGTTTTTCCAGGTCTGCCAAGCCAGCTTGCTCTCACAGACAGTGCCCCTCCCAGCTTCTTCCAGGAGGAAGCTACATTTTACGACCTATGTAATAAAACATTTGCCTGAGTCAGGAAAGGGCTTTGTTCAGAGCTCCTGTATTCTGTAGGGGGCTCCCCTTAATTCAATTATCAGAGAGATGGCATATCCTTAGTGTGGCCAGCAAAAGGCAGATAGGCCTGGGAACACAGTTGTGACTCAAGTTTCACTCCTGATGGGGGTAGTTGCCAGGCAGAATCAAGTTCCTTAAGCCAGACTTTCAGCTAACTGTCATGTTTTTTGTTGCTTTTTAAATTAACTTGCAATTTTACACATGCAGCTAGAATGCTGATTCTAAGTGCAAAACTATGACATTTCAACAGTTACAAAGGCATGTGACACCAAACATAGATCACTCATTTAATCTAAACATTTTCGATTTTAGTGTCTTTAAATCTAGTGCAACTTAAACTGCTGACTCCATAGCAGTTTTGTTATAAGCATTGTTTTGGGCTCTTCATTTCCCAGATTTTGTAAACACACAAAACTTCATTCTGCCAAATGTCTGCTGGTGTTCAGTGAATATTTTGCACATATTGCAATGTTTGAAAATAGGCATTTTGAGCCTGCCTTCAGAGAAACACAGGGTGGTTTTAAACTGCCGGCTTTTGGATAGTGGTGAGTACTGGTACGGCACCCATTTTTGGGATTTAAGAAATGAATTCCCCACAATTCTAGGTTGCATTTGGCAATCAGCATTGCCATTCCCAATGGTTTCAGACTACTGTGCGGGTAGTCCAATGGTGGTTTTAGGCAGTGCCCTTCTGTGCCCATAACATCGGCAAAAATGGGTGGCAGCCTATTCTTCATGCACTTCCCTGGGCATTTCCTGGGAAGCTCTGGCCATCATGAGGTTTTCAATACTGCACAGTTTTTTGAGGTAGGGCTCGGATGCATGGGTAAAAACATCCCACACAGCTATGCGTGATGGACAGGATTTTGAACTCAACGTGTGCTTTGATAGTAGTTAAACAAATATCATTTGCTGCAGTGATGATTTGATGAGACAACAAACACCCTTCCTTCATGGGTTCTAAATGAGCTTCACCTCTAAACCTTCAGGAAGATAAGGTGCAAATGTTTCCATTGACTCCAAAGACCCACCTGGGGTACCTTCCTAAAGAGGTGCTGTAGCATTGACTGCTCTTATGTCAGCTGTGATTCCGGCAGTCTCACAACTAGAGTACATGTGCCTTCTCTCTTGGTCCAGAGGGGAGGGGGACTAGGCGTGCAGTAGGGTTTAGCAGAAAACAATGCCGGATATCCTTGGTAGAACATGGACATCACCAAGTTTTCTGGGGGTCAATGTTTTCTCACAAAGGTGGGGGGGATTTGGAAGCTCTATTTTTATTATCGTGCCTTTGATAATGACTGGCTTAGGTAGGTTTAGGGACAGTCATCATTGTGCGTCATAACAAATCCATCAGGTGGTCTTTTGACTTTCGTTGGGGGCGTGTAGCAGAAACAATGTCCAGCCTCACTGCAGCTCTCCTGGAGACTTCCATAGAGGTAAGGACATCAAATGCAGCTGAAACCCAAGATGGAGTAAAGTTTGGAGGGGATGGAGAATATCAGGTCAGTCGGATTCAGCAGCACATTGAGCCACATTGAGCCTTTGAGATAGTAACAGTGTAAATTCCTTAAAATGGAAATACAGTTACCGCCAGGGGTAACTGTGGAATTTCCACATGTTTATGAATGGTGGTTAGTCCCCGTCCTGAAGTCCCAAAGGGTTGATTTGAAAATGGAGGAATTAACTCTCGAGGTAATTCTACTGGAGTGATATACTCTACTTTTTGTTGGTAACATCTCTATGCAGAAGCTGCTGGAGGTGCTGCCTCCTGTTGGGTTTGTTTGCAGCACATAATCAGGAGGACTGACAAAACTAGAGCTCATTCTGTTAGCTCCATTTTTCCAGCTACCCCCAAACTATTAAGGAGTCTACATTAGGCCTCATTGTACGCATGCATGTGTATGCATGCAATTTATAAAGTGCAAACCCCGCTGAGAAGCCAAGGAGCGCTGTACAAAGCGGATGCACCCAAGGGGTTATAAGTACGGTGCAGCAATAACAGAGGCACTTGGATGGGTAGGAGGAGCTGGGAAGGGGGAACTCTAGAGAGGAAGAAATAAGGTTGAGTAGATTGATCAGTGAATGATGAGATGGTTTTTGACGTGTATGATCTTCGTGTTGTTCCTGAAGTATAGAATGGAGCACCCTATATGCATTTAGAATTTGTTCCAGAGACATGGCACATATGTGAAAAAGGCTTGTTTCCTGTTTTTTCCCTCTTGCAACTCTTAGTTCCTAGCCTGGCAGTGTTCTGGCTACTGGAGGTCTGCAATGTCAGTTTGTCGCTATTTCCAGTGGAAATACTGCCATACCCCTGTATAATGATCATCACTGTGCCTGGCAAATTTACAGCTATGATATGATATGATATTTTATTTGTATCGCGCTCGTACACAAGTGTTTCAGAGCGCGTCTAGGCAAGGGAGGGGAACAGGGGAGAACACAACACAACAACAATCTCACTAGGCCCAGTGACATTGAGAATGTGCAAGTGCATGGGAAAGGGAAAAGGGAAAAAGTGCATGGAAGGGGAGAGTGGAAAGTGCAGAGCAGAGGAGAGCAGATACATAATATTAAATAAAAATAAATAGAAAATGGAAGCAATATACAGTGATAGTGCAGCCAGCAAGTGGCAAGTGCTGTGTTTAAGGTAGCAGACTGGGTAAATCTGATAAGTGCAGAAAAAGAAGACAAATGGGGGGGGGGGTGTATGAGTACAGATACAGTCCCCAGTGCAAGAGGTGGCCAGGAGGCAGTGCAGGAGGGTGGCAGGGTTAGCAGGTACCTGGGCCCAGAGGACAGAGGGTGGCCAGGTGCACAGTGCCAAGAGAGAGCAGATCAGCAGAGGAGAGGGGGAGCGAAGGCAGAAGCCAAGCGGAAGGTCTTGAGGTACTTCCGGAACCAAAGAGGGTTCTCCTCAGCTGGTCAGATTGTGAGCGAGGGTAATGGCAGTGTTGACCTCCATTCCTGGGCATCAACACTCCATGAGGGACTTGGAGGAATTACTGCAGTCAGCTATTCCACCATCTCTAATTTCTCAATTTTTTGGGTATAAAGTGGAGGTAAAACCTTGGTCAGAATGCAGTGTGGGAAAGTGGTGGTAATTACGTTGCTGCCACTACTTTTCCCTGCTTCTCTAAACTCGTAATAAGGCTCAATATTGTCTTGAAAGAGTGGCACACTTCAGTGAGGTTAGATGTTTTACAGGTCTGTGTGGTGTGTTTGACCTAGGAGACTTAGTTTGACTAATGTTATGGTCTGAGGAGATCCTTGGACCAGTGGTGATATCCTGGGACCCAAACAATTCCTGCGTCACTTTCAGGAGAAACTGAAGGGATTTCTGACAGGTTTGCAATCTAATTTTGGCTAATGCAGGAATTTCCACAAGTAGTTTTGTGGACAACCACTGTGAGGTCTACCAGAAAATAAAGTTGGACCAATGGAGTGGTGACAAGGACCTGCTGTGTGAATACCAATTGAATTCCGATCTGGGCAATCAGTACAGGCTATTACAAACCCAGCCAGAATATGTTAAGAAATGTCCCGACCCCAACTATCGTACAGTGTTTGTGAGCTTTTGTTTCAACCTGTTGGGGTCTCTTGATTGATGGGCAGATTTAGAGGTTGGTCTCCGGACGAATGGAATTGTAGAAGTTGTAGTAAAAAGACTATGGAGTCCTTGAGACACTGGGTAACATTGTGTAGTGCCCTTTCTGCGCACAGGATACAATATGTTGGCCGATTTGTGGCTCAGCAGGAGAAATTGGTCTTAGACTGGTTTTTGAATTAATTGATGGACAAAAGTCCGCATCGATTCTTACACTTGTACGTTTTAAAATAAAATAATGATTGAGTACGAATTGTAATGCAAATAATGTGTAGGATTTTATAATGATTTTATGTCGTTAAATTAGTGCATTGGTATTTGTGTACATGTTTTATAAACTAAAGACACAAGACAAAAAATAGAAAAAAGAAGTGTTGTTGCTTAATTTTCTGGCCATCAAATGTAGGGTCTTCATCTTTGAGGTGGTGGTGGCGAGCAGCTCCATGTTAAATCTTATGGTGAGTCAGTTATCCCCGTTGAGTGGTTAACTTGACTGTAAAGGGTCTTTTAGTGGAGAACATCACATCAGCATTATGTTCCACATTACTATCCTCACCGGGTGATGCTGGTGACGTCAGTGATACTGATTGCTGTCGTGCTGATTGTTGTCCTGTGAGATGGAACTGACAACATAAGCTTCTGCAGAGGGCAAACATATCTCCTATCTTTTGAGATGGAGACCTTGAACCAAAGAAGTATGAGGATGTCCTGAGTACTGGGAGGTAGCTCCATTATTGGCTATCCACCAGTGGTGGAGACAGGGGATGGGCAGGGAGGCCCCACCCTTGGCACCTCCTCAGTACCCACTGCACCCAGCCTTGACTCCTGCAGGGCTGGCAGGCTTCAAATGGGGTTTAAATAAAAGAGAATTCATGCATTTTCCAGAGTGTATGGCAAACACACCACTGATTGGCAGGTCGTCAAGCAACCAAGCTAGAAAGAGAATGTCCAGAGCACCCGCATGTCCTTCAGTGTACACCGGCATGGATTGGATTTGTTCCCACACGCTCCCTCCTGATGAACACTGTACTGAAGCGTGATTTATATTTTTATAAGTGCTTATAGCTTTGTAGTGTAGGCTTGCATGTGTTTCAGTGTAATACATGCAATGTCTGTGAGCACATGCAAGAGCTTTGAGTGAGAGTAGGTCTGTGGTGTCTTTATGTGTATGTTAATGACAAAGTCAGTGTATGTGTACATTAATGTGATTCACTGAGTGTGTGTTATGGTATACGTTCAAGAATTAATGCAATGATTGTTCGTGTGTTTGTATGGCATGGGGCAGGGCAGTAATCAATGATATTTTCTATGGAGTCAGCTTCGCAAATGTGATTTACAGAACCATTACTGACATAGATTGAGTTCACAGCCTCATGAAAGTAATTTACAGTGACCATTACTGTCATAGAGTGTGGTCTCTGACCACAGCTTCATGAAAGGGATTTAAAGAGACTATTGATGGCATGGATAGATTGTGACAACAGATTCAGGAAAGTGATTTACATTGACCATTACTGGAAAAAATTGATTCTGGCTACAACTTCATGAAAGTAAGGTTCACCCTTTAAATCACTTTCATGAAGGGGTGGCCACAATCTATCTATCTCAGTAATGGTAACTGGAAATCCTTTTCATGGCTGATGCAGGTTGTGGATGCAGCTGCATGCAAATGATTTACAGGGATCATTACTGGCACAGAGAGTGGATTCTGGCTTCAGCTATATGCAAGTGATTTAAACAGACTCGTACCGGCATAGATAGTTTGTGGCTGCCAACTCACACAAGTGATTTACAGTGAGCATTCCTGCCATAGAAA
The DNA here is from genome assembly GCF_040938575.1 of Ambystoma mexicanum. Classification (NCBI taxonomy): domain Eukaryota; kingdom Metazoa; phylum Chordata; class Amphibia; order Caudata; family Ambystomatidae; genus Ambystoma; species Ambystoma mexicanum. The sequence goes on from NC_090931.1 coordinate 1,436,199,596, forward strand.
TAGTGTGGCCACAGCCTTGTTTAAGTGGTTTACAGTGACCATTAGTGGCACAGATAGATGTTTGTTGTGGCCTCGTGCAAGCGATTTAGGATGACCATTACTGGTACAGATAGATTGTGGCCCCAGCCTCATTTAAGTTATTTACTGTGACCATTACTGGCATTGATGAACTGCAGCTGCAGTTTCATGCAAGTGATGCGCAGAATGTAAATCACTTGCACAAAGCTTCAGCCACAACCTATCTATGCCAGAATTCACTTTCATGACTAGCATAGAAAGGGTTTGGGTGCAGCTTCATACAATTGTTTTACAATGACCATTGCTGGAATAGATAGCTCTTCCTGCAAGTGATTTACAATTACCATTACTAGCACACAAAGATTGTGGCTGCAACTTCATCCAAGTGATTTAAAATGCTCCTGTGTAGTGTTGATGGCATGGCATATACTGTTTTTTTCAAATGTTAGCCTAGATGTAAATTGCATGGATTTTTACTCCCATTTCTAAAAACATTATGCTGAAAAATGCACCATTTCAACATATATATATTTAGGCACCTATTGAAAATGTTCACCAGCCGTGCTAGATTCCTGGTACCTCCCAAGGAGCCTCCCCACATGCCCGACACCAGAAGCTGCCTCCGTTGCTGGATCCACTGGATCCCATTCATATCCTTTAGCCTCCAATTGACAAATTTGTCACTGATGACGTGTGTGGGAGTCTGGCAAATAAACAATGCAAACGCATGATCACCTGTTTTTAGACTTTTATTTTACCATAGGAGACACATTTGGAAGGCATGCATTCCTTGACATAGAAACAAAGGCTGATGAACTGGACTGGACAAGTCTTAAAATCACCATTACTGTAAGTAACAAAGCTTTCCTGCGCTAGGAAAACGTTAAATGAACTTGAAAATGTGTTATGGAAAGCAGACATGTTAACTGAAAGTGCTTAAAAAGGGGTAGATCAGTGTGCTGAGATATTGTTGTGGGAAATGAATTGAGCCTATCTGTCACTGCAATGCATGATGGGATACGGGAGCAGCCTGGCTTCCTGAAAGCTCAAAGGTCCTTTCCTCTGTTTGTCACTGACAGTCACCCTGTTTCCCTGATTTCCTTCTCGTTATAAATTTTCAGTCTTCACTTAAGAGTATATTTAAAACAGCAGAAATGTGGCTGAGGGTTGGGGACAGGCTTACTAAAAAAAATATGCGCTCATAAAAGGTCAAAAAGCAATTTATTTTTACATTTTTAAAGGGTGTGGCTTTTATACACACGTGGTGTTGGCATTTCCAAGTAGTCTCACTACTGCCAGGGATTACAAATGCGTGCATGTGGACACGCCACAGGGCAGATGTTGGATTGTATGAAAATGGTATGTGCATCATTTTAAAAGCTTTCTTTGAGAGAAGCAGTACATGCATTGCATGCAATGTTTGGGATGCAGTGCTTAGTCCAGTCGGGAGGCGCAGGTCTCTGCTGTGTCCTTGGCAACGGCTGGGAATTAAACCAAACTAAAAAGGTTTGATGCCAATATTTTCACCAGTTTACCATCGAGAATGCACATGTCCCGACTGCTATTTAAAAAAAGTCGTGCCACTCTGCTGACACATTTGTGTGCCACTGATGGTTTGCCTGCTTGGATTACACATTGTAGGTCTGTCAAATATTGGCACTGATATTTGTGGGGTTTTTGGAGTTAATTTTTGACCAAGAGTTAGATGTGGCTCCATCAGGATCTAGGTAGTAGAGGACAGGCTTGGATCTTCCAGATCCAGATGTTTTGGCCTACAACTCCTAGAATGCATTATCATTGACTGTGCTGGCTAGGGCTGATGGGAGTTGTAGGCTAAATCATTTGGAGGGCCGCAGATGGCTCACTATTGATCTAGTTGTGGTCCCTACTGTGCCAGCTCCGACACTGAGTACTTCTTCACTTTCCTGCTCCGACGTGGAGAATAATCTATTTTACCCCCGGCCCTGGGGTCACTGTGGGGGCCACATACTTTTGTTTTCATAGCACCAATCTGGAGCGCTACATCTTTTCACTGGGGGTGGCCCGGGATCTGTTCCGGGTGGCGGGATCTTTGTTCTTGAGGCTTCATCACCAGAGTATTTTAACTTTCACTCGCTCTGACATGGATTATTACATTGTCCATTGGCCGGGCACATATTCATTTATTAAAAGGAGCAGCAATGCCAGCATCACTTTCTCTTCCTACGCAACGCTGCTTCACTTGCAACTTAATTTGGATCTCTAGTCGCGGAGCAGTGCTCTTTCTCCCTCAGTGGGAGCAGGCAAAACACGCGATAGCCGATTCCACAGGGTTGTGAGCTGACCCACACTCCAACCGCACGAGCACCCTCTTCACAGAGGGACACAGATAGGGAGGCTCCACTGGCAGGGCTCTGGGCATCCACTCTATTCTTTTCTTGTGATGGTGGATGCTGCTTCCTTCACTTTCCCCCGCGGGCAACAGATTGCGCGGTGGTGGTATGTCTTCCTCGTTGCCATTGTTGTGGGGCCGGCGGTGTTCACACGGCTGGACTCACAAGTGCTGGGGGTGCCAGCATCTTCGTAGATTGCTGGGGTCACCCAGACTTGCTGTTGTTTCAGGGCGGGACCCTGCTAGGTCATGTGGACACGGCCTGGGTGCTGAGGGCACCATGGATACCGGGAGCATCAAGGATGAGGGGTGGCTGGGACAGACCCAGGGCACCAGGCTGATCTGGGGGCCCAGATGAGCGGGGTCTGCAGCACTTGATCACATGGTATGAGGTTGCAGGCCCGAAATGAGAGACAGAGTCAGAAGTTCCATTGTTGGAGTCTACAGCCGTTCTGCGGAATGTGCTTGCAGGAGCTCCTTTCATAGGTGCGGGCCATGACACAGTCATGGCCCGTCTTAAAACGGCAATACACTTGGGAGGGTCACATATAACAGTTGTCCTGTTCAAGTCCATCTTCTACCAACTATGCCACACATGGAGCAGGGGGAACTAACTGGAGTTGCTGTATGAGATGGATGGTGAGGCAGAATATTTCTAAGGGTGTATCGGATGAGTGTTCACAATTTGGAATGGGGACCTTTCTTGACTAAATGTAATTTACTAGGAGGGTTGTTTATTACATAAGTTCACTGTTGTAAGAACGTGATTTGGCTTAAAATGTGGATTGTTACAACATATTTTGGCATAATTTGTTCACTGGAAGTACACTGTTAGGAATATTTTACTTATTCAGAAGTACTGTGTGTTTCTGTAAGACGCAGATTGAAGTCATTGGTATTCAAAATTTTGACAAATTCCAACCACTCGTTTTCATTACCTTTCCAAATAATGAAAAGGTCATCAATAAACCTCCACCAACAAACCACTTTCCCATGCTTAGTATATCAAACAAGGTTCCTTTCCCACCAGCCCATGGTGAGGTTAGCGTAAGAGGGGGCAAATATATATGATTTGTAAAGACATTTTTTTACAAAAGAGTTAAGAATAAACCAAAAAAAGTCTATAAACATCAGACATATTAAAGTTAAGGTAACATAATAAACTTTTTAAATAAATGTAAACAAACAAAAATATCAAAATCAAATATCCTGGCAACCTTAACTCACCCATACACTTAAAGGCATACAATATTACAATAAAATTCAAACAAATTCAAACATGAATCAAGATATTATATAAAATACAAAATCATTCAAAAGAACATTCAATATTTACGTATAATATACATTAAAAGAAAGTATAAAAGATATTTCTAATACAAAATTACTTCTTAATAACAAACCTAAAATATAATATACAGAAGCATAATTCCTCCAAAAACGGCAATTAAAAGATATACACTGGCTATTTAAAAAAAATCTACAATAAGAAAATATACATAAGCATTCAAGTGTCATACTTTACATATACAATGATTTCAATTAACAATGTAGATGTCGTGATTGTAAATACGTATACTTTACTAAACAATAATCATACATTTGTAAAAATAAACCATGCACTTAACTAAAAACAAATGTAAATATCATATACAGTAAAAACTTAGTAACATTTACTTCTACAAATAATATTCACATGTATTGTTATTACACTGTGCATAAAAGTATAATGTGTAACATGTGTACTAAATTAAATTTAGTAAATAGTCTGAGCTGTAAATACTAACAAAAGCAGCACACGTGTAATACACATTAAAAACATAAATAAATACAGTTTACAGGATTTGTAAAACAACTATTCACAAAAAACATTGCATTACCATAACTATAAAGCATTTTAGAACAAAAAGAAATATTACAAAACAAAAACAGAGTGAGTTACAGTTACCATGATATTTGATTTTACTCTATTTGTATATAACGTTTATTGTGTTGTTACCTTAACTTTATTATTTTACTTATTTTGTTTTGTTTTACTTTATTTTGGTTTAACCTTAACTCTTTTCTAAAAAAACATATATAAATATATATATTCAGTGAAAAAACTTTGTTAAAGGGAGGTTATGGTTACAAGTTTAATTGAAAAACCCCAGAAATTTGCCAGTTATGGTAAGCTAAGCAACCATAACTCGGACCACCACTGTGTACTGCTAAGACTAGCACCTACATTTCTGGGGTGTCCCTTTAACAAAGTTTTTCACTGAATTTCACAGGTGTTTATTAGTGCAACTTAACCATAAAGTCCCTTTACCAACATTGTTTCACTGCATTTCATAGGTTTTTACCAGTACACTTTAAAGAACTTCTATACTATGTTAAAAATCATGTTATTAGAAATGTTGATTATCACTGTCCTACTTGTACCTCTCCACCTTACCCAACAATCACCCCAATCAAATTCACAAAACATAAATTAAAGACAGTTTGATGAAACTTCTCTTCCTCCCTTCCCAAATAATGACTTTATAGAAATTCCAAATTCTCCTATTTTTGTTTCCCATTCCTATTCCCCATCCCTTCCATAATTAAATTAATATTTTATAATATAACTATCATATTATTCTCTCATAATTTCTTTTCTCTTGAAAAAAACCTAATTTGTAGTCTGCGAATTATAGGACTGTTTGGAGTCCGGTCTAGCAATGGATGATGTAAGCGGATGTCACGCTATGTCCGGATGTGTCTGGTGTCGTGTGACACACCTTTTAGTCTGCAGACAGCACCTCCAATCACGGCCACCCCTGCACATGCACCCAGAGTCTCCCGTCATCGAGGCCCTTAGACATCATCACGCCATCACGGATGTAATCATGTGACGGCGCCTGTGTGGTGTGATGGTGTGTCTGCAATCTGTGTCTGTGCTTCGTGGACATTTTTAAACTGCATTTTCGGCTGATCTAGGAAGTTTCAAGTGCAAATTGTGCCATTCCCCACCTCCTAGCAACATTCTTAACACTTCTGTCAACTTTCTACAACTTTTTATGCCGTTTATATGTTTGTCGATGTTTGCGAACATCTGACGACATTACGGACATCCCCAGACAGCATCACGTGACTGCGCCTGTGCTGCCTGATGACGTATCTGCGAACGGGTACATGCTTTGCAGATATTTTGCAGCTGCATTTTCGGCCAATCTAGGAAGTTTCAAGTTGAATGTTGACCCCTCCACAACTCCTAGATCCATTCTTAGTTGATCTCTCAACTTTTTACAACTTACAAAGGCCTTTTTTTGACTCGATGGTCCAAAGACAGTAGGGAAGACAGTGGACGGTTCTTCTGAACGCACCCACCATTACATTTAGTCATTCTAAATCTGGCAGTCCAGGGGAAAGCACCTCATTGAAAGACTATTGGTACACCTGCTATTTAACTTCAAAAATGGCATCAGTCATGGCCATCCCTCCTCCCCATGGGCCATGATGCAGGGGGAAGAAGTTTCAAAGTGCTTTCGAGGCTGCGATTAAGGAGCATGAGAAACACTGCCCACTACCTTAGGTTTAAGGCATGCACAACATCTTCCCCTGTCCACGGTGCCCTTCCCTTACTTTCCTCCCCCGCCTTACTTCCTTGCCTCGTCTGGAAAAAAGAAAGAAATCAACATAAAAAAATACAAAATCAACAAAGAAAATGTTCTTTTTGGAGCCACCTTTCACAGTTAAAACTTGAACTAAAAAAAATAATCTTATAGACTACATCTACTTTACATTTTTCCGTAAAGTAGTTAGAGTCAATATGATTCTCCAACATTTCCATTAGCATTTGGTACTATGCTAATGGAAATAATTGACAATTGTATTCTGGACAAAAAGAACAAAGGACAGACAAAAACGTTTCTCTAGCATACATAAGGACTATAATCCATGGACCTTCTGGACTGTCTGCGGTCTCCGCATTTAAACAGACAAACATCCATCCACCAATCGCATCCAAAAACTCTACATGTAACCCTGTCATCTCAGTTCAACACTTCCAATGTTCTCTTGAATTTTCAGACTACATGCCTCCTGTTAGTCACAGCCACCTGCATCAAAAACCACTGTCAAACAGTCTATGATTTCTATTTGCAGTTTCAACAATATCTACATTTAACAAATTATAGTACAAGTATGCATACATGTTCTTAAAGTAATATTTAAAAAATGCCTCTATAAATATATATGCATATTGGGTTACTGCCACTTACATGTAATAAGCTTCTCAAAAAGCATATTCTCTTTTTTAACTACTCTATCAAATGCCATGTATTGCAGCATAGTGCACCTGGTCACATCAAGTGGCAGCTACATGTACTGCCAACATATGAATCTTCCACACACCAACTGCTACTTAACAATGATCTACAAATCATACACATATGCATTTTTTAACTCAACAAAATGTTTAAAAAAGTAACATTTTAAACGCACAGCATTTTGCATTTGACCTTCCATTTAAATGTCATACTTTCCAACCTTTCTCATTACATCCCTTATAGTGCCACCATTATCCACCTGCTCACACATATGTGTATACTGCCATCATGTCTATATAAAACACTTCTATTTACATATAAAGTACTGTTCTTTTCCAACCACTACTATAACACACTGCACACTGCTCCAACTACAAACCACATTTCCATTACCACTAGGCCACAGTTTCCCTATTCTTTAATAACACTGCACTACATTACAAATACAGCATTCACACTCTTTTTATTCCTAAAATTGCTCTTTATTCAATACACCACCAATTTCTTACTTCCTAACAACACATCCATCTCTCATCAACTTCTATACCACAATTTAATTTCCTTACTCTGCCATACCCCTATCACTAGCACACATTAGCACACATTCACACACTTCCTCACCCCTTTTCAATTACACCCATACAACCCTCATAAATATGCGCTAAATCACACCATTATAACAACCACTAATTTCCTCAAAACATCATAATGTTCATACTTATTCCATCACACCACTACTCCCTAACTCACTAACAACAGTCATGCTCAACACATTCTACTATCAGTAGTTGTTTACCCTTTCCCATTACATAAATATGCTTATTTTATAGATCACAATTATTGTTATTGTTACTGCAATACTTCTTGTAAAATACAATATAGTTAGAATATGCCAATGGGAATCTAACTACTTTACGCATATCCTTAATTACAACACACTTCAAACACACATCCTATCACCCTTACACTCACATAATATATCCATGCTACCACACACATGTGTTCTGTAACATGTATATTCTTTAAAACTATGTAAATGCCAAAACTGTATGTAAATACAGTAGGTTTTTTTAATCCACTAAGGATTTTTTTTAACCCAATGACACAATGATTATTTCATTTTAATAGAGCAACAGTATACCACACACTAATGTTGTACCAAACCTAGTACATAGAATGTACTATTTATGAGGGTCAAAAAAGTAAATCTATATATAAAATCATATGAAATTAAAGGTTTTAAACTATCTTGTCTATTTTACTTAACAAATGATACTGGTTTTCTTTACAGAAAAAGAACAAATCATTCCAGCTGTATTACCATATGCAACTAAGTAATCATACCCAGTATTATCCTATTTTTTTTAAATTACAATGAAACTACTAAAGATTCCAGAAGCACTAAAAAAAGCCTATTTATCCTGATTTGTACTACGATCATAAATACCATATACACTTCAATTATATAATGCCACCATATTATAAATCTGTATACTCCTCCTATAGTACCTATAATAACTATACACATATTACCATAGTGTGTGTGGCCAGTGGTCAGCACATCTGCTGCTCCTCGTGCAGGTTTGGTGAAAATCCGTACAACGGTTCGGGCTGTAGGTGCGAGCAACCTTTTTTTGCATTATGTCTATGAGGATTTCAAAAGTTTTGGGACCCCCCTTAAAACTTTGCCCCCCCCCCCCTGAATGAAACCACACCAAACTTCACAAAATCATTCTGAGGTGGCCATGTACTGTTTTTGCAAACTTTGGAGAGGATTTGTTGAACGGCACCAAAGTAATAAGCCACCCAAAAACTGCTCTTCCTATGAGTTGAGCAACTTAACCATAACTACACGGCCACTACCGCAGCCATGTGATATGCATAATATTTAACAATATGGGTATGCTTCTCTTTTGCTAATGCACTTTGTGTCTTTGTCTTTTCACGGAGTGTGAACAAGTAAAATGGTCACCACCAGGCACATTATGTCTGCCGCCATTGCTTTCAGCAATATCATTAAACCAGACGGTGCTGTTGCTGATTCCCAAAGGTCATAGCAGGTATAACCAGTGGTGCTGGTAAGTGGTATTCACAACTTCAAATAAAAAAACAGACAGACATGAGACAGATATTAGCCAAGCGAGCTGAAAACAGCAACAGTACTTGTCGCCTGCAGATGGTAAAACTCAGAAGGACTCAGAAATGAAGTAAGACTATTCTAGGTACTGAAATGCACCAAGCTAACAACCGGGGTGATGAGGTTCATGGTATGTTTGCCCCAACTGCAAGCCTGTATCCCACCATCAACAGAACATATTCCTCCAAAATAATTGCATTAGACAAATCATCCCATTTCACACTGTGAGAAACCTGAAGGTGTCTCACCCGCTAGTCCCAGGGGATCTCTCATTCAGGTGGCCAGGACATGGACATCGCTTTTGGATCCAGTTCCTGGGGGTGGACCAGCGCTGGAGGATCACCTGGATGAAGGGTCTTTGGGTAGTGGGGGTTGGACACCGACGGGTGACACGCAGTATCCTCCTTCTTCCAACATCTTTACCCCATCCTACCACATAGGTTGTTTGCCCCTCAAATCCTACACATCTCGTTGTTCTCAGTCTAGCAACCATTTTCTTTCTTGTGATACCTTTTCCCCCATCCTACCCCATAGGACACTTGAAACCTCTAACAATCTCTTTGTCCAATGTGAATTCTTGGTGTTCCTATGATAGAAAACAGACTCATTTTAATGTTGGTTACCTGACATGTACAAGGGTCAGACACAGTCAGGCAGTTAACCAAAATTACACATTCCTGAATGCCCTTTCCTTTCCCTACAGACAAAAAGGGTGGAACGAGAAAGCACACTGCGAGCATGGCAGACAGCACGATGAGGCAACTAATCTGACATGGCAGTTCAAGAGAAGGAGAAAGGCAGCAGGAAGCAAGAGGGTGGCGAGGAGAGAAGTAACCTTGCCCTTTTCGTCCCATGCCCATGCAACCTTCGTGGAGGAGAGCCTAAGACTGCGGACAATAGCACAAGTGTCTTGCAGCAGAAGCTGAGGGAAACTCCTGTTACCATGGTATCGACCTTGACTATAGTAAAGTAGAAAGTCAAGCGGTTCAATACAGCTGGTGAGTCGAGGAGAGAACCGATAAGAGCCGGGCTGTGTTGAATGAGGAACGCAAAGTGGCAACTTTGAACTTAGTTTAATGAACTGGGAAAGAACTGTAAAAGTGTTGAGGGGAGACAAGCAGCATAGGGAACCGGCACCACATGGGTTTCGTTCCGAGAGACTCTGGTAGATCCCCGTTTGAATGAAACTACAGAAACCAGAAGGCCATAGGAAAGCTGCCAGAAGAGGTCAAAGTGGTCATACTGGAGGTCTAATAAAATACTCGTACAATCGAAAGACTTTGATCTACAAATTTGAGAAAGTTTGGAAGTCAATCCCGCATGGTGAAAGTAAAGAGGCCCCAGGCCATCTGGGGCCTGGGGCCTCAATACCTTCAACTCTCTCTACCTAAATATCTTCCTTCTCAAGCTCTTTGCTCATCCATCTCCAACTCCCTCAGAGTCAGTCGCTTCTCCAAGCAATCAGTTGGTGGTAGATCTCTCTCTTCGGCTCTTTGCACAAACCAGCCAATCACTTCACTTATCTTTGCTCTTAGTTTCAGTGAGCAGCACACTTCACTTTTCCTGATGAGAAGCATATTGTGGTGACTAAGCAAGTGTGAATCCCTCCATTTGCTTTACCTGAGGTGATTGTCCGGGAGGATATCTCAGGGGCAACGCATGTGTCTTGAAAACAAGACAAAGCAAAACAGTGCAAGGTCGAATCCCGGTATTAAGCGCGGTACAAAAGAACACTTATAAATTCGACTCATCAAAGTATGACGTAAAACACATGTGCGAGCAAGTAAAGTCTGCGCTTCTCTTCACCCCAGATTATCAGGTAAAGCAGTCCAACACATCCTAATCATACAATTTGCTTGAGGTGATTGATTGGCCAGATGGACTTGTCATGTAAAAAGCATGTGGGATGAAACAAAGCCTATACTCAGAGACGTAATTTGGGGGTCACAAATGCTACCCCTGTGGTCTCGTTTGCTACCCCTAAAAAAAAAAAGTCTGCCTACCTCTGCTGGGGGCATAGAGTGTCACTCCACAGACAAGTATATGAGCTCTGACACTACTAAAATAGTGGTATAACATTTTATAAAAGCCTGTTAAATATAACACAGACAAGATGGCACATACAGATTATTAGCCATATAAAACGTGAATGTTTTCTTATTGTTTCAGTACTGCTGCATATTGGCGCAGCCAGCTGAGCAATGTCATCTTACAGTGCCAAAACTGGAATTACTGGGCATAACAAATTACAGTGCATTTACAGTTGCAGTAAAATATTATTAGGCACAGCCAAATGAATGTGTCCTTACACTATACTATCATTATTGGTCACAACTAACATGAGCGTGTTGTTACAGTGATAACAAAGGCACTATTGTGCACTGTTAAAATTAGTGTGTTGCAAGACAATACTTGAATTATTATGCACAGCCAACATGTCACTGACTCAACATGAGTGAGCTCAAACAATGGCAACACTGGAACATATTTGCACAGTCAGCTTGAAAATATCTTTTTACAGATGTAATTCTGACATTATTGGGCTAAGCAGGCATGAACTTACTTTTTACACTGGCAGAATACAGGAATATATTGTGGGCACATGCATCATGAAGTCATGAGGTGAGTTTTTGCAGCAATCAAGTTGACATATATTCTGGCCAACGGCATCATGAAATTTCATGAGTGAAACTACAGAACTGATTGTAAATCGTATGGCTTTTGCCTGATTTTTTTTTTTACAAAAGGTGTTCTGCAAATGACATAATTTTAAGCTGTTATTTGAAAACTATTCTTGTGGGGCGAACTCCCTTTCAAATTCCAGTAGTTTGTTTAGTGTTCCCTATACCAGTCACTCACTCTCGTTAGTGGGAAATATTTACGCCCGTTCACCAGCTGCCACTGTTTTCACTCATTTTGAGCATCTGCGCTTTTCTACTTGACTGTGCGATAATGAACTCCTGTGATTTTCTGTAGAGCTGCGAGACACTGATCACTTGTACGTCTGGGCAACACTGCCAGGCAGCCCCAAGCAAGGCCGAGTAACTGCTGCTGCATGGCAGCAGGCCGTAGGAGGGGGGTAGCAGTCCTCCCCCAAGGCCCAGCTCCCCTCTCCTCCAACAGCAAGGAGACAGCGCTACGAAGCACAGGAAGGGTGAGGTGTGAAAGAACACCTCACCCTTCCACAATAATAAATGGGTGATAAGCACGCAGGGGAAGCAAGGTTAGCCAGGCAGGGGAACAACAAAGAAATACCGCCCCCCAGGGGCTCAGACAGTTGGCTGCATGCCGGCCTGGGGGCTGGCTTCACAGCGCCCACAGATGCACTACAAGGACCCAGGGGCTACCCCTGGGTCTTATATAATGAGCTGAATTCAGCTCAGAGGAACACAAGCTGTTTGTGGACTCTGCACGGGGATCCAAACATCCAGGGAGTTTGCTGTGTACTCAGTGTCTTTTATTCTACATTACCTTTGTTCTAGCAAGGTCGCCGTGTACTCAGCGTCATTGTTCCTTTCTTGCCTCTTTGAACATTGACCTGTTCAACTGAACATTTTGCAGCGGGAGCGGTTGGCGGCGAGGTAAAGACGGATGCAGTCGAGGGGAAGAAGGTTTCCCCAGCGTCCCAGCTCAACCGAAAACAACAGGCGGCGAGCGCCGCAGTTTCAAAAGGGACGACTATATGGTAGTGCACAAATTCAGCGATCAGGCAGAAAATTAAAGACATTTTCTTTACACAATCTTGTGAGTATTTTAAAGAGGCAAACAATGTTTTTCTTGCGCACAACACAAAAACAAGTGGGAATTGAAATCAAGCCCACCAAAGCAACCTGGCCATAGACAATACCCTGCACGGATTACAACACAGCAGTTACCCAAACACAGGCACCCTTGCCATGGTGGGGCACTCATATTAGGCATCCTCAATTTAAGCAGTGCCTGGAACAGGACACACTACATAGCCTTTCAGTCAATAGATAACAAGGGTTTTTATTTATTTCCTAAACCAGGAGGAAGCATGGCACCCACAAGGAAGCCGCAGGAGCCCAAAGACTTGCCTAAAAAACCAGTATCACCACAGCTACAAGCTGCAATAGAGGCAACTGAACATTTTGCATGAGACTGGGTCAGAGAACATTTATACGGGCTGCCAAAGGAGGGGTTGCCAGTGCCAGCAGGGGATGGAGACAGCCCCCCCCCCCAGCAAAGAAAAAGCAAGGCACCAGATGGCACTAGCAAAGGTAATAAAAACAAAATATTTTCTAATTTTTGTGAGAATATGAAAGAGAAGCAACAGATGATGTTGGAAATCAGAAACAAGCAGCAGGCTCCCAAAGAGCCAGAAGGGGTGGCAGGTCAGAACATACCTTTGGAACCCACAATAATTATAGTTCTCGTAACACCCACAGAGCCATCAACACCAGTGGCCACACCAACAGGGCCAAACCAGTAGGGCCGTTGAAAGCATGAGCGATGCCCACCCCAAGCAACACAGGGCCAATAGACATAAACAGCAGCGCCACCACAGATATAATGATATTCAGTAGTGCCCAGCTAGATTTAAAACTGAAATCCTTTGAAACAGAAATACTTAACTGGTACAAAAAATCCCTGCATGGAACATCGATATAACAATTAAAAAGGCCATATGTGTAAAATAATTCATTGAAATATTCTCGCTTATCGAGGCTCAACACTAGGGGAGGGGTGCGTTCAGGGATCCCAAAAAGATTGAGGACATGGCCATAGCCAGGAACGCCCAGTTAGAACAGAACTGGGACAACTGGTCAAAATCATTTGCCATTTTAGCAACAATCTTCCTGTAAAAATTCCCGGGAGATGGAATAAAGCTATGGGCATATGCAGATAAAATCAGAGAGGTAAAACTCGCCCACAAGGGGAAGTGGTGGCTAGACTACGACATAAGATTCAGAAGGAATATGTCAGAATGACCAGCCATAGAATGGGAAGAAGTGCAGAATGATCTATGTAAATGAAATGCCGAGCCTTCATCAGAAGAGGAGGTTTCTCAGGCAACTGGTAAGACAAATAAAAACTCACAAGGGGGAAATAGAAGTACTGAAAATGAAAAACACAGGAAGGGAGAGCAGCCCTTTCAGAAAAAAAACAGCCATGGGCAGCTAGGTTAAATGCCCGCGGGCAGAGCAAAGCTCACTACGCCCCAAAATCCACTATTCCATGCAGGAATTATGGGAGAAAAATCATTGCTCATGGGGGAAGGAGTGCTTGTATAAGCACAACTGTGCCAATTGCAACAGGGAACACCCTGCAAGCAACTGCACCAGATTACCCTAAAAAAGACACCAAAAAAGAAGATCAGTAAAGAAACATTTCCACCAAGTTTGGAAGCAGGCAGAACTCCCATCAACCCAGAAAACTTTAGCGAAGCATTAATGAATTATCCTGACAAAGAAATCAGCTCAGCAATCAAGCTGGGGTTTAAGGAAGGTTTCATTATTCCTTTTAAGGGAGAACGATCCCAGAAAATCCCAAGGAATTTGTTCTCAGCTAGGGACAACCCAAAGGTAGTAAGAGAAAAAATAGAGAGAGAATTACACCTGGGCAGGATTGGAGGCCCCTGGGAAATAATGCCATTTCCAAACTACCTAGTGTCCCCACTAGGTTTGGGACCTAAAAAAGAACCCGGTAAAATGAGGCTAATACACCACTTGTCATAGCCCAGCGACCACTCCCTCAATGACGGCATCCCTCACACTGAATCTGCAGTTACCTATAGACATTTCCAGGAGGCTTTAAGATTAATACAGGACTGCGGCAGGAAAGCTCTTATGGCTAAACTGGACATTGAATCTGTTTTTTGGTTACTACCAGTCCACCCAAGTTCACAGCAGTGGCTTGGTTTCACTTTCGATAATACATTTTATGTGGACAGATGCCTGCCCATGGGCTGCGCAGTGTCCTGTACACTATTTGAACAATTCAGCTCTTTTTTCCAATGGGCTTTTCAGAAACAAATACCTGGGGTCAGAGTACTGCATTATCTGGATGATTTTATGGCAATGGGTCCAACGGGCTCAGAAGAATGCAGTACAGCACTGGCTGAGTTGGAAACGATGGCTAAACAATGGGTCATACCACTGGCAGCAGAGAAGATGACCAAACCATCCACAAACATTATCTTTTTTAGGATAGAGATAGACAAAACAGACGGAGTATGCAGAATCCCAAAAACAAAAGTAGTAGAACTTTTAGGAAAAATCCAAGAGCTAAGCACAAAAATCAAGGGCACAGTGAGTGAATTACAATCACTGGCAGGCAGCATCAATTTTGCGGCCGGGATCATTCTGCAAGGAAGAGTATTTTCCAGGAGCCTAGAGTTTAAAACCAAAGCATGCATCAAACCCCACCAGCACATCAGGCTGGGCAAAGAAGTGAAAGAAGACCTGAAAGTATGGGGGAATTTCCTCACAAATTTCAACGGGACCACACTTTGGCGCACACCACTGAACACAGGGGCAAATAGAGTGCTCTTTACAGATGCAGCAGGGAGCAAGCGGTTTCGGGCCATGCTAGACACAGAATGGGTGGCCGGGCAATGGTTTGAGTCATGGCACACAGCAGGATGGACAAAAAACATCACACTTTTAGAAATATTTCCCATCTGGCTAACAATACGCATATGGGGCAGGCAGCTGGCTACCACGAAACTCATGGTTTGGTGTGACAACATGGCAGTGGTAGGAATTATAAACAAAAGAACCACCAAATGCCATTTGGTGCTCAGAGTACTGCGAGCCATCACAACGGTCATGCTGCATGAAAACATTTTTGTCAATGCAAAACACATCACTGGAACAGATAATAACATTGCAGACGCTTTATCTCGCTTTCAGTGGGCAAGATTTTGGGAGCTAGCTCCTCACGGCCAGGAAAAGATGACATTGATCCCAGCGGACTGCTGAGCGATAATGGGAAGCTAGAGAGATCTGCATCAATGCCTGCGCCCGGGGGCCAAGGCCGGGATGCACATCAACAACCAGGCACCTTAAAACGGGTGCCAGCAGCATGCTGCCCACAGAAAACATGAACCCTTCTACGGGGTTCCTAGTAGAGATGGCGGAGAAAGCCTTGGCAAGCAGCACTACAGCCCAGTACAAAACAACAGCTGAGCGGGACTCACCTTTAAGATCAGCCGGGATAGTCGGACACTTGTTTGTATTCAGGGCAGGGGGTTGGGCCGAAGAAACTAAAGACGGCCCAGCTTTCAGGAACACGATTGCATCATGTTGGGGCTACAGAGGCCTTCACTGGCCAGACATCCATGGCCAGCTAGCCGACCTAGTCACATACAGAGACCCACCGGAATTTTTGATAATACATTTAGGGGGTAATGATGTGATAAGCATGGGAAGAAACATTTTATATGAAGAAATATGTGTCTCACTATCAGGCATTTCACACAATTGGAGGGACACAGAAATATATTTAGAAAAACATAGCAGGGGGCCACCTGTTATACATCAGTAGACAACTCCAGGAGAAAGTTGAACTGAGGGCTGGAAAAATTCTCCATAGCCAGAGGTTTGGGCTTTATAAAACACCCGGCCATAATACTAGATGACCCCGATCTGTTTCACAAAGATGGCACCCATCAATCGGGGCACGGCATGGAACAGTTTTATAGAGAATCACCAGTACTTTAGCTACAAGGGGCTGTAGAAAACCTAACTTTTGGGGGAACACGGGCAGCCGATAACCTACCTGTGGGTGGCGGCACGGGCCTGAGGGGATAACCTCAGCACCCGGTGCCCGAAAGTACTATACTATTAAGATATGCGATTATTGTTTATGTTCCATAACCATATCTGTAACAATAAAAACATACAGCCTTGTATTACCAACACTTGACCAAATGTTGTGGTATAATATTTTATGGGGAGGGAAGGGGTCGGTTATACATGACACCCACATCCCATCACAACAAATGTAAGTTTGCCTGCATATGGGTCCAGCAGTTATGGGCAATGCTGCTGGGCAGCCCATAGCGAGGCCGGATAACTACTGCCCCATGGCAGCAGGCCCTAGGAGAGGGGCAGAAGCCCTCCCCCAAGGCCCTGCTCACATCTACTCTAACAGCAAGGAGACATGCAGTCTTAGCGCTACAAAGCTCAGGAAGGGTGAGGAGTGAAAGAACACCTCACCCACCCACAATAACAAATGGGTGCTAAGCACCCAGGGGAAGCAAGGTCAGCCAGGCAGTGGAACAACAAAGAAATGCCCCCCCCAGGGGCTTAGACAGTCGGCTGCATGCCGGCCTGGGGGCTGGCTTCCCAGCCCCCACAGATGCACTATAAGGATCCAGGAGCTACCACAGGGTCCTATATAATGAGCTGCTTTCAGCTCAAAGAAACACAAGCTGTTTGTGGACCCTGCATGGGGACCCAAACACGTTTCTGCAAACTCTCCCACCCTAGAAAAAAAGGGAGAACAACAACAGAAGGGAAACCAGGACACTGTACGGTGACCACAACAAGTCGTGGGACAAAGACAGCAGCACGGCCCGAGGGGGTAACCTCAGGACCCGGTGCCCAAAAGTACTATATTATTATGATATGCGATTATTGTTTATGTTCCATAACCATATCTGTAACAATAAAAAACCTACTGCCTTTTATTGCCAACACTTCACCAAATGTGGTGTAATATTTTATGGGGAGGAAAAGGGCCGGCTACAAATGACACCCACATCCCATCACAACAAATATAAGTTTGCCTGCATATGGGGGAAGCAGTTATCTGCTTGTTTAGGTCCTTGAGACAATGAGCATCTAAACCTTTCTGACAGGATCTGCACTTTTCTGATTTGTGCATGTATGCAAAACATGGAACAACTATAGTTTTTCAGATTTTTGTAGGAGTGTGAGCCCTTGCACTTTTCCGAGCACTCTTGAACAGCGAACATCAGAGCTATTTTAGGCACCTGGATCTAACCAACTGCGCTTTTCTAGTTTATAGGACGTTTAGCACTGACATTTCTAAGGACTGTGAGACACAGAAAGCAGCACTTTCTAAAGCACCGTGAGATTGAGAACCTGCACTTTTTTAATTGTATAGGACTTGAGCACTTGCACTTTTCTAAGAACAGTGAAACAGAGAGCTGTATATTTTAAAGTGCTGTCCGACTGACAACCTGCACTTTCTAATTGTAAGGGAATGTGAGCAGTTGCACTTTTCTAAGAACTGTGATACAAAGAGAAGTACCTTTTAAGTGCTGAAAGACTCTGATACCCAGCAATGGTCAGTGTGAGCAAACAGCTGGACTTTTTCTAGAGGACCACGAGGCAGCGAAAATGATTATATTACTAAGTCACAGCGAGCACCTAGATTTTTCTTTTACAAGACCCTGGAGTGTCTAAGACTGCATGATCATGGCCAAATAACAGCACACGAGTGTGCCATCTATTGGTATGGAAGACAGTGCCTAGTTCAGCATATTTCATTCAATGGGGGAATGTAGCAGAGCCGTGAGACCATTACAAGTCAGTGCTGGAAATGGAAAACATTTATTGGGGGTACTGTCACTTCTTAGGAGGGGTGGGCTTTGGGAAAGAGGGGGGGGGCAGGTCCAAAGCACATGGCCCCCAGGCCAGGTTGCACAATGCAGTATCTCCATATAAAACCCGATCCTGGCAATTTGCATAAAAGCAAAGAGAATTATGGGAACATCATGATGTCCAAAATTATAAATGTTAAACATGCCTTGTATTGATTCCGTGAGAAACACATTTAAGCGAATAAAGAACTTTTCTGTTTTGATTAGTGATTATATTCACTGTAATAAAGAGATGTCTGTAAATTACAGGACATATATACCAGTTTGGACAGCTGCAAAACTGTAGCTGAGGCTTTGGCAGTTTCTTTATGCAGTATCCAGTATTGAGCGTTCTGAATGCTTGTTTGAAGGAATGGGCTGTGCTGTGGGAGCAACCTGGCTTCTATGCAGGAAGGATTGCTCAGGGGCAAATGTTTTTGTCTTGGAAGCAGTGCAACACAGGTTAGAATCTCTCACACTTTATAAAAGAATAATTATAATAACTATGATTTCAGAAGTCTAAGCAGCACTAAGAGCAGAGTCTTCAGCAACCTGCATGTAATGGATGAGTTGCAGAATAATTCTGAGTCCAAATAATCAAACCAACTCAGGAAGATGGCAAAGGTACTCCCCCTCATTATGAGCCTGGCGGTAGGGGGTTAATGGCACTGGTAGAGCTGCTGGCACCGGTAACCCCTTACTGCCCCGTTAACCCTCTACTGCCTCATTACAAGGTCTGCTCGCGGGACCCATTAAGGATGTCTGGTCAGACCAGATGCCCTTAATGGGTCCTGTGAGTGACTCAGCATGCGAACAACGGGCCCGTTGTTAGCATGCTCCCCATTCCCATTGAGCCTTATGGGGTCTCAAATGGGAATGGGGATGGTCCGGGTCTGGGTTCCCTGAAGGGGGAAATACCGGACCCTCCTAGGGTATCAGGTAATAATTTCGCCATATATATGGTTCCGGGATAATAATATCGAGGCGAAAATGTTGTGGCGATATTATTTGGGTGACCATATATATGGGGACAGGGGACATATTGTTCCATTCAATAATGTCGCCACAAAAAACGCCCATTTTACGGTGATATTTTTTAGCATGGCGAGATTTATGTCGCAAAATTATTACATGGAACCCCTCCTAGGTCGGAATGGCCCGGTATTTCCCCATTCAGGGAACCTAGACCCGGACCCCCGAGTTTGGGGGTATCCATGTCATTATTAAGGGTATCGCTACCTCCAAACTCGTAATGAGGCCCTCTGTTTTATTAAAAATTATCTAAAACGGAGATTACAATGGACATCAATGGACGTTTGCTTAGGCAATCAACGTTTTTCTCATAAAAACATCCTTAAATGCAAACAATACATCATACTATGTGTCAGATAATAGAAAACCTATCAAAGGCTGTGATAGGTTTAAGGGGAACATCTAAGTATACATTTCATAGGGACTAGGATTTTGGTTTGCTGCCCATTGTCAGGTGGACAATTTATGCCTAACTCAAAAAACATGTGATCTTTAACACTATTAATTACACAGTTTATCATAGGTCTTCACACTATAAGGCCCTTTGTTATACTGCCCTCTACAATTGGCTGGCCTGCTCGTGCCATGTCTGGAACATTCAGTTCACTTAGCAGCACGTAAGCCCAGATCCCGGTGCAAGGAGGTGGACTTGAATTTACCTCCCCACCCATTTAGCCCAGCATCTCTCATCACGTATGCCTTCTGCCATGAAGATTGTGTTTTAACTTGGCCTTGCAAAGTGTCCTTGTCTGTGGGAATATATGGGAGTGCAGGCTCTCAGCTCACTATCATTGTTCTAGGACTACAAGCTCAACTCTATTGCCATCTTTAGCTCACGTGACAGGAGACCACAAGTTGGTCCATTTTGCAGCATTTAAATGTCTTAGATGAATACAACTTGGCACTCTTGGTGTTCTTTCTTTGCACCTTAACAAGGAATGATTCATCCTTCGCACATTTACTGCCTTCAAGATTAGATAACCAACCTTGGCTGCTTCAGTTCTGATACCAGACTCGCTGTACACTTCCATGATCTTGGCTAATTCTTGCTGCAACACAATTCTCGGCCTTTCCTCTCCATGGGTCCGAGCTTACTAAATTCATGACACTGATATCCAGCCCCTATAAAATGGCGGATTCATCTGCAATGTATTCACTACATATAGCCAGCCTCTAGGATGACTTGTACAATTATCAAACGGTTGCTTTTCTGCAGTACTTCGCACACGTGCAATCTTCTTCTCGCACATGAAAGTTTACTTGATTCTCAACTTTGTCATCAGTGTCTGTAAGATCCATGCATTGTCTTCAGCCAGTATTCTCGGGGCATCATGCATGTCTCTTGTAACATCACTAGCTTCTCTCTTTGCCCCTTTTCCTATCCCTTCAGGGAGATCCTCCATCAGTTTGTCGTTTCCTTAGGGATACATTCTATAGGGTTTTCTCAGTGGGTACCTTCTTTCGAATATACGCTGCGGTATTGGCACAACTGCTGGTGTCAAACATGGTATGATCTCAGGCTTCCAACATATGGGAAGTAGGGGGCGGAATTTCCTGCAGAGTAATGTAACTGCTCTTCTACATTCCTGCTTCTGGTCGAGTCCTCGACCATCTCCTCAATTGTCTCCACATCTTGATATTTTCTCTTGAAGAAGTGCTTCTTCAGAGTCTAGAT
This sequence comes from Ambystoma mexicanum, assembly GCF_040938575.1. Classification (NCBI taxonomy): domain Eukaryota; kingdom Metazoa; phylum Chordata; class Amphibia; order Caudata; family Ambystomatidae; genus Ambystoma; species Ambystoma mexicanum. Next base: position 1,436,220,695 of record NC_090931.1, read on the forward strand.
CTTCATCACCCCCCTCGGGGTGCCAGCAGATTAACATGCTCATCTACACTCCAGGTCATGTAGTTGCACTTTCCATTTGGATTACAATAGACCCATCATTCCATGTATTTCTTATGATTCTTTCGATACAGGAACTTTGTTCTTTCGGGTGCTATGTTGCTGGCCTCTATATGTTTTGTGACATCTTTATCCGTCAATTCCTTGGGTCCAAACCCAGATTCGACATCAATCATGATCTGCATTACTACCAACTTCCTTGCTGTTTTCTTGAACTGGGCAATCACTATCCTGATCACACAGAATCCAAACATCAGCATCACCAATATTACTCCAAGAACCTTGAATATGTTTGCCAACCACTGTGGAATCAATGAGAATATGGAGGCAAACCAACTGTCATCCACAATCTCCTCTGTCTCGTCTTCCATTTTATTATGCAGGTTTGTAAACAACATTATGGTCTCTGTCAAGGTCCCATTCTCGTCATCATAAGAAGGTATGAATGTGCAACATGAAGGCCTGATTTTGGCACAAACTCCTCCTTCTATCGCTTTCATCATGTCAAGGACATATCTGTTCTGCAGGGTCATTAGTCGTATGGCCCTCAGTTCTTCCTTGATAGCATTGAATACCTTTATGGTGGTATTAATTGACTGCAGAAGCTCCAATCTCGTAATCTGCAGCCACTTGGTGCTGGCCATCGTTTGGATCCCAGGCATGAATATAGTCGTAAATATTGAGGCAGTCTTGCTGAACAACCTGTGTTCATAAGAAATTGAGTCATATGCTTCTATTGATTTTTCTGAGAAGTAATTCTCTCGTCTGGTCCGATTGAGAAGTTCAAGCGATCTTCTTTTTCTCAACTGGGCATCTGCTTTTGGAAATTCTCCAATGTTTAGGTCACTCCGAGGAATCACTAATGCTGGAACATGAATGAGCACCAATGAGCATATTCCACCCAATCCTTGGGCAACTTCATGTAGGCTCTAGACCGACAATCCCAATATAGAACCATGAGGATGGCTGTCCCTTCTCCCATCCTAGAAACATCAACTGTAGTTTTGCAGCCCTTGTTATCTCCCACATGATTCTTTCTGTGTCTTCGGAAGCACAGTGTTGCATTAGCTAATGGGATTACAACCAATGGACCTGACTACCCATTTCAGCAGTTTTCCATGTTTGGCCCATGACTACAAACAACCATAGTTGACCCTTTGCAGCTCCTATACATATTCTGGCTTCAGTAGATGAACTGCACAGGACAGCAATCCTTCTTCCCATCCCTTCATAGATTTCACTCTTCCATAGACTGAGACTTGAGTTTTCTCCCAACATCTAGGTGATCCCTCTATTACTGTCACATGAGGGCAATTCATTTTATTCTTCTCTTCAATGGCCACCTCATCCTGTCCTGCTGCAGATTACAAAAGCATCTTGCTCTTCAATTCAGGTACCTTTCTATCTGTGTGGTCTTGATAAAATGATCCTGGTATTGAAATTACCATTTCAATCCCCATCCTAAAGTGGCCAAACTTCCTTGAAATTGTCCTCTAGTCATGCATGCTGCAAAATGACTGAGGCCTCTTGCGTCGTGTTCTGGAACTTCTCTGGTGATGAAAGTTTGCACTGTATTCATGGCATAGTGGATGAGAGCACAGATGTAGCAACTCTCCTTGGATGTTCTCTCCTCCACTTTTCTCATGTCTTGGTACTACATGTTATTTCCCAAGTGTGCTGCATTATCTAGATAGGTATTTATCCCTTCATTATCTTCCTCTGCATTTCTCTTGTGTCTTTTAGAAGCCTTGTACCATTCATGAAGTATGTCAAAAGAAGTTTGCATAGTAGGAAGAACCATAGGGACCTCTGCCTCAGTGGGACTGCTAACTTGATAGAAACTGTGAAGGATGGGGAATAGAAAGACAAAGAGGGTAATTGTACAGGCTTATATTATGCATAAGAACATAGTCTCCGGAGGATAGCTCAGGGGCAACGTGCTTGCCGTGGAAGCAAGATGACACAGAGCAACACAGGTTCGTACCCCAGGTCCGCGCTTAGAAACCTCTGGGTATTAAGCGCGTTATCAATATCATATCATATCCATCTCTCGGGCCATCCTACTGCTCGTTGCACTTATTCTTCACCTAGAACTGTGCCTTTTTTTACATTTCTCGTTTTTAATACAATCATCAAATTTCTTTATACTTGTAACTGTAAAATGTGCTCAATTATCACAATACGAAGCCTTCTTATCAATGGGCCATTTTTAGGATCCTGTAAAAAAGTGCAAATATCAATGTCTCTTCTGACAAGAGCACGATAAGCTTGAAATATAAACACAAAGAGAGCAAGCACAAGCCGATGAACATCACTGCTGGTAAGTACCATATGTTTAACTGCTTAGAAAAGATATGCTTCAAGAAATGAATACTGATCTTGTTTCCAATTTCTAATCAAGAACCGATGTTTAGGCATAACTTCTGATGCTTCAATATATTTCTAAAAGTTCAATTCAACATTTCTAGAATTATCTGCAAGTGTTTTGCCCTCTCTGCTAAAATGTCTATAAGGCGTGTCCACTGAATTCTAGTCCAATAGAAAATCTGTATCAACTGCTGGTTGCTTTATACTCCTTCTTCTCGTCATCGATCAAGTCCGCACATGCTGAAATTCCTCTTCTTGTCTTGCTTCTGGATCAGCAATAGTGGGAGGGTGGGTCTCCCCTTTATAGGCCTTTATGTCACTCAGGTGAAGTCATGCATGTCTCCCTTGGACGTTCACAGCAGAAAGGGTTATATTCCCAACACAAAAAGGACCATTGAAACATGGCTCATGCCACCTTCTAGTAAATTTCTTGATGAGAACTAGGTCTCCAACAAATAACTTAGGTGCCGATAATAGTTCAATTGGGTTGGTTGCTGAATTGTCATCTGTGTTCTGAGACCAACCCCCCCTTACACTTGATTTGATCTGAAATAGAAGAAATGCTAGAAGTCATACGTGTCAAATAGTCGTGCATTTCCTCACCTAAAGTTTTGGCTACACTCTGGCCATCACTTTTACTTATAGATGGATGTGTAAGGGGCATTCTCATTTGATACCCCATCACTAGCTCGTTGAGAGTGAGGTGGCGATCCAATCCTGAATGATTCTGAAGAGCATAGAAAGCTAGGGGTAGACAGTACAGCCATCCCTTCTTCAAAGTCAATTTAATCTTGCAATCCTTTCTTTAAGGAGGCCATTGAGTCTCTCACATAGTCTGTTCGCTTGTGGGTGATAAGCAGAACAAAACAAGTGCTTAATACTCAATAGAAACCCTATCTGTTTGAATAGATCTTTAACAAAATGAGGGCCATTATCGGATCTCAGCACTTCACATACACTCCACCTCAGGAAAACATTGCACACTAAAAACTTCACTGCACAAGTGGTGTCAGGGTGTGTACACAGACCTGCCTCCATCCACCAGATAATGGACACACCACCACTAATAGATACTTATATCTATTACATACTTGCAGCATATCAATGTAGTCAATATGAAAATGCTGAAACTAACCATTTGGTCAAGGTATTACCCCCTTAATCATCTTCAGTGTATGCCCAGCAGTAAACTTTTGACACACAATCCAGTGTGCCATAAATAGTGCAACGTGCTCCAACAAATTAGGAAAGATTTTCTTCAATTGTAGCAGCAAGACTCTCCCTAGTGACATGCGCAGGGTAATGCAGCTGTTCAAGCGTGACTTTTAATAATGCTACTGGCATCACCGGCTTTACAGTGCTGTCTTGTCATCATAATGCTTCTGTAGGGGATAAAGAACACCCCATTTGTTTCCACTGTTCCTATTCTTCCTGTGGTGCAGAACTCCCTTGAATCTCCATTAGTTGGATTATCAACAAGTTATTAAACCCTTCTAGCACTAACATGGTTGTGACTACTATATATTTAATGTTCTCAGTATCAAAACTCAAAATGTCTGGGGAATATGCAACCCTTTTGGCTGCTTCGTCTGTGGCTTCGTTCCTGCAAGAGATAAAATCTGTTCGCTTAGTATGCACTGCACATTTAAAGATGGCTATGGTCACTGGGGGTTGTAGTGCCTTAATAAGCTGATCCAGTAAGGATGCATGTTGCACTGGAGTGCCGTCTGCACGGAGGTAGCCCTTCCTCTTCTGAGGTACTAACCCTGCATGTACAGTTGACATAATGTAGGTGGAGTCACTGTACAAAGTCACTTCCTGCCCTTCATGTTTCTCGGGCGCAAAAATGAGCGCTACTAATTCTGCTGCTTGCACTGAAAAAAAAGTGAGACAATAGCCTTGCACTTGCTACAACTTCAAACTCTCCATTTAATCTATGTCTCACTACTGTGGCACCTGAATGCCTTTCCCCACTAGTCTGATACATTTTTGAAGAACCATCAATAAATAGACTGTGCCCTCCTTCTAAAGCATTTCCCTTCACACAGGGTATATCATCATAAAATTCAACCTAATTAACACAGACATGACCACCTTTTTCTATTGGCTCAGGTAAAAACATGGCAGGATACACTATTTTACATCTTACATCTTTAATCGTTGGGTTAGAAAGCATTACCTCATAAGCTGAAGCTCTTTGGGGTGTCAATGTGCCCTCTGGATTTCTCTAAAATGGCAAATAGATCATGCTCCACAAAGAGGGTCATAGAGCAGCCCATGACAATACTTGTAGACTTCTCAATCTCGAACGCGGCAGCAGCCAAATATTGTTCGCAAGGGACGTGTCCTCTCATAACTGGGTCTAAAATCCCACTGTAATATGCTAAAGGTTTGTAAAGCAATGTAGTTCTCTGCGTAAGTACTCTTGTCATGACTGTTCCATTTGTCTGCGAAAACAAATAAAATGCATCTGCATAATTGGGAATTCCCAAAACAGGGTGTCAGGGTACCAGAAGTGCCAGGCAGAAGTACAGACTGCCCAGCGTGCGAGGGGATAGTGTTTTGCCCTACAGAAGGCTTCTTCATCCTTTCCATAGGAAGAAACCTTCCAGGACCACATTTCCCAGCACACCCGGCGGCAAGAACTACATTTCTCAAGCCACATGGGGTGTGGCGAGCCGGCGCGCATGCGCGAAGCTCCGAGCACGGGGCTTGTGCTCAGAACTTCATCATGAGCGGTCGCATCTTCCGGAGCTCCAGCCTGCGGGGACTACGCGAGGGGCCACGCCCCACGGACCTTTCAATCCGGCCCCTCGAGGCTCTCAGATAAGTGATGCATGCCCAGCTGTGAGAGAGAGAGTTAATGGGGAATCACGCGCAGGGGGTTAACGCCCACACTCCTAAGCCCCCCTGCGCACGGCTAAGTTAAGTTCTGTGCACAGTTGCACTGGATGACATTTAATCCAGAAGGCAACGTTATCTTTGAGTTTTTTCGCATTAACCCACACGAGTGTGAACTAACGGCGCTTGCGGTTAATCGTAGGCCACGTGCGGCTCCCGCATGTCGCGCCCAGAACCCCAAAACAATGCCGGAGCGTCTTTAACCATGTGCGGTTCTTTTTAAACGCACAAATTGACGACCAGGAAACACAGCCGGCTCAAAACAGTACTAGTTGAGGCTTGAGACCTCTTCAGCTTTATGAGCCCTATTCTGGTGTGAGAGTCAGGGGGGAACCAAGACACGGCAGGGGCCCCGCGTGGCTTACACACTAATCTTCGTGTTCTGAAGAATGGGACAATGTGCATGCATGAGTGAAATGGTGCTGTGTCACTGTAATTCAGAGCTATAGGGAGCATTGCCTAATTCTTGCTCTTTTTACAGCGATCGATCGCTTCTGATACCGACCGGACCTGGAGTGCGCAGGCAGGTGGCCAGCACTCAAACCCAAAGCTAAGTGCCCTATTGTTTTGTTTGTTTGGAGTCACTCCCCAAATGGGTGTGGCAATGCATGGATGTATGTAATGTCTTAATTTGGTTTTGAATGATTTTTTCCCTATGTTTCCCGTGTCCTATCCAATACTATACCCTGCAACCTTAATCCGGTGTTCCTACTTCCCCGTACCCATCCAACCAGCGTTCCCTAACCCTCTTTCCCCGCTGGGGTTGCGGATGTCTGCGTAAGCCTTCGCTTGCAGGCGCCAAAACCTTGGAGGGGGTGGTTGGTTCGTGCCACTCCTGCGCCTGGACTCCTGGAGCCCTGATAGGGGCTCTGCAAATTGCTTTTTTTTAGCTCCTGGAGACCTTCCTCCATTTCTTCAGTCCACTCTATTTTTATTTTTTCCACTTGTGCTTTCTTTGAAGCTTGCAGAAGTGGTCTTGTGTATGTACTGTAACCAAACACTGAGGCTCTCACATAATTGCATAACCCCAAAAACTGTTGCATCTGTTTCACTGTATTTGGTTTTGAGGTTTTCATAATCGCCTCATCTCTTTCAGGTGTCACTTTCTTTGCTTCATGTGAAATCAACTGCCCTACATAAAACACGTCTTCTTGACAATATTGTAACTCATCCTTGTCTACCTTATCTTCTAGAATTGTCATCAACTGAACAGAATCTCGTCTGTACTCATCTTCTGTGGTGCTGCCAATTAAAATGTCACCTACGTACTTTATCACCGCACTCTTGAGATCAATATTTCCTAAATCCATCTGTAAAACTTAATTAAAGATTTATGGGGGCTCACAGTACCCTTGGGGCAGCTTCGTATGTTTCAGTTGAGTTTGGAGAAATCTAAAAGAAGTCAAGTCGATTGAGTCCTTGTGCAACGGGATCAAGAAGAACGCATTCTTCAAATAAATCACTGTGAACTATCAAGCTTCCACTGGGATTAGGAACTTAATGAAACTCTGCCTCTACAATCTTGTTAATTGGTCTCATATCTTGTTAAATCTCTATGATCCTCCTTTAGATTTTTTAATAGTATACACTGCGGTATTGCACAATGATTCTGATGGCATCAGTGCTGAAATTGTCTGAAATATATCTTCTTCACTTTCTCAAGACATGGGGTATTGTTTTGCTTGGGGTAAAATCGCTCCTGGCTTAAGCTTTATTTTAACCTCTCCTATTCCCTTTATAAACCTACGTCATAAGTGCCTGTGGTCCAAAGGACGCTTGGCACCTTTTCTAAAGCTTCCTGAAAAAATGCTGGACGTTTCTGCATCATAGCCATTCACTGTGGGACTTCTCTCTTTTCTATCCTTATCCAGTATATGATGCTAATGAAGAACACTGCTTCATAATTTGTTCGGTCTTCCATGAACATATCGTCATCAGTTATGTCAGTAAATCTGAACCCTTCCTTGAGAGCTATTACTGTTCTCCATGGTCTACCCTCATCATCTACTCCTTCGAGCAATGCCATTTCCCTTCGTACTATGGCTGTCTCTAATTCTATAGGGATAGTCTGTCCCCCCTCTTCGTCCATAGGTATTCGCGGTCTGAAAAATAACTCATCAGGTATCCTCACAATTTGTACCTCCAAGCCAGGTAGCCATGTCATTAAAATGCACACTCCATATATAAAAATATCTGGATCTACCGGAACGCCTCACATACCCACTTGCACTGTGAACACCACTATGAATTATCCAACATTTAAATGGTGTATTCCTGGAGTGGAGCACACTATTCCTTGATCAGTAAATGAAATTGTCGTGTTTATTTTGGCATTAAATCTCTCCCCAAAATGTTAACCGGTGTCTGTCGTGAATATAACAAAGGAACATTCTCCTATAGAGACTGGTAATTCATTGGTAAAAGGAACTCAACTCGTAGCTCCTGAGAACCCTTGCACATTCATGGCAATTCCTGACATTGGATATTTACCCTACTGTATACACAAACGAGTTGCTGCGGTGTCTACAAGAAAAGAAAAAGATTTGCCTCCTATTGTCTGATAGACCGTTGGTTCTTCTTGGAGGTCGGGTGTCACAGATAGTACTGAACACATCAAGTCACCCTGTGGGCTGCCCTATTGTGGGTACAGGCTCATTCCCATCCCTGTGAAAGGATTTCCTCCTACCACAGTGACACCTCCTATTCTGGGTGTCAGTACGTGTCCGGTGTTCCCATACTAATGTGTCTGCATAGGGGCTGTTGTGACTGCCCTTGTGGTGGATTCATTTGCACTTGTTCTTGTTGCTGTATCTGCTGTATTGCGGCACTTGTGTCTGATAAAATGTGTGATCCTGGGTAAAGCCCTTTCTCGTCTGTGTGCTATATGGTGGAGAATAAAATGTCCCCCCTCTTGAAAATTGCCCATTTTGTACATTCCATTCACTTCCACATATGTGTGCAATACACCCTGTCATCCCACTAGTCCAATATACTGGGGGTGCCTATCTGACAAGCACGCCTTGGTTATATCCTCCCTGAATATGCTGGCTCTCATTCTCTGTTCCCTGAAACCCACCCTGATTATTTTGGAATCCAACTCCTCTTCCTCTATTGCCTGTACCTCTGTCTCGTGGCACAAATCCACATCCACTTTGAATTATTGCATTCAAATTACTTGCTTGCGATGCACCCATTGCTTCCTGCATTCCCAATCCTTCTCCGCTTGTCAATACCGCCCCTTTTGTGGCAAATCTAGACATTTTTTCTGAACTAACTTAGCTTCCTCGATTTTCCTATTCTCATCTTTCTTCTTATGTTTCTCTTGTAATAACCGACAATGATGTACTATCATCAGCTATATCTCAGCCCATGGATTCACTTCGATCCTTACTTGTTTTTTTAATCTGCTCCTGTGCTGGCTCAGGCAACCCTTGACATAAAATGTGATAAAGTAATGCCACTGTCTTTTCCCACGGCTCACAAGTTTCAAGATGCCATTTCTCCTGAATATCCTGAATGTAAGCAATAGGGTCTTCATCTTTCTTTATATTTCGTGTCATAATTGCATCCATATCTGATATATCAGGGTACTGTACCCTGAGAGCCCTCCAAACATCTGCTCTGCAGTTATTAGATGGCGCTCCATCATGTGCTGTATTCTGTGCTGTCACACTTGAATATCCTGTTCTTTTCCATATGTTATTAGCCTTCTTCCCAAAAGTAGCTGCCAGGAGAGCTTTTATGTCTGTATTTCCTCCTGTCATTTTTTTTCAAATGTGTATATCCATTTCCCAGTGCTCTAAGTCAAACTCTGGAGCTTACACCTTAAGTTACCTTTGTCCATATGTAGCCATGGGATATAATGTGCTCTTGCTCCCCCTTTTTCTAATAAGGGAAACTGAGTGATCCACCTCCCAGAGTCAGATTCCATCATTGATCTATCTATGGCAGGGACGATCTTCCCTGTTTGTCTCCTTGTGGGTAACAACCTTAACCTGCTCACATATGGTGGTGATTCACTCTTCTCACTATACGATTGTCCTCAGGGACGCTCTGGATATGCTATGGGATCTGGCGTTCTATCTTTAGGCTGTTCCAGATCTGACCATCTCACTTTTTTATCCATTTGCAGACTTCCTTCAGGGGCACCCAAGCTCCCTTCTTCTACCCCAAGACTGGACTCTCTTTCCTCGTCCGATATGTCTATACCCCAACTAATGTGACTATCATTCCCTTGACCCTTATGCAGATTCAGTCTGCTTAAAGAAAATGCTCTACATTCATGACTGAATGGATTTTCTTCATTATTTCATAACTGAAATACTGGGGATTGATCCCTCTTCACTCGAATGCCATACTTGCTACCTTCCTTTAACTGTTGACAGACCTTGTTGATCCTTTCTCCAATGCTTACTGCATAAAATATTTCTTCTTCCAATACTACTCTAGATGCCGTTGGCATTGATTCCTTTATCAGAGGAACTCTACTATTCTATCCCATCTTATTTCTGGGCTTGGCCCTACTGGTTCTTTACAAATGAGACTGGTATCATAACCTCGTTGTCTCCTTTTTGGTTCAATTTCTTTGTCTATTTCTCTTTGCTTGCTTGCATCCTGCCTAATTTTTCATTCCTCTTGCCTTCGTTCTTTTCCTCTCCTTATTCCTTCCCTTCTTTCCTCTTCTTCCCTTCATCTGTGTAATCTTTTGTCCCTTAGTCTTTGCGCTTTCTCCTCTTCTCTCTTCCTTTCTCTTCTACCCCTGTTTTTTATCGCTCTCTGTCTATTGTCATACTTTCTTTGTTATTCTGCCTGTTCTTCTTTTTTCTCTTGCACCTCCTCATATATCTGTTCTCATTGTTCCCTGCTCTTCCTTTTCTATTCATCCTCTTTCAATCTTTTCCCTCGTTCCTTGGCTTTTCTTTCTTGTTTGTCCTTATCTTCTCTTTGCCTGACTTCCCCAATACTTTTTCTCATCCATTCGCTCTGCCGGAGCGCTATCTCATCAGCTTTATCCTTCTCTCCTTTCCATCTCTTAATCTCACTATTTCTGTCAACAGATTCAATCACTCACTACTTTCTTCTTTGCCTTGTATGATCTTATAGATCTCTTCTTTTCTTTTATTCTCCTCTGAGTTATAGTCACTACTGTAAGCGGGGGGTTCATATATCGGATTACTATACCCCATTGCCACTTTCAGCTCCTTTAAAGGATATTACCTTATTTCTTCCATACTAGCACCTTTTGCTTCGGGTGTGGTAAGGGGACCTGAGGGCTCAACACCTTCCTCCTTATGCTGACAAAGCATCAACTCTTCAGGTGGCGGGTCTTGTCTTTCTTCTTGGTTCATCTTCCAGAAGTCTAGAATCGCTAATCTTTTCTCTAATTTCTTCCCTGTGTACGCAGCATTTAAGAATGTGGTCACGTGTTGCAATACCGCTTTTGACAATGATCCCCCTTGTGGCTACGGCATGAACATTTCATCTGCTGTGCCTTTCACCCACTCCATACTATATTGTTTAAGCTTGTGCATGCGCTTTGGTAATGTTTTTCATAAGTGCATAAGAGGAGTATTTTCCATAATGACAAGTCTCACTTGACTGTCAATACTTACGATACTGTTAAATAAACTTTATATTTTTTTTTAAATAACCACTTTTTTAATTGTTTTAAAACAACAAATATGAGCACGCACCATCAATCACTGCTCAAGCCTATTATTTCGATATCTTATCTATTTTCTTACATGACATATCTATTCTCTTGACTGGCTATATCTATTTTCTTGATTGCCACCAATCACTTCACTAACTCTCAACCACTGGTGCTCCTCAACTTTCTCAATGTTTTCACAACTTCTATCAGTGTTCAATATTTTTACTCAAAAAACAACATTCAGACTAGTCGACATTACACATTTATAAACACTGTGATCACCCTATATCTCTCACCTTTATTCTATACCCTATAGAAGGTTTAAGACGTCACCTTATGTGATCTTGATTACACGTTATATGTTTCTGCTCTAATCCCATTGGGATTTGAGATGTCTCCTTCTGAAACTCCCTTCATTCAGGACTCCTAGGCACTACCTTTTCTCGTCACAATATATCCTGTTGCTCAAAAAATGATCACAGTCCCATCCCCTTTATGTTCCATTCCCCTTACTATACTCACCATTTGTTAATCGACTTGAGGCATTGGTATCGACGACTCCTTCAATCCGACCACTTCGCCTTCTGTCCACAGAGTGCCCGCAGAAACCGGGCAGGGATTTCGTCATAGGGAGACCTGCCCACCATCTCGGTTCTTCTTGCAAGTTTATTTCTATCGGTCGCCATCCACAGAAAACCCTGCAATCTTCCGGCTAATGGCGGAGGATGTCTGAAATACAGGAGACAAACTAGTTTGGATCTTTTTCAACCATCCGCATCCGCTATCACTTGAGCATATGGCCCTTTAGTAACGTGCATGCTATGGATGGGGTTACAGAATAATCCTTAGTCCAAATAATCAAACCAAGATGGCAAAGGTACTGTTTCATTATCAATTATCTAACACAGGGATGTTACAATGGACATCAATGGATGTTCACTCAGGCACTCAACGATTTTCTTATAAAAACATCCTTATATGCAAAAAATACATCAGAAGTGATGTCATACTACGTGGCAAATAATAGAAAACATATCAAAGGCTGTGATAGGTTTAAGGGGAACATCTAAGTTTACATTGCATAGGGACTGGGATTGTGGTTTGCTGCCCACTGTCAGGTGGACAACATATGCCTACCTCTAAAAACATTTAATCTTTAACACTATTAAGTACACAGTTTATCATTGGTCTTCACACTAAAAGGCACTTCAATATATGGCCCTCTACAATTGGTTGGCACGCTCATGCCATGTCTGGAACATTCGGTTAACTTAGCAGCAAGTACACTCACACCCAGGTGCCAGGAAGTGGACTTCACTTTACCTCTCCACCCAATTAGCCCAACATCTCTCATCACCCATGCCTTCTGCCATGAAGATTGTCTTTGAACTTGGCCTGCCAAAGTATCCTTGTCTGTGGGAAAATATGTGAGTGCAGGCTCTCACTATCGTTCTAGGACTCCAAGCTCAACTCTATTTCCATCCTTGGCTCACGTGCCAGGAGACCACAATTTGGTCCATTTGGCAGCATTTAAATGTCTTTGATTAATAAAATCTTGGCACTCTTGTTGTTCTGTCTTTGCACCTTTATAAAGGATGATTTATCCTTCGCACATTCACTGCTTTCAAGAATAGATAACCAAACTTGTCTGCTTCAGTTTTGGTACCAGGCCAGACAGACTCGCCAAACGCTTCCGCAATCTTGGCTTATTTTTGCTGCAACACAATTCTCCGCCTTTCCCTTCCATGGGTCCACGCATACTAAATTCATGACACTGATATTCAGCTCCTATACAATGGTGGCTTTGCTAGCAGTCTATTCACTATATATAGCCAGTTTCTATGATAACTTAGTCTACTTGCGTTACAGCATCTGTACAGTTATTGAACGGTTGCTTTTTTGCAGTACTTTGCACACATGCAATCTTCTTCTCGCACATGAGAGTTTACCTGATTCTTAACTTCGTCATCAGTTTCTGTAAGATCCATGCAGTCTCTTCAGCCAGTATTCTCGGGGCTTCACGCATGTCACTTGTGACATCACTAGCTCCTCTCTCTGCTCCATTTCATATCCCTTCAGGGAATTGCTCCCTCAGATTGTCATCTCTTCGGGGATACACTCGATAGGGCTTTCTCAGTGGGTACCTTCTTTCGAATATCAGCTGCTGTATAGGCACAACCGCTGGTGTCAAGTATGGTACGATCTCCGGCTTTCAACATATGGGAGGCAGGGGGGCAGGATTTCCTGCAGAACCATGTAACTTCTCCTCTAGAGGTCTGCTAGATGAGACAAGGGATCTGGGCGCTATGGCAAGATGTATCTTGTCAAAGCGTTGCTCCGTCTTGTTCCGGCTCATTCCCTGTGCTGGTTATAATGGAGGTTGGAGCAGTATTAGCACCTGGGTTGGGGGTAGCAACCAATCTGGTTGCTCGGATCGCATGCTGAATCCCACGATTCAAACCTGCACTCCAAATCAATCTGATGACCGCTTCCCCCGGCCGCCATATTCACCCCATCCTCCCTTCTTTTCTCGTCCCTACTACCTACCCCCACTTACCAGATGCCTTCAGTGGCAGTGGCACCACCACAACCACTGCTGCTGCGATGCGATTTACTGCTGGACGCATGGAAATGGAAGAGGGCCTCCACCTGGAGCACCATCTTCCAGCTCTGTGGCGGCCATCTTCAGTAAGTATTTTTGCCCCATTCATTCATACAAAGAACTTTACTATCAGCACCCCGGGTTTACGGATTGCAAACCTGGGGTGGTAATCAACATAAGCACCAGTTCCATGGGCTGAAACGGGTGTAAGGGCACGGCACGGGGGCCGAGTTAATATGCTCGAGCGTGGAACAGGTGCTTATGGTTTTATAACACAGCATAATACCAACATGCTACCAAACATGCGCTCGTGCTCTGAGGCCACCAGTGGCAGGCTGCACATAAAACAATGACAATTAATGCATACAGAACTACATGCAGCTTCATAAAGTGAGACTTCGCATCACTGCACAGACTTGACCCATCGTTGCTAGTTAGTGACCGCTCAGCAGCCCCTCTGCACGTGACATTGACTAGGAGTGAGCCCGTATTCTTAAATTAGACGTGATGAGGCAGGCTCAGTGGGAGGAGAGCCGCCTCTCTGGGACCCAGGGAGAACTCCTTCCTCCACGCTCGCCTTGCTCCCGGACTGATAAGGTCGTCAGTGCCCGGGCAGCCGGACGGGGAGGTGCTGTGGTGGCACCCTTTCTTCCCATGCGGACCGATGGGAGTGGCCCATGTGACAGCAGAGAGAGAGACTCCCTGGCTGCTGACCCCGCTGTCGTATTGTATTGTATTGTATTGTATTTTATTTATAACGCGCAAACCCGCAGGCCCGGAGGCATCAGGGCGCAATTTGTACAAGGTTACAGAAATGCAGGAATAACAGAGCATCATATCAAACAGGGATCCAAAGTGCAGGTCAAGCAAACAGTCATTATATATATTTACAAGAAGATCTTATATACATATGTACAGTAGTTTCAGTGCCGATAGATGATAGTAGTGGACGGCAAGTCAGGGTATGTCGGGAAGAGGCTCGAAGACGGCCTTAATGCTGGTTGAGAAGCCAAGATCTAGTATTGGCTTTGAAGATATTGAAAGAGTCTTCCGCTCTAATTGAGACAGGGAGGGAGTTCCATAACTTGGAAGCTAAGACGGGGAAACTTGAGCCCCCTGCTTTTTGCAATTTAAATCTCGGGATCGCTAAACAGTGGGATTGGGCTGTTCTTAGAGGTCGGGAGGTAGAGTGGCGCGATAGTCGACTACCAAGGTAGATCGGGGCTTTGTTGGCTAGGCATTTGTGCGTAAGGGCAAGTGTTTTGAGTGAAATTCTCTGTTTGACAGGTAGCCAATTTAGCTTACTTCTGGTTTCTGTGATGTGGTGGTGTCGGGGAATGTTTAGCGCAGCACGAATGGCGTTGTTTTGTGTCGTTTGAAGTCTGTTCAGGTTCTCTTGGCTGGTGCCAAGATAAAGAGCACTGCAGTAATCAATTTTAGCCATAATAAGGGTTCTCGCTGTCAAGTGCAGGAAAGGGCTGCTGTCCTCGCCGTGATGGCTGCGATAGCGCCTTGCGATGGGCGCGCCCAGGGCTGAGTGCTGCGATTCCCGGTATCCCAGGGAGGAGAGGGGCGGGGAATATCCCCGTGCCGTCGCCATTGCCACCTCTGTTAAAGCATCATGACCTCATATACTGCGGGGAGACAGGATCTGTTAGCAGTGCCGCTCGGGGCTTATCGGGGAAATGAAGCGGACTTCCTCGCCCATTGCGCCAAATATTACGAGCGAGGGAGGCGCTGCTCAGGAGCCGCGCCAAGGAAAATCACACACGTACAAAGTTTAGCGATGCGCAGAAAAAGATGAAACCCCCCTGCGCTGAAAAGCGGGAGGTGACGAATAGCATCTAGGCCAGGCTGGCCAGGCTGGTCTCGAGGCAAGGCCGCAGACGGCTTGTAAATACGAAGGGGCTCGGGTGGCATAGACGGACTCCATCCCAACCCGCCCAACCTTTGTAAGAAACCGCTCCACGGATGCCACTTCAAAGCAGGATGTCAATTTAGCACATGTCGCGAGACATGCAGAGGGATTGACCCCGGCAGTGTCAGGCGATTTCTCCCAGGCCTGTACTTAGTAGATGGGCTGGCTTCCTGGAATAACTAAGCGATCCTGATTTTCTCTAGTTTCGCTGGCCGGTGTGTTAGTGTGTGTTCGCGCGCCCGTGTGCGCGTGTGGCCTTCACCACGTATGCTGACTGGGCCGTTGCAGTGAGAACGCAGAGAGCGACCCATGAAAGAGCCTGATGACTGCTAGCCTGCAGAAGGGGAAACGGGCATTATTCGTATAAATACATGCAGGGCTGCCTGATAGGCTACTTCGACTTTACAAGGATAAGGCTGTTATCATGGAATTCTCAATAAACGGGCGCAGTCTTTGAGTCAGTGTTCACCCAGAGGGACTACTATGGCGCAGGGACGGCGTCGAGGCCTTTCAACCATTTCAAATGAAAGGGGCCTCAAGCCGCATGGGGGCCCCAGCAACTGCCCCTATGTTTCCAATCAACAGTCTTGAAACGCGACAATAAATTCCTTTCCCTATTTTCGTTCTGGGCCTTAAAATGTGCTCTTAGCAGCACTCGCATTACAAGTTGAGTTTCCTCAAGCCCTCCACGCCTCACTTCCCAAAAGATATACAGAAGTGTTATCACCTCATTGGCTTCTAACACTGGTTCTTCCCTATCAGCCACTTGCCGACAAAGAAGGGTGTATAGCTTTTCAGTGGGAATTTAATGTTTCAGATCCCAGCTGGCTGGCTGGTGATAATCGTCGGCTATTAACCTTATCTTTGTCACCATTATTATGCATGCACCCCAGGTGTGTCTCAGACTGTTTTGGCTCTAAACAGGCCTTTCCCAAGCATCATGTTGAAATGGGCCCCCACACATCTTCAGACGGGCCTGGATGGGAGCAACTCGGCAAGGGAGACACTCCTAATAGATATAAGACCAACGACAGGTGGAAGTAGCAGCACTTGGCGTGTTGGGCGAGGGCAATTCCACAAAGCTCTCCAGATACAAAGGGCCTCATTCCGGGTTTGGAGGTAACCATGGAGTAATTAGCTCCATGGTTGCCTCCAAAACCGTCCCAGATCCGGCATGGTGAATGGAGTAATTACCCGTCCATTCCAGGGTTGGAGGGACCGGTAATTCCCCATTCACCTTTTGCCCTTCCCCATTCCCATTTCTGCCCCATAGGGCTCAATGGGAATGGGGAAGGAGGTAATTACGGCACCGTAAATTACGGTACCGTAATTACCTCCGAAGTACCTTTGTGGGTCCCGTACTTTACTCCTGCTAAAAGCGGGAGGTAAGGAAGGACCCGCAAAGGGACCTCGGAATACGGAGGTAAGGGATTACCGGCATCGGCACCCTTACCGATGCCGGTAATTCCTTACCTCCAACCTCGGAATGACCCCCAAAGACTTCAAGTGACCCACTCAAAGAGGAACGTGTCTATTCCGCCACGGATGCACACTATCTTTGACAGCAGTGGGCAAACCTTAAAGTGCCTCACTGGAACCCTGGAGGAATCAACAAATCAGATGGATGGAATCATTCAGACCCATAAGAAACTGACCGACATAAAAAAAAATAAAAAAAATAAAAAAATTTAAAAAACTGACCGACATGAGTATTGGTACTGCGCCCTCTATTAGTTCGAATCAGCTTCAATTTGATCAAATCCGAACAAATGCCTTGTTAGCAATGTTATATTAAATAAAATAATATAGCACCAGAGTAAAACACAAATTAAAAAATGTGGCGCAATTGACTAGATGCGCTAGGGCATCTCCTCCACTTGCACCAAATAAAGTTTCCACCTGTCGAGGTTTATTACGCGTTCACACTCAACTCAGGGAGTTCCTTTCCACCCCACCAAGGTAGCGCACAACAAAGCACTGTTATTTGGATTCAGTTTGGTAAGGCCTCCAACCCGTTTCACACCCAATCCCAACAAATAATAATTTAGCATTTATATAGCACTATGAACCCCAAGGCATCTGAGCGCTGCTTATTATTACCCACACTGTGTGGTGCTCATTTATTGACCTTGGAAGGTTGAAAGGCTGAGTTTGGCCTTGCTAGGATTACGAACCTGCGTCAGCAGGTTTTGCACAGATGTCAGAGTGAGTGCTCTACTCGCTGTGCTATCCGAATGTTTTGCACAGATGTAAAAGCGAGAGCTCTACTCGCTGTGCTATCGGACCGGCACCACAATGGTGGACTAGGAACCAGGTTGCTGTGTTGTAAGAATATATATTTATTCATTTATTAAAACCAAATTTGAGAAACAGACTGACATCAGCCACCAATACTGTGGCAACACAAGAATAAAAATGACTTCCGTTACGGCACCAACACAGAGATAATATTAAGATATGCCGTCACAATTTCCCGCAGCTTTCTTTTGAAATCACTCACCAATACAGAACAAGAACAATTCAAAGCACACTGTGATTGCTGATTTGGTTATAATACTTTTTCTCCCAGCAACCCCCACCCTCTAAACATCAATTAAACTTGACCCCTCTGAATTGAAGGCAAGTGGCAGAGAGTGGGAACACAATGGGAACATTGTTTTGGGTTCTGATAGAAAAATGCACTCTTTGGAACAGGGATTCAATGGAAAAAAATGTTTTGCACTTATTACCATAGATGCAATATGAGGGGAAGGAAAGCAATGGGAAAATTCGTTTTGCCACACCTAAAAAGAACAGGCAGGGCTTTGTGGTTTGGATCAGAGCACAATGGAAGCAAAAGGGCAATTTCTTTTTTTTCCCACCACACATGCAAAGGAAATACAAGGCTTCACACTTCTGATTTGCAATGCAGGGGATCAATGGGGAATTTCGTTTTGCACCCTACACACTCACTTGGAAACAGGGTTTTGGGGATTCATTCTTTTGGATTCAGGACCCCCCTTTCTGTACTGAATTCAAGTGTTTTCTTACAAATAGCCAATTAAATCTTTATGTCTATAACGGCTCGAAACACACTGGGAGGAGCTTGTTTGTTTCGAATGCTAACAAAACACATCCCAAGATTTCTATAATTAATTGATTTACTTTAATTAAATATGCTAAGGCTCTAAACAGACAAACAGGGTATTTTGCTATGGGGAAATAACCAGAACAATACTTGAGAAATGCAGGGACTACACAGTCTATGGCTTTGGGATAGTTTTGCTTACAGGAGAGGCATTGTAGTGGGCATCAGGGAACAGCATGGCACCTCTGGGACAGCAAGGGTGTCAGCCAAGGATAGTTCCCTTTGGCTTCTCCAAGGGGTCCCAGTCAGCTCCTATGTCTCTTGGTCCCTGTCTCCAATGCAAGATTTGGGGCCTCTCTGCTTAGGTATAACTCGTAAGAGTTCAGTAGCAGGTTACCTCCCGAAATAAAGTGAAAAAGCCCAGTTCTGATACAAACTGGTCTACTTATATGGCAAATGACATCACAAACTTGGCATGATTCACGCAGAAGGGATTGGTTGGTTCTCTCCATCTACCTCCCACCTGTGTGTTAATAGGACAAGGAGTTGAGGGGTGTGAATTAGGAAAGCTGGGGGAGGAGAAAGCTTTGTTATCCCAAACTGACAAGTGGTTTGGCATGTTTAAACTTTCAAAATATATCAACATGGTAAAGAACCCTAATTTTCCAAATCTTTACATGTATGGCTAAGAACAAAATTTTAAGGCAAATCAGATGATGCTAATCTGAAGTTGGCACGCCTTTCCTGTGCAGAGATACCGTTTTTCTTTGTTTACTCAGTAGCCGCATCAGTGAAAAATGTGCCACTTACTAGTTCTCATGTTAATTTTGTCCTTCTCCCTCACACCAACTTTCAAATCTCTCGAAATCACGGGAAGGCCCAAATCAAATTTTCACACACAAATAATTTTGGCATGGTTCAAAGGGGATTACTGTCACCTTTAATACAAGGCTGGAATGAGTATTGTGGCATATACACTGCTCTTTATATGCAATAGCATGTATTTTTCTATTAATTAAACCCCAGCTTCACAGGCCTCACTCACTGTAGCCCCCACCTTTTGAATTTCTAAGTTTCATTTACCCTTAAACATGTGACCAGCCATATGCTGGCTCATGTTTATCTTAGCCTATCCCTCCTTTGCCTCCCAATGGTACTAGCTATATCTTTTTTTTAAAAAAACTTTTATTTTGTTGGCAGAGGCAAATGACACACACGTTCAAAAGAGCAGCTATGAGATGACAGTTTGGATAGGCAACAGAGTACAGTGGCACATACGAGCAATGAGAAGCAATTACACAGGGACTGCAGCACCATGGAACATTAGGCGCAAGGCACATGGCAATAGCAGTCACGGTGAGTTGTCCACCGAGGAGCCGGCTTCGAGGCCATTGAGATAGCTGTTGAAGGCAGACGAAATGTTTTTTAGGCCAGGATCGGGCTGGGAGGGTACTGATGTATTCTTCCTCGCAGTTCCGAGACCAAGTCAATAGGTTCAGCCATTTCCGGAAGGTAGGAGGAGCGGAGCACTTCCAATTTTGTAAAACACACTTTTTGGCAATTACACAACATACATTTAGGAATTTGGCTGCCCCCCTGGCTCCTTCATCCCCCCATATCCCAAACAATATACCCAGTGGATCATATACCCAGTGGATCAGTTTTCAGAATCTCTTCCCAAAATGGGGTTAGTTGTGGGCAGTCCCAGAACATGTGCAGGTGGCCCGCGTCTTCTGCACTACAGCGAGGGCAGAGCAGTGCGTTGGAGCGGGCGGACTTGGAGAGCTTACGTGGGGTGTAGTATAGTCTATTCAATAATTTATACTGTATTGTTCGATATCGGAAATTCAGGCAGACCCTATTAGTGTGGGAGCACATTTTCCCCCATAGTTGGTCCGTGAGTTCTACCGCTAGTTCAGAAGCCCAGTCGTCCCGCACCCTAGAGGGTCGCGGTGTGGTAGTCGTAAGCAGGAGTTTGTATAATGATGATACTACCCCGCGGGCCCCGCCCGAGTTGGCGATGTAGGCAATTCCAGTGGAGTCGGGGGGTTCGTTGGGGAACTCAGGCCAAGCGTCGCGAAATGCAGCGCGGAGTCTGTAACATTGTAGCAGTTCCATCGGTGTTCCCAAATGGCCTGGTCTCCAAGTCTGTGGTGTTATAAATAGCCCTTCCGGGTAGAAGTCAGTTAGGGCTAGGTATCCCCGGGACCGCCAGTGTCGTGCCAGGGTGATGTCATCTTTGGGTTACACCCGGGGAACTGCCAGACGGGGAGCCACTTGTAGTATGGGCGTTCTTCAAGGCCTGCAGCAAATATACACCACCAGGCCGATATGGTTGTTCGGACTGGGTCTATTGGTGAATCTGGCTCATATTGTCGGTGTAAGATTAAAGTCATTATATTGGTGTTAGAGGCAGCAAGGGTTTCTAGCTTGACATGCGGTGGAGGGGGGGGGGTCCAGGGTACCAGTGGGTGGCAAATTGTGCCTGCGCTGCGATCCAGTACCGCATCAGGTCAGGGGCGGTGAACCCGCCTTTCTCATAGGGAAGGGTCATAGCAGCCCAATATTTTGCGCACTGCTCCAGAATGCCACAGGAACTGCACGCACAGCTTGTGTAAATCAGCAAAGTACATCTTGCCGGGCCATATGGGGACATTTGTGTATGTATACAGTAGTTTGGGGAGCAAGATCATTTTAACTCGTGATAATCTCCCCTCCAATGACAGCGGGAGAGAGTGCCAGCGCGCCATCTTCGTCTCCGCCAGTTCTGCCATGGCGAGGTAATTGTTAGCTAAGAGAGTTTCTTTGGTCAGGGCCACCTGAATTCCCAGATATTTAATCCCGTCAGGGAACCAGCGAAGCGGGTACTCCGTGGCAGGTTGAACCCTAGAGCACGTGAGAGGGAAAAGTTCGGACTTGGTATAATTGATGGTGAAGCCAGAGTATGTGCCAATACGAGTAATGTCACGCAGGATAGGGTCAAGGTGGAGGTCCGGGTCTCTGACGAACAATAATACGTCGTCTGTATAAAGTGAAATAATCTCGGGGGTGCCCTGTAGCCGTATCCCTTTGCGTGAGTGGCGCTCCCTGACAAAGTCCGCCATAGGTTCAATGGCCAGTGTGAACAGGATCAGGGAGAATGGACATCCCTGACGGGTGCCTCTGTAAAGAGGGAATAGGGCGGACGTTTGGGAGTTGACCCGGACCCTGGCAACCGGGGAGGTGTACAGCAGTCTGATGTATGCAACCATCCTAGATCCAATGCCCATGTGCTCCAGGACCAGCCACATGTACTTCCAGGACACCATATCAAAGGCCTTCTGGGCATCTAGGGTGACCGCGACTGCACTCACGTCTTGATTAATTTGTGCCAGAACGTTAAGAAGCCTCCTGATATTGTGTGACGTGGATGTCCTGGGCACAAACCCCGACTGGTCTTCGTGCACCATGTATGGCTTAACAGGGAGGAAGTGATTAGCGATCACCTTGGCAAGGATTTTTTAATCTAAGTTCATGAGTGAAAGGGGCCGGTACGATCCACAATCATCACTAGGCTTACCAGGCTTGAGCAGAACCGTAATAACGGCCTCGTGTAATGATGGGGGAAGGGATCCCACCCTGAGTGATTCATTCCACACCCCGAGCAATTCGGGCTGCCAGTATAACCACATGCTCCTGATTGAATTCAGCCGTTAACCCATCAGGGCCCGGTGCCTTTCCCTTTGGGAGACCAGAGATAGCCTCCACTATCTCTTCCAATGTACCGGGGGAGTCCAACTGGTCTCTTGTCGCGGGGGAGATGATAGTGGTGGGGATCTGTTCCAGGAGCTCACACATCTGAGAATCACTATGCTCGGGGGGCTGAGAGTAGAGTACAGCGTAGAAGCCCGTGAAGACCACAAGGATATGTTGATCGGACCACTGTATTGTCCCCTTACTGTCCTTAACACAGGTAATTTGGGATTGGCCCCACTCCCCCGTCGCCAAGGCGGCCAGCGGTTTGCCAGGTCTGTCACTCTCGCCGTATTTCCGTGCCACCTGTGGGCGGCTGAAATACAGGACTTCTCTATTGGCTTGGTCATTGAATGTTTTGAGTTCTTCAGTGATCTGGGAGAGGACACGAGGATCCACAGATGCCGGGTGGGCTCTTTCCAGGTCCCATAGTCTCGTTTCAGTGCGGAACAGGCGGTTCTTATGGTTTTAAGGACTCCCGACACCCTGGATATGGACTCCCCCCTGATGAAGACCTTGAAGGCATCCCAGCGGATCCCCAGGGTGGTTGTCAGAACTGTGAACCTTAATAGGGTAAGCGCCTGGAGAAAGGAGCTGTTGAACCCGTAGTGCAGTAGTATATTCTTCCCACCAATGTAACACTCAGTTGTGTAAAAGTAAACAATCTGAGCGGTCAATTGGTTGAAAGATGTTTTGATGAAGAAACAGAACCCTCCGGAACTCCTGAAGGCTGCAACTTCTTTCCTGACGGATTTCGCAGGACAGATTGAAGGCTCACTGATGACAGTAGAGTAGTTGCAGCAATTTCCGACTTGAGAATGACAACAATTGAGAAGTAGACAGTTTCTGTAAAGATACAAGGACTAGATAAGACAAGGATATGCAAACGAACCAATACTAGAAAAAGGAACAAAATAAGGATTCTTACTTGTATCTCCGTAAGACAGGAAGCAATGAAGATGAAAGTTAATCTCACGGAATCCAAGGAAGTGGTAGAGTATCTGTCCGTGCAAATCCTATTCCCGCCGGCACGCGTACGCCTAGGAGTACAGAACAATCCAGAAGTGCTAAAGGCAGTCTCTAGTCCAGCACTTGTATCCTATTCCCGCCGGCACGCGTACGCCTAAGGAGAATGATCCTTCCTTTAGTATACTGAGAGAAACACTCCGAGTGTTCCGGGTCGGATCCAAGAAAGCAGCCAAAACAAGGGGGGAGGCAAGAATCGAGGTCAAAGGAAGTCCGGGTCAGCAAGGTAAGTAGCAAGGTTCGAAGCAAAAGTACCGAGGGCAAGACGAGAGCAATTCCAAAAGACAGGCAAGAGGTCAAGACGGGACAAGATCCAAAAATATCAAGCGCCAAAGAAGTAATCCTAAGAAAACAATCAGAAGCACCGAAGCAGCAAACGGGGCGGACTTAAATATGCGTGACCACAACGCGAGAGTCACGTGACCGGGAAACCGGATCGATACGTGACTGTAGACGTAGTAGTGGCCATCGTCGCCATGGCAACCCCCAATGCCTTCGAAATAAACCTTGGGAACGCTTGTTGCTGTTCCTCGTTACTCTAACTCCCGAAAGTCTGTCGGGTAATCGGGAACGTGTACTAGGAATTGGTGTTCTAACAGTGGTGGACTGTGGCAAGTTATGGTCAAAGTAGGACTGAATATCAGCAAGGATGTCCGCCCTAAACACAATGTCCTGCAGGGCGGCCGATTTGAAGCGTCATGTATTGATGGTAGGAGCCGGAATACCCAGTTCCAGCGATATGGAAATCGGCGAGTGGTCAGACAATGTGCATGCAAGTATACGTGTTTCTACAACCCTGCCCAGCATAGGGCCAGATAGTAGGAACAGGTTGATCCTGGAGGAACTGTTGTGCACGGATGAGTAATAGGTGAACTCACGCGCTTGCGGATGTAGTGCCCTCCATGCATCGTGAATATCGAGTGTCGCGCAGTGGGTCAGGAGTCTGTGCGCTGCGCCTGACAGGGGTCTGGAGGCTTTGCTAGCCCTATCCATTATGGCATCGAGAATGAAGTTCATGTCTCCACCCCAGATGATCTGTACCCCCACTTACCCCAATAATAGAGATACCACCTGATCAACAAATTCGGGAGAAATGACATTAGGGCCATAGGTATTTACCAGCAAATAGTCCCTGTTAGCAATGGCGCAATACAACACAATGTATCTTCCCTCAGGGTCTATGTAACTCTTGTGGAGAACAAACTTGAGTGACTTATGGATCAATGTCAGCACTCCTCTGGCACGAGTGGAATATGAGGTGAAATATCTGTGCGGCCCCCAGTTATACTCTTGGCCAGTGGGCCCGTGGAGTGCGTCTCCTGTAGGAGCAGAATTTTGCAGCCGTGTCTGCTGGCATATGCCATAATCTTGTGACCCTTGGTATAATTACTTATGCCCCGCACATTCCAGGACATTATCATTACTGGCATTTTAATGATCTAGGTAACATACACTTAAACAAAAGAGTCATTGGGTGCACTCCCTGCGCAGGTAGTATTCGCGGCCATGACTATTGACGTGCTCCACAACCTCTGGAGGCCTGACCCAGTTGCCCAGTCCCCGAGATTTCCTAGACATCACAGTTATAGGCATCACAGAAGTCTAATGTACATCCCAACACTGCTTTCGTAGTCCAGATGTAAGACAGAGCCATTTCCAATGCAATTGCCCCAACTTGACGCGGTCTGCCAATCCGCCTCTGCCTTTTACCACAACATATCTCCAATCCCCAACAGTGCCACCCCCCACCCTCACTGCCCACTCCCAACTTGCAGTGTAGATTCCCCTCCCCCCTACGTAGGTGAAACAATAGATGTCAGAGGACCTCACCCAACAGGGGTGTGCCCCTGCCATGGCCCAACTGGGGCCAACCATCAGTAACACCCAAACAGACAATAAAGTTGCCAATGCAGTGGGATGTGCTGTTGCCATGTGGACGGCCAATTAAGCATCATGTGGGACAGCGGGAGCCGTCCAGTGCAGGTTCTGCGGTATGCAGATCTGGTGTTAGGTCCCAAGGTCCGCCGGCCATTGAAAGCAGGTTGGGAACTAGGGAGTGCCAAGGGGTCATGGACAGTTCCATGCTCCGAAACACACAGAGATCATTGTCCAATGTACCAGAAGTGAATCTAAGGCCAAATGCCTTTAGATGGGGCCAATCATGTTAAGGTTGCAGCCCATCATTGCTAGTTACACATTTACATTAATGAGGAAAAGGAGATCTGCTGAATAGGATGATAAGGTTGCATTAGGTCACGATACATTGGGTCAGTCTCCATCAGCGTGTCCACCATTCGGAGCATGGAGAGGGATGTGTGCTTCAATAAATTTCACTGCCTTGTCAGGCACAGTAAAAAAGTATAGTTTGCCATTGTGTGTGATTTTAAGCCGTGCGGGGAACAGGATGGCCTATGGGACATTACGCTCCCTGAGCAGTTTCTTGACCTCGAGGAATTGGCGTCCCTCCTGCTGTACAGCTATCGAAAAATCTGGGAAAATCCTGATGGTATTGGCCTCAAGTCGCAGGTCACCCTTCTCCCGTGCGAGGCGGAGGATAAGGTCTCTGTCCCAGTAATTTAGAATTCTGGCAATGATGGGCCTCGGGGTGTCGCCTGGTTTGGGCGCGGTGAGAGGGCTCGATGCGCACGTTCCACTGTAAATTGGGAAGAGAGGGCCGGATTGCCGAGGAAATCTCTGAGCAGTGTTTCAATGGCGTCTTCCATGAGCCCCTTCAGGGCGTTTTCGGGGATCCCGATAATTCTCATATTATTTCTCAGAGAGCGCGATTCCAAGTCATCACACTTAGTCTTCACATTTTTCATGTCACGTGATAAGGAGGTGACTGTGTCCTGCAAGGCACGAATATCATCTTCGTTTGTCGATATTCTGCTCTCTGCATCAGTGATCCTGGTGGCCGCCTGGTCCACTCGTGTTTTTAGAGAAGCCACATTGGCATTAATGTCATCCAGTTTTTTTGTGAAATGAGGCAAAGTTTTTAGCCATAGTTTCCATAAGCATGGTTAGGTCGGGGCCAGTTGCGCTGGGATGAGGGTCCAGATCTGGTTCCTCCTGTAGGGATGATGTATGGGCGGATTGGGACCGCGGGACGGATTTGGTGAATTTGTCCATGGCTCCCCCTTTCGCATTCCCCTTGGATTTGTTAGGCATTACTGGTGTGGTTTTCGATATGGCAGAGCTCGTCGTTGAAGCTAGTAGAGCAAGGCGGATGTGCTGGATTCAGAGCAAAAGGTAGGTATTGTAACGCTCACCTGATTCCCGTAGAGGCGCCGGTCTTGACTGGGCGTATACTGTATCTTCAAAGGTGATGTGTAACACACGGCTGGCTCTTTGGGCTGGACCTTCTGTGCACTGTATGTCTGACTCGAAGGGTAAGATGTCTTAGGTAAGTGAACGCCGTGCTCTCCATCTGCCTCGGGGCAGGGTGCTGTAACCAGTTTCTTCACTGGATAAGGGGAGCAGGCCTCTTGACTTCAGAGGACTGCTGGCCGTCGTTTACTGCACGAACGGTAAGTTTCGAGTAATTCTAATGTCTTTAAAGTCTTTTATAATGATGTCTCTTGTTTTGCAGGGTTCCGGCGATGGCGGATGACGGGCTGAAGTGAGTTGAAAATGGAGCCTGTGTGATGAATAGAAGCGCCTGGAAGCACGTAAGTAAGCGCTTGTTGCCTGCTTCCCGATGCGCTCTAACTGTCTTTTTATTTTGCAGGTACAAGTTCGGAGCGGCTGCAGGGTGCCGCAATACCCACTGGGTTAGATGTGGAAAGGAGTAATGGCACGTGAGTATTAAAGTTCCCCAATGTCTTTAAACGCACCTTGTTTTGTCTTTCAGATGCGGGATGCAGCGCCGAAGGCCTCCGGAGCGTGCGAAGAGTTGGTAAGCTTTTGTCTTTCAGATGCCGGAATGCAGAGTGAAGACCTCCGGAGTGCACGAAGAGTAGGTAAGCCTTTGTCTTTCAGATGCCGGAATGCAGCGCGAGGCGTTGGTGACAGCCGATGGACCAGGTAAGTGGAGAGCTGTCACTGAAGACCGTAATGCTAACCTGTTCTTTCTTGTCTTTATAGGTGTTGCTGAAGACTGGATTCAGGATGGTAAGCCTTTTCCCTTACGCCCAGGATCAGATGCAGAAGACACGATGAGCGTTCTGCGGCAGAGGATGCAGAATAACGCAAAGCAAGATTCATCCATCGGGTGTGGTTTAAATAGCCTCCTGTAGTGCTTAGGTGTCTCCTTCCACAGCCACGCCTAGGTAAGAAAAGAGTTCCTGCTTTCCAGAAGAGTTCCAGTGTTCTGAATCTAGGGAGTGGCTCCTGCCCCACCCAACAGGAAAAGTAGTTCCAAACAGAAGAGGATCAGAGGCTCAACTGGCAGGCAAGTAAGCAGCATGGTCTGCTGAAGGTAAGTCCACCCAAGCATTATGAGCCCGGCGCTTCCAGCGCTGGGACTGGGCATATTTATGAGCCTGGTGCCACTGGCGCCAGGACTGGGTCCAAAAGGTCCCAATTGGGACTGGTTGGCACTCGGAACCTGGGTTATGGATCTGCTTCCAAGGGAGTTGGGAAAACCCTGACCTTTTGGAAGCAGAGATCATGACAGGTATCAGATGTTGCACACAAGGCAATAACATATGCAGATTGTGGCAGCGGTGTGGACAAGGAGGTTGCAGCAAGGCAGAGGGCGTGAGACTATTGTGGGGGCCAAATTGAAATAACTGGTAGACCATGAAGGGGAGGATCTCTTGATGAGGAGAGCAGCAGTTGCTGTGTGGGGAGTCACCCCTCAATCAGAGGGCTCCAAGCAGGTGGTTAGCAAGGTGCCTCTAGTGGGGTGGGGGAGAATGGCAGGGACCAGGTATACAGCCAGTCACAATGCCCCCCAGCTCCAGGTCTGTCATGCAAATGGGGGAGACCTGGTGTAATCAGTAGCTCCAAGGACAGGAGGTGGAAGAGTGTCAGAAACCAGGTTCCCCGAGGGCCCCCACAAGCGTAGGTGGTCTAGGTATAGCGCCCCCTTGCAGGGTAGGGCTAGCGGCACAGGCCTCACAGGCAGACAGATGGGAAGGTGGAAGCCAGCAGCGAGGAGCCACGCGTGCCGCGGCCCGGGTCCCCCCCCAGCTCCTCACCTGAATGTCAAAGTCCGTATCACAAGTTACAGGCGAGCAGCTAGGCTCCAGCCCGACTGCTCTATGGCACTGTTATGAGAGCGCTCCCGCGCTGTTATGAGGGAGCAAAGCGGGGTCGCCCGCGTGATGAGGCACCTCCAGAAGGAGGGGCGCCACTGGTGACAGAGTCTTTCCCCGGGGGGGGGGGGTTGCAGGATGGGCACTGCGGCGTCGCTGTGAGGGAGAGGGGTGGGGGGCGCGCTCCTGTGCTGGCCCCCCGCAGCAGACGTTGGCGCAGCAAGGCCTCCCAGGTAGGGGCCGCAGCCGATGATGGTGTCTTTCCCCGGGGGAGGGGCACAAGACGAGCGCTCCGCGCCGGAGCGATGAAAACGAAGCGGGGGTGCGCTCTGGTGCAAGCCCCAGCAGCGACCGCCCTCGAGATTGCACACTCCGGGGGGGCGGCCGCAGGTGACAGCAGATTCACCCCAAGGGGGGCAGACGTATGCCGAGTGTCAATGGTCCCCAGATGATGATCCGGGCCAGCGGGCACCGCGCTCCGCGGTCCCAGCCCGTCTCTGTGAGAGCTGGCAGTGAGGGAAGGGCGGGAGCTGGGCACAAGCGAAAACCCAAACGACCCACCGCCAGCCAGCCAAGATGTACAGAACTTCGGGTTCCCGGGACCAATTCAGGCCGGGATTGCAGCAGGACGTGCAGAAAGGGCACACAAGCAGATCCACGAATTGTTGGGCTGCAATATTATGTGGCACCGCAGTTGATGGTGGATTGCGGCGGAGCCCCACGGAGCTTAAAGACTAGGCAGCCATCTTGGGCTGCTCAACAGCGCCACCCCCCGGTACTCGCTATATCTTAATGCACAGTTTAGGGGAGTTGTGACCACAAGTTCACTTCTGCTGAAAAAATATGCAGAGCATTATCTATTTCAACTGTGGCTCCCACCTGGGGCTGTGTATTTCTTAGTATTTTTAAGAAATGAACCTGATTGATTGTTGACAACCAGACCTCCATCTCTGGGACAAGCAGAGGAAAAGGTATTTGAGGTTAAAGTTTTACTTCAGTAGAGAAGCCCAGCTGCATGTACAATTCTGCAAGAAATGGCTTTTAACGCACACACAATGCATTTTACCTGAAGCATTGTATGAGGCATCCAGGCCTTATATCCATGTGTAATGAATTTCTTTAATTTCACAGTTGCAAAAGACATGAGTATCACTTCTGGATTGTCCTTACACATGGCAGTTATATGAGAAAACCATGTTAACCTTGATAAGCTTGGTTTCACTTGAGATTTCTGGATCACAATCTGGTATTACACTGAAGACAATGTACACACAGCTATCTGTCTACTTAAGTAAAAACTGTAGCATTCCATGGATTTAGTAAAACAGCATTTTCAGCCACATGTCTTTCTTTTCCTTCCTGAAATGCATTTCACATATCTTTGCACTTTTGAACTTTCAATCCCACTTTCTTTCCTTTGAGATTTAGACCTGTTTTTGGTTTAATAGGCCTCATGTCTGACATCACCATTTCTGTGCTGGCTTCAGACTTCAATGGGACTCTACCTTACCCAATTTCCTTCAGTCACTTTGGCCTCATTATTTCTGGCATTCAGGGGCTATATTTTACCCCACACCCGAATTTTCAAAGGCATTTAAATGCCTACACAAGCCCTACAGCTAGGGGGTGTATCAGACACTTTTACTCCCCAAAAACAGGCAAATGCTCACAAAAAATAAAAATAAGGATGATTAAAAATACTTACAAGAAAAAAATAGGAAACAGACATGTAGACGCTTGTGCCCCTGTTCTCACCCACACAGCTCCCTGGATTTGTTTGGACCAGTAGTGCACGCAGTTCCACAGAAATTAAATACTATTATGACTGCCTGATCAGAAGACGTGAACCTATATCTTTTAATGAGCATGAATAACTAGGTGCGAAGACATTATTATTATTACAAAAACATGTTCTTTTCTTTTTTTTCTCTTTAGCATACATATGACCTCTATGAAGAGGTCTCAAACAAATGTAACCAATACAGAAATCTATTCATCTCAAATATGCTAAAAGAACAATAAAATACATCTAAATTACCAAATCATCACCAAATATACAAATCTTCAATTATCTTAAAAATCGCTTCATTCAATTTCACAATATAATATATCAGAGTAAGATCATTTGCTTGAAGGAAAGGATTCCACAATATTTGTCGAAAATAACATCTTCCATCATTATTATATTTACGGATGTATTGTTGACTCAGAGTCTCTAAGCATACACACTCTGTTAGAATATGTTTTATAGTTTCTAGTTTCTGCTCCCACCACAAACAACAACATCTATTTTCCCTCGGCATACCAATTCATCCGCCCATAATCTCCATTGTCCGCATTATGTTAAATGTAATGGCCACATATCTTCTACAACCACGTTTTGGACCCTTCACAGAGGAGAAACATGTCTCTGGGGTTGTTGATGATACTCTTGTTCAGAGGGGAATTGCCTAGCATTTTGGTACTGGACTGCCCTTGTGTGTGGGACAAAGACTGATATGCAAATGGATATTTCTCCTCTTTGAAGGGTGCACAGAGCTAAAACGTGGTTGAGGACCCTGCTGAGTGGAAGAAATTCCATAGAACAGGGTATATGGCCCATGTTCGTTCTCAGTAAAGGGGCTCCCACGCTCCTTTGTAACTGGTAATATTGAGCTTTCTTTCTGACATTATGGTATATTCCCTTTGCTACTAATAGCTTTAAACACTTTCAACAAGGCCTCTGCCCGTCCGCCTTTAGCAGGGCATAAACACTACCATCGGGTCCAATTGCTCTGGATACCTTAAGGTTCTGAATCATTTCAGTTAATGTTTCCAATGTGATGCTTTATCACCATACACCTGTCACTTTTCCTTCATTCCCTGTATATGTTCCTAGATATCCCAGAGATTTTTGGATGTATTTCTCCTACTCAGGGCCAGAGATATTTCCGTTTTCCAGTTGCTTATAACTTCTCATTAGAATTCGATTTTTATTTTTACTCCCTAAAAATAATTTTACTCCCAACTTAAAAAAATTGGGGGTTAAAATACTCCCACTTCCAAATCTTATCTGGATCACTGGCCCATACCATGGATGCACACATTCAGATGCTCTTCCCTTCCCTTCCCTTCCTTTCCTTTCCCTTCCCTTCCCTTCCCTTCCCTTCCCTTCCAGGAAACAGAGAGCAAAACAAAAGTTGGAATAGGTTAGTTGTGAGCATTACAAAAATGCATACTGATTGTCAATTGGGATGAGCTATTAAATGCACAGATAACAAAAGCATCCCTGGGTACTGTTTGGAAAGGTCCTGAGGGCATACACAATGCATGAGTAGGACATGTCAGACCCTTCCCTGCATTGTTCTTAAGCCGGTGAGAGGCAGTATCATCCACTGCTGCAGCACTTGCATTTCGATCTCTCAGTCTGGGATAGAAATGCATTTAGTTTAAAAACTAATTTTAATGGTTCTATGTTATTTTTTTCGACAGGAATTCTGCCAAAGTACTTTACTTTGTCTGAAATCTGCCGAAAAATCTCAGCAATTTGTTTTTATTTTTATTTTTGTCCCCCCTAAAAAACTTTTCCCTACACTAATCCCCCTACCCCAGACCCCTCTCCACCCGTTTTAACCCCTCAACCACCACCCATGTAAATCGATGAGTTTTTTTTAGCAGAATTATGTCGAAGTAAAGTACTTACACAGAATTCCTGTCGAAAAAAATACTGGATACCAATTTTAACACATTCTATTGCAAAGGGCCCTTAAAGAGCCTGTCTCAATGAAATGCATTCAACACACTGACATCAGTGCTGGGAGCCTATGACACATTATGAAGGTCAGCCAGTCACTAATTGCTTTATTCAGGTATAACAACCATACAATCTACATATGTTAGCAAAATTGATCACTTGATAAAAACACACACAAAAAAGTTTAAAAGGGAAAACAGTATTCACACCACAAAATGCACTGATAAATAGCTGGAAATTCATATAAGACCTAATTTCATACATCTAAAAAAACACATCTAAAAAACAAAAGCTTTCTTTCTTAACCACCGGGTTCTTTGTAGACATTGGCTTTGTAGCCATAGCACTGGAGCAGTCAATTGAAATAAGAAGGGTTCACCCAATACTGCTATAAAACTCTGTGACTGTAGAATGAATATCGGGCCAACATATTCTCGCTGTGTCCTGATGAAGGCCTAATAGAAAAACGAATGGGTGCTCGACAAAAGAGCAAACTCCATGTATGGAGGCCGAAACACATAGTTGTTAACATTATGTATTTTTTCTTTTTTTTTTTTAAATAATACGGTGCATTATTGAGTAAATGCAAACCTGAGACAGGAAACACACAATCACGTTTCTTTGTTGACATTTTGTGGGTGCCAACTGGGCTTAACCGATGTAGACAGTGGAAATTATAATGTTACATTGAAACGGTCAGGTTTGATGTATATGGCACAGAGCCCAGATAATCCACTGTGTTCTATGGTGTGAACATTCGCCAAACGAAAGTTGTATTACATTAGAGACAACTGAGGAGCACTTTACTAACCCAATTACAATACATTTTGAGTCTGCACTTTGTGTATTGTTAGTGAACATATGCAGTATTGTTTTTATATTCGTAAAAGCTAATTAATTTTATTTTATTTTTATTTTTGTACATTCGTGTTTGGTGTGCCCCTGAAAGAAATCCTAAGGTATGATTGGATATACGATGTGTTGATGCAAAGGATAGTTGAAGAATAGTCAGTAAAACTGAGTTGTGAAGTGTCTCCCATGGGCACTGTTTTTTTTGTTCAAAGGGGCTGGCCAGTACTTTATTGATTCATTGGGTATTTATAATGCGCCTACACAGCAAATGGTGTTTCAAGGCGCAACAATGTAAGCAGTCAGTGGCAGTTCACCTCTGTGAATAAGATGACCTGTGCATTCCACACAGGAAAAGAAAGGAGAGCCCACAGAGAAATCTGCACGTGGCCAGTCTTCCCATAAAGCAATGCAAAGCCTGAACAGCACAGGGTTACCAAGGGGTGCCATTTTATTCCCACAAAAATAAAATCAGGTCCCATTGTATGGGAGAGGTTGACAAAACAGTGCATTGCCTGGTGTGGCAACAATCCCAGCACCTCCAGCTTCAGTGTTCTTTTACTAAGATAGACATCTGTGTGAGCTTATCGCCCCCTGCTGGTGCAGTCTGCAGTAGAAACCTGCTGATTGGACATTTGGCCATCATGCATACCATGCAATACCCTTGAGTTATTCAATGCCCCAATAGTTTTTCAAAGAAGCATAGTTTCAGTTTTTCTTGATTTATTAAAATCAATTAATGATTGTTTACTTATGTTATAGTGATAGTTTATTTTTGATTTATTGATCTTTATCGCAACATCGAATGCATGTACATGAAGGTTTTGAGCACTTACATGGTAATTAAAAAGCCGGACCAAGGTACGTTTTAAAAGGAAATTGCTGGGTATTTGGGCCTTCTCCTTTCCTTAATTACTGGATGAATCCTCAAGAAGTGGATGACATTTTGGAAGGTCTGCCTTTAGGGTCTCTTAATAAAACCCAAAGACTCATTCTTTTTTTTTGTTTTGTTGTTGCAGGCAAGTCTTTAAAAACTATTAGCATCCAGGGTGGAACGTTGGAATCCACGGAGCCAATCAGAATCAAAGGTTCCCTGGCAATATGCACCAGGTTAGCCATCAATCCTGATGGGTTTAGAATTCCAGGCACAGTCCATGGGCTGCTGCATTCCCTGCCCCCTCGGCTACTTCCCTGCTTCCTTTCCCCTCTCCCCTCCAACATTGCATAAGCATCATTCAGCTGTTGTCTGTTTCTGCTCCACCCCACCCGTATCCACTCACACCGGCACCCCTACTCTGTGCTCCATCCAGAGGCGTTGCTATAGCCCTGGGTCTTTTGGTTGTAACCCCGGATAGAAGATCAGGTGCTACAACCAAAATGCTACCTAGCCCCGAGTCCCGCCAGGCCCGACATTAACTTAACCCCTGATCTTATCCAGACCTAGCAACACCCCTGGCTCCGCCCCTGCCCTTCTCGCGGCACAAACAAAAACAACAGACTCCATCCCCAGGATGGTTATTGTCCATTGCTTGGCAATTCAGAGGAGTTGCTAGTGGGGGCAGAGGGGGCTATAGCCCTGGGTCCTTTGGATGTAGCCCTGGATAGAAGCTCAGGGGCTACAACTAAAAGGCTAGCTAGCCCCATTACCCAACAGTCCCGACATTAGTGTAGCCCCGGATCTTTTCCAGAACTAGCAACACCCCTGTTTGGATTCCATGTCACACTGGCTCTCTGAAGTTGTTTTTTCATGCTATCAGTGCACACCCTGCCTACGCCTAGCACCTGGCACCACAGCCGTGTGCTAATACATGGTTTCAAAGGATGTACTATGATAGAATGGTCCTTGGCCTGAATCAATAGGCCTGAGCAGAGCATAGAAGCCCAGGTTCCAGATATGTACTCAAAAGAGAAAGAAGTGGGATTAGCCGGTTTCTCACTTGGTACTGTAATATGTGTGCTGCAATGTTAAGGCTATGCAAATGAATGGGAAGAGTCTCCTTACAGCAATTAAGCGTGTTATTAATAACTAGGTGCATTCCCTCTTTGGTGCATGTTTGCCATTTCAGAGGTGATGCATTCTTGGCGTAATGTTGTGCCTCAAATTACTTTTGATCAGAATTGTAGGTGAATTATTCTTTGGTTGCAGAATTATTGTTGGCATCTAGAGGTGTGGTTAATAAGAGAGATGCAAAATATTCTGAAGATATTTTTATTTGAGTGCATCATTAAACATATTGGGCTCTGCTTTCTTTCTTCTGGCCCCTAATTGGAGAGTTCAACCTGATTGTCCTGCATCTCAAGTAAAACCTGTGGGTGCAGTGCCGCATTAATCCATGTGGAGGCCCCTAAGTATTCAAAATGTCAGGTCCACCCTCACAAATGATCTCCGAACACATTTTAAATTTTCTGCGCTGCTTTATTTTGATCCGTTGTTGCAGGTCCACTAAAAGGAGTGGATCCCATAGGCTGGTGCATACTTGGCCGAACGGATAATCGGGCATGCCAGTGTGCGCTTGAACCCCACCATCAATATCAGAAGTTACCCAGTAGTTCCCCATGAGGTATTTGAAATTTCCAAGATTATCATGCTCAAATGCCCCAGGGCTGTGTGTTGTATCTGCTTAATTGGAATGCATAACCTACTGGTGATAGCATTTGAGAGCCCGCTTCCAGCGATAATGAATACCCTACTGGCGATAGCTATTGGAAGCCCGCTTCCATCGATAATGAATGCCCTACTGGCGATAGCTATTGGAAGCCCGCTTCCAGCGATAATGAATACCCTACTGGCGATAGCTATTGGAAGCCCGCTTCCAGCGATAATGAATACCCTACTGGCGACAGCTATTGGAAGCCCGCTTCCATCGATAATGAATACCCTACTGGCGATAGCTATTGGAAGCCTGCTTCCAGCGATAATGAATACCCTACTGGCGATAGCTATTGGAAGCCCGCTTCCATCGATAACGAATACCATACTGGCGATAGCTATTGGAAGCCCGCTTCCATCGATAATGAATACCCTACTTGCGATAGCTTTTGGGATCCCGCTTCCATTGATAACGAATACCCTACTTGCGATAGCTTTTGGAAGCCCGCTTCCATCGATAATGAATACCCTACTGGCGATAGCTATTGGAAGCCCGCTTCCAGCGATAATGAATACCCTACTGGCGATAGCTATTGGAAGCCCGCTTCCAGCGATAATGAATACCCTACTGGCGACAGCTATTGGAAGCCCGCTTCCATCGATAATGAATGCCCTACTGGCGATAGCTATTGGAAGCCCGCTTCCAGCGATAATGAATACCCTACTGGCGATAGCTATTGGAAGCCCGCTTCCAGCGATAATGAATACCCTACTGGCGATAGCTATTGGAAGCCCGCTTCCATCGATAATGAATACCCTACTGGCGATAGCTATTGGAAGCCCGCTTCCAGCGATAATGAATACCCTACTGGCGATAGCTATTGGAAGCCCGCTTCCAGCGATAATGAATACCCTACTGGCGATAGCTATTGGAAGACCGCTTCCAGCGATAATGAATACCCTACTGGCGATAGCTATTGGAAGCCCGCTTCCATCGATAATGAATACCCTACTGGCGATAGCTATTGGAAGCCCGCTTCCAGCGATAATGAATACCCTACTGGCGATAGCTATTGGAAGCCCGCTTCCATCGATAATGAATACCCTACTGGCGATAGCTATTGGAAGCCCGCTTCCATCGATAATGAATACCCTACTGGCGATAGCTATTGGAAGCCCGCTTCCAGCGATAATGAATACCCTACTGGTGATAGCTATTGGAAGCCCGCTTCCAGCGATAATGAATACCCTACTGGTGATAGATTTTGAGAGCACGCTTCCATCAATAATGAATACCCTACTGGCGATAGCTATTTATAAGCCCGCTTATATCGATAACGAATACCATACTGGCAATAGCTATTGGAAGCCCGCTTCCATCGATAATGAATACCCTACTTGCGATAGCTTTTGGGATCCCGCTTCCAGCGATAATGAATACCCTACTGGCGATAGCTATTGGAAGCCCGCTTCCATCAATAATGAATACCCTACTGGCGATAGCTATTGGAAGCCCGCTTCCAGCGATAATGAATACCCTACTGGCGATAGCTATTGGAAGCCCGCTTCCAGCGATAATGAATACCCTACTGGCGATAGCTATTGGAAGCCCGCTTCCAGCGATAATGAATACCCTACTGGCGATAGCTATTGGAAGCCCGCTTCCATCGATAATGAATACCCTACTGGCGATAGCTATTGGAAGCCCGCTTCCAGCGATAATGAATACCCTACTGGCGATAGCTATTGGAAGCCCGCTTCCAGCGATAATGAATACCCTACTGGCGATAGCTATTGGAAGCCCGCTTCCAGCGATAATGAATACCCTACTGGCGATAGCTATTGGAAGCCCGCTTCCAGCGATAATGAATACCCTACTGGCGATAGCTATTGGAAGCCCGCTTCCAGCGATAATGAATACCCTACTGGCGATAGCTATTGGAAGCCCGCTTCCAGCGATAATGAATACCCTACTGGCGATAGCTATTGGAAGCCCGCTTCCAGCGATAATGAATACCCTACTGGCGATAGCTATTGGAAGCCCGCTTCCATCGATAATGAATACCCTACTGGCGATAGCTATTGGAAGCCCGCTTCCAGCGATAATGAATACCCTACTGGCGATAGCTATTGGAAGCCCGCTTCCAGCGATAATGAATACCCTACTGGCGATAGCTATTGGAAGCCCGCTTCCAGCGATAATGAATACCCTACTGGCGATAGCTATTGGAAGCCCGCTTCCATCGATAATGAATACCCTACTGGCGATAGCTATTGGAAGCCAGCTTCCAGCGATAATGAATACCCTACTGGCGATAGCTATTGGAAGCCCGCTTCCAGCGATAATGAATACCCTACTGGCGATAGCTTTTGGGAGCCCGCTTCCAGCGATAATGAATACCCTACTGGCGATAGCTTTTGAGAACCCGCTTCCATCGATAAGGAATACCCTACTGGTGATAGATTTTGAGAGCACGCTTCCATCAATAATGAATACCCTACTGGCGATAGCTATTGGAAGCCCGCTTCCATCGATAACGAATACCATACTGGCAATAGCTATTGGAAGCCCGCTTCCATCGATAATGAATACCATACTTGCGATAGCTTTTGGGATCCCGCTTCCATTGATAACGAATACCCTACTTGCGATAGCTTTTGGGAGCCCGCTTCCATCGATAATGAATACCCTACTGGCGATAGCTATTGGAAGCCTGCTTCCAGCGATAATGAATACCCTACTGGCGATAGCTATTGGAAGCCCGCTTCCATCAATAATGAATACCATACTGGTGATAGCTTTTGAGAGCCGCTTTCAGCGATAATGAATACCCTACTGGCGATAGCTTTTGAGAGCCTGATTCCATTGATAAGTAGAAGATAGAAGCCGCCAAAGAGAGGATGGCTTCCTATTGCTGCAACCTTATTTGAATGAAAGATAGAAGCAACCAAATGCCAGGAAGCGTCCTCAAAGGGAATGTAAACATGGAAGACATGTTGGAAATTTCAAGACATTTATTTTGATAATTCTAAGAGAACTCCGTTGGGTAGGGCCACAAGTACCACTTGCGACAACCCCTAAGGCCATGATGCTGATTTTCCAACACCCCGAAACTGGTCTTAATGTCTTTGGTCGGCCAGAAGACACCTCACAGCCCAAGTGTCATGCGGACCACAACACCCCCAAATTTGGAATTGAATCCCAATATCATGAAACAACACACTGGACATAAAGTTCTGCTTCCCGGTGTGCCTTTCATGAATGTCGTCAAAGTGTATATTCTATGAGAATGGCTGCACCTAAAATACTGTGTTAATCCACATCAGGTGAGGCGCATTGCAGGTGGATCGGAAGGATTGCTTCATGCCCCGCGTCCTCAGCAGTTTGCATTGGAGTGCGTTGGAGTGGTAGAAGGGACCACTGCCCATGTAAGTCTGCTTTGTGCACATGGAAGTCGGGCCACATTGTCTCAGAGACACCAAAACATTTGAGAGTGTAGTGAAGAAACTGCAGATTCCTTCAAAGAGACACAATGTGAGCACCTGAGGGCTAAACTGGCTTTCGGGAGCTATACCAGTGGTTCCTATGATTGGCTGTTTACAGGCCCTTCCTTGAGCATGATTCTAATGCTTATGCATGGATACAAAGTCAAATCCAATTCCTTCTTTTTACCTGAAAGATTGTGACCTATGTTAAGGCCAGTGATGGAGATAGACTTATTGGCCGCGATAATCAGTAACTTTATGTACCTCAGATAAAGGTTGTGTGCCTCCAGAATCAAAGTTATTGCTTTAGGTCTTCACTGTGGTCTCTGAGATACACAAAGGCAAAGGGATTTATAATATATCTTATTTTTTATCAGACTCTGCTCTCTCTTTTAACCTTTAGGAGATGCTACAGTAGACTGTCCTGGGGTACCTTTAGGAGATGCTGCAGCAGACTGCCGTGAGGTACCTTTAGGAGATGCTATAGCCCGCTGACCTGGGGTAGCTTTAGGAGATGCCGACTGCTCTGGGGTACCTTTAGGAGATGCTCCAGTAGGCGGCTGTGGGGTACCTTTAGGAGATGCTGAAGCAGACTGTCCTGGAGTACTTTCAGGAGATGCTCCAGCAGACTGCTGTGGGGTACCTTTAAGAGATGTTGCAGCAGACTGTCCTGGCGTACCTTTGGGAGATGCTCCAGCAGACTGTCGGGGGATACCTCTAGGAGATGCTCCAGCAGACTGCCATCGGGTACCTTTAGGAGATGCTGCAGCAGACTGTCCTGGGGTACCTTTAGGAGAGGCTCGTGCAGACTGCTGTAGCATCTCCTAAAGGTACCCCAGAACAGACTGCCCTGTGGTACCTTCAGGAGATGCTCCAGCAGTCTGTCCTGGGGTACCTTTAGGAGATGCTACAGCAGACTGTCCTGGGGTACCTTTAGGAGATGCTACAACAGACTGTCCTGGGGTACCTTTAGGAGATGCTACAGCAGACTGCCCAGGGGTACCTTTATGAGATGCTACAGCAGACTGTCCTGGGGTACATTTAGGAGATGCTACTTCAGACTGTCCTCGGGTACCTTTAGGAGATGCTACAGCAGACTGCCCTGGGGTACATTTAGGAGATGCTACAACAGACTGTCCTCGGGTACCTTTAGGAGATGCTACAGTAGACTGCCCTGGGGTGCCTTTAGGAGATGCTACAGCAGACTGTCCTGGGGTACCTTTACGAGATGCTGCAGTAGACTGTCCTGAGCTACCTTTAGGAAATGCAACAGCAGACTGTCTTGGGGTACCTTTATCGGAATCCAAAGCAGACTGCCATGGGGTAGCTTTAGGGGATGCTACAGCAGACTGACCTGGGGTACCTTTAGGAGATGCTACAGCAGACTGCCCGGGGGTACATTTATTAGATGCTACAGCAAACTGACCTCGGGTACCTTTTGGAGATGCTACAGCAGACTGCCCTGGGGTACCGCTAGGAAATGCAGACTGCCCTGGGGTACCTTTAGGAGATGCTAAAGCAGACTGTCCTGGGGTACCTTGAGGAGATGCTACAGCAGACTGCCCTGGGGAACCTTTATGGGAAGCCAAAGCACACTGTCCTGGCGTACCTTCAGGAAATGCTCCAGCAGACTGTCCTGGGGTACCTTTAGGAGATGCTACAGCAGGCTGTCCTAGCAGACCTTTGGGAGATGCTACAGCAGACTGCCCTGGGGTACTTTTAAGAGATACTACAGCAGAATGTCCTTGGGCACCTCGAGGAGATGCTGCAGTAGACTGTCCTGGAGTACCTTTAGGATATGCTACAGCATGCAGCCATGGGGTATCTTTAGGAGATGCTAGAGCAGACTGCCCTGGGGTACCTTCAGAAGATGCTACAGCAGACTCC
The DNA here is from genome assembly GCF_040938575.1 of Ambystoma mexicanum. Lineage (NCBI taxonomy): Eukaryota > Metazoa > Chordata > Amphibia > Caudata > Ambystomatidae > Ambystoma > Ambystoma mexicanum. The sequence goes on from NC_090931.1 coordinate 1,436,261,761, forward strand.
CCCGGGGTTCCTTTAGGAGATGCTGCAGTAGACTGCCCTGGAGTACCTTTGGGAGATGCTACAGTAGACTGTCCTGGGGTATCTTTATGGGAAGCCAAAGCAGACTGCCCTGGGGTAACCTGAGGAGATGCTACATAGACTGTCCTGAGGTACCTTTAGGAGATGCTACAGTAGACTGTCCTGGGGTGCTTTTAGGGAAGCCATAACAGACTGTACAGAGGTACCTTATGTAGAAGCCTAAAGCATGCTATCCTGGGGAAACTTTATAAGTTGCTACAGCAAACATTCTCAGAATACCTTTAGTGGAAACCAAAGCAGACTGCCCGAGGGTACCTTTAGAAGATGCTACAGCAGACAGCCAGAGGGTACCTTCTGGAGAAGACGCAGCAAACTGCCCTCAGTGTGTAAATCTTATAGAGCTAAAAATTACCTTAAAGATCCCAACGTCCTGTAAAGAGTTTATGGGACCCCACCCTATAATGCAACTGTCTATGCAAGTTGAGGCTTCGTGTATATATAACATTTCCGCGTATATATAAAATGAACATTTTGATTATGACGACTGACCATCTCTTGCATTCAATTACGCAATTTAGTGTTCCATTCATTCAATAGCTATATATAAACTTTAAGGCATTCAATAACTCCGTCTACACTTATCATTATCCAAGGGCAAAATCCTTTTTCTTGGATGACTAGTTACTCAAGGAAAACAATCTATTTCCTTGATTGCCAGTTACTCAAGGAAAAAATCGATTTCCTTGGGTTTGTAAAAAACTGAAAAAAAAGATTCAATTTTTCATCATTGTCATTTCTACATATATCTATTCTTTTTTTTCTTTACTTTATTGTGTTATAGTTCACAAGGAACTTTTCACATTTAAAAGCAGATCAAACAGAAGAAATGATTTTATTTTAAAAAAACCACAATGTTCTTCCCAATAAAATATCACATTTATACATTTTCAAGTCAAAATATTTCATCGGTGCTTAAAACACATTACAAGTTTGCTGGTACAGTAACAATGGTACCGGTAAACTTGCCAGTACCATTGTTACCGTTCTGGCACACTACGAGTTCTGCTTGCGGGTGCCGTTACGCCCACCAGGTCTGACCTGGCGGGCGGACTGGCAGCCGCGAACAGACTATGCCGGATGCACCGGCACCATTTAGAAACAGGGTCGGTGCATCCAGCCGGACCATTCCCTATAGAGCTCAATGGGAATGGGGATGAATTTTTACCAACACCCGGGAATGGGCATTTACCGGGTCCGGCAAGGCCGTAATGACCTGTTTATTCCCCATTCCTGGGTGCCAGTAAAAAATTGACTCTAGCGGCAGCCATGCCGCTTTTACTGGCACCGCTACCGCCGGAGTCGTAATGAGGCCCACTGGGCCTCATTCTAATTGTACCGGTCTGGAAACAACGGTGCTGGTTAGCTTACCGGCACTGTTGTTTCCTGACTGGCACACTACAACTCTGCCAGGCGGGTGGGACGGCACTCACCCACAGAGTTTTCACAGGAGCACTGCCACTGTTAGCAACAGTGCCGGTGCTTCTGTGTCCCCAGTCCTATGGGCCTCTATGTGAATGGGGACTAACAAAATGACTGGCGCCTGACTTTTCATCCAATTCATCCAATGCACAGACATCAAAATATCAAACCATACTCATTGCATAAATATTAACTAATTAATATGTCACTAGTGACCTCCCGTTCAAAGTCTCTGGCAGGGGATGCCGACAAACACACACGAAGATCATCAAAGGGGATGTGCCTCACTGTGCAAAAACGGTTTCATCTGATGTTGTTTGAGAGGTTTGGGGGGGGCTTTACTTTTAGAGATCAGCTCACGAGGCTTTGAATTCTCTGGCGCCCTTACCAAGAGCATTACCAACATTATCTCTTTCCTGGATGCACTGTAACAGCCATTCTTCTCCAGATATGTGTTTGCTCTCTGATTTTATTCATTTTTAGACTTTTTAATGTTATTCAGTTTTTTAGACCCCCCCGTTAATGATTGTTTTCACATAAATATTCAGGCATGGGATGTGCATTTGCCAGGCACTGCCATAGAGTAACTGGCCAGGAGATGGAGACAGCTGGAAAAGGGTGCTAGTAACTGGGCATATGATAGAAGTGCCTGGCAAATACCTATCGGATACCTATACACAATCGCAAACTGCTGATTTTGCAATGCTTGTTTTCAACAGGACTTCAGTGCAAGGAACATGTATAGATCAAGTAGTTGAAGGCGCACTTGCCTACAGCATTTGTATTACACCAGTAGCACATTTACAGCTGCAAAGAGGTCATTGCCTTTCAGACTGCTTAGGCATAACACTGGCAGGTGAATGTTTGCAATCACTGCTTGTGCCCGATAGCTGAACAGATGCCAGGAGGATATAGTTTGGGCGTGATGGGGCGGAAAGCGGGTTTGAATTGCCATAAGGAGGAGCATGGCCATAGGCAGGTAAATAACCGAACAACACCCATGAGCTGTGTGTACCCTCCTCACATGGCATCTCCCTCCCAGCTGCAATTCAATGCAAATGTTTTGGCTTGTAGGTGGCGCTTAAGAGGCACATCATTCCAAACTAGCAATGCACTCACCACAGTGGCTGTCCTGAGTCTAATATTTCTTTCAGCAAAGTGCAAATGAACAAGTCCACACATCTGCACTTGAATTACTAAGCGTATATGCAACCAGTTGTTAGCCTGCCTGCATGCACCGCTACGAAGGGAGCTCTTTTTGTAGAGGTTCCTGCATGAAGCCCCATTTCACAGCAAAGAAACCTATTAGAACTGGGATGGCACCAAATGAATGCTAGGGGCTCTCCAAAGTGCAACCTCTTAAACACTAAAAGTAGGGATTACCCTACACAGCAACTATTCTTGTCAAGGATAGAATATTCATGATCTCAAATTGAAGAAAAGCCGGACCCCACACGCACAGTCCTGCCTTGAGAAAGCTTGCAGAGAGCACAACACCACAACAAGTAACACAAGATCATGTGTGGACAAACAAAGGGGAGAAGGTACAAGAATCACAGTAACATGATGAAAGCGTTGATTTCAAATAGGGTCTGCGACCTGCTGCTCTCCAGATGTTGTGGGCTGTAACTCCCATCATGCCCCACCATTGACTATGCTGTCAGTTGTATGACATGACATCTGGGGAGTCAGAGGTTGCAGACCCCTGAATTAAAAAGGCACCCCTGTATGGATTCTGAAGCCCTGTGGCCGCATTACAGAAACATTGCACAGGTGTGTGGTCAATCAGCACCGCTGCAAAAGTTGCCGAATTGCAAAAGTCATCTTCTTTTAATCCTTTTTTTCACCAACCGATGTTCGCCCCAGTATCACCACTACTGCCGAGTTTGCCCTGGAGCAAACATGCATTGAGAGACTGGTGCGCTAGGGATAGGTGTGTCCTAGTTCTAAATGCGCAAAGTGTCTGCAATACGGCCCTTGATATATTGAGTGACTGGCGTGAATCGCTTTGTTGACCACCATATCCTATCCGCTGGAACCAGCGTCTCATGCATCATCCCAGTCACATGAAGCCGTGAGTGGATCATGCTAATCTTGGTGTCCCGACATTGTCACCCTGTGAACGCTTGTGACATCTTCAGGGCAGCCTGTGCAACATACACATGCAGGCAACAGAACGCCAACTGTGCCACAACAGCAGACAATGCAGCAAAATAACCCTCACGAAGAATCCCACACAATAACATAGCTGCCACTAACAAGGACAGGACCATAGAATACCCAGAGCAAAATATCCCCCAGCAAGCATGCTGTTGAGCCAAAAAGCAGTGGATTAATTCCTTCTTCTAAATCCAGCCATAGGCGATTTGATGGTAAATGCACGAAGATGGTCTTTCCCAACATATGCCTTGGAGTTTTTATCATGTAATAATATTTCTATGTCGATGGTATTGTTACTGATATTATTTTTGGGGATATATTTCTTGCCAATGTTTTCTTTCCAGGGGTTTTAACTTGAACCCCCTGCCTGTATTCCACTGCTTAAACCATGACCCTAAACGTTTTAGAATCAACTCAAGTTACCTTACAAGTGCCACTCATTCTAACTCTAAACACTCATTGGTAAAGCCAACAGTTTGGGATTTTGTGTCGGCATCTAGTGCAAGAAATGGGCCGGAGCAAGACCGAGTCTTGTCTTGCTGGAGCGCTGCCCTGTCCCCAGACCCAGAGGCTTGCCCACGACCCTCACGGACCTGCTCTGAAGCCATGATATTGCAGAGACGTGCAACCTTCGCTTCAACGAGCAGGTGGCATTCAGAAGACGAGGATTTCATTTGGCGGTAGTTTGGCCGAATTACTGCCGAACTACCGCCAACCTCCCAATGAGAGGCAATGTATAAATATATATTTATGTGCTGTGACTCAAGTTTCAAGAAATGTATGCAGGTTGCGTCAACAGCCTCACAATACGACACTATAAGGTGTAGATTGTGGTACCTCAGACACAGGAGGCAGACAAAATATTGAGGTTGAAACTTGTGTTTTGTTCAAATTAAGAAGACACCTATTCTTCCCCTATCTCTAACGTGTATCTTGACCCTATCAAAATAAAAATAAGACTACATGGGGGTCATCAGTAAGTCTATCAAACCTAATGTAGTCCTCTCTCCAAAAAGTCTAATGTAAAATTAGTGTGGACACTATCACCAAAAAAAAGGCCTAACAAAAAGTTGACCAGAAAAGGTCTTTAAAGGGCTCTTTGCTCAGCAGCTGAAATGGTGGTTGGCTTGTGACCCCCACCCAAATGTCTGTCTGGAAGTTTCCAGGCCTTGCATCTATCTCGATAAGTCAGAGTTCCCACACCAATGGCTTTTAAGTCTTTCTTGTTTCCTTTTACAACTGTCTTTGCCTATGCCAATTAAATGGTGATTTCTCCATCCTGGATTATGGTTTCCTTCAATATAACTTGGGATCGTATGTCTCACTCTGTTGTGGATTTTTGTGTCTATTACCCCTTCTTGGTGTCATTTGGCTTTCACCCCATCTGGGGACCTCTGTATTTTCACCACGCTGTGGGGTTTTGTATCTCTTACCCCTTCTTTGGGTTGCTTGACTTTAATCCCGGCTAGGGTCTTCTGGTTTCTCACCCCGCTGTGGAGTATAGATGGGTCTCACCGTCCTCCCCACTTCTCACAGGAACAGCTGCATACCTTCTGTGTCATGGCAGCGTTTATCAGGGGAGGCTGTCACAGAATGGTGGTTCGGCCTCTTCCAACGTTCACCATGTCCGTTCATTGTGTCATCCTCCTCTTCAGTGGTACGCTGGTCAGCGCTGTGGAATGTGGGTGGTGGTAAACCACTTCTGGTCCGAGCAGTGGTCCTCTCTTGGCCCACTTGAGCCCGACAGACTCCAGGCTTCTCGGCTCCTCCACATCAGATGCTGTCTTCGTCAAGTTGCTGCATGGTTCCACTCTCCAGGAGGATGTCCCCTCTTGCGGCTCGTTCTGCGGGAATTCCTCTTCCCTTTCCTTCTCTTTTGACGTTGGCACTGTAGCGGCTTTATATTTCAAGCTGAAACGAGATTGGATGATCCGTTGCTCTGTGTTTCTTGTAATGCGTTTCTGATAGAAAGGTCAGAAACCACACAAGCCTTCTCTGGAGTGACATACGTACAATTATACTGACCAATCACCTTGTAGCAAACAAACAAATTGCACCGTTCACATGAGGGAGGATGAATACAATCCGTTTCAGGTGATTCCTTGTCCATCAAATGGGAGTCACCCCCAGTGGTCCCCTGCTTGCCCTGTCCCCTAGGGGGTGTTAAGCTTTGCAGGCTCACCTCCCAGTCTCAAAGGGGACCAGTCCCTCGACATGTCATAAGATTCTCAATCACCAAACATCTGATATGTACAATAGATCCGTGGATGAAGATAACAGACATAGGGTTAAACAGTTAACCCTTGGTATGCAGTCCGAAGGCCAAGGGAAATGGTTGTTCTTGATATGATAGGTTATAGATAACGCGCGTAATACCCAGAGGTTTCTAAGTGCGGGACCGAGGATCAAACCTGTGGTGCTCCGTGTCGTCTTGCTTCCAAGGGGAGCACATTGCCCCTGAGATACCCCTGAGACGTTGCATGTTTACTGTATTCAAATGTCCAGGAGTAAAGACATCGTATAATAAATAATGTGGTGATTTATATAGTGCTTCATACCCGTTTCTAAGCACTGTAATAATTGGTGTTACTAACTAAAGTTACCCACTCGTGGTATTCAGGATAAAAAGTTGAGTAGCCCCAACCAGGGTATTGAAGCCATGTCTTACGCATCTTCCTGTTCCCAAGTCGAGTGCGCTGGACAAACCAACAAAAAAAAAAACATTAGGCGTGAAATCAACTTTACCTATAAAGCCACATTCTTGTGCCGCTTGCAGAGAATGGCTCGCGTTTAACAAAATTGTAATTTTTAAAAAAAAAATATATTTTTATTATACGAGTATATAATCACCGAAGTGATTTTTACAAGAAGATGAACATAAAGTTTCACAGTGTATTTATCCCAACACGAGAATAAATCTACAGCAACACGTAAGTAAGGTAGAAGACACTCCCCACTGCCGTCATCTATCTATTTATCTATGTCCAGTCCCCCTAGCTCGGAGGTACATGTGCAAAGATCTGGTCCAAGATTTTAGTAGCTGCGATAGACCAAGATGTTCTCAAGCCTCCCATTAAGCGCTCCCACCAAAGGTCTTCTTCCCTTAGATAGGCATTTTTTAGGTGATGAAGTATGTATGGTGATCTAAATTTCTCTGTACCTGAGCACAGTAACAAAATTGTAATTAAAACTATCATTCGCAAAGCCAATATGTTTTGACTGTCATGTGTCAAGTGCTGACTCGAATGCCCAATTTTACTCCATGTAATGACAAAAGAATAGCAATACAGTTCACACTATTACACGTGCAAACAATCACTATCGTACTTAACACACTACAAATAAAAAAAAGAAAGCAAAAAAAACACGTTTCCGTCAAACGTGGATATCTGAGACTCTTTCCGTAAATTGACAGCAGAGGCAACCGATTGCAACTAAGTCACACGCAGAATGTCCATCTTCCAGAAAATCACAAAATGCCAGATGCACACAAGCGAAAGGACTAATGACACATGGTTAAAGGCAGATGTGTATTCCTACGAATCTGTCATCTAACATAACACTCTGTACCATACTATGGGACTCATTACACAGATCGCAGTAAGGGTTTACCGGTACCGGTAAGTGCACCGGTACCGGTAAACCCTTACCGCCTTACTACAAGGTCCCTTTGCCGGACCCGATCTCAACGGCTGGTTTTAGCAGCCGTTAAGGAACGGGCCCGCTAAGGGACCTTGGTGCTAATTACGGTACCGCAATTTGCGGTACCGTAATTAGCTCCTTTCCCATTCCCATTGAGCCCTATGGGGGCAAAAATGGGAATGGGGAAGTGCCTTTCCGCCATCCACCAAGGCGGACACGGTAAAATACCGGAAGCAACCAATAGCGCCATGGTTACCGCATGCCGTGTAATGAGGCCCTATGTGTTGCTAAAGCAATTCCTAGGTGTAGAAATGTCTCTGCAAGGCAGTCAGAACCCTACTCTTTGTATGGAATGTTCACTTGCAGCTCTCTCCTGCTTTGTATGACACTGTATCCAGGCTATGCTACGCGCTGTGATTTGTTATGACACGCTCACTGTGACCTAGAGCAAATGAATGGTCCTTGTAACTAAGTCACTTCCATGCAACAGCGCCTCGATGCCTCCGGTTGCTAGTGCGCTTTATACATTTAAGAAATAAAATAAAAAATATAAAATAGCTCTAGAACATTCCATGCCCAGCACAGAAGATACCTGCAGAAGGAATTTCCACAACATCACTACAGCCCTCAGATAACTCCACTGCCTCAAGAACAAATCAAGCTCAGAAGAACATGCATCCCCTCAAAGCCATCACTGCCAGCACATCATCACAGATCTCTGTGTAGTGCAAGATCTCATGAGTCCTACACACAACTGGGGGTGAAACATTGCCAGGACCTTGCTGGGGCACGGAGAGCAACAGCTTCAAAACAGCTTGCCTTATTTTCAAGGCATTCAAGTCCAGGATCCCATCCTACCCAGGAAAGAAGCTAAAAAAACAACCACAGGCCCAGGAAGCACAGGAAGCCAGACTCATCCTGCCTCGTAGTCAGACATCGCGAGAAGCAAAAGACCAGAAACCAGCTTTTCTCTTGTCACGTTCCCACTAATCCACAACAGACAAGCCCCACTGATAATGCACTTCAGGAAGGAACTGAACACCCTATAGTTCAGACAACACCCCCCCCCCTTGTTCTCTCCCAATTCCTGCCAATGTTCATCTTCGTCATTTGAAGTGCACTGTTGCTTCTGATCTAGGTTCATGCTTGATGGCTCATCACGCATACCACTGTGTAGACAACCATGGTCAGAGTAACCTATAACCAGATCCCAATAGGGGTCCAAGCTGCCAGCTTCAACACTATCTGGAAGTGTAGACAATGTTAACACCTGGGTCCACACAGCCTGCACTCCCCACCTATCCGAGACTCAGTGATTTGCTCCCTGCTGTCTCCTCCCCTGGTTGCTTGTAGACCCCTTGCTGCCAATTGCCTACCCCACATCCCCCCCCCTGTTGTTAGCTCCCTCGTATATGTGCTTCCCTCACTGTGTCCTTCCTCCTATGATTGTAAAGAGCTGTGTTGCTTCCCGGGCCATGCTCAATAAAGACTCTAATACTAATGGTCAGAGTAACCTATACGCAGACCCAAATAGGTGTCCAAGCTGCCAGCTTCAGCACTATCTGGAAGGGTAGATCACTCAGAGTGAAACTCTGGAAAATTGACCTTTCCATAGGCTCTAGAAGAGCAGAAACTAATTACACTTGGTGGCCTTCTGCAGTGCTTCTAGGCACTGATCCAGACCCCCATCCTGTCTATTACCTGAAATTCGAAGAAAATATACATGTACATCGAAAGGCTTGATGGAAACGGAATTCAACTTTAATGGAAGCCAAAGGTCTGGCACAAAGGTAACCCTACCCAGACTACACGGGGTCCTTTGGAGGAAGGACTGAGGGGCAACATCAGACGTGTTCCTGCATGGTCCCAGGCACTGTCTTGTGCTTCCGTTTGCACTTCGCACTTTGCAGCTGCCCACTTTGCTCGCTCTCTTGCGTGCAGTCTCTGAACGCTCTGAACGCTCGGGTGGGTGAGAGAGGGAAACCGCCCTGGTGCTCTCTGCTTCCTGTGGTCTGCGCCTAAGTCTCGACTTGACTGCATCGAGCTGCAGAAAGTTGCTGGATGCCAACCCATGCCTCCCACTCCTTTCAACTTCTCCATGGCACTCTTCCCTAACTGTTGGCTGCCTCTGGACTCGAATGTGCCAACTCTTTCAGAATGTGGAAACACAGAGAGCGCTTCAGCATGGGAGCGGCACGCCTCCACACCTGTGGCAGCGTAAGGATGAGCCTTCACGCATGGTCACTGCTCATGGTAGCAGGCGAGCATGGCCTGGCATGTCCCACCATGCTTGCAACCGAAGCTCACTTAACTCAAATACAGTGTGGGCTACGTTTGTTCCTGTAACACAGTGTGGGCGAGTTTGTTGCTGTTGTTCCTGTAACGTAATGTCGGCTATATTTGTTTCTGTAATACAGTGCGTGCTATGTTTGTTACTGCAATACAGTGAGGGTTAGGTTGTTCCTGCAATGCAGCGTGGGCTAGGTGTTTTCCTGTAATTCAGTGTGGGTTAGGGTTGTTCCTGTAATGCAGTGTCGGCTAGATTTGTTTCTGTAATACAGTGTGGGCTAGGTTCGTTCCTGGAATGCAGTGTGGGCTAGGTTTGTTCCTGTAAAACAGTATGGGCTAGGGTTGTTGCTGGTGTTCCTGTAATGCAGTGTGGGCTAGGTTTCTTACTGTAATGAATGCAGTGGTGGTTGATTGTCTTCCTGCAATACATTATTGGCTAGCTTTGTTCCTGTAATGCAGTGTGGGCTAGATGTGTTTCTTTACTACAGTGTGGACTAGGTTTCTTTCTCCAAAGCAGTGTGGGCTATGTGTGTTCCTGTAACGCAGTGTGGACTGGGTTTGTTCTTGCAATGCAGTGGTTTTTAGGTTTGGTTCCTGCAATACAGTGTGGGCTAGGTTTGTTCCTGTAATACAGCGTGGGCGAGGATTGTTCCTGTTGTTCCTGTAAAGCAGTGTCGGCTAGATGTGTTTCTGTAATACAGTGCGTGCTAGGATTGTTACTGCAATACAGTGTGGGTTAGATTTGTTCCTGTTGTTCCTGTACCTGTTGTTCCTGTAATGCAGTGTGGGCTAGGTTTGTTCCTGTGATGCCGTGTGGGCTAGGTGTGTTCCTGTAATGCAGTGTGGGCTAGGTTTGTTTCTGTAATGCAGTGTTGGTGTCATGTGTTTCTGTAATAAAGTGTGGGTTAGGTTTGTTCCTGTTGTTCCTGAACTTGTTGTTCCTGTAATGCAGTGTGGGCTTGGTTTATTCCTTTAATGAAGTGTGGGCTAGTTTTGTTTCTGTAAGGCAGTGTCAGCTAGATTTGCTTGTGTAATACAGTGTGGGCTAGGATTGTTCCTGTAATGCAATGTGGGCTACGTTTGTTCCTGAAATGCAGTGTGGGCTAGGTGTGTTCCGGTAATGCATTATGGTCTAGGTTTCTTTCTGTAATGGAGTGTGGGCTAGATTTGTTTCTGTAATACAGTGTGAGCTAGGTTTGTTCCTGTAATGCACTGTCGGCTAGATGTGTTTCTGTAATACAGTGCATGCTAGGTTTGTTACTGAAATACAGTGTGGGCTAGTTTTGTTCCTATAATGCAGTGTCGGCTAGATGTGTTTCTGTAATAAAGTGTGTGTTAGGTTTGTTCCGGCAATGCAGTGTGGGCTAGGTGTGTTCCTGTAATGAAGTGTCGGCTAGGTTTGTTCCTGAAATGCAGTGTGGGCTAGGTTTGTTCCTGAAATGCAGTGTGGGCTAGGTGTGCTCCGGTAATGCAGTGTGGGCTAGGTTTGTTTCTGTAATTTAAGTGTGGGCTAGGTTTGTTTCTGTAATACAGTGTGGGGTACGATTGTTCCTGTAATGCAATGTGGGCTAGGTTTGTTCCTGAAATGCAGTGTGGGCTAGGTGTGCTCCGGTAATCCAGTGTGGTCTAGGTTTGTTTCTGTAATTTAAGTGTGGGCTAGATTTGTTTCTGTATTACAGTGTGGGCTAGGCTTGTTCCTGTAATGCAGTGTCGGCTAGATGTGTTTCTGTAATACAGTGCGTGCTAGGTTTGTTACTGCAATACAGTGTGGGTTAGGTTTGTTCCTGTTGTTCCTGTACCTGTTGTTCCTGTAATGCAGCGTGTGCTAGGATTGTTCCTGCAATGCAGTATGGGCTAGATGTGTTCCTGTAATGCAGTGTGGGCTAGGTTTGTTTCTGTAATGCAGTGTCAGCTAGATTTGTTTCTGTAATACAGTGTGGCTAGGATTGTTCCTGTAATGCAGTGTGGGCTAGGTTTGTTTCTGTGATGCAGTGTGGGCTAGGTTTGTTCCTGCAATGCAGTGTGGGCTAGATGTGTTCCGGTAATGCAGTGTGGGGTCGGTTTGTTCCTGTAATGCGGTGTGGGCTAGGTTTCTTCCTGTAATGAATGCAAGGTGGGTAGGCTTCTTCCTGCAATCCATTATTGGCTAGATTTGTTCCCTAATACATTTTGGGCTAGGGATGTTCCTATAATGCAGTGTGGGCTAGGTTTGTTTCTGTACTACATTGTGGGCTAGGTTTCTTCCTGCAACGCAGTGGTGGTTAGGTTTGTTCCTGCAATACAGCGTGGGCTAGGTTTGTTACTGCAATGAAGTGTGGGCTAGCTTTTTTCCTGTTATGTGGTGTGGGCCAGTTCTATTTATTTATTTTTAAACAGGTTTTATTGGTTTTATTGCACAGGCATATATACCAAACAAGACATTTATACATTGATGAACATCCCAATTCCCGGATTATCGGCAACCTGGAAAAACAACATACAGAAAATGTTTAACGACCCCACTGCCCTCCCTCCGCTCCCTCAAATTCCCTCCTCCCAGTGTTGCTTAGTCGAGTCTCAGTGCCTTCCCTCTACATGTCATGCAGTGATGGGTCCGTTTGTGCAATCGTGTCCCTACACAGCCGCCGAGGAAGCCGAAGGAAGTAATGAATGTGTCAGTGTATTTCATGCCGTAATATCCGCATTAGTGTCAGAAGGGCCTACCTGTGCTGCTCTCAGCCAGACCGTGCCATCACTATCCGTTGTTTAGCCAGTATAAACCCTAAATCCTTCACTTTAGAGACATAATGTAGATGCCTGGGACATTTAAAGGTACCGAGCAAGCAGACCTCCGGTGAGAGCGGATATATATTAAGACCTCCCTTGTACATTCTGTCCACTACCCCCCCCCCCTCAAAACTGAGATGTACGGTGACAGGTCCAGAACATGTGCAGCATCCCGGCGTCTGTGGCTCTGCATCTAGGACAGTGCTGTGCAGAAGCTTCAGGGAACTTTGATAGCTTGAGAGGGGTCAGGTATGCTCTATGCGTTACATACAGTTGGATCAATTGCAACCTCTTCTTCAGAGACACTTTCTTATGGTACCGCAGCACATTGTGTCTCCAGGAACGTAATCCCCACGTCCTCCTCTCACTGGGACTTTATGATTGCATCAGAGGCAGGACTGCTCTCTAGGAGGAACCCGTACAGCTTAGAAATAGTGTGTGGGCCTTCAGCTATGTCATACATAGTGTCAATTAAGGAGAGTGCATCTGCCGCTTCTACATACGTTGGCCATCTACGCACGACCAGGTGTTTTATGGTGCCGTGTAATAGGTACTGCCCGTTGGTGTAGTCTCGTGTTGTTGGCTAATTCCAAAAAGGGTCTGAAGGAGGTACCTGGGAGCAGGTGCCCTGTTGTGGCAATATCCTTAGGTTTCCAGTGAGTTTGGATTCCCAGATGCACCTGAGACGCCTCCGGGGCCAATGATGCCAGGAGTTTCTGTGTTGAGAATGGGTCCTTTAGTTTTATTAGTGCTAGTGCCATATCCCACAGTTGTATACCCAATGATAGCAGGTATGGGTAGCTGTTTACTTGTGACCGCTTGCACCACAACAACTCTTTCAGAAAGGTGCGTGTAGCTGCCGGTTGTAGGAGCTTGGTGTCCGGGGTAGGCTTGTCTGTTAACCAACCCACCACACATTTTAGTTGCCCTGCCATATTGTACAGCTCAAAATGCGGGACCTTAATGCCCCCCTCCTCATACGGTCTTTGCAGCGAGGCTAATGCGATCTGACTTCTACTGCCGTGCCATAGGAAATGCCTACACAAGGAATCTATCGCTTTGAAGTAGGCCTTCGGTATGCTGTATGGGATGTTTGCAAAGTAATGCAGAAGCCGAGGGAGGGCAATCATTTTTAGAAGTGCTGCTGTGCCCCTTACTGAAAGAGGCAATTTGCTCCAGAAGTTCATAGGGTTCTTTATCCCATCCAAGGCCCACTGTGTGTTGTTGTCATGATCACTGGCTGGATCATGAAAAATGTCAAGCCCCAAGTATCGGAATGTGGTCACATTCAGCTTTAAGGCCAACACTGGCATGTTGTTAGGCTGTGTCTTAGCCAGTCCAGCTAATGGGAACAGAGAGAACTTTTCCATGGTAACTTTGATACCCGAAATCTGAGCAAAGCTAGCGAGGACTTCAAATATCAATTCTAAGTTGTCTTCAGGGTTTTGCACGTATTCGAGCGTGTCATCTGCATACATGGAGAGCAGGTGATGTGTTCCCATGACCAGTATACCCACTATGATGTACTCCACTCGTAGGTACTTGGCCACCAGTTCCATTGCCAGAATATACAGTAGCGGGGAGAAAGGGCAGCCCTGTCTTGTGCCCTTCTCCAACATCCTCTGCTTAGAGAAATGCCTAACTGTTTTAACTCTTGCCACCGGCTTCTTGTATATTTTATCCACCCATCAATCACCTGTAGTAAGGGCCAAAGGCCAGTCTGCGTAGCGTGGCATGTAGCCAGTCCCACTTAATGGAGTCAAACGCTTTTATTGCATCAGGAGCAGCAACCGCACAGTGTCTCCCAAGAGCCAGTGCTGTGCATATATGATGAAAATGTCTTAGATTCCAGGACATATTCCTGCCCGGCACATAACCCGTCTGATCGGGGTGTACCAATGTATGTGTTACTTTCTTTAACCTATTGGCCAAGGTTGCCATCAGAATTTGCTGTCCTGGTTAAGCAAAGACATGGGTCTATAAGAGCTATATTCCTATGGAGGTTTATTGGGTTTCAGCAGGGGTACTATTGTTCACTCTCTCAGGATGAGCGCGAGGAGGCCGGAATCGTACACCTTGTTCAAGGCATTCAGGAGATGGGGTGCTAATTCCATAGCAAATTCATTATAAAACTCTCCAGGCAGACCATCTGAGCCTCGGGTTTTCCCTGTGGGTAGGGACCATATTGTGTTAATCAATTCCTCGGCCATTATATTGGCGTCTAACTCACTGACCGCACCCTCCTCCAATCTAGGAAGGTCTATATCACCTAGTACTTCCTCCATGATCAGGTCCGTTGACCAGGGTGTTTCTTGGTATAAACTATGGTAGGAATCATAAAAGACTGTGTTAATGCCCTCCTGGGTGTTACACGTGGTGCCTTGTGGTTTCTGTATTGAGTAGATGTGTGTACTTGGTTTCTCCCTATTACATATCCACGCTAATAGTCTATCCTGATTGTCCCCGTCTGTGTTGTGCCTCTTTACATATCTAGTGCAACTATGCTTCCCCAATCATTCCCAGATGCTCAAACATTGCTGGCGCAAAGCCATTTTGTTTGCTTCCTTGCTGCTTGGATCTATGTGGTATCAGCCCCAGGTGCACTTCCCTTGTTGTATTGGAAGTATTCTTTGATACTGTCTCTCAAGTGGTCTAGGAAAGCGGGCTTCTCAATTTCCAGGTTGGGATTGGGCGCCTCGGCGGTGCATATCTTCACTGTAGCTGCAGTGGAACATAGTCACACAGAACCATACTCCTATAATCTGCAATCATGGAGACATCCATTGTATCCCTCCATACAAAGAAATAATCCAGCCTGGTGTGGACCGCGTGAGGGGAGGAAGCATGGGAGCAATGTCAAGAGGTTGGGTGATGTGCTCTCCAAATGTCAATCAATTCGCAAGTGTGTCTCTTGTAGTAAGGCAATATCAATGTTGTGTCTACGAGGTAGGCATACACTCCATTCCTTTTGACCAAATTATTCAGCCCCCGGACATTCCAGATTAACATTTTTATCTCGCTAGCCGTTATCAATAATATGTGGTAAACTAGATAATTCTGCCCAACACCTCCTCCCTCTATTTTTTTACCTTGTGCAACCTGACCCACCCTCAGAAAAAGCTCCACTGCTCTGACACTGCTATTAGGAACACAGATTCTCTTGTTACTTCCACAACTACACCAACTAATAACCGTTGCCCAGCATTGGTACCCTTGCTCAGGCGTGTCCGCTCTTCGTCACTCCCTTCGGGATTCGTCCCTAGGTCATCCACAGTGGTTGGGCACAAAAAACAAGTGTCTGAAAAAAGAAAAACCTAAAACATTGTGGGCTGGTTAGTAGCAGCCTCGGGAGCAGTCTGCTCTTTCTGGATTACCAAGTTCGGCCGTGGTGTGCATCTTGCCCCTGGGCGAATTAGGCAGCATCTATGAACCCAAGGGGAAATCCGACCCCACTGTTTGCGTTGTCTGCTCAGGGAACATTTGTTTCCTTTCTGTCGTCTGCTCCCGCAGTACGAATGCCCCCCTCCTAGTCCTGTCGTCAAGTTCCACTTCTGTCTGCATTCAAGGTATGCTTGCGTTTATTTGGTGAGGAGTCATCTTCAGTTCGTGGGTTGATCCCCTCTCTTTCCATCCACCCCTGCACCTCTTTGGGACGGTCAAAGAATAGGGTGAGGTTTTTATACAGGACTTTTAGTCTCGCAGGCTACATTAGCATATACTTCAGTCAGGCATTGGAGAGGCGGGTCTTGGTGGAGGCGAAATGAGCCCTGCTTTTCTGGACCCGCAGTGTGTAATTCTGGTATACCGCTAAGTTTGGAGATGCCCTCTGCAATGTACCGTCCTGCCTGGAGTAGTACAAGATCTTCTCTCTGTCTTTGTAGTTTATAACTTTCGCTATTATTGGACATGGAGTGGTGCCTGGCAGCAGTTTCCTGATGAGCATCCTGTGCACACTCTCTATGTGAATCCTTGAGAGAGGTCTCCCGGACCCATGTCTTGCAAAAATAGGTTTTCAATGTAAGTTGTGGGGTCTGCGCCCTCCTCTCCTTCTTGTAGGCCGACCAAGCGCATGTTGTTCCTTCGTGCCCTCCCCTCCACATCTTCTGCACTGCTCTCTAGAAGGTTGACCTTTTGTTGCAAAATGTGGATCTGGGTGCCGTTGTCCTGTGCCATTGCCTTATTGTCCTTCAGTTGAGATTCAGGTTCAGTGGTCCTTTCTGACAATTTCCTCACATCTTGTTGTAACAGCACAACATCAACTATTACTTTATTGATTTTGGCACCCAGCGTTGTCTTCAGTTCCACAATTGCCATTAGGGTCTGATTATTAGATTTGTCCACATCCCTTTCGTTTTTGCACAACGTAGCTATCTTGTCTTTGGGTTTTTGAGGCTCCATTTATATGACATTGTTATTTGGTAAGCAGAGCTCTACCAGTACATCTCAAATGACACCGGTCCACAGAAACCCATGATGTCTTAAAGCAATGCCATATATTTCATTGTCAAATGCCAATTTGTTTTAATTTTAATTTGTATTTGCCTATACAGTTGAAAGGCAAACGTTGTACAATTTTAATAAACACTCTTATATATTACCAGTTAATATATATAGATCTGGATATAATATTTTCCCCGAAAAAGGTTATCTGAGGTAATTAAATTCTACATAACAAAACCCTTGAAATTCAACGAATGTGGGAAGTGATGGTAATTTTAACTCGGCATCCACCCATTGATGAACCGTAGGATCAAATGATGTGTAATTTATTAGTGCTTAGGCTAGTGAGGAATTCGACAATCCGCACGGCGGGTGTGCACTCGCCTGGTCTTTTCCGAAATTTTTTAAGAAATTGAATGATGGGAGATCAACCTTGGAAAATTTGTGGGGCAAATCAGCACACATTTTCCTATGCTCGCTGCACAACAAACCCATAGACCTGTGTACTCTCGGGGGACAGAGCCTACAGGCACTGTCTTCCCAGTCACATTTAGTTGGAATGTGACAGCCAGGAGTACATTAAAGCATTAAGAGGAGGAGGGCAACACCTTTCTCCTGTATGGCTAGCCTAATTAAATATCAAAGGCTCCAGGGATCCACCCTGCTTATTGTCAGTTCTGCCGGTGGCAGCGCATACTGGTGAGAGTTATTTGAAGCAGGCCTGTGGGAGGCTTGGTCACAGAGCTGACAAAGTGGACAGGATGCCCAATACCTTTTTGATATGCATCTGTGTTAACCTAAAGTCAGCTCCCACCCCTTAGTATGAAGGCCAGTTACATGTCATGTCTGGGACAATTGTCTACAGTAGGCAACCACTGCAGGGGGACCCCTTTGAGGGTGTAGAACTATGTTATTTGATAGATAAAGAAAGTCTGTTCTCGCCATAGCTTCAAAGGAGACCTTCACTTTGATCAGGAACCCCAGAGAGCGCATTTATTCAGAGAGAACCTTTGATCCCAATGGACAGGAAGATGGGTGGGACTTAGTTTTCACCCCTTTACCTTTCTTTTTGCAAAGCACTCTGGTTATGACCTCATGCATAACAGAAGATTGTTGGTGGGGACCCAGGATTGGTTCATTAAGGGAGGCTTAGTCTGCACCAATCACTGGGGCCCATTTGGCTTTAAAAGAGGGCTGGGCCCTTATCTTAGAAGATCATCTGAAGACGTCTCAATGAGTAACAAGAAGACATTTGGACCCTGGCTGAAGGTACAGTCTGCCTTAAAATTTCTGCCAGTGAATGATAGTCAGGATTTCCAAGTGAGAATCAAGATCCCTCCCCCAAACATCTCACAGAGAACAGAGGGAGATACTATTTATTTATTTATTTATGTTTTGCATGCATAAAGCGCACACCCCAGAGGCATTGTGGCGCTGTTACATGGAGAGTGGCTTAGTTACAGAGGTATTGCATTTTGTGGTACATAGTGTGTTACATGGAAGACGATTTGGTTACGGAGGGCTTACATAATGTGATTGCACTATGAGTCATTAGAGCGTTACATAGAGCTAGCACATCATGATTGCGTATTGGCCTAGCATGGTAGCAGTGCATACTTTTCATGTGCAAGTTTAAGTAAATAGCCCTATTTTGATGGCCTTTTGAAAAGCGAGGTGCGAGGGTTCTGTTCTCAGGGAGGGCAGGAAGGAGTTCCATTGCCTTGCAGCGATGAAGGAGAAGCTTACACCACCCCCACTGGCAAGTTTCACTTCGGGTACTACCAGCCGGTTTGCGTAGGGTGTTGCAGTTGGTCTGGAGGAGAGGGGTCTGTTTACTCTCTGCGATAGATAAGGTGGGGCAGTGTGGTTGATGCACTTGTGGGTTGGGGCAAGTGTCTTAAAGAGGACACATTCTCTGATAGGTAGCCATGGGGTTTGTCTTCTAGCATTAGAGATGTGTTCCCTTTTGAGGATGCCTATGGTGGCACGGAGAACATTATTTTGGATCATTTGGAGTTTCTCAAAGTGTTTTGCCAATGTGCCAGTGAAAAGGGCATTGCAATAGTCTAATCTAGACCCAATTAAAGCTCTCACAATAGTTAGGTAGTTTCCAGTGGTAAGGAAGGGCATGGCTGCATTTAGTAGTTTTGTGTAGTAGGCTGCATAGGACGCAATGGCATTGACTTTCCAGGACATGGAGAGGTTGGCATCTAGGTATACAAAGAGTGATTTTACAGCATGGGAAACGGGGGTACAGGTGTTGCCAATATTGAAGAATGAGTATTGGTTGTCATGTTTCTTTAGTATGATATGATGTCATATGGTACGGCATTTGTAACGCTCCTATACACAAGTGTTTCAGTATGTCGACTGGCCCTAACAGTAGTAGTTCTGTCTTTTCCCCATTGAAGCAAAGCCAGTTTCCAGCCATACATTTGTGGATGGCAGAGTAGGCATTGTTAAGTGTCTTGGCATCTGCCACATAGTTACCCAATAGGGGAAGTAGAACGTGTGTATCATTGGAGTAGTTGGTGTACACAATGCTGAGTGAATCCACTATGTTGAATAGTGGTCTGGTGAAGATGTTAAAGAGCATGGAGGATATGCAGGAACCCATCTGCACTTTGCATTGGATGATGGCTGGTTTGGCAGAAGATTGGTCGGAGAATGCTCTCAAGGCTCTGCCTTGGAGGAAGGAGGTGATCCAGGTGGTACCATTGGGGGAGAAGTGTGCTGAGGAGAGATGATGCCAGAGTATCTTATGATCAACAAGGTCAACGGCGGCCGATAGTTCTAAGAGGAGGAGTAGGACAGGTTTGCCTATGTCCCTGATGTCTTAAATCTGTTTTTTTAGGTCGAGCAGGGCTGTTTCTGTTCTATGGCCAGGGCAGAAGCCAGAATGTCGAAGGTCAAGGATGTTGTTAGATTCAAAGAAATGTTGGACTTGTAAGTAGGCTGATTTGTCCAGGATTTTTATTAGTAAGTGGACTGTAGTTATAGGTCTGTGGTTGTTGGTGGAGGTGGGATCGAGTGAGGGTTTCTTTAGAAGCTTACTTGGGGCTAGCGGGGATGGATCCTGAGGCGAAGGAGGCATTTATAAATGCTGTGAGGAAAGGTGCGAGCGTGTCTGCGCAGTCTTTGATGAGTGTGGCAGGGCATATATCACCTTTACACTTAGAGGGTTTGATGTTCTTCATGAGGGCGATGACTTCAATTTTGTTTACATCTTTAAATGAAGAGAGTGGCATGTCTTGGGCCCTTTAGTTGGGGACGGTAGTGTGCAGCTGTTTGGGAGGGTTTAGTACATGTTGGTTATTCTGTATTCTATTGTGGAGGTAGTCTAGCTTGTTTAGAATAGCTGTTGGTATGTCAGAGCACCAGGCTTCATCTTCGGCCACAGTCTGAGAGGGGGACTGGGATTTTCCAGTTCCCTGAAGATGGCGAAAATTTCATTTGTGTTGGATTTGGCATTCGATCATTGTTTTAAATATTGTGTTGGCATGGATGATTGCTTTTTTGTATTCATTAGCAAGTTTTTGGAACTCAAGTTTGGCCGAACCCAGGTGATTGGATTGTCAGGTGGACAGAGCTACCCGTTTTTTAGAATGGAGTTCAAGAAGCTCTGGGGAGAACCATGTATATGGGTGTTTTGTTGGCTTGGCTTTCCAGGCAACTAGCGGAGCAAGGGCATTTACTGCTTGTTTTAGTGTGGTGTTGTAGGTTTGGTCCAGTGTGTTGGGGTCGTTGGAGAAAGGGGGCCTGAGATTTGGGACTAGTAGGTGAGGTACGAGTCTCTCTTTAATGAGTAAGTGTGAGCTTCTCGCAAAGGATGGTGGGATAGGTACAGTGGGCGGTTTCTCATTCTTAGAGGGGGAGATAGTGAAGTGGATCAGATGGTGGTCTGTCCATGGGAAGGTGAATTTGCCCTAATGATAGAGGTGGGCAGTTGTGGTGTGCTAGTCAGTCTATGGTGTGACCTTTGATGTGTGTAGGGCCAATGATGGAGTGTTTAAAACCTAGTGTTTCCAGTCCCTTTGCAAGGGATTTAGCGGGAATGTCTTTAGGGTCATTAAGCCCAAGGTTGAGGTCACCTGCGAGGATGACCTTGCTAGCTGTCTTCAGGTTGTCAGAGAGGAGTTATGTGAGGACTGCATGGAAGTCAGCTTAGTGGCCGGGGGGCAGTATACACTGTGTAGTGTAATGGTGCAATTGTGGGAAGTACTGAGTTTCAGGACTAGGAAGTCGCTGTTGCTAACAAGTGCCTTTTCAATCTTTATTATAGAGATGGACTTGGACTCTGGCTACGAGGGATACCTTGCCACCTTTTGAGTGCAGATGGTCTTGTCTGCAGATGGTGTAACCTGTGGGGAGAGCTAGAGCTATGGCTGGGCCTGAAGCTTCGTGGAGCCATGTTTCCGTGATGGCTACGAGGTCGAGTTTATGGACAGTGATGAGTACATTTATGCCTGAGGTGTGTGCCAGGAGGGAGCGTGCATTGATGAGGGTACAGCTAAGTGTGGTGTGCTGGGAAAGCTGGGATGGGGCACTGGAGTCTGTGGCCTCCCCAAGGTGGGGTTAGGAGGTTGGAGGGGGAGGTGTCAAGGGCTGTGTTGTGCTGCCAAATTTGAAGACCTGGGTGTGGAGTATTAGGAAAGTACAGTGGCTCCAGAGGTCTGAATCCAGAGCTCCAGAACTGGTACCATGCCACCACACAGCGTGCACTGCTAGGCTCTGAAAGCAAGCTTCCTAGTTGGGAAGTGCCAGAGAGTCTCTGAACTGAAAGAGGCACACAACTGTTGCCTGCACAAACTCTCCTCAGCTTTGGGCTGCCAGTTTTAAAGGATGACACAAGGCCAGTGACGAAGCTAGCAGGAGTGCAATGACAAGCATCAACCAGCAACCACTTTCAGGACATTTTCCAGGCAGTCGAGCCCCTTCGAGCTGGTACCGTCTGCACTGCTGACTGTTGTCACGCCACAGTCGCTCACGCTAACCGAGGCACCTTGACCAGTGCTTCAGACCCGCCAACCAGCACTGAGACAATGATTCCTGACCCTGAGCCACCATGTAGGCCAGCCTGAAGCTGTCCGCCCAGCCTTGCTCGCCGAACTGCCTGCCACCTGATACCCACAGCTGTCTCCTATCTTAAAATCTGTCGCAGAAGTTGCAATGTGTCCTGAAACCGACTCAACACTGTCGAGCACCAAGAATCTCTACAATCACAAGGTACATTGCGTTTCTGTCCCCTTGGTCCTTCACCGAAGGGCCCTGGTGACATTTTATGACCCATTGCTCCCTTTGTGCTGAAACAAAGTATCCTTGAACTATTGAGATTTATTACTTTACTGACAATCCTCGGATCAGTATCCAGAGGGCATCCCGTTTCCTTCTTCAAACTGTCTGTCATCTGTATTATTTTACAAGGTGGGCTGAATTTTGTAGCATGCTAGATCTGTCTGTTGCGATAATAATAAAGTAGATATTTTTATACAACCTTGGCTGGACATTCCCTTTTATCATTGGGTAATAATTGTAAATTTGCTGCATTACAACTAACCAACGATCCACGACCTTGCAGATATAAGCCTGACGTTCCATCCACGGTACCAAAATTGGACAAGGAGGTTTATAATTTTCTTGTTTTTCCAATCTGTTTGGATCCCTTCTGGTGTTCTAGTGGTGTGGGTACAGGTAAGTAGGATGAATAGATTAGATAGTGTGCTCTTCCATTTCTGATTTATAATTATTTATTTCAACTGTTTGGGGGCCAGTAGCTGCATGGCTACCTAGAGAGTGGTATCCACCAAGAAGTCATAGGGTCAGTAAATGCAAGTGTGGGTTTCTATGTAAGCCTGTGCGCTTGGTATTTTACTTCTTCTGAGGTTAACTCTTCAAATAGTTACTTTAAACTTTGTTGGTTATTAACAATGTATAGTTTATTCAAATCTTCAAACATATTCAGTTAAATCTTATGTTATTAGTTTCTCATCAAACGTGTTGGAAAAGTGATGCCAACAAAACTCTGCTAGGAGGCACGTGCATCTGTTCCGCGCTTCCTCTGGCTTTTTTCAAGGCACTAATAAAGCAAGTCATCTAACAGTTATTGGCTCATTATTAACATTCGACTTTTGACATATTGTTTGCCTTTTTAACATAATGTTCATATGCAAAAACAAAGTTCTCTATTATTTTTCCAGTAGTTTGTGATGCTGAGTAGACGAGTGTCCTGTGGTTCTTAAAGCGTAAAGTTAAGGTTGTTCCAGTCGTGGGTAGTTGATGGTGGTATTAAGCCTTTGTTTTTTACATTAATTGGTGTCCAAATTTCCTTTGTGGTTATTGCAGCTTGATAACTGAGTTCTGATACTTTCCTTATTAAGTTGAGTTTCCTTGATTAGAAGTGAAATACCAAGCGCACAGGCTTACATAGAAACCGAAACTTGCATTTACTAGAGGTGTGGGGCGGATTGATGGTTTAGAAACCGATATTCAACCCTGGACCACTGGTGCCCCGGAAGCCCCAGAACTATGGGTGCCTACATCACCTATAGTTTTCCTTGGGGTCCACTAGCCATGAAGTTCGCCCCTGTCTAGTGAACACAGCCTTTGGTCGTGCTCACTGTATATTTTAAAACACTAGGGGCCTCATTACGACCCTGGCGCTAAGTGAAAAACGATGGCGGTAAATGGTTACCGCCATCGTTTTCCGCCAGGTCCGATCATGACCCGTGACCGTTAACTACGATGCCATTAGCGGCATCATAGTTAACGCTGCCGCTAACTGCGCTAAGGGTGCACGCACGCGACTGCCCACACCGTACTTAGCGCCATGGCGGAAAGGTACGCAAATGCCGACCCAAGCGGACATGCACCTAACGCCATCACCCAGCCCGTTAAGTACCTTACCGCCATGGTGCTAATAACGCCATCGCGAACCAACCGTAAAGGGCCATGTAAAGTGAATGCAGCTGCCACAGGTGCACAGAAACAGCACAGGTGAAGGCAATACAGACTCAGGAAGTACAAAAAGAGCACACCCCACCCCTTCCCACACCCAGTCACACTCCACAATGATACCAATACGACTAGCAATGTTGGGGCTGGAGGACCTGATAGCAATGCATGTGCTACAACAGCAACAACAGGCAGCACAGAGGAGACGCAGGAGGAGAAGGAGGGCTAGGCAGGCCCAGCAAGCCCCACCAGCACAGCCAGTGCCAGCACGCAGGCAGCCCCCAATCCCACGCATCAGAGCCAATCCATTCAACCTCACTGCTGAGCAGATCCACACCCTGTACCGTTTGGACCGGGACACCATCACCGCCATCGTAGACATGACACACAACGACATCGTCAGCATGATAGAAACTCCAACCGCCATCCCCCCCCTACTGAAGGTAGTGTCTGTACTCCACTTCCTGGCCACAGGCACCTACCAGCACACAGTGGGGCATGGCATTTCACAACCATTATTCTCACGAACACTCATCCAAGTGCTCGATGCCCTCCTCAAGCACACAGACGACCACATCTCATTACCACGGACTGCCCAGGAGATTGCAAACACCAAAGTGGGTTTCCATGCACTAGCCGGCATACCCGGTTGCATTGGTACCATCGACTGCACCCATGTGGAATTGGTGGTTCCACGTGCCATGGAGGTACCGTACCGCAACCGGAAACAGTTCCACTCAATCAACGTGCAAATGGTCTGTGACTCCAACAAGATCATCACACATTGTTGTGCCCGATTCCCCGGATCAACCCATGATTCTATGGTCCTGAGGAACTCCACAATACCACGCTACATGGAGCGACATGCAGGCCCAAGATCCTGGCTACTTGGTGAGTCCAATGTCATGGAAGTGGGCAGGTGAATGACGTACCGATGCATACTCCACCTGGCTGAAAGGGGGGGGGAATGATGCATACGCCACCTGGCTGAAAGGGGGGGGGGATGATGCATACTCCACCTGGCTGAAAGGGGGGGGGGGGATGATGAATACGCCACCTGGCTGAAAGGGGGGGGGGGATGATGCATAAGCCACCTGGCTGAAAGGGGGGGGGGATGATGCATACGCCACCTGGCTGAAAGGGGGGGGAATGATGCATACGCTACCTGGCTGAAAGGGGGGGGAATGATGCATACTCCACCTGGCTGAAAGGGGGGGGAATGATGCATACGCCACCTGGCTGAAAGGGGGGGGAATGATGCATACGCCACCTGGCTGAAAGGGGGGGGGAATGATGCATACGCCACCTGGCTGAAAGGGGGGGGGATGATGCATATGCCACCTGGCTGAAAGGGGGGGGGGATGATGCATACGCCACCTGGCTGTGAGAAACACAGAGAACGGAGGCAGAGGATGGGCACTCACAATGCACTCAACCCCTCTGCATACATTGGGTGATGGCATGCAAAACAGGCTATGGGAGCCATGAGCATATACTGGTTGCATTGTGTGAATCAATTAGTGCATGTAGAAGTGAGCCAAAGTAACAGTTGGATGCAAGCCATGGTGGCACATCATGTTCTTGATCAGACGACATGACTGACACATACATTCTCGCCTACATACAGGTGATGCAGGCTATCCCCTGAAGAGGTGGCTCCTTACACCAGTCCGGAAGCCGCAGAACCAGCACGAGGAGGACTTCAACCGTGCACATACACGTACTCGTGTGGTCATAGAGCAGACATTCGGCCTATTGAAGGCACGGTTCCGAAGCCTCAGCAGGTCTGGTGGGGCACTCCTGTACCACCATGAGAAGGTGGCAAAGATCGTCATGGCATGTGTCATGCTACACAATATGTGCGTCAGACGGAATGTGCCCCTGCCCCCTGACGCAGAACTGCAACCACCTGACGATGAGGATGAGGAGGGTGCAGATGGGGCGGCACCCCATGGAGGAGGCGATGCACAGGAGGGGCGTGCAATGCGCCAAAGTATCATCGACCACTGCTTCTAGCACACACGGCTGGTGTGTATCACGTGGAGACTGCACTTGGGGCACTGTGTGTCTCTGGGACATGCACACTGTGGACTGTACACCAATAAAGCACACATACGCAATGAAAATGTCCACACATTTCTTTTTGGTAAAGAAAAAAGTGTATTTAAACTATAAAACGTCGTATCACACCCCCTCCCACCTCCCCCCTGCACACCCCAACACACCCCCTCCCACCTCCCCCCTGCACACCCCAACACACCCCCTCCCAATGTCATGATCACTGCTTCCAAGGAGCCAGAACCAGCCCAACGTCCTTGGAAGCAGCCCCCTAACCCTAATCCTAGGCACCAGCCGGTCCCCACTGGGACCTTTTGGACCTTGTCCTGGCACCGGTGGCACCAGGCTCATCAAAACCATCGATCCCGGCACTGGAAGCGCCGGGCTCATAGTAAGTGTGAAGATGCTTGGGTGGACTTACCTGCAGCAGACCATGCTGCTTACTTACCAGCCACTTAGAAGCCATCTGGGAACAGGAACTACTTTCTTACCTGGGTGGGACAGCTTCACTCCCTGGATACAGCACTGGAACTCTTCTGGAAACGGGAACTCTTTTCTTACCTAGGCGGGGCCGTGGAAGAAGACGCCACATCACTCCAAGGTTATTTAAACCACACCCGACAGATGAAGCGTGCTTCGCGTTATTCTGCATCTGCAGCAGAACGCTCACCGAGTCTGCTCCGGCCTTTCTTCTTCTGATCCTGAACCTGCAAGAATCTTACTTACCATTTGGATATCCAGCCAACACCAGCATCTGAAAAGAACAGAAACAACAGGTTAGCAAGACGGACTTTACACGCAGTGCTTACTTCCCTGATTCATCGGCGGCGGCCGCTTCTTCACGCCGCATCTCCACCTGCAAAGACAAAAGCATTGTCATACTCACCGGCACGCTGTAAATTCCGGATTTCTTCGTTCCGCATCGGCATCTGTGAAGACAAGCATCGTTAACAACTTACTGGCAATCCGCGATCTCCGGCACTGCAAACCAACATCTGCAAGACATATAAAAAGACATTAAGCAGGTATTTACTTACGTCCTTCACGCTCGTCGCAATAAAATGCCTGCGAATACCCCGGCGTCTCTTAACACGAACTAAGCTGCAAGGAAAAAGACAGTTAAAGCGCTTGCCATACTTACGAACTTCTGGGCGCTTCAATTCATCCTCCATCTCAGAAGCCCTGCAATACATAAGGGGAAAGGCATTAAAGACTATAAGGACAAAAGGTGTCCAGAAACTCACTGCTCGTGAAGATAACGACGGTAACCACCCTCTGAACTCAAGAGGCCTACGTTTCACCAGTGAAGGAACTGGCAACGGCACCCTGCACCAGATGCAGATGGAGAGCCCAGCATTCACCTATATAAGGTGAGCACGTTAACCCGGGGGGGCTCTACGAAAAAGCTGAGAAGCGAGAGGGAGAGAGAGAGAGGGACATCCGACAAACCAGACCATTAACCCCCATATTCTTTCACCTGCAGAAACCTCACTCTTCGAGTCCGCCACACAGTGCGAAGAGGTTCGACCCCAGAGGCCAATCGAGTCCTGCACATCACTTTCCGAGTCACAGACAGCTTCCGGCCAAGACCCGTGCCTCCGTGGGAATCAGGTGAGCGTTACAGAACGTGAAGCCCACCACAAAACTCCTACCCAGGCGCAATGGAAACCTCAGACACCGATCAGCTAGCCCAGTTGCTCGGGGAATTAAGAGCAGAAGTGCATGCAGCTCGTCAGGAAACGAACTCTCTAAGAAGAGAACTGATAATTTCCAAGGAGCGAACAGAGGACCTTGCTAGACAGTTGTTACAAACACAGGCAGGACAGACAACTTTGCCTGTTCCAGGAGGAAGTTATCCTTCTGCATCATCTTCAAATCCAGTGCAAATCAATCTGCCCGGTAATGTACCCTTGGCTCCGCCCGAACGTTTTTCTGGTGACCCAAAGAAATTCGCAGTGTTCATCAACCAGTGCCGCCTACACTTCTTATGTCGGCCAGCTGCATTCCCAACAGACCAGAGCAAGGTGGCTTTTGTACTTTCTTATCTCAGTGGCAGCGCAGCAGATTGGTCGATCCCTTTAGTCACCCAGGATGATCTGGTTTTACATGATTTTCAAGCCTTCCAATCCAGCATGGAGAAACTGTTCGCTAGACATGCACAGGGGCAGGCCTTGGACAACGAACTTCTTTCATTACGACAGGGCAATCAAGATCTCTTGACTTATATAGCCTCCTTCAATAGACTCATAGTGGAAACACAATGGCCCAAGGACAAGAGAATAACGCTTTTCTATAGAGGCCTGCGTGGAGAGCTCAAGGATGTGTTAGCGTAAGTTGTGAATCCTCCACAAGAATGTTCTGATTATATTGACTTAGTTGTCCAATTGGACCATAGACTGCAGAACAGGAAGGCAGATCGTTCTAGATTTGATGCCCGAGTGTTTTCCAAGCCACAGACCTCAAATAAGGGAGCTGACACTGTAGAACCCATGCAAATAGTGGGCATGAAAGGACCTTTAACCCAGAAAGAGCGAGAAAGAAGAAGACAGCTGCAATTATGCCTCTATTGCGGAAACTCAGGACACTTTCTTCGGGACTGTCCAGTGAAGCCAGCTAAGAAGACTGTAGGAGCCGCGGATACCTGTACTACAAATCCTGAGCAGGGAAACGACCTCGCCCGACAAGAGTAGAGGTCCTCTTGCCGAGCGTTAAGATCTGTCCCGTGACCTCGCATTTCGTCATACCCATGGTCCTCATTAGTCCTGAACGTCCGGATCGTTTGCATGCAATTGAAGCGTACATTGACAGCGGAGCAATCGGAAACTATGTGGACCATGAAATGGTATCAAGGATGAATCTACCCCTTGTCCCTAAGGCAATAAAAGACGTCATCACTACTGTGGATGGCACGGAGATAGCCTCTGGACCAGTAACGCATGCCACCCAAGAAGTGACGTTAGTGAGTCAAGATGGACATCGGGAGAAAATCGTGTTCGATGTAATCAAGGCCCCTCAGTTCCAGATCATTCTGGGAAACCCTTGGTTAGAGAAGCACAATCCTCAGATCGATTGGCGAGCAAAAACGGTTCCGTTTCCAGAGTGTTTTACCACTTGTTATTCTCGGCCTGATGTTCCACTGGCGGCAATCTCTTCTGAAGAAGTTCCCAAATTACCTCCCGAATACCAGGAATTCCAAGACGTCTTCCGGAAGGATCAAGCTAACACCCTGCCTCCTCATAGGTCTTTCGACTGTCAGATAGATCTGATACCTGGAACAACTCCTCCTTGCAGCAGGATTTATGCCCTCACCGAACCAGAGAATCTTCATCTCAGACAATACCTGGACCAGTACCTAGCTAACGGGTTTATCCGTCCTTCAAAGTCTCCAGCTTCATCGGCTTTGTTCTTCGTTCCGAAAAAGGAAGGAGACCTTAGGACTTGCATAGATTACCGCGCCCTGAATCAGATCACCATTAAAAACAGATACCTGGTACCTTTGATCCCTGAACTCCTGG
This sequence comes from Ambystoma mexicanum, assembly GCF_040938575.1. Lineage (NCBI taxonomy): Eukaryota > Metazoa > Chordata > Amphibia > Caudata > Ambystomatidae > Ambystoma > Ambystoma mexicanum. The sequence goes on from NC_090931.1 coordinate 1,436,291,079, forward strand.
ACCAAGTCAAAGACGCTTGTATATACACCAAGCTGGATCTCAGAGGAGCCTACCACTTGGTACGGATAAAAGAGGGCGATGAATGGAAAACGGCCTTCGGCACCAAGTGAATATCAAGTGATGCCCTTTGGACTGTGCAATGCTCCTGCTGCCTTCCAATATTTTATGAACGATGTCCTTAGAGAACTCATAGATGTGTGTGTTGTTGTCTACATTGATGACATCCTCGTTTATTCATCATCTGAAGAGGAACATCGGAGACACGTCAAAAAGGTTCTCGAGAGATTGCGTCAACATAATGTTTTCGCTAAGCTGGAGAAATGCGTTTTCAACGTAACGGAAGTCGAGTTCCTGGGATTCATATTGTCACCTAACGGAGTCCACATGGATTCAAAGAAAGTTGATGCAATCATCAAGTGGCCATCACCAACCTCCGTAAAAGGAGTTCAGAGCATGTTAGGTTTCGCTAACTTTTACCGCAGATTCATTCCTGAATTTTCTCGGATAGTCCAGCCCATCACCGCCCTGTTGAAAAAGAACAAACGTTTTGAGTGGTCTTCTGAAGCAGAACAAGCATTTCAGGACTTAAAAGCTAAATTCATTTCTGCACCTGTTTTAAAACATCCTCGTCCAGAACTCCCCTACATCGTGGAAACGGATGCTTCTAGTCTTGCTATGGGGGCAGTTTTATCGCAAAGAGATCCGGTCACACACCAACTACATCCTGTTGCCTTTTGGTCCCGCAAGTTCTCGCCTCCCGAGATTAATTATTCGATTACAGACAAAGAACTTTTGGCTATCAGATCGGCATTTAAAGCCTGGCGGCATTATCTTCTAGGAGCAAGACACGCAGTCACCGTAATGACTGATCACCGCAATTTACAATATCTAAAGACAGCCAAAGCTCAGTCCTCCAGACAGCTTCGCTGTTCTCTGTTTCTAGCAGAATTCGACTTTATAATTACTTATCGACCCGGCAGTAAGAACGGAAAAGCTGATGCCCTTTCCCAGATGGGAGTAGATGAACATTTGATCAATCCAGAACCAATTTCCATAATCCCAGAACAAAGAATTTTGGGTTTGGTCAGCACTCAATCTTTTGAAGACATCAAGACCATGGTTAAATCACTCCTAAATCCAGGCGATTTGCAAGATTGGCAATTAAAAGGGAAAGAATTCTCCGTGGAGCAAGACCTACCATATTTCCGAGGACGACTGCATTTACCCTGTGAGAAAATACAAAAACAAGTAATCTCCTGCTACCACGACTCTCTAATGGAGGGTCACCCTGGCATTACCAAAACCATGGAAAAGATTAAAAGACATTTCTGGTGGCCGTCATCGAAAAAAGATGTTAGAGACTTTGTAATCTCCTGCGGTGTGTGTGCCCAGAATAAAAGTCAGAAGGAGAAACCAGCCGGCCTATTACAGCCGCTAGACATCCCTCCCTGTCCATGGCATACCCTGTCCATGGATTTCATCACGGACTTACCTCCATGCTCGGGGTATACTACCATTTTAGTAGTCGTGGATTTATTCTCCAAGATGGCTCACTTCATTCCCCTGAAGGGTCTACCATCAGCCTCAGTATTGGCCCGAGAATTCTTAGAAAACATCGTTCGGCTACACGGTTTTCCCTCAGTTTTAGTCTCCGATAGGGGAAGTCAATTCATCTCTCACTTCTGGCGCAGCTGCTGTCGTCTAGCCCAAATTGATGTAAGACTTTCAACGAGCCACCATCCCCAAACTGACGGACAAACCGAGAGGACAAATCAAACTCTAGAGCAATATCTACGTTGCATGCTCCAACAAACTGAAAACCCCTGGAAGGATATTCTTTGGATCGCTGAATACGCTTACAATAATTCGATTCATTCTGGGACAGGGAAGACTCCTTTCTTCCTATTATATGGACACCATCCTAGAACCTCTAACCTGGATCCTCCCCAAGAATTCGAAGCACCTGCTGTGGATCACTTGCACTTGGAGATTACCCGTGCTTTTAAGGAAGCCTCTGCCCATCTGCAAAGAGCTAAAGGTCAATTCAAAAGAGGAGCAGATCGACACCGTAAAGAGGCTCCTCACTACGCTGTAGGAGATCAAGTCTGGCTATCCACTAAGCACCTGCCTCTAAAGGGACCTCGCACCTTCATCCCGAGATACCTTGGACCCTATCGCATATCTGCCATAATTAATCCGGTGGCTGTCAAATTGGAATTACCTACGCATATGAAAATACACCCAGTATTCCATGTCTCCTTATTAAAACCCGTACAACCAGAAACCCGATTGACTGAACTCTCAGAACCGGTTTTAGTAGATGGAGAACTTGAATTCGAAGTAAAGAACATCCTAGACTCCAAAATCACCAAGTCTAAGTTGTATTATCTGGTTGACTGGAAAGGTTACGGCCCCCAGGAAAGGTCTTGGGAACCTTCAGAATTTGTCCACGCACCTCGTCTGGTCAAGAAATTCCATCTGAATCACCCCGACAAGCCAAAACCCCCGGAGAAGACACGCTTAGGAGGGGCCTTGAGGGGGGGTACTGTCATGATCACTGCTTCCAAGGAGCCAGAACCAGCCCAACGTCCTTGGAAGCAGCCCCCTAACCCTAAACCTAGGCACCAGCCGGTCCCCACTGGGACCTTTTGGACCTTGTCCTGGCGCCGGTGGCACCAGGCTCATCAAAACCATCGGTCCCAGCACTGGAAGCGCCGGGCTCATAGTAAGTGTGAAGATGCTGTGGTGGATTTACCTGCAGCAGACCATGCTGCTTACTTACCAGCCACTTAGAAGCCATCTGGGAACAGGAACTACTTTCTTACCTGGGTGGGGCAGCTTCACTCCCTGGATACAGCACTGGAACTCTTCTGGAAACTGGAACTCTTTTCTTACCTAGGCGGGGCCGTGGAAGAAGACACCACATCACTCCAAGGCTATTTAAACCACACCCGACAGATGAAGCGTGCTTCGCGTTATTCTGCATCTGCAGCAGAACGCTTACCGAGTCTGCTCCGGCCTTTCTTCTTCTGATCCTGAACCTGCAAGAATCTTACTTACCATTTGGCTATCCAGCCAACACCAGCATCTGAAAAGAACAGAAACAACAGGTTAGCAAGACGAACTTTACACGCAGTGCTTACTTACCTGATTCATCGGCGGCGGCCGCTTCTTCACGCCGCATCTCCACCTGCAAAGACAAAAGCATTGTCATACTCACAGCACGCTGTAAATTACGGATTTCTTCGTTCCGCATCGGCATCTGTGAAGACAAGCATCGTTAACAACTTACTGGCAATCCGCGAACTCCGGCACTGCAAACCAACATCTGCAAGACAAATAAAAAGACATTAAGCAGGTATTTACTTACGTCCTTCACGCTCGTCGCAATAAAACGCCTGCGAATACCCCGGCGTCTCTTAACACGAACTAAGCTGCAAGGAAAAAGACAGTTAAAGCGCTTGCCATACTTACGAACTTCTGGGCGCTTCAATTCATCCTCCATCTCAGAAGCCCTGCAATACATAAGGGGAAAGGCATTAAAGACTATAAGGACAAAAGGTGTCCAGAAACTCACCGCTCGTGAAGATAACGACGGTAACCACCCTCTGAACTCAAGAGGCCTACGTTTCACCAGTGAAGGAACTGGCAACGGCACCCTGCACCAGACGCAGATTGAGAGCCCAGCATTCACCTATATAAGGTGAGCACGTTAACCCGGGGGGGCTCTACGAAAAAGCTGAGAAGCGAGAGGGAGAGAGAGAGAGGGACATCCGACAACCCAGACCATTAACCCCCATATTCTTTCATCTGCAGAAACCTCACTCTTCGAGTCCGCCACACAGTGCGAAGAGGTTCGACCCCAGAGGCCAATCGAGTCCTGCACATCACTTTCCGAGTCACAGACAGCTTCCGGCCAAGACCCGCGCCTCCGTGGGAATCAGGTGAGCGTTACACCCACCTCCCCCCTGCACACCCCAACACACCCCATGTAGGTGTCAACAGTTGCCTGTGACAGTGGCCACAGGCTGTTACAAGCCCCCTCTCCCGGCCCCCGGGGCACCCCTGGCTGTGGAGCACAGGTTACGTCCGGAACGTCGGACGGGGCTGCTCTGTGCAGAACTGGCAGTGGAGGATGTCCCTGCCTGCCCCCGTGCATGCACGTCCTGTAGGGTGTGGGTGAGCTCAGTGAGCGCACGACGCAAGCCGGCAAGTTCAGCACAGATGTCCCTGGACATGGCCTGCATGGCATCCCTCAGGGTGGCAGTGCTCTGCGCTACTTCGGCCCTTAGGGTCTCCGTGGCCTGTTCAATGGTTGCCCTAGCCCCCACACATTCCGCGGCATGCTCGGTCAGCATCGTGGACAGTTGTTGCTGCCGTTCTGTGATGTCCTCGAGGGACTGCTGCCCCTGCTGGCCCATGGCCAGTGCTGGTGGTGTGATGGAGGGGCTGCTCCCCTCCTGTGGACTGAGGACTGGGCATGGGGTAGAAGGCCACTCCTCTACCTCTGTGTGCCCCTGTGTGTGATCCTCATGGGGGCTGGTGTCTGACAAACAGGGGGAATGTAGTAGGTCAGTGGGGCTTCTGACTTCGTGCTCCTCAATGTCTGAGTCTGAACATGCAGCTATTGCAGCTGTCTCACCCATGTTGCTGCTGGCCGCTGACCCGGTGCCTTCTGTGGCAGGCAATGTTGGCAGAGGTGGAGCAGCTGCTGCTGGCCTGCTGCCTACAGGGGTGCTTGCCGGTGGGACGTCAGGTATGCTTGCAGTGGGTCCTGCTTGTTGTGGGGTCTGCCTCACTGCAGCTGAGGTTGAGGGTGCGGGGACGGTATTATTGGCCTTCTTGGCTCTCTTCGTCGCAGGGGTGTCCTGGTCCTCGGGGTGTGAATCTGTGCCTGTGGTGGAGCAAAGGAGGGAGGGCGTTATTGATGGGTCTGCGGACTTTGGAATGACAATGATTGACATTATTCTGGTCAGTAGATGAGGCAGATTTCAGGCAGGGCCATGCAGGTTGTCTCCTTTTAGTGTGGAATGTGGATGCAGGTATGCGGGTGCCAGCAGTGTATACAGGGTGGTGCTCGCATGTGGCTATGGGCAGTGTGGAAATGTGTTGCATTTACACTCTAGGGCAACCTTGTGCTACACATGAATGGACTGCAGTGACTATGGCATGTCTTGTTTGAGGCACCTACCTTCATCGCCTGATGTCGGAGCTCCCCTTTCCATCCCTCCGACGCCTTTAATGGATTCCATGCCAATCGTGGTTGCACAAATCTCCTCCCACAGTTGGAGTTTTAGTGGGGATTCCGACCCTCCACCGGTACCCAGGGCAAGGTTGCGGTTCGCAGAGATGACGGCTCTGACCCGTATGCGTAGGTCATCCCAGCGCTTCCTGCACTGCTGTGGGGTGCGGGGTACGGTCCCCACCGCGCTGACGCGCTCGGCCACCAGGGCCCAGATGGCCTTCTTTTTCGCTATCGCTGTCCTGGTCATTTCCGGGGAGAAAACAACAGCTGCGTTGTCTTGCAGGGTCTCCGCAAGCATGCAGAGTTCCTCCCGGCTGAATCTTTCCTGGCGCTGGCGGTCACATGCCTTCTTAACAACTTTAGGCATTTTTGGGTAGTTGGATGGGTGGGTGATTGGTTGGGACAGGTGTCAGGGTTGGATCTGGTGTTGTTCGGTAGGATGGCAATGGATTGTGTTTTTAAAGATGGCCGACGTGCTGTTTCCTGTTCTGGCGCGATGACGCTATTTCCGGTTCCGTTTCTTACGGCCACCGCAAATTACGGCCGCCGCTAATTACAGTGGCCGCTAATTACGGTGGCCGCTACTTACGGTGGCGGAAGTGCACCTTGCTCGCTTTACGATGCCGGTAGGGGCCTTTTCCGCCATGGCGTTAATTGCATTACCGCCATGGTGTAATGCTCGTGCGCGATGGGTCGTAATGTGGCGCTCTTTACGCCATCGGACCACGGCGTAAACGCTCATTACGCCATGGCGGTAATGACGGAGGATTACCGCCTGGGTCGGAATGAGGTACTAGGTTTCTTTCAATTCGGGGTGCGGGGTGCGGGGTGTGGGGCGTGACAATGTTTTTGTTTGAAAAATGGCAGCCAAATCCGTCATGAAAGTCAAAAGTTATTTACAATCGAATTTTCGGATTTCATATTGCTCATGCTACGCACCTTAACTATGGGTCATGTTACACACCTTAAATATAGTGCAGCGACTGCTGCACTATAATATGTATATATCAGGACTGTTGCTAGATCTGGGGCTACACTAATGTCGAGGTTGTCTGGACTTTTGGTTGTAGCTGCTGAGATTCTATCCAGGGCTGTAATCAAAATATTGAGGTCTATAGCCCCCCACACCCCCCTGCCCCCAGCAACGCCTCTGTGTATATTTATATCCAGTGAAACCATAAACATGTTTTCAAGGCAGCAGCACAAGCCCTTCCTCTCCAACCATCCAATGAAAGTGACATGTGATCAGTTTGGAGAAGGAGAAGGCAGGTGTCAGGCGCACTCTGAATTGCTGTTTGCTCTCACCTCCTCAAAGGCTGAACACATGGCTGTTGTGATGTCTGGAGCCCACAACAGAGAGCCTGGCCCCCCACCCTCTCTCCCTTGAAGCTTGTTTATACTTGTGAGCTTGGTGGAGATCAAACACTTCTGAACCTAGATTAATTGAAGACATGGTTCTTTAAACACGTGAGCTACAGTTTAAAAAATGTTCTCTTTATGTGACGAGGATATTTAGAGTGAACGTATTGCCTTACCTGGAGATACTATAAATGTCTTATGATCGGAGAGGCGTGGCCTCACTGTCCGGCCCGGCAGACAGGTCATCTGAATAGTTATCCTTTAGTACACTTCACAGCTTATCACTGTGTCAGATAAAGTGCTGGGTTCAAGTGGCACTGCACAAGCTGGTAACCTGCATGGTGCCGCAATGCTCCTGCGCACTTTTGATGACCTGCCATCAATGGGAATTTGTGTTACCCGACAAAACGGATTGTGAACTGTGTGGCATTTTAACCAGTTTTTTTCACAGAAAGTGTGGTGTGCAACGCACCATTTAAACGGTTATATGTGATCTTATCACAACCAATGACAGAGTGGTTAATTTAATCGTGGACAAAACACAGAAAACCACTAATTATTATTTGGGGGGTCCCCCCAAACCGCTGCTTTTTTAACCTTTTAACGCAACCCCAACTCCATCCCGACCCATTTGAACCCCTTACCCCACTACCCTTTATTTTTTTAATTAATGTTTGCACTGTTCTTCGGTCTTATTGTCCACTCTGAAATGTACCACTCTGTTGTGTTTGTAATAAAATGGCTGGATACCCATTTGAACATATTAGTGAAAAACCAATGTAAACCTCGCTGTTTCCCTGTTGGTTGTTTGGGGCTCTCTCTCTATGCTCAGTTGCTCAAACACTTATGCAAAATGTTTGCGCTCCAACAATTACAAAATTCACCACCAGCCACTCTCTTTGCACTGGAGCGAGGCCCTCTAGTGGGGACAATTGTACTCAACAGGGCACAGATAACGTAGCATAACAACATTTTCCGTCTTTTTTCTGATTGCAAGCCCTCCACATGCAGAATGGCAACTATTGGTAACGAGTCCCACACTAGCATATGTCCACCTTTCTGGCTTCACCCTGGCTGTCCCCTTACAAGTCTAGATTATTCAGCTTTGCTCTCAAAAATGTACTGCAAAAATGACTATGCACTAACTTTACCCGGTAAAAATACACTTTGCACAGTTCTATGAATCAGGGTTTGTGTCGGCAGTGCAAAGTCACTTTTCAGCAGTGCAAAATCACTGTGAACCTGGCAAATATTCCATGAATCGGGCCCCATGTGTCTGCAAACACTCATTTGCACAAGTTTTGCACTTTTAAAGTGATGAGACGATATGCAGGGGCCGAGTTTCTGATGCATTTCTACACATTGTAAAATGTAATAAACAACTGCAAGTGTGCGCTCTATTTGCAGTGCTAATGCGTGCGACAACCAGCGTGTGCAGAGGCGGGAAACTGGACGATCACAGAGTTTATTAATTACATTCAGTGCTCCTAACGAGTCCTTTTTCTTTTGGCCTGTTGTATATGACTATGTTAGATACACAGTAATTAATTATTTGTTCCGCCCAGCACAGTATCATGCTCCAATTGTGCGATGTTCACATTTTTTTTTTATCGATTCTATGTCAAGACGGAGGCGAGCATTATGCTTCATCTTCTTATTTATTGCTCTCCAGCAGTTTCAACAAAATCAACAAAATGTCCATCTTTCTGATGGTTCAAACACATTTTTTTTTTTTTTTTTTTTTTCAAAACTTCATTTCAAAACTATATTTCCCATCATCCTAGGCCCTGAACCCCGTGTCCTGGTCACGTGACCTAGTCCTTCCTCTTCCTGTAAACCTCCTCTTCTTTTCCTGCTCTCCAAGAGATAAGTACCCTTTTCACTTAGCTGCGCTTTTCCGCCAGTTTTTTGTGTGGGGTTGCCGATTAGAGTGATAATAGAGTGCGTATCACCAGAGCAGCGCGTAGGGATCGCGCAGCGTAGCCAGGATTTGAAAAATCCGTTACTTTAGTTTGTTTAGACCCCGTGCTGCACTATCAGCACTCCAGGGGTCAGTGAGGCCGGGGCTCGCACTCGCGTCGACAGCGAGGACGCGGGTCCCCCGCCCGCGAGCAAAGTAAGTTACTCCTCCCCCCCATCCCCCAACGCGGGGGCGGAGCTTAGCCGAAGAAATCGGCACGTGCGGGCATTGTGACCCGACATCCCGGCAGAGCGATATCAATACTGTACCAGAGAACGCCTCGAGCGAATTGTAGAATCAGTGCTTCCGCTGAAAGTGAAAGAGCTGCTTCGCAGCCAGGTGCAGCCTCAGGAAAAAGAGTGAGAAGTGGACGTGCCCTTACACCGACCAGGTATTATCAGGCACCTACCAGCACGTATCATGGCCGAGTTTGAGTGGAGCGAAGAGGAGCAGGAAGCCATGCAATCGGAAGACCTGGCTCAGAGCTTCAAGGACGTGCTAGGTAATTCACTCATCGAGGCAGTGGCTATAGGAGTCAAACCCCTGCAGGACCGCCTGCTAACGATTGAGACATTCCTCAGCCAGAAGGACATAAGCACCATACCGTCGACAAGCACGTCCACCAGGGCCATACCAGAGAGCCCACAGGGGTGTACGAAGGCCCGGAAGAGCGCGAACTCTTCTGACCCCCCGGGCCAATTGGAAGGGGCGATTCCTAAGGCCCCGGAGGCATCCGACGCTTTCAATAGGCTCAGAGAAGCATTTATGGCCAAGTCGGTGGTGCCGAGCCTCATGACCCCCTACCCAGGGGACGATAATATGGGAGACACAGGAGAGGAGCTCCCCCAAGAGGAGGAGCCCATAGAATCTCCGACGTCCTCGCAGGACGAAGATAAACACGGAGACGAAGAGAGCTTCACGCCTCCGAGAAAGAGACTGAGAAAGCTGAATCATGTAGAGGAGGAAACCTCAGATATGTTCCAGCCCGAGGAGATTAGAAACCCGAGATCGTCGGAATGGGTGCCGTCTCCGAGGGTAGCACAATACATGGCGCAGAGACTGCGCAAGGCCTTGGATAAGGAAGTGAGGCAAAGAATGAGGGCAGAATGCCCCAGACCAGAACTTCCAGGGAAAGTAGCAGAAGCGCCGGAGTTAGACCCAAAGATGCTAGCATTCGTAGCGAAATCGAACAGAGACCCTAGGAAAGGGATCGATCGCTCCTGGAGGAGTTGCCAGGAAAAAGTCCTGGATCTGGCAGGCCCTCTGGCCAAGATCATGGACCTAGCAGAGCGAGCGAAGGATACGGGAGAGGAGATCGACCCGGAGGCGCTAGCGAACTGGGCCCAAAGAGCCGTTTGCCTGTTAGGCAACGCGAACTGCGCCATTTCCTCAGAGCGCAGAAGGGGACTCCTATTGAAGATAGACCAAAAATTAGGAGATCTATCCTCCTACGAGGCAGGAGAAGCCGCACAGGGACTTCTGTTCGGCGAGACTTTCGGAAAAGAGATGGGGAGATTCGTAGGAACCTACACCTCATTAGAGAAAGCGCAAGCCTCCATTAAGAAGATCTTCCCCGGAAGGGTTTTTGGGGGGACCGGCCGCTACAGAGGTCGAGCGACCGGTCGCTATCAGCCAGCCAGAAGGCCTCAATCGAGCAGAGCGCAATACTGGGAAGATAAGAAGCCAGACACCTTCTTCCAACCCAGAGGCCGCTTCCCCAGGGGAAGGCGAGGCAGAGGACAAGGGAGAGGACAATACGTTCCCACAGGTGAGACCATCCGCTTATCCTGCGGTAGGGGGGAGGACAGCGAAGTACTGGGAGAACTGGCGCGCGCTTTCCTGCGACGCTTGGGTGCTTCAGTCAATCAAGGGCCTGCACATTCAATTTACACAGGTCCCAATTCAATACAAAACCCCCAATCCGATAGTAGCAGCGCGAGCGGAAGCAGACCGACTGCGAGCAGAACTCCAGAGTTTAGCAGAGAAACGAGCCATCGAACCGTGTGTAGCTCCGAAATTTATAAGCAATATGTTCCTGGTACACAGGAAAGAGAAAGCAAGGCCGGTAATAAATCTGAAAGGCCTGAACGAGTGGGTAGTCTACAACCACTTCAAAATGGAAGGGACTCACCAACTCAGAGACACGCTCCGACAGGGCGACTGGCTCACGAGAATAGACCTGAAAGATGCCTATCTTACGATCCCAGTGGATCGAGAATACCGACCCTTTCTAGCTTTCGACTGGGACGGGCAGTTATGGCAGTTTGCCACGATGCCTTTCGGACTAGCGTCCGCTCCCTGGGCTTTCACGAAACTGATGAAACCAGTAGCAGCAGCAATCAGGGAGAAGGGTATTCGGATCATCTTATACCTAGACGATGTCCTAATAATGGCGAGCAGCGAAGAGGCGCTGCAGTATCAGACCAGATGGGTTGTGAACCTACTGTCATCTCTAGGTTTTCTCGTGAACAAAGAGAAATCCGAAACTATTCCAGCCAAGAGGATAGAGTTCCTAGGCTTCATAATAGATACCAGGTCGGCGACCCTGGAGCTGCCGAGCAGGAAGATTCGGGATATCCGGAGAGAAATAAGAACCTGTCTCGCCAGTCCGACCGCATCTCTGCGAACAATCGCAAGGATAGTGGGCTTGCTCGCTTCGTCCATTCAAGCGATATTCCCAGGGCCCCTACATTACCGAGCGCTCCAGAGGTTGAAGATAAGACACCTCCAGCAAGGGCTCGGCTATCATCAGCTAGTGCAGCTAGACCAAGAAGCCCGAACAGAGCTAGAGTGGTGGCTCCAGAACATGGAGGCGTGGAACGGCAGAGCCATTTTCGGCGACCGCCCGGACATGATAATAGAATCAGATGCCAGCAGGGCGGGCTGGGGTGCCCGTTGCGGAGAACTCCAAACGGGAGGCAGATGGAGCTCGGAGGAACTCAACCTACATATAAACTGCCTGGAGCTTCTAGCCGGCTCATTCGCTATCAAGGCTTTCACCAAAGACAAGGTGAATTCATGCATACTGCTGAAGATGGACAACATATCAGCAGTCAAGTATATAAATCATTTAGGTGGGACGAAGTCCAAATTGTTAGCGGAGATAGCCAAGGACTTTTGGCACTCCTGCCTGGAGTCAGGCACGGCAGTTACGGCAGAATATCTACCAGGCGCCCAGAACGTAGTGGCGGACTGGAACTCCAGACATCTCACAGACTCCAGCGACTGGAGGCTACACAGAGCGACCTTTCAGCAGATAGAGAAGCTCTGGGGACCGTTTCACGCAGATCTGTTTGCATCCAGACTGAACGCGCAGATGAGCAAGTTTTTCAGCTGGAGACCGGACCCAGCAGCAGCGGGGACGGATGCCTTTCTGCAAGACTGGAGAGGGCAAACGCTATATGCTTTCCCTCCTTTTATAATGATAAGCAGAGTGTTAGCGAAGGTGCGCAAGGAAGGAGCGATTCTGATCGTAGTAGTTCCGATATGGAAATCTCAGGTCTGGTTTCCCGCCTTGATGGAACTAATGGCGGACCACCCGCGAGTGTTGCCGCAAATGGAAGGCCTCCTCACGGACCCAGTTGGATCGTATCACCCTCTGAGAGTGAAGGGGAAGATGCCGCTAATGGCGTGCAAGATAGCAGGAGACGTTGGAATCTCCCAGGAATTTCAGCGCATGCTGCGAGCCTCATCGCAGAATCATGGGCTCCCTCCACTAGAAGGAGCTACGATGCAGCTTGGAGCAGATGGGCTAGATGGTGCAAGTCGAGAGGTTTTCATCCCGTTTCTGCCCCTCTAGTAGAGATCGTGAACTTCCTAGCGGAACTTCTGCAGGACGGTAAAGCCTACCGCACGATAGGGGTATATAGATCCGCGATATCTACAGGCCACTTGCCTATTGAAGGAGTTCCGGTGGGTGAGAACGTGGCAGTAGTTAGACTCCTGAAAGGGATAAAATACAGGAAACCACCGCAACCGAGATACAAAACGCTATGGGACGTGACAGTCGTGCTTCGTTTATTAGCCGACTGGCCCAGTAATAAATACCTATCACTAGGAAGACTATCGGAAAAATTAGCAATGCTTCTATGCATGATCTCATGCAGGAGAGTGGCAGACGTCAGAGCATTGGAGATAGACAGAATAGTATACGGGCCAGACGGTGTGACCTTTCATCTGGCCAGGAGGACAAAAACAGACTCCTCATCAATAGCGTACCCATACATGCAAGACCATCCTAAATGGTGCGTAGCCTCATGCATTAGAGAATATATAAATAAGACGGCGGAGCTGAGACCGTCAGGGACAACGCAATTACTGATAGCGCGCAGGAAACCTCATAAAGGCGTAGCAACAGCCACTATAGCGAGATGGGTTAGAGAAGTCATGAGTCTAGCAGGGATCGACATGACGAGGTTTGGAGCCCATTCCGTGCGTGGAGCAGGGGCATCCAGAGCAATCCGTCATGGGGCGACGTTGCAAGATATTTTGAAAGCAGCCGATTGGGCGAGTGATAACACGTTTAGGACGTTTTATTTTAAGCCAATTAATACAATAGCAGAAGCTATGGTAAGAAGCTTTGAACAAGCATAATGCTCGCCTCCGTCTTGACATAGAATGAAGATTCCCCCTGCTAATAGCGCAGGGAGCTCTTGATTCTATTAAAGACAAGGAGGCGAGCATTAATTTCCCACCCGAGATACACGGAGAATGATATGAAATAATGTGATTATGTACAGTTATGTACGGAGTGTATAATAAATTCATTTTTCCCAAGAATAGGGTGTGTATCCGCCGCCCTAACATGTTCTGTTGTTTCCATCTTAGGAGAGGACCAGAAGAACGGCTGAGTGAGCTCAGGAAATATGGAGCGAGATCGCAGTTTGGAGGCGAGAGATTCGTTCCACAGTTCTACAGTTCAGGGACCTCCAGGATCGAGTGTTAGTTCAGGAGATGTTTACGTTACCAGTTGCATTGCAGTAAAAGAAGAGGAGGTTTACAGGAAGAGGAAGGACTAGGTCACGTGACCAGGACACGGGGTTCAGGGCCTAGGATGATGGGAAATATAGTTTTGAAATGAAGTTTTGAAAAAAAAAAAAAAAAAAAAAATGTGTTTGAACCATCAGAAAGATGGACATTTTGTTGATTTTGTTGAAACTGCTGGAGAGCAATAAATAAGAAGATGAAGCATAATGCTCGCCTCCTTGTCTTTAATAGAATCAAGAGCTCCCTGCGCTATTAGCAGGGGGAATCTTCATTGTCAATGTGTTGTCTTGCCTGTTAGCACATGTATCCAGAAGTATTGTTAAATGTCGTCTTTAATATTCATTCAGATTTTTGGGGAGTAATATTTGCCGTTTCGAACACTGTGGCGTGTGTGATAAACAGATGTCTGCTGCACCCACTGAGCTTTCCTGCAAACCTCGGTCGCCTGGCGGCTACCTTTTGCAGCAGTTTTCAGCGGGCGTTTCTAAGGGCGCTCTATGGACCTTTCTGTCAGAAAGACGGTGGCGGAGAGACAGGGCGGATCTCCTGCGCGTGCGCAGCAGGTCGCGGGAGCACCCCCTGGCCCTGGACAGCTGTAGAAAAAGCGACCGCGGCAGCGCGTGCACTTCCATCTGGAACGTAATTGTCTACAAATAACAAGTCTCCCAATCCACGAAAATCATCTTTTTCAGCCTATGTGGTAATTTCTGTTACTAGTTAGAGGGTATTGCAGGGACACGCGCCTCGGCATAATCACACCGCGGAATCTGAAAAATGCGAGGGGCTGCGCCTCAGAATCTGCCTCGGGGGACCGCAGAGGGGCGGCCTCGGATCAGCGCTTTCGGGATGTAGTCTCCTGCGGCTTCCTGCGCAGTGCCCGGTCCTTTTCCCAAGGCATTCTGGGAATATTTCAGTTTTGACTGTGTGATATATATTTCCATCATGCAATGAGGGACCTCTCGCTTCCCAAGAAGCACTGGTTTGGGCTTTGCACACGCTTGCTGCCAATGTGCATTGGGCCTGTGTTGCTAGATCAAAAGAGTAAAATAAGCCCAGTGCCCTTATAAAACAAGCTGACTCTCACATGTGGTCTGTGTCCCTCCCACATGTATTTCCCTTTTAAGATGGGCCATGACTGTGTCATGGCCCGAGCTAATAAAAGGAGCGCCTGCAGGCACATGCATTAGAAAGGCTGCAGACTCCCAAAGAGGAACGACTGAGTCCATCTCTCATTCAGGTCTGCAGGCCCACACTATGTGAGCACGGGCCTACAGGCCTTGATGCTGTGGGACGCCTCGTGCCAGCAAGGTGGCATGGGTTTGCTTCGTCAAGGGTAAGGACCACCCTGTCCCCACTGAAGAACGGGTGTCCCCGGAAACCGCATGAGGCACTGGGCCTCCGTGCTGGTGTCAGTCGGCCGCAGAGGAGAGTAGCGGCCGTGGACGTGGAAGGAGTTACATAGCGACCGTTGCAGCAGATAAAAAGAGGTGGAAACGGCAACTGCCACTGTGGGTAAAGGAGGAGGGAGTGCCCAAGCCCTGCAGACGAAGAGCTACAATTGAAAACCCATGTACAAGTTTATGTGACATGTCCAAACCGTGTTGATTCTATGAGAGATGATATGCACTCAGACAGCCATTCAGAAGGTACCCTCATGTTGAGACAGTGGAAGGATGCCACCAGGAAGGGTGCCCACTATCAAGATGTCAGGATGCGATTATAAGTAACATGGATCAAAGTCTAAAGATGACAGAATGATGTCATAAAGGAGATATATGTACCTATGCCAAAATGATATGAGAATACTTGAAATGGACAATATAATTGAAGCGCAAAGGGAAACATGTACCTAAAGACAAAGTAATCGTGGATGTAAGAAAACGAAGTAATGTGCTAATCAATACGCTGTAACGCAAGGTAGAAAAGATACATAGAAGTTTTCTAAAAAGAGGTATACATACAATGTTTAGGACGGCCATTGGAAGAAAATGGATGACAGCCTGTGTTAAGAATCAACCCTGTTACCACAAAAGGACAAGCCTAGGATTGCAAATTGAAGAACTGGTGAAGAGGCTGTTTTCACGTGCAGAATAAGGGAGTGCCAGTGCCGAGGATCAAGAAGGCTATTTCGAGAGATGGGTGCAAGGCACAAAGGTAGCCGAAGGAATGGACCGTGTACATGAGACATATTTCTGCTAACATTCTGAAGGACAAGGACATTTGCAAGTGCCAAGTACTGAACAATCACGAGGGCAAAAGCCTATGTGAGGTGGAGTGAGAAAGTCTCTAAAGGCCAGAGAGGGTCATGGCACCTTGTTTAATAAAATAAAAAACTCCTAATTGAGAGGCTGAAATGGACAAAATCGTGGTCCCATACCAAGTGACTCAGAAGTCGAAAACAAGGGCTATTCAGTAAAACCCAGTCTGGCCATACCCCCTCAATGTTCACAGACAGTGAGCCGACAATGAGGTCAACTACAAACAGAAGGACTAAGGATCAGGTTGATGACATATGATGGACTCATTGGAAAAACAAGAAATTAATTGACGCATCTCGAGCACTGAGGTTTCGTTTCTACTCACGTGCTGCTAAAGACGCTGAAAGTCCAGGGTTGGATGGGGTTGGCAACCAATCATGAGGCCTGCCACGATCTTTCACATACAGTGTTGCAGTTACCAATCCTCTTCCATATTCTCTGCTATAATCAATATACTAAGTAGTTAAAAGTAGCTCAGGGTGTTTCCTATAGACAAGAGGCAGCCAATGAGATGCAAACACTTATATGATTTTATAAGTAGATATATTCCCCTAATCAAATCCCTCCCGTTAATAGGTTTGTAAAATGCCACGTAGGATGATTTCATAGATTACGGATAAAAAGTATATAAACTCTGTATACGCAAGAGGAAATGTGATTATGCAAGCATCTATTTTGATAGCTGTACAACTCCCTGCTTTCTTTCATTGAGATTAAACCAGTATTTTACCATCTCCCTTGGGACTGTCCAGTTATTTGGTCTAAGGCTTTTATTGGTAAGTATAGATGACGCTTCAAGGTGCTACATCCCATTTGGAAGCAGTGCAGATGGTTCTGGTCTAAATGACCTAGATCTAGGCCCAGATCCAGACCCTGGATGATCCCTTGCTCCTACCATTAGCTGCACGATCAGAGAGTTTCCTGCAGAGGTTCAAAATCTGATTGGCAGGTCCCCCTTTGACGAAATTCATGTCCGTTCCGTGCAGGTGTCCCGCAGACTTAAGGCATACTGGTCGATTTTGGGATAGTCTGCAGAGAAGGAGCTAAGTACCCCCACCTCAACCACTTTACCCATATTGCCTATCTGTTAGGGAACCAGAGTGTGAGACACGTGCGGTACCAATAAAAATACTGATACCGAAAATAATCCTGGAAGCAGGGTTCCCATTTGAGAAAACCATACCTATATACGAGAAAGTACAATGGTTATTTGAATGAAATCCCGGAAGAAGCAGAGCAAATGAATGGACAAGATGAATGGCGACGTCATACAAAGTCGAGCTTACGTACATAGAAGAGATGCAGAGACACAAGAATGCAAATATTCTATAAAGCATTAAGAAAGTATCAAGGATAAGTGAAATCTTAGGACCAAGGTGAAAAAGCTTATGCCACAGAACTGATGAAGGTATCAAGCCAGTTTACACTCGTACAGATGCAGAGAAACACAAACTTACAAAGTATTCTTGAGGCTAGCTTTATAGTGAATAAATGAAGGCATACGCTGACATATACATATATGCATAAGTGAGTGAAGATTGGATGTTTCCACTATGAACTATAGAAGAGCTTGGATGGAAAAGGAAGGCCTCTTTTCCAGTGTGATTCAGTTAGAAAACAAATGAATTACTAAGTAAATCTCGGAAAGACGAGGCTGGATCAGCCATGAAGCCTAGCCACGAAGCCATAGTCTTATCAGGCGGCGTGAGCAGATATTGGATACAAATCATGTGAAAGAACAAAACTCCTGTTCAGAAGACATGAACCAAACAAGGAAGACGTCAGAGGTCTATTAGAAAATAGTATTTTTAATACACAACAGGCTCGATTTTGTGGTCTTCAGTCACGTGGAAGGATGAAGTTTGACGGACCAGATGGTCACACCTACGCATGAGGGCAGAGCGTGCCTTCACTCCCTGAATTCTCCAGTGCTAAGAAAAGTTCCCAAGGACAAGTTCAAACCCCTAATTGTCAGCAGACCACTGAGTTGATGATAGACGCATATGCTAATTGGTGGGAAGCTATGGTCAAGACAAGTTCACCAGCACCTGGGAGCCCAGACTGCGTGCTGGTAACGTAGGTGGAAAAGTACTGACGAAGGTTAGAGTGCCAACCAATTGTAGGGTACCATGTAATCAAGGGTCCTATAGTTTGTGTAGCCAATAGGACGTTGTGTATTTAGTGACGTTCATAGTGACCTGTTTAAGGGGAGGGCTTAGTTGCTCCACCTGATGTGAAGGAACCAATTACTTTTATTTCACTGTCCCATACTAGTATAGAACGTATACATAGACATTCCCTTAGATCCAATCACTTTCTCCAATAGGTTTTGTAGTTTGCCACATAGGATGACGTTAGTAATACGGGGGTTAACGTCACCTATGGTGATTTTTTGCTATAAAAGAATGCTTTTTTCTAAGATGCATTGAGAGATTTGCACTGAGACATCAATTGATATCCGTTGTACTCCCTATTTTAGATAATTGATATTAAAACCGTTATCCTTTTTGCCAACTACCTGAGTCATTTTGGTTATTGATGTATGAATAACATCTGCATCCCTATCCATCTCAAGGGTATTGCCAGTCATCTTAAAGGGCTGGAAGTCACCCAGTTCAAGTCGATGCAGAGGGACTCGAACTGAATAGCGGATGTAAGTAGACCACTGAATGTGTTAAAAGATAAAGGAGGAGGGACTGTATTGTGTTGTGTTTTATATATAGATATGTCTTTTAATATATATATATATATATACATATATATATATATTTTTTGTGGGATGTTTTAACCCACTAGGCTCTGCCCTGCAACATCCCTGTATGCTGGTGGCACCAGACTCAGCAAAATGGCCGCAAAATTCCATGCACGCCAAAACCTATGGAAATTGCGCTTTGAAACCGAAAAGATGGCTGCCAAATCCACTTTGCCTGTTGTCAGTGGTGGTAGGGAGACCACACAGCTGAAATTTGTCACTGGGCTGCCCACTGAGTAAAAATGGAAACTGCATGAAAGGCAGTGCTTTATTGCAAGGAAACCCAGAAATTGCTCTTAAATCCCTTTTTCTTGGTTGCTGAAAATACAGAATACCAGATCAAAACACCACAAAACATCCAATATCTTTGCTGGGTGTTACCCACCACTTCATTTAAGGAATCAATATGAACACACAATGTCAGGAAAAGTGGAATCTATCATCAAAATATCCACAGTAAAAAGTGTGCTTGCCTGTGAAAATATGGGCGCAGTACCATCGGCCGCCTGTGTGACAGCTGTCACTAGATGCATCAGAAGCTTAAACTTGTGCAATTGAAATCAAATGTTTGGAATCAGGTTACCTGTCATTAAGAGGAACATAGGTTGTAACTATTTAATCTGCATTATTTAGAGACTGGAATCAGAGTTCTAACTGCTTGATTAAAAATTGCAAGTTTTATTTTAAATTAAGAAAAAGGTTATAAAGTGACAGTGAATTTAGCTGAACTCAGAGTCACCAAACCAGTTTTCCCCAGCTTTCCCCAACAAAAGGCATCTCTCCTGCTTCCCACAAAAGGCCAGGAACTCACTCAGGTGTTGATGAAGAGGGGAGGAGATTTGGGCTGCTGCTCCTGGGAGAGACAAAGGACCTTCCTTGGCTGAAAGGATATACAGATTGTAAGTGTCAAAAGTGGCCTCTCCCAGAAAGAAGGGGGTGGATTGCTTCAGACCTGCCAGAAACTTTGGAGGGGGGGACAGACAACCATTTGTGGATTCACATAGCACAGAAAGCACATTTTTGAAAAAGACTGATAAATGACGTGCAAATTTGTAAAAATTGTAAAATTACAGTATTGTTAATGGGATTTTTTTTTTACACATTTTAAAAGGACCCAGAACTCTGTGCAATGTTCTGAGAAGGCACAGTGAAAATTCTGGTTTTGTAGCAATTGTATTTATGTCAGAAGCATGAAACTTCATACGATTATGCCCAGATGTCATGTGCACATTTGTACAAAATTCGGGACAAATCAGATATTGTGTCCCAGATAAAAAGTGCGTAAAGTTGTCAAATCCAAGGCCAAGATTTCACCACAATGAGGATTTGTAGAGGGTTTGCTCCACAAAATATGTGATCTATGTATGTCATTGGTATAAAGATTGTACACATGTAAAGATGTATTATATCAAAAATAGATTTTATGTGCAAAAGGCAAAGGGGAGGATGTTTTACCTCATATACCACATCATCATGATGACACTCTGTCTTCTCCGCCAATCAAGGGAGAGAGCAGACTTTAGCCAATAGATTACCTAGGAGGTGCACCTAGGATAATTCAGCATATCCACCCCTTTATCAAACACATAAATAGAGACAGCTGAGGACCTAAAAAGACATACGGATCCACCCACCACCCCGAATTTGGCGAAGCACTGTGAAGGAGATCCATCCATATTCCTTGTTCCAGACTCCAAAAACCTTGCAAGCAGAAAGGCTCCCTGCATAGCTGAACCACTTTCAGCAGGGCCTAACTTCCAGAACCCATCCCTCAACTTAAAGGAGAAAACAAATAAGCAGCCAGGCTGTGCTGTAACTGCTTGCCTGCCAAAGAATCATCTTCATAACCAGAAGTGCAGATTAAAACCAGTCTGGTGCCGTGCTGTGCTGTGCAGACCAGAGAGCGCCTTGCTGTCCAGTCCTGCTGTGCGGTGTCCAGAGGGCCTTGCTGATCGCTGACCCGTCCAGTCCAGTGTGCTCAGCAGTCTTTCCCAGAAATCCTTGATCAGAATCCCTGATGGTTCCATTCAAACATTGGTAGTGAGTATCCCTAGCATAGGATTGTCACTAGCCTATGTACTGTCCATAGTCATCCCTGTCCAAATCAAATCTCTTATATCCAGAACTGTATTGTTAGAAAACCTTTTTGTCTTTCCTGAACTCTCTCTCTTATCCTATAGTCGTTCTGTAATAATATTGTTAAAATCATCTTTGCGCTGATATATTCATCTGAAGAAGGCAAGTGTCTCGGCGGGAAAAAACCTGATCGGTGACGTCCTGATCTGGTGGCTGTGCTGTTGTGTGGTTTGTTTCTACATAGTCCATCCCTAGTGTAAAGAAACCTTGTTTGTATTTCAAAAGCGCATCTTTGTTTTACATTTTGCCTCTATCTGAAAAAAAAACGACCTCCACGAAAACGTTCAGAACTTCTTCAAACTTTATGCTAGAAACAAAATGTAAGTGTCTATTTGAAGCTAACTTCATAAGCTCTCTAAAGAACCCAGAACCGCAAATAGTTTTCCCAGGATTGCGATTCCCGCGCGCAGAAAAGTTTGCGGCAAATTTTTCGTTTGCCTCAGATCTATAACGTGTGAAATAGCTTTTCATTGCACCCGATCTCAAAATTAAGTTTTCAACTTGCCTATTACTCTCAAATCATTGCTAGTGTGTGTCTGAAACCATACAAAGGGGCTCCCATTAGTGTTTCAACCATTTCAGTGAATTAAAACAATTTTCAGTGTTTTACCCATTCATGCAAAGCCAACTTTAAAACCATTTTTGACAAGTTTGCAATCATTCCTGTTTCTCTCTCTGTGTTTGCTGGGGGAAATTGGGATTGATATATTTGCGTTTGAATTCTGCATTCCTGAAACCTGTAATCTCTCCTATTTGATCATATTGCATATTGAGGGTATTGAGGGGTGTACAGGGGGAAATATTAATCACATTGCCATTTGATTGAACATACCTAAAAGTATTATTTCCGTGCTATTTTGTTTTGCCCATCATTAATCCTTCTGATTAAAGAGATTGTGTAGTGTGACATCACCCCATTGGTGATCATTGTATACTCATTAAAATAGTGTGATATATATATTGTGAAATATAAAATAAATATTTGAACTTTGCAAACCAGCTTGATTCCTGGTTCAGTATGACGCGGGCGGGGGGGGAGGGGCTTTAAAAGAGAGGGGCGTGATATAAGTGGTATATAAAGAAACACTTATAGACACAAATAAATAATTAAGGGTTTCATTTGTGCATCCCACGCTAGGCATTGATTTAGGTGAAGTGCCGGATTGAAATCACTTACAATAAATATATATATATATATATATATATATATATATATATATATATATATATATATATATATATATATATATATAGAGTAACTGGATTTTGGGGGATTTTAAAGAAGAGAGAAGGATACCTCGATTTCACGGGCCAGTGAGGGTCGGAAAGAATAGATGCCGTAGCTCCATATAGGAGTGTTAAGGAAGTGATTTTTGGTACATTTTTGTAACCAAAGGTTTGACATCAATCAGAAGGTTAAAATTCGATGAAATTAATATACAAATAAAAAAGAACCTTAAGATACTAAATAACAAAGAACGATATAAAAATAATTAATAGAAAGTGTAAAAGAAGGAGTGAGAAGTACAGTGGTACAAAGAGTATTAAAAATATTTTTATTTATAGCTTATGAGCAGTGATTGATGGTGCTTTCTCAAAGAGATTGAAACAATATATCTCACACTCACCCACAAATGCCTACATAACTCAGCACCCCACTACTTCTCTCAGAGATTTACCAAAAGTGTCAGAGCACGAGCAGGGGGATCAAGCTTCCCAGTCATTGTGGCCACCAACTGGAACTCTCTACCCCCCCCCCCCCGCACTGAGAGGCATTGAGTCACAGACAGCTTTCAGGAAAGCAATCAAAACGCTACTGTTTGTGTAAATTCAGGTGTATTCACACAGTTTTCATGTATGTATGACCATGAGTTGCCTCAACTCACCCTGTATCATATATGTTTTACAATTCTCCTGAGGCACATGCCACCTGTAACATATGCAATGCCTACTGTTCACGCAACTAAGACTCTGTCCTGCTTTCAGCGCAGGGGTGTGTTGATTGATGCAGGCTCGTTGCTGCCTAGTTACTTCACTGGCAAGAGTCCGACAGGTAAGTATAATGGGTCTTTTGAACAGTTCTCTAACTTTGTTCCTTTCCTTCCTTAGATGATGGCCAGCGTCCAGGGATGACGACGTGCTGCTGAGATGAGTAGCGCTGAAGGTGAGTGAGAGCGCGATGCGCAATGCGACCCTTTCGTATTTGTATTGAACTGAGTTATTTTTCTGTGTCTTTTAGGTGCCGCAACATTTTCAGCGTGGATGCCGGTTATGAAGAAGAAATGCGGTGAGTAAGCGCGGTATGCGGCACCTCTAGATGTTGACTAGACTGCACATGCAGTTCTGGGAACAGAAAAATGTGGCGGCATCCATCTTGTCCCCATCAATGCACTGCAAGTCCAATCCCCAATGTTATCCTATGGAAGTGAGTGAGTCTGGTGCCACAAGCGCCAAGTCTGACTCCAAGTGGGTCTTTGGAGAGATGGAGAGGCCCTTGAGGGCCATGTAGATGATCGTGGCCTGGCTCCAGCTTGACATCTTGGAGGGCTGGGGAAATGAGGGGCAGGAATCATGGCATACATTGGGCCGGTTTTGTGCACCACTCGGTGAGTGATGCATAGGGTCTTGAAGGTGGCCGTTTGTCTGACTGGGAGCCAGTGGAGGGTTTGGAGACCTGGGGAGATATGGTCTCTTTGACCCAGTGTGAGGAGAAGTTTTGCGGCAGAATATTTGGCTCTTTGGAGTTTGTTGAGTTGGTATGCTGGAGCTCCTATGTAAAGGGAGTTAGCATAGTCTAGTCTCGACGTCACAATAGACATAACTGCAGTAAATCTGTTCGGGTAGAAGAGGTAGGGAAAGATGTGTCTGAGAAGTTTGAGGTGGTAGTGAAAGTATTTTGACAGGTTGTCGATCTGACAGGAGAGGGTTAGGCCTAAGTCAATAGTGCAAACTAGGTTTTCACTATATCGGGGAAGGGAGCGGGGGGTCATGGGAGCGGATGTGGCAGAAGGGCGGTATTTCCATACCCGATGATTTCAGTTTTGTTAGGGTTCAAAAGGAGGTGGTTTATTGTCATCCAACGGTCAATATCGCAGAGACAAGCTTCCAGTTCGGGATGGGGGTTAGTGGCTGATGTGAGGATTTCTTAGGATAATGATGTTGTGCGTGTGGATGATTCCTGGTAGAGTGGTCATTTAGAGGTTAAACAGGAGAGCAGATAGGCATGTACCTTGGGGTACTCAAGTGTTCACCAAGCAAGCAGTTGAGACAAAAGAACAGAGGAGGGTTATTTGTTTCCTGATGTTGAGGAAGGAGACAAGCCACTTGAGAGCAGAGTCACGGATTCCTAGGGAGTGAAGGCGGTCAAGGATGATTGAGTCGTTAACCGTGTCAAAAGCAGCAGAAAGATCGAGGAGAATCAGTGCTGAGCAACCTTCAGAGTCTGCTGTGACCTTGAGATCATCCCAGATCGAGATCAGAGTGGTTTTGGTACCATACCATATCGCGGTCTGAATCCTGATTGTGCAGGGTTGAGGAGACAGTTGGATTCTACAAAGGAGTTGAGCTCGGAGTATGCTGTCCAGTCAATGCGTTTTGCGAGAAATATGGTGTTGGAGATTGGTCTGTAATTCTTGGGATCCAGGTGGTCAAGGGATGTTTTTTTTAGAAGTGGTTGACATGCGCTATTTTGAAAGCATCAGGGAAGATGCCAGAGATGAGGGAGTCATTTAGTATGGTTCTCACATGTCCTCCTGCGCAGGTAGACGAGAATATTTATTTCAGGGCAGAGGCAGGAAAGGGGTCGAGTGGCGACCTGTTGGTTTTTCTGGCTGATAGAAGGTCAAGGAGCTTGTCTCTGGAGATGGGTTTGAAAGAGTCGAACGTAGGGGAATTGGGCATTGGAGCAATGGGATCATGAGGAGTCAGTGATGGGAAGGCGGAGAGCAAGGACAGTTTGGTGTTAAGGGTTGCTGTCCTTTCAAGTGCGATGTTGTAGAAATGTAGGGAAAGGGTGGCGCAGAGTGATTGCGTGGGCGTGGATTGGGTAGAGTTGCACAAGTGTTTCACTAATTCTGATATGATCGTGTGGAGTTCTTTGCTGCAGTTGCCACAGTTGAGAATTTGTTTATTGTAATAGCCTTTTTTGGCTTTTTGGATTTCAGATATGTAGTTGTGGTGGTGCAGGGCGAACATGGATATTGCTGAGATAGGTTTTAGATGCCATTTGCATTCAGGAGAGTTGTTTTGTTTTTTGGCATTCCTCAAGCGGGCGTGAACCATTTGGGAGGAATTCGTGAGTCGTTAAGCCATGAGTCGAAGGAATCAATGGTTAAGCGTCTATCGGGGGCAGCGTTGCAGGGGGACGAAGAAGCAAGGCTTCCGCTATGTCCGGAAGGATCTTGACTTTGTTCCAGCATTTCAAATCTGGGGTGGGGGCCAGGGAAGGTTTATGGAGGTGGGTAGGCGTGTAGCTAGAGAAAGGGATGGCATAGTGATCGGTCCATATGAGTGATAACACAAATAAAGTTGGGCGGTATCTCAGTCGGGAAACCACCCAACTTGTAATGAGGCCCGAAGAAATTAATCGGAGTAGGGAATTAAAATATAACAAGATTGAATACCTATGCCATGGGAGCCTATAGTGTCCTGGGAGGATAGCTCAGTGGCAACGTGTTAGCCTTGGAAGCAAGACGACACGAAGCAACGCAAGTTCGATCCCCGGGTCCGCGCTTAGAAACCTCTGGATATTTAAGCGCGTTATAAATACGCAACTAAGACAAAAAAAACTATTACGCAACTAAAAAACTATTCCTGTAACAGCACCTCAATGCCTGCGGGCTGTGTGGGTGCTTTAAAAATGCTAATAAATAAATAGAAGCACAAGAACGATTGTAAGAACAACAGCCCCAAAGGAAGCTACAAAGAATGCCGCGATCAGCATGGGATACAGAAGATATAGAGCAGAGGTTTGTAAACCTATATAGGCAAATGAGGGATAGAGGAAGGTATGGAACTCAAGCGAATGCTCAAAGTTCACCATTAAATGGAGTAGATTAGGGGACGTCATGACAGACGATCATAGAACAATGTCTTTAACTAGGTTAGACCTCAAGAACGTAGAAGAAGAGAACAGTCATACGAGCAGGGCATAATAATGTCATATGAAGAAAGGAAGGACAACGAGAAAACACAAAGAAAAGGTGCATATCGATTTTCAAGAGAATCAAACATAGATAAAGGGGTAAAATGGTTGGATTCAGAGGTCCCTATAGAAAAAACACCTGAACTAACACCATATACTGAACGACCACAAGCACGATTGTGCAGTGCATGAAATATATCACTGCCTTATGATTAAAGGCATTGCCAGAAAGGAAACACACAGGCAAGGATAATGCTGCATGGAAGACAAGGGGTGTGGGCAGGTATGATTATGAACCAGGACTGTCAGAATTCCCACAATTAGAGTAAGGAGGGGGTCGACCACAATATATACCATGGCCCCAAATGGATAAGGAGAATTTCAAGTGCACACTACTGAGTTTAACTTCCTATGCAGTGAAGTGGATCTCTGAATTAGAGAAAAGAACGTCAGGATCAACTCTGGCTATAGGCGACATTAAAGGCATATTATCAGCTGTTCTAGGGGAGAGATCAGACAATATTTACAAAGGAGCAGGATATTTGAAAGTCACAGCAGATAACACAGTGCACAATGGAGCACCATTTAATAATTGTAGAGCAGATATTTGGTGATCACTCCGAGTACAATATCCTGATACATTGGATATTGGGGTAATACTGACTAGGAAAATGGGAGAGACTGAAGTCCTCATTGCCTTTATTAAGGAGATTTAGGAGAGATGGAATTTGGAGACACACGAATCATGAGATAAAAAACGGTAGCTTTATTTTATCACATGTCATGCCACATGCTGCCAGAGCCGGGGCAACGGCAGCTAAAGAAACATGTGGAAATGGAAGCAAAACCATGGCGAGAGAAACAAATGCAATTGTGCATTACTGTAGAATATTAATGGAGAAAGATAAAAAGAAAGCAGAGAGTAGAAGACAGGAAGAGGCGAAGTTGGTGCAAAAAAATTAGCAAGGTACGCCATAGGAGCAGTATTGACTAATAATGAGGTAGGTACGGCACAAATAGTGCAGCTACTGCAGCAGGATAATGTGGCATATGTCATGGATCAGAATGGGTATAATGTTATGCCAAGTGGCAGAGGTAATGGACCTCGAGGAGGAGGATGAGGTGGATTTCAAAACCCTCAAGGAAGGGGAGGATTTTACTGGTGCACAGTCATCGCAGTGCTGGAGTTGTGGTACATTCAGACATTTAGCTAGAATATGTAGAAGCAGGGGAGGCATGCAACAACAGAATTGGCAATCTACAAGAGTGGGGATGGGATATGTTCCACAATATAATGCACATTCACAAAGATATTACGCTCAAGATCACACGCAACCTCAGGAATATGCACTGCAATCACAGCAAGTACAAGAAGTCCCATTGCAGATACAATCACCGCAGGGGCAAAAACAGCAGACACCAATGCAACAAATACAATATATTCCAATGCAAAAGGCAGGTGCATCACAATGATAGATTGATACGGGAGCCATGCAAATAGCCGGTCCCAAATCGGAAGTATGACTGTGGAAAGAGGGAATCCTTTCACAGGTACGGGGATGGATTTATATCTAAATTAGGACAGCACACAGAGCGACCTGATGTGTTCAGTACCATTTGTGACACCAGACCCCCAAGAGGTCCCAAGGGTCAAGGTGACTGTTGTAATGTGCTTGTGAATGTATGTATAAACTATGTGATGTCATGTAGAATTGTATTGTGTAGATTAGAGAATGTTGGTGATGAGAGTACCTAGCCCTGGCAGTTAGAGAGAAACCTGCCTGGGTGATGGGAGCCAGTGTCTGTTCTATGTGTCTTATGAACTGTAACTTGAGAAGAGGCGAATAAAGCTGAGAGAAACTTACCAAGAAGACTGGAAGGCTACTTTATTTCAGTGACAATAGGAGGCAAGACGTTTTAATTTCTCGTAGACAGTGCAGCTACTCTTTCCTGTGTTTGTGAGGGAAAATACCCAATGTCAGGTACTGCCATGAATGCACAAGGATTCTCTGGGGTGATGAGCTTAGTTCCTTTCACAGATGAATTATCAATTTCTATAGCTGAATACATGTCCATGCCATTATCATACTCTACACAAACCCTGGTAATCATACATGGGCATGACTTGAACACGAAATGTGATATGACAATATCTTTTACTTGTGAGGGAATAGTGTGTTCAATTATGTAAATGTGAGAGAGCTCATGTTAGCATTTACAGGAAAGAAAGCTTTACGAGGAGTACCTCTAGATGATGAAGTATCTTTGGATGAGAGACTGTCTTATTATCATGGTGGCCTAAATTGATCGGTAAGCTATTGAGAATACCTGATAAGTTTTTGTTCAAGTCAGAGATCCCTAAGGACACTAAGGAAGAGCAAAATATCCCTTAAGAAATAGAAGCAGCAATAGTTAGAGAAGAAATGGTGGCACTTCATGGGACAGATGATGAGGGAAAGGGATGGAGAACAGTGATAGCCCTTAATGGAGGATATTGATCGACAGACTTGACAGACAAGGAGCTATTTAGGGATGACTATTCAAATGATGGGTCAGTATTTTTATAAATCTCACATATTGGATCAAAATAGAGAATATAGAGATACCACAGAGAATGGCATTGGTAAAAAGGAAACTGACATTTGTTCATGAAGATTTGGAAAAGTTACTGAGTATCTTATGGACTGTAAATTCATACAACGTGGGCTTATTGAAATTTGTAGGAGCAGTTAAAATTAAGCTTAAACTAGACGGAATTCTGCCATGTGCAAAACAGTATCTGATGTCCAGAGAAGCGGATAAAGGTATGTTCAAAACCATTCTGATTCCTGTGTAACACAGACGTGTACCCTGTCAAAAAATCGTAGTGGAGGGTCATGGAGATTTATTTAGGACGTTCGCCCTTTGAGCCATATAGTCAAAGCAGTGTTTCCCTTTGTTCCAAACCCTGCAACAATATTGTGCAATATCCTGTCAAAAGCTAAGTATTTCACCATAGTAGATTTGAAAAATGCCCTTTTCTCAGTTCCTTTCATGAAGACAAGATTTGACTTCCTTTTTCGTATAGTATGATTCATCTAAAACATACTCATTTGCCCCAAGGGTATTTTGATTCCCCATCAATTTTCAATGGAGTCCTTCAGATGGACTTGGGTAATGTCCAATAAGAAAGTATCATAATTCAATAAGTTGATGACATTTTGGTGTGCGGTGAGACAAGAGAAAGTTGCAGAGAAGACTCTGTTAAATCTACGTCTATAATGGCAGAGAAAGGATACAAAGTAGATAGGGAGAAAATACAATATTGCCAAGAAGAAGTACCCTATATAGGACAGAAGGAAGAACTGTGACACTTGAAAGGACAGAGGCTATTATGAGGACAGACAGCTGAAAAGAGTGAGACAAATGCAACCATTTTTAGGCCAATGCAATTATTGCAGAGCCTGGGTCTTTGATTACACTACCTATATTAGTACACTTTAAAAAGGACTCAAAGAGGCACAGATGTCTAAAAATAAAACAACGTGGACAGAAGAAATGACTAATGGATTTCATGAATTGAAAAATACAATCAGCACAGCTCCTGTGTGAGGAATTCCAAACTATAGTGAAGAATTTTACTTATACTCTCATTCAAATGGAGAGGTCATGACAGCAGTACCTACACAGAAAACAACAATGAGACATTGTCATAAACCATTGGCTTATTATAGTGGGATCTGATATCCAGTCATGAAAGGACATTATCCTTGTGAGCAATCTTTAGCTGCAGCTGCATTTGCGATTGGAAAGGCCTCAAGTATAACCATGGGGTGTTCAGTAACATTGTTCGTAAAACATGCATTATTTGCAATTTTAAAGAAACCCAAAAGTACATTAGCCACACAAAGAGCGTGTGCGTGTGAAGTAATTACCGCAAACCCTGCAATCAAAATTATTAGATGTAGCAGAGTGATTCCAGCAATGTTTATAGCTGAACCAGTGGGAGAAAATGATGATGTGCTTGACTGTATTACGTAAACCGAATGTTATGATGATGTTCCCAGAGTTAGAGAGAATGCTCTAGAAATGGGGGAAGAGGCCTTTATTGATGGATCATCAAGAATCAATCAAAAGATGGGGGCAAGACATACTGGATCAGCAGTGATAAGACTGAAACGAGAGGGTACATTTGAAGTAATTATGAGCAGAATATTCTCCCCAATTACTCAGAACAGGCTGTACAATTAGCAGCGCGTATTCATGTGCTACGCTGCTTTGAGGATGAGGAAGTGATGGTGTACTATGACTCCACCTACGTGAAGTCAACTGTGCATGCAGGCTTGTCATGTAGGAAAAGGAGGGGCTTCCTCCATGCAGACGGGCACTCCAGTGCAACATGCAGGGTTATTGGAAATGCTTATTGAAGCATTGAGTTTCCAAGATACCATAGCTATCATGAAGTGCACAGCTCATTCAAAGAGAACACGTTTAATTTCTTGCAGAAACTAAGCCACGGATATAGAGACCAAGAAAGCAGCCTAGTACTGAACTACATTTGAAAGCGAAATGAAAAATATAAGGCAAACAACAGGGTGATGCATGCTGGTCAGCGAAGGATTTAATGTGATGTCCATTGTATAGTTAATTGAAATACAAGGACGAGCTTCGCAGGATGAAAAAGAGTTATGGAGAAAACAGGGCTGTTCTCTATACCCTACTGAGGCAATGTGGAGGCAGAATAGCACTGGAAAGCCAGTTATGCCTCTAGCTTTATAGAGGGTAGGGTTAAAGCAGTTTTACTACCCAACACATGAGACTCAATAGAGTCTAGCTGCTACCATTGCAGAAGAATGGTTTGTGCCAAACCTAGTTGAACATGAGGCACAGTTCATTATAAACTCTTTTGTGTGCATGAAATTCACTGCAGGACACACTTTGCGAATATTGAGAAGATTAATCCCTAGACCAAACAGAC
This sequence comes from Ambystoma mexicanum, assembly GCF_040938575.1. Lineage (NCBI taxonomy): Eukaryota > Metazoa > Chordata > Amphibia > Caudata > Ambystomatidae > Ambystoma > Ambystoma mexicanum. Next base: position 1,436,321,875 of record NC_090931.1, read on the forward strand.
CATTTCAGCATTTACATATAGATTATGCAGACATGCTGCAAATTGGTAATGGGTATAGTTATATCTTATGTCCCTTTTCCAGATGGATTGATGCGGGTCCATGCATACACCCTAAGGCTCTGTGTGCCGGCAAGTTCCTTGTGCGTGAAGTATTTCCAAGTTAGGGTGTATGTGAAGTTTTGCGATCCGATAATGGGCCACACTTCGTAAATGAACTATTCAAAAATATAGCTTTACTATTAGGTATAAGGCACACATTTGCATCAGCCTGTCAGCGGTAATGAAATTATATTTGCAAGAAATGTAATGAACATTTGTAGGAAAGGATAGCAAAACTAAAAGTTACTTTAAAAAATGGATGGCTCCATTGCCTATCCCTTGCACTGTATGATCTGTGGAATCAGCCTGGCTCAGATCACCATTTGACTCCTAATGAGTTGGTGACTGGGTGCCGTATGAAAACTCCTCTCACTCCCCCAATAAGGGCAAATAGAGACGCCCATAGAGTAGCGAGTGCTCTCGGCGATGAAATGCATGATTATTTGAAAACAATGACTGAAAGCGTTTATTTTATGTCTTAACCGCTCCAGAATCGACAGGAGGGATCAAGAAAAAATAAAACAGATAATCAGCCCATTGATTTGGAAGAAACACTTAAGCCTCTCAGCTTGTACCCTGGGGAACAGGTACTAGTATGCAAATTCGTAGGCACCTCGAGTACCGCCCTGTTTTGAGGGGCCCCACAAGGTGGAGGAAGAAAGCCCTACTGCCATGAAGTTGCGAGGGAGGAGAACGTGGATCGCCCTACACAATGTCAAACCTTACAAAGGAGAACCCTTGAACTCTCCTGCAGCGACCCCTACTGAAACAAGTGATTAATTTCAGGGGTGCAGACAAGATCAATCAGTCAAGACAAGGCAAGGAAAGAAGAAGTAACACTTTTATATTAGGGTTCCTTAAGGTCTAAAGGAACACCTTCTTTAGACTAAGACAAAAGAGACAATGGGACAGAGGCAGTAAAAGTTAGAAGAAAAGACTACCTTATCTTCTATACTACCTATTGTACACACATTCTTGCTTGCAGTTTTTTCTTATATCCTACAATCGTATCCGGCTCTGATCAGAAGACACACAGATATTGTGACATTTAAATGTAACACCATAGTTTTAAGAATGATATTGGTGATTATGTTACAGTTTCTATTACAAATGCATAAGTTCTTAATAAATCGATAACTTTGGTATATTGAAAAAGATTAAAGCAATGGAAAGGTTTCAAGAAGTAACAAATGTAACCCCACAAAAGAAATGCACTGTGCGAAGAGTGATTATTGAGCTATTTGTGGTATGTTGATTTTAACTGCTATATATATTACATTGGCATTCACACATGTTATAGGCAGTGATGAACAAGACAATGGGCCTCATTACGACCCTGGCGCTAATCGCCCGTCATTACCGCCATGGCGTAATGAGCGTTTACGCCGTGGGACGATGGCGTAAAGAGCGCCACATTACGACCCATCGCGCACGAGCATTACGCCATGGCGGTAATGCAATTAACGCCATGGCGTAAAAGGCCTCTACCGCCATCGTTAAGTGAGCAAGGTGCCCTTCCGCCAGCGTAAGTAGCGGCCACCGTAATTAGCAGCGGCCGTAAATTACGGTGGCCGTAAAAGGCCAAACCGGAAATAGCGTCATCGCGGCGGAACGGGAAGCAGCCCGTCGGCCATCTTGAAAAACACAATCCATTGCCATCCTACCAAACAACACCAGACCCAACCCTGACACCTGTCCCAACCAAACACCCACCCATCCAAGTCCCTGAAAATGCCGAAATGCGTCAAAAAGGCATGTGACCGCCAGCGCCAGGAGCGATTCAGCCAGGAGGAACTCTGCATGCTTGCAGAGACCCTGCAGGACAACGCAGGTGTTGTGTTCTCCCCTGAAATGACCAGGACAGCAATCGCGAAGAAGAAGGCCATCTGGGCCCTGGTGGCTGAGCGTGTCAGCGCGGTGGGGACTGTACCCCGCACCCCACAGCAGTGCCGGAAGCGCTGGGATGACCTGCGCATACGGGTCAGAGCGGTCATCTCAGCAAACCGCAACCTTGCCCAGGGAACCGGTGGAGGGTCGGAATCCCCCCTGAAACTCCAACCGTGGGAGGAGATCTGTGCTACCACCATCGGCATGGAATCCATCGAAGGCGTTGGAGGGATGGAAAGGGGAGCCCCGACATCAGGCGATGAAGGTAGGTGCCTCAGACAAGACATGCCACAGTCACAGCAATCCAATCATGTGTAGCACAAGGTTGCCCTAGAGTGTAAATGCAACACTAATCAATACTGCCCATAGCCACATGTGAGCACCACCCTGCATACACTGCTGGCACCCGCATACCTGCATCCACACACCACACTAAAAGGAGACAACCTGCATGGCACTGCCTGTAATCTGCCTCATCCACTGGCCAAAATAATGTCAACCATTGTCATTCAAAAGTCCGTAGACCCATCAATAACGGCCTCCCACCTTTGCTCCACCACAGGCACTGAATCACACCCAGAGGACCAGGACACCCCTGCGCCAAAGAGGGCGAAGTCCAACATCAACGTCCCTGCACCCTCAACCACAGCTGCAGTGAGGCAGACCCCACGACAAGCAGGTCCCACTGCAGGCATACCGGAGGTCCCACCGGCAAGCACCCCTGTTGGCAGCAGGCCAGCAGCAGCTGCTCCACCTCCACCGACATTGCCTGCCACAGAAGCCAGGGGGTCAGCGGCCAGCAGCAACATCGGGGAGACAGCTGCAACAGCGGCATGTTCTGACTCGGACATGGAGCAGGAGGTCAGAAGGCCCACTGACCAACTACATTCCCCCTGTTTCTCAGACGCCAGCCCCCATGAGGGTGACACACAGGGGCACACTGAGGCAGAGGAGTGGCCTTCCACCCCATGCCCTGTCCACACTCCACAGGAGGGGAGCAGCCCCTCCATCACTCCACCTGCACTGGCCATGGGCCAGCACGGCCAGCACTCCCTAGAGCAGATCACTCAACGGCAGCATCAGCTGTCGGCAATGCTGGAGGACCATGCCGCAGATTGTGTGGGGGCCAGGTTCAGCATTGAACAGGCCACGGAGACCCTAAGGGCCGAAGTGGCGCAGAGCACTGCCACCCTGAGAGATGCCATGCAGGCCATGTCAAGGGACATCTGTGCCGAACTTGCGGGCTTGCGTCGTGCGGTCACTGACCTCAACCACACAGTACAGGAGCTGCATGCACAGGGGCAGCCAGGGACATCCTCCACTGCCAGTTCTGTGCAGAGCAGCCCCGTGCGACGGTCCGGACGCAACCTGCGCTCCACAGCCAGGGGTGCCCCGGGGGCCGGGAGAGGGGCCTTGTGACGGACTGTGGACACTGTCACAGGCATCTGTTGACAACTACATGGGGTGTGTTGGGGTGTGCAGGGGGGAGGTGGGAGGGGGTGTGTTGGGGTGTGCAGGGGGGAGGTGGGAGGGGGTGTGTTGGGGTGTGCAGGGGGGAGGTGGGAGGGGGTGTGTTGGGGTGTGCAGGGGGGAGGTGGGAGGGGGTGTGTTGGGGTGTGCAGGGGGGAGGTGGGAGGGGGTGTGTTGGGGTGTGCAGGGGGGAGGTGGGAGGGGGAGTGACACAACAGTTTATAGTTCCAATACACATTTTTCTTTCAAAAAAAGAAATGTCCGGACATTTTCATTGCGTATGTGTGCTTTATTGGTGTACAGTCCACAGTGTGCATGTCCCAGAGTGCCCCAAGTGCAGTATCCATGCGATGAACACCAGCCGTGTGTGCTAGAAGCAGTGGTCGATGATACTTTGGCGCATGGCAGGCCCCTCCTGTGCATCGCCTCCTCCATGTGGTGGTGCCCCATCTGCACCCTCCTCATCCTCATCGTCAGGTGGTTGCAGTTCTGCGTCAGGGGGCAGGGGCACATTCCGTCTGACGCACATATTGTGCAACATGACACATGCCATTACGATCTTTGCCACCTTCTCATGGCCATACAGTAGTGCCCCACCAGACCTGCTGAGGCATCGGAACCGTGCCTTTAGGAGGCCGAATGTCTGCTCTATGACCACACGAGTACGTGTATGTGCACGGTTGAAGTCCTCCTCGTGCTGGTTCTGCGGGTTCCGGACTGGTGTGAGGAGCCACCTCTTCAGTGGATAGGCTGCATCACCTGTATGTAGGCGAGAATGAATGTGTCAGTCATGTTGTCTGATCAGGAACATGATGTTCCACCATGGCTGGCATCGAACTGTTACCTTGGCTCACTTCTACATGCACTAATTGATTCACACAATGCAACCAGTATATGCTCATTGCTGCCTTGGCCTGTTTTGACTGCCATCACCCTATGTATGCAGAGGGGTTGTGTGCATTGTGGGTGCCCTTCCTCTGTCTCCATTCTCTGTGTTACTGACAGCCAGGTGGAGTATGCATCATCCCCCCCCCCCCTTTCTGCCAGGTGGAGTATGCATCATCCCCCCCCCCTTTCCCCCCCCCCTTTCTGCCAGGTGGAGTATGCATTGGTACGTCATTCCCATGCCCACTTCCATGACATTGCACTCACCGAGTAGCCAGGATCTTGGGCCTGCATGTCGCTCCATGTATCGTGGTATTGTGGAGTTCCTCAGGACCATAGAATCATGGGTAGATCCGGGGAATCGGGCACAACAATGTGTGATGATCTTGTTAGAGTCACAGACCATTTGCACGTTGATTGAGTGGAACTGTTTCCGGTTGCGGTATGGTACCTCCATGGCACGTGGAACCACCAATTCCACATGGGTGCAGTCGATGGCACCAATGCACCCAGGTATGCCGGCTAGTGCATGGAAACCCACTTTGGTGTTTGCTATCTCCTGGGCAGTCCGTGGTAATGTGATGTGGTCGTCTGTGTGCTTGAGGAGGGCATCAAGCACTTGGATGAGTGTTCGTGAGAATAATGGTTGTGAAATGCCATGCAGGTGCCCCACTGTGTGTTGGTAGGTGCCAGTGGCCAGGAAGTGGAGTACAGCCACTACCTTCAGTAGGGGGGGGATGGCAGTTGGACTTGCTATCATGCTTACGATGTCGTCGTGCGTCATGTCTACGATGGCGGTGATGGTGTCCCGGTCCAAACGGTACAGGGTGTGGATCTGCTCTGCAGTGAGGTTGTTTGGATTGGCTCTGATGCGTGGGATTGGGGGCTGCCTGCGTGGTGGCACTGGCTGTGCTGGTGGGGCTTGCTGGGCCTGCCTTGCCCTCCTTCTCCTCCTGCGTCTCCTCTGTGCTGCCTGTTGTTGTTGTTGCTGTTGTAGTAGCACTTCCATTGCTACCAGGTCCTCCAGCCCCAACATTGCTAGTCGTATTGGCATCATTGTGGAGTGTGACTGGGTGTGGTTAGGGGTGGGGTGTGCTCTTTTTGTAATCCCCTGAGTCTGTATTGCCTTCACCTGTGCTGTTTCTGTGCACCTGTGGCAGCTGCATTCACTTGACATGGCCCTTTACGGTTGGTTCGCGATGGCGTTATTTGCACCATGGCGGTAAGGTACTTAGCGGCCTCGGTGATGGCGCTAGGTGCATGTCCGCTTGGGTCGGCATTCGCGTACCTTTCCGCCATGGCGCTAAGTACGGTGTGGGCGGGCGCGGGCGCGCACCCTTAGCGCAGTTAGCGGCAGCGTTAACTACCATGCCGCTATTGGCATCGTAGTTTGCGGTCACGAGTCATGATCGGACCTGGCGGAAAACGATGGCGGTAACCAGTTACCGCCATCGTTTTTCACTTAGCGCCAGGGTCGTAATGAGGCCCAATACGACCTCTACTATAGTCCCCATTAATAGTCCAAAAACGCCATTGATCTCTGATATTAAAAGATATTTTTCTCAAAAAAAGGGAGGTGTTTAACAAGTCAATGAGAGTATTAATATATATTTAGACAGATCGGCTCATCTAGCTAACAACCTATGGTACCAGAACATGAGGGAGGTGGGAGAAAGAACATCGGAAGAAGGTCCTTAATACTGAATGCCATGAATGCATCAAGAAAATTTATTGCAAGGGAAATGCTTCCACATGATGCAAAGTGTCTCAGCCACCTGGCAGCCTATACTACCAGAGGATAATTTGAAGGAACATGGGTAACTCTAAGATGGAGATGAAGACAGACTTTTCCATACGAAGATTCATATGTAAAACAAAAAGAATGGAGACTGGATTGGTATGGACAAGCAAAAAACTCATGTATCCATCCCAATATGGAGACCCAATAAAAACTGTCGAACTGAATAAGATAAATTGCTCAGACATGACTGAAAAATCAGGAGAGCCAGGATGCTGGGAAAGGAACCAGCTGTTGGTGTATGGGCGTGTAGCAACCAGCACTGGATGGGAAGACGGCCTAATATCATGCCCACCACACTTACTGAAGAGAGATGCAATCCACGAGTTGCAAAACGTGAATGATGAATTGCTAGAATCATGGGCCAAGTATACAAGCCTACTAACTTGGGTTGAGAACGAAGAAGGACCAGTGCATATGTTTCAAGTGAAGAATGTGACAACCTGCTTCAAGATGACATGGTCTATGTTGGAAAGAATAAAGGTTGTGGAGAAACAATCGCAGTACCTGGAATTAATGGAGGAACTGCAGTGCTGATAGATCGATATTGGGCTGGAGGATCCAGAGCGTATATGCAAGTACCTAAAGACTGGGAAGGAGTGTGCGCCATGTTCATGGTACACGTCTCAGCATTAGTGATTCCCCAAAGTAACCTCCATATTGAGGAGTTTCCAAAAATGAATGAGTACCTAAGGAAGAAGAGATCATTTCATCTTCGTCGACTAAAAAGGGAGAACTATTTCTCATCAACATCAATAAAGTCTTATGAAGATATTCCTGGTGAATTCAAATTATTCAGTAAAACTGCCATGATAATGACATCCATATTTAAACAAGGACTCTAAGCAGCAGTAAATACCAAGTGGTTACACATCACTAGGTTGGAATTGCTGAAGAAGATCAATGCAACAATAAAAGAGTTCAATGTAATCAAAGAAGAATTGAGCGCCATCAGGCAGATGACCATGTTCTGCACCTGGTAACAGCAATGGAAGGAGGTCTTTGTGCCAAGGTCAGCCATCCTGCTGCACATTTGTACAAGCCCCTGATGGAAAAATTGAACACTGACTGAAGCAATAACGATGTTAACAATCCTGCATACAAAGATGGAAGAGGAAATTGATGAGACAGCAGGAGACGATTGGTTCTCATCTTTTTCATTGATTCCATCTTGGTTGGTGAATGTTTTGAAATTACTTGGAGCCATACTAGTGTTGGTGCTGCTAGGATTCTGTCTCGTAAGAATCATCTTTGGACAATACCAGAAGACAGTCAAGAAAGCTATTGGAATGAAGGTAATGATTGACATTAACTGTGGCACTGGCGAAAAGATGCAGACAGATGAAAGTACTTGAGAAAATATTAACAAGAATTCTCGTGTACCCCCAGGAACAATATTTTACTATCCCCAAGATAGGAAGAGGTATGTGGGATGATGGATATTCTGTTCACCAGCTGGGTATTGTCGATTTATGACTTGGAGTATGGATGAACAAATAAAAATAGCAGGCCACCTGCGGGGGGGTTATGAAAATGTGGGTCCCAAAGAAAAGAAAATATGATGAGATCATAGAAGAAAATGACCAGGAATTGCGGAACAAGAGGAAAAGAAGAAGCTTTCTTTTTGGGAGGAGCTGTGGACCTGCAAAAAGGGAACTATGAGCTACATTATTATTTGCACCTTTACTTTCCTTGATAGTTTATGTATTTGCATTTTGAGACGTAGAACAGAGATATAGGGAAAATGATTTGCCTCGACTCCTTAGAAAGCTAACAATGCTTAGGGGGCAACCAAACAATATCGATGTTAATAAGGAAGATCGAGCCTTACTCACTCTGAAGAGAACGTTATATGAGAAGTCCAATAAGGCAAGTAAAACGCTGGCCAGAGCACTGAAGGTCAAACGCAATTGAAGGCTGTAAGAGATCTAGGGGGAGTCCAACATTATGATGCAAAAGGTATTGTGGAAACATGCTGTAGTTTCTATGAGGAATTGTATGCCGCAGGCAAGGAGGAAGAACAAATATGTAAAGAATATGTAGAGGGAGCGTCAATGAGGCAAATCACAAAACACGAAAGACAGTTGATGGATAGTCCTATCATGATTGAGAAGGTTGTTTGCGCTATCAGTGGTTTAAAGTCAAATAAAGCGCCAAGCCCAGATGGCCTGACAAACCAATTCTGTAAGACTTTTGCAGGGCCTTACTTAAGCCACTAACCAACCTATTTAACTCCTTTTATCATTGGACACAATATTAGACAAAATGAATGAAGCCATGATTAGTGTAATCCATAAACCGCACAAAGATCCTGGGGGCAGTGGGTCATACCACCCCATTGCACTCTCGAATTCTGATGAGATTTATTTTTCTAAAATTCTGTCGATGAGACTGGCGGGAGTGCTCCCTGACCTGATCCATTCGGATCAAACAGGCTTTATAGCGGGACGTCAGACATTCGATAATATTCTAGTCATTCTAGTTAATCCACATTATTGACAAAACCATGAGGTTTGGTAAAGACTATGCACTTCTGCTATCCCTGGATGCTGAAAAGGCGTTCAACAGGGCTTTCCTTAACGAAGTGCTGGTATGTACAGGAATGGCCCCAACTGGATTAAATGAATAGAAGCTATACATAATAAACCCACCGCATGGATCCGAGCTAATGGAATTCACTCTGCTCGCTTTGCACTCGTTAGGGGAACCAGACAAGGTTGTCCACTTTCACCACTCCTTTTTGCGATAGTGATGGCGCTGTTTGCACAGCGATTGATGGCTAGACAGGACATACAGGGGATATGCTTTGGGGGAACAGAGTAAAAACTGGCTCTGTTCACAGACAATGTCATTCTTTCGCTGCAAGATGAGTGCTTGAAATATTGCCTGGCATTGGGATTTAAGGCAAATTAAGACGTCAGAAATTTTGAACCTACCCACATTTGGGAGTACAATTGACTGGCACTTTAGACAAGCTGTATGCAATGTACTACCCCAATCTGCTAGAACAAATTAGAGCCGACCTGAAGAGATGGAGCAAGAGGATCATCTCCTGGTTTGGATGTATTCATGTTTCAAACATGAATGTTCTCCCGCGCTTGTTACACTTCTTTCCGGCCCTCTGTTTGAAGTCCCTAGGCTGATGCTCCTGACACTACGAAGTGAAGTTACTTTGTTTACTTAAAGGGGTAAAAAAGGCAGACTGCCTGATCCCGTATTGAGTGCTGAGGCAGGTCAGGGAAGATTGCAGGCCCCAGACTTTCAGACATACTATGTGGTGGCGCGGCTACAAATAGTGAGGGAATGATGCCAGAAGTAATCTATGAAGCCATGGTGAGCTATGGACATGGAAGTTGGAGGTATCCCATTAGGGAGAATTCTCTGGCTACCCAAACATAAGAGACCACAGTCAATTTACAGGAATTTGATAACCTTCCATGTGTTACAGGTGCGTTATAAATGACTTATCATATCATATCATAACCAGGACGACACTCAAAATATGGTATGCAATGGCCGCGAGGCGACACCTTGCCACGTTTCCATTGCCACTGACACCATTTCTTCACAGCAATCCAGACTTTATCCCGCCACTGCAAAGGAGACGGTTTAAGGGATGGAGAGAGAACATAGGATGGTGCACAGACAATATGTTTAAGAGAGGTGAGATAAAAAAGAACTTGTTGGAATGCAAGCATGAGTATAGATTTGAAGAGTGTGATAGATTCCAGAAAAAATCTAATATGCCTTATATGTGTATTCCTTTATTAGTTTTCATTGATTGTCCCGGGAGGATAGCTCAGCGGCAACGCGCTCGCCTTGGAAATGAGACGACACAAATCAACACAGGTTCGATCCACAGGTCTGCGCTTAGAAACTTCTGGGTATTAAGCGCGTTATAAAAACACAACGAAGACGTATTCCTGTAACAGTGCCTCGATGCCCCCAGCTGTGTGAGTGCTTTCAAAATCCAAATGAATAAATAAATTGATGTTGTGAAAATATCTATTGCTCTGCTCATTTCATTCAAATTCCTTCCTCAGAAGCTGGCGTACATCAACTTCACTTATGATTTCTATCTATAAGTATAGAAAATAATGCACTGTAAATTCGGCATCCACTTGTTTGTTAACTTTAAGAGCAATAATGGAACTGTAAAGTATGTTTCGCTCACCCCATGTATGCTGTTCATCATGAACATCACCTTTCAGAAGATCTTCAGGTAATTAATCTTCAAATACAGTTATCAACTGTAATGACATAGCCTGTATTTAGTGCTTTCCATCCAAAAAGTATGATTAAAAATGAAATATTGTGAAATATTTCAGTTTTAGCTTTTGTTTCCACGAGAAACAATAGACTTAAACGGGTACTGAAGTGTCTCAGCAACTTCTTGATTCTAAAAAAATGGAAATGAAAAAAAAAACATTACGTTTTTACCAGATAATTTATAGTAATACCCACAATTTCATGAGCTTTTGTTAACTGGTACTTATTCATTTCATGTAAGATTTTTTCCCCTGTTCTTGTTTTGTTGAAGACAATATTGACCTAGAGATGTTTCCTGGTGAAACCGGAAGTGACACAACAAAAGCCACTTTGGTAGTTTTAACTTATGTAAATAAAATGTGTGAAGATTTACCGTTTTTTCAAGGTGTTCTGATTTATTTATTGTAAATGTCCTTTAAATATATCTTACACACATGTCTACATGTGGAATTTAATACATAGGGCCTCATTACACGGAAGGCGGTAAGGGTTAACGGTAATGCTACCGGTGACCGTTAACCCTTACCGCCTTACTACGAGTTCCCTTTGCGAGACCCGACTTTAACGGCTGGATTTACCAGCCGTTAAAGTAGGGTGCCGCAAAGGGATCTTGGTGCTTTTTACGGTACCGCAATTTGCGGTACCGTAATTAGCACCTTCCCCATCCCATTATGCAGCTATGGGGGCAAAAATGGGAATGGGGAAACCCTTGGTGAATGGGGAATTACCGCCCCCGCTCACCTTGGAGTAGGGCGGTAATTCCGCCATCCACCAAGACGGACACGGTAAAATACCGGCGGCAACCATGGCGCTAATAGCGCCATGGTTACCGCCTTCTGTGTAATGAGGCCCATAGACACTTGTAGAGTCCTTAAGACTGGTATCCACCGTTGAAAAACATGATCAGTAGATGAATGTCATTTCATGTTACAGAGAGTTAACCCTTGTTTTGACAAATTGTTTAACATCTCATGCTTCAAATCATATTGAAACAAGATGAATAAATGTATGCCCATTGCTGTTACATGAAGTAAACATGTTATCTATGTATTTTAATTAACTTGTCATACAATATAATGACATTTGATCAGGGGTCTACAACCTTTGGCTCTCCAGATATTTTGGATTATAATTTGCATCCGCCCTTTCCAGCATAGACAATGCTGAAGGATGATAGGAGCTGTAGTCCAAACCATATCAAGAGCCACAGGTTGCGGACCCCTGCATGAGATAGTGCTTGGATCTCCTTATAGTTCCCCAAATCTGTTAACATTCCTAGTTGAATACTTTTTAAAAACATGTTCTGCATATGGATAAATAGTTATATATCAACATGTTATACCAAAAATATATACACGTTTGATGTTACTTGTGCTTATAATGCTCCACATAGTGGACTAAACTTCCTGACTGTATCGTTTCTTAGAGCATGAATAGTAAATGTAATTCAATCAGAACCACGTCAGCTCACTTTATGCCATTTGTTATCTCACTGGTGAGTGTGCTATTACTTTTAAATCTTGTGAATAAACATGTTTCTGATTAATTCAAATCGTATGAATCTCTCGAAAATCCAAAGCAAGTTAGGTCAAACTACCTATTCACCACTTTTATGTGTGTTGAATGTATGAATTTCTCTCTGCAGTATGTCTTTCACTGTGGTAGTATCTGGTGTAAGGAAGGCATGGTATCAAACAGAGAAGGCAGACACAAGTGATCACAGTTCAAGGGTGTTTATTGAACTTCAATTGTTTTTGAAAAAATGCCTATCCAATCCTAAATCTGAAGATCGGAGCAAGCTACGACCTTCGAATAATAATAACGCAGTCCTAGTAGAGTCTGGTAAAAATACAAATGCCTATAACAATAAACATATTGCCAATCCTTACTTCTAAATACAAACAGTGAGGGAGGGATTGTTATAAAAAGAAAAGTGTTCAAGAAATGTTATGTCAGGATAGTTGAGCCGATAGCTTCCCTTCCCCACGTTTTCAGCACAGGACAAGGAGGTACACTCGAGTTTAGCACATAAGAGGATGCAGTTCAAAATCTCATCATCAGGACCTTCTGTGCCAAAGTCTCTTTGCCATTTTCAAAGTCGGTTATTTCAGAGGGCCTCATGTGACAAATAAACTTTGAAAGTTCCTTCCTCAGGATTTTAATATGCACAACTTCTCTGGTGATTCACTGTTCAGCCTGGGTCCACCTGCACCGGGCTTAGACACACTTTTACACAAAACCTTCAAATTGTTTCCCTCCGCCAGGTTCGGACCACATTTATCTCATTGAACAACCTTTCTTTACTATATCAAAATTGAAGACTTTTGACTGTGTGCAGGATTTTGCTTGACCCGTCGCAAGACCACCTTGATTCACAATTCTTTGTTCTTTTCTTAATATAACCATTTAACTTTCACTTCTGCCACTTCTCAGCTGGATAACTTACAGAGACCTTCGATTGAGTACCCTTTCGGTCCTGCACAACTCTGTGAAAGGTATTGTATGTCTCTTCAAAGTTCAAACACTTATCAGCAGTTCAAGTTTACTTGCGTCTTTTATCACAAACGTTCTAAAAATGTTAATTCCAGCACTCACCAAACAATGTTGCTGCTTGCAACCTTGGCTTCAACACAGACTGTTCTTGTATTGGTCTCCCCAGCTCATCGGCTGTGTTTATTTAGCTGACGCTGCTTTGCTATGGAGCCAAGTACAGTACCACAGTGGCTGCTGCTTCTCCTCGCCTTGATTAGTGACGCGTGTGGGCCCCAGATATCTCTGACACACAATACAGGATTCTTCAGCCTGGTTTACTTGTCTTATGCTTTCTAGTCTCGAGGGCTCTTGAAAGTAACGGTTTCGTGTTGGAAAGGTAAATGGAACTTCCCTCCTTGCGATCCCCCCTTGTTTTGTTCAGCTTCCATCTCAAAACTTCTGTTTGCATGTGTGCTTTGCCTTGCTCAGGGTGTGCTTTCATGCTCCGCCTTTTATCCATGTGGGGAAGCTTAATGGAAGTCAGGTGTGAGTGATGGACAATAATTGCCTGACCTCACCTGACCATTTTATTGGGACACATCATATATACTGCTCGGGTGTTAGTCTGTTTTCACCCAGAGCGGGCTCTCCATGTGAAAGTGTTAGTGTAGGAAAAGGGAAAAGGGGGAAGGAGGTAGTGTTCCTTCATATCCTATCTGATAGGATGGGGTAAAGGAGTTACAGGGAAAGGGATACCATGTCTCACCATCCGGTATCGCACTCCCACCCCCTGAAGAACCCTCACCCAGGTGATCCTCCCGCACTGGCCTACTCCCAGGAACTGGATCCAAGAGTGATGGCTGTGTCCTGGCTGCCTGGATGATAGATCCCCAGGGACTAGTGGGTGAGGCACCTTCTGCCATGGTCACTTTCCCGAGATCACAGGAGCAGCACCATCAAGTGGAGGGACCAAGGGGCATCATGATTCATGTACGTCCCTTTAGGACGTTTATACATGGGGGGCCTGGCTGGATGCAGTCCTGGCACCTTTGGCGCCAGGCTCATGGAAGAACTTAAACAAGACATTTTTTATTATGGCCAGAAGTGCTTGGAATGGAACAGGAACTCTTTTATTATGGGAAGGAATACTTTCAAGAACTCTCATTTGTGTGTAACTAGTCCGGGTGTGGTCTTCATCTGCATCTGCATGTGCAACTTCTAGGAGTGGCAGGGTGTGGCATGCAGGACTATGCTAGGGGACGTGGCCTTAAGAGCTCAGCTATAAAAGCCCAACCCAAAGGCACACGCTTTTTGTTATTCTGCACCTCCATGCAGCGTATCGCTCACCGTCACCTGGGATTCATCTTATCTGGAGAGATCCTGCCATCTTCCTCCGAACTCACCATCTGGAGGATCCTGCTCTTACCTGTCCGCTTCTTCCTGACACCGCTGCTCACCTGCAAACATCTTGGAGCGCACACATCTTCTTCTTGGCACCGCGGCTCACCTGCAAACATCTCGGAGTGCAGACATCTTCTTGCTAAAGAATGAGGCTGACTGGCAAACATTTCGGATCACAGACAGCATCATCTAGGCACCTCGGCACAACGCACACCATCCGAACTCGCAGCTCATGCAAAAGAAAGGCAAAAGACAAGGTTAGACACTTAACAGACATTACGTTAAGGGTGCGTTGCCATTAAAACCTCACGTCTTCCCTAAAGCCATGACTCACCTGCTGCTGGACATCACGGTCGCATCCATCTTCCCCTCAGCCGCATTCTGCGCTGCCACAGCTGTTGTTAGACCGCATTTTCACCTATTTGGGAGAAAACAGAGAGGAACGTTATTCAGTGAACAGCAACAACATTGAGAGCAATAACATCAAGACTGCGCCGACACCTGCGACAAAAAAGACGTCATCAACCAAAAACCCAAGAAGAGTATCGTGCTGGGCCTCACTGGCACCTTACCACCTGAATATCACTGTTACCAAGATGTCTTCCAAAAAGAACAAGCTAACATTTTTCCCCTGCATAGAACCTATGATTGCCAATTAGACCTCGTACCCAGAGCCAAAATTCCTTGCAGCCGGATTTACACCTTAACAGAGCAGGAAAACCAACATCTTAAAACTTACCTGGATCACTATCTGGCAAATGGTTTTATCCGCCAATCCAAGTCTCCTGCCTCCTCGTCGCTCTTCTTCGTGCCTAAGAAGGAGGGGGACTTGAGGACCTATATTGATTACAGAGCAATCAACCGAATTACCGTGAAAACCCGATACCCTTTGCCACTGATACCCGAGCTCCTGGATCAAGTGAAACACGCTCAGATTTACACCAAGTTGGATTTGCGAGGCGCCTACTACCTTGTGAGAGTAAAAAAAGGAGACAAATGGAAGACGGCCTTTCGCACAAAGTATGGCATCTTCGAATACCAAGTCATGCCTTTTGGGTTATGTAACGCCCCTGCAGCGTTTCAATTCTTTATGAAGGATGTACTCCGTGAGTTGTTGGACATTTGCGCACTTGTCTACATAGATGACATTCTCATCTACTACAATTCCAAGGAAGAACATGTCGGTCATGTCCGAGCAGTTTTGGAAAAACTTCGACAGCACCAATTATATGCCAAGCTGGAAAAATGTTTCTTCCATGTGACGGAAGTCGAATTTCTTGGTTTCATGCTCACACCGCAGGGAGTGCATATGGACACACAGAAAGTTGACGCTATCCTCCAGTGGCCCTCACCAACCTCCATGAAAGGAGTACAAAGTGTGCTCGGCTCTGCTAATTTCTACTGTCAATTCATTGTTGGGTTCTCGCAAATTGTTCACCCAATCACTTCTTTACTGACGAAGAACACGAAATTCCATTGGACCGCAGAAGCTGAAGAAGCCTTCCAGAAACTGAAACTAGCATTTACCACAGCACCGGGTCTTTGACATCCCCGTCCAGACCTACCATACGTAGTAGAAACAGATGCTTCAAACATAGCCATGGGAGCGGTGTTATCCCAAAGATACCTGGAAACTGGACAGTTACATCCTGTCGCATTCTGGTCCCACAAATTCTCGGCTCCCGAACTGAACTACGCAATCATGGATAAGGAACTATTGGCAATCAAGGCTGCATTTAAGGTGTGGAGACATTATCTCCATGGGGCACGACACACGGTCACCGTCATCACAGATCATCATAACTTACAGTATTTAAAGACCGCCAAAGCCTAATCCTCACACCAACTTCGTTGGGTGCTCTTTTTTGCAGAATACGACTTTATTATTACCTATAGACCTGGAGTGCGGAATGGAAAAGCAGACACATTATCACGCATGAGTGAGGAAAAAGAGGCCTTTACAGCATCCGGTCACGTGGCCATCATTCCTGAAGAATGAATCAAACCACAATCGCTGCTACCTTGTGTTTAGATGACTTAAAAACCAGTTTACAGTCCCAGATGACTCAGGTAAAACAACAGGAATGGCTTTTAAAGGGAGACCGGTACACCATCGAAAACAATCTACCATATTCCCAAGGACGGTTATGTATCCAGGACAAGAAACTGCCAACTCAAATCGTCACAAACTACCACGATTCATTAGTGGAAGGACATCCTGGAACAGCCAAGACACAGGCTAAGGTAAAACAAAACTATTGGAGGCCAACTTGAAGGAAAGACATTGCCCGATATTTTTTACAACCTGTGGTGTCTGTGCACGGCACAAATCTCAGAAGCAAAACCCTACTGGATTACTACGTCCATTAATGATTCCACCAGCACCTTGGCATACACTATCGATGGACTTTATCACAGATCTTCCACCCTGCAATCGTTACAACACCATCTTAGTCATTGTGGATTTATTCTCCAAAATGGCCCATTTCATCCCTCTGAAAGGACTTCCAACTGCATCAAGTCTCGCCACTGTGTTCTTGGAGCAAATTGTCCGGTTACATGTATTTCCATCAATATTGATATCGGATCATGGGACTCAATTTGTTTCCGCCTTTTGGAGAAGGTGTTGTGCAATTGCCAAAATTGACCTCCGGTTGTCAACTAGCCACCACCCTCAAACTGATGGACAAACCGAACTAACCAATCAGACGCTAGAACAATATTTAAGATGTGTGCTTCAGCACTCCGAAGACTCCTGGAAAAACATACTTGGGAAGCCGAAGAATGCCCACAACAATTTGGTTCATCCAAGCACTGGACGAACTCCATTCTATACTCTACACAGAAGACACCCACGGACATCAGTGTTTGATCCACCCGATACGTTGGAAATGCCAGCAATAAAAACCTTGCTCAAATCCATCACTCAAGTTGTTGAGGAAGCAACAGAACACTTGAACAAGGCCAAAGAAAGACAAAAGCTGTTTGCTGGACGGCACCGAAAAGAAGCTCCCAATTACCAGATTGGAGATAAAGTCTGGTTAGCGTCTAGACACATACCTTTGAAAGGACCACAGGCCTTCCATCCCAGATATCTGGACCCCTATGCTATCAAGGCGATAATCAACCCTGCCGCCATGAAGTTGGAGTTACCATAGATACATGAAAATTCACCCGGTATTTCATGTCTTGCTCCTCAAACCCATGAAACTAAATACACGGATTGATTCTCTGCCAGAACCAGAATTACTAAATGAGGAACCTGAATATGAAGTTAAGTCTATCTTGGATTCCAAGGTGGTTCGGTCTAAACTGTATTACCTAATAGACTGGAAAGGATACAGACTTCAAGACCGAACCTGGGAACCCAGCGAATATGTTCATGCCCCTTGATTGGTTAGACAATTCCATCGTAATAACCCCACCAAACCAGGGCCGGGAGGAGGATCCCCTTGGGAGAACTTAAACAAGACATTTTTTATTATGGGCAGAAGTGCTTGGAATGGAACAGGAACTCTTTTATTATGGGCAAGAAAACTCTCATGAACTCTCATTTGTGTGTAACTAGTCCGGGTGTAGTCTTCATCTGCATCTGCATGTGGCCTTAAGAGCTCAGCTATAAAAGCCAGCCCAAAGGCACATGTTTCGCATTATTCTGCACCTCCGTGCAGCGTAACACTCACCGTCGCCTGGGTTTCATCTTACCTAGAGAGATCCTGCCATCTTCATCCGTACTCACCATCTCGAGGATCCTGCTCTACCTGTATGCTTTTTCCTGACACCGTGGCTCACCTGCAAACATCTTGGAGCGCAGACATCTTCTTCCTGGCACAGCGGCTCACCTGGAAACATCTCGGAGCGCAGACATCTTCTTCTTGGCACTGCGGCTCACCTGCAAACATCTCGGAGCAAAGACATCTTCTTCTTGGCACTGCGGCTCATCTGCAAACATCTCTGAGCGAAGATATCTTCTTCCTAACAAAGCGGCTCGCCGGCAAGCATCTCAGAACACAGACAGCATCATCTAAGCACCGCGGCACAACACACATGATCCAAACTCGCAGCACCTGCAAATGAGAGGCAAAAGACAAGGTTAGACACTTGACAAACATTACGTTAAGGGCGCGCTGCCATTAAAATCTTACACCTTCCCTAAAGCCATCACTCACCTGCTGCTGGACATCGCGGTCACATCCATCTTCTGCTCAGCCACATTCCGCGCCTCCACAGCCGTTGTTAGACCGCATTTCCACATAATTGGGAGAAAACAGAGAGGAACGTTAGTAGACAGAAATGCTCCAAACTATTTGAAACTGTGCCACACTAGGTTCTGGTGAAACAAGTGTTATTATTTTATAAATTGCGCTTTCCGATAACACGTGTTTCGACACACAAGTGTCTTTTTCAAATCAGGGCTAGTCAAAGAGCTAAATTCCGTATCTGAGTTGGCAGTTCAAAGAAGCAAACAATAATAACGGGATAAATCCCCCTCCGTTCCTCACAAAAGTCCCTTGCCGTCTGTTGCTCTTGTTTCACCAGAACCTAGTGTGGCACAGTTTCAAATAGTGTGGAGCATTTCTGTCTACTGTTTTTTTGAGGGGTCGGGGTTTGGTGCCCCTTTCTTTGCCCCACACCCACTGTGACACATACAAATTGTACAGAACAGCGGGGCGCATGGGGCTATAAGTTGGTAAAAAAAACTGAAATCTGTGTTAAGAGAGGAACGTTAATCAGTGAAAAACAACAACATTGAGAGCAATAACATCAAGGCATTGAGAGAAAGAAGAAAGAGGGAAAAGACACGAGACATTGAGAGAAAGCAGAAGGAAGGGAAAAGACAGAAGACATTGAGAGAAAGCAGAAAGTGGAACTTAGTCGCAGCTGGACTGGATTATTACTCAGGAATAGTGAGGGAACTCGATTCCATCAACAAGCGTCCCTGCCAGAAGTATTAGGAAGGAGAGCTCATCATTCACACTTACCGGGTGAGCCTTATGGGCCGGTACCACACCTTGAGTCGAAGGGGTTGGGAGATACCACAGTCACCTATCAGCGCATTCACGTTTTCCCATATCCACGCAGGAGCAGTGCCACCGATTGTTGCTGCTCATAGCTGTTCCGCAGGGGACGAAACCAGAAGGGGGTGATCTAACACCAGGGAGGGATGCAACCATGCCCCAATGCCTCGGCAGAGACCGGGTGAGCGTAACACCTTCTGGTTTCTCACACACCCTTCCCCTATGCGAAGTGAATATACTTGTTTTTTTCCTAGGTTCTTCAATTTGAAGACCTTAGATAGCACAAGAGGGAAATATGTCCAGGGACCCTCCCATAGCCCATGGGTTTCTTTTCCTCCATTCTGGTAGAGATGGGGTGTTGCTATTTCTCTCTCGAATGTATCCCATAAACCAGCATCGAGGGGTTGATTCTGGAATTTGGTGCTCTCTATATTTCGTGAAAGGCTTTTGGTAAATGGTAGTCTCATGGGGTTCTGTCTCTGTCCACTCCCACACCGGAGAGGTTTGGGAGTAACAGGTTGAGTTCCAATGGTCTTGGGGTATAAATTCCATATAGGGAGTTCCTGCAAGACAGTGGAGAACGCAGGGAGGTGCCTTCCCACAATGACTTCTTCGGGGAGCCCAGGAATGATGGCTGATGATACCAAATATTACATCCCCCTTATGTTAATGTACACGGGTGTCTTGAGGTATATTTCCTTATCGCGTGTACACATGTAACTGTATCTAGGGTTGCATTGTGGAGGTCTGTTGTTGTAACTAAATCGACCCTTATGGCAGTCTGTTTGCTAGCTGAGTCGATTAATGCCTTTACTTGTTTTCCATTTACCATGGCCTTTTTATATGTAAAGTCAGTGGAAAACTGACATAAACATATTCCAAAGGTTTCTAGATCTTCTTTGGGTTCTTCCCACTCTTCCCCTGTTAAACAAACTATTTCAATGGGTTCTTCCTTTAGATTTTTGGGACAGTTCTGGCCAGATGGCCAGTTTCTCTACATGAAAGGCATATTTGAGGACAAGGTTTGATTCCTTTAGTTTCTTCTCTTTTGCTTTCCTCTCTAGCGCTTGCGTCAGTTCTTTTAATTTCCGTTCTTTCATTCGGCATCTATTCCTTGGATGTATAGGACCCTCCCTCTCTTTCTAGTACCTGGGTTTGGGAGAGCTGAGTACGTTTGTGATCTTTCCGCTCCTCACTTTGATATATTGAGTAGAAGTGTCTGACTGCATCCAAGTGGTTCTGGGAAGTCTCAATAGCCATGATTAGGGTAGGTCGATTCAGCTGGAGTATTGCCTTTTACAAAAAGGGTGTTAAAGAATTGGTGAATTGCTCCAGAGTAATCATCTCTACCAATTTCTTCCAATGTTTTGTTGTTAATCCAGAGGGCGACTGTGTTTTTAATTTGTTCTGCTAATTCAAGAGGGATATCCCCAGGGTTGAGTCTATGGCCCTTCATTTTTGCCGATAGAAATCACAAGTTCGGCCTACCCTTTTTAGAAACCCCTCTTTTATGGATATAACTATAGCCCCCTGGTCAAGGTTAAGTAGCTGGTAGACAGTCTATGGCTCACCTTTTGGCAGAGGCCCTAAATAATGTTTTTTTAGATCTTCTTCCCATCCTAATTCCTTGGCTAATTGCTCAAAATTCATAAAGAAATTCCCTAGGTTTTCGCCCTCTTGGTATGGTTGTATTATCCCTTGAGGTAGTTGGGGTATTGCCTGTAACACAACCAATTCTGTTAACTTTTCTTGAAACCAAGCTTAGGCCTGAACCTGATGGGTGGCCAGCTGGGCCATGATGGCTGTCCGGTCGGCCATGTCTTCCGGCGGGGTAGGGGTTCCTTCTGCTGATTCTGACAGAGGGGAAGATCTGGATAGGTTGATTTGCTGAACCTGAGGGACCAGGACCAAAGCTGATTTGATATAAAAAAAAGAAAAGGTTCGGGAAGAGGTGGATTCAGAGCAATAGGTTTAATAAAGATGTGGGTTGGTCGTATTGTTAAGATTATGCATTCCCATTGTTGGATGTTATAGTGATAAAGTGGAAGGGGATCTAATAACAGCTGAGTTTTGAAAAATAAATCTTGTTGACCAGTTGGGATGTGAAGCTGGGAAAACAAAAACATCTTTAAGAGTGGATAAACAATCAGAATCAAGGATTTCAACAATTCTATTTTACCCTTTTGGTGGTACAATGATTTTCAGCATGGATTCTCAAATGTTGTACCATATCCTACCTCTGACACCATATGTAAGGAAGGCATGGTATCAAACAGTGAAGACAGACACAAGTGATCACAGTTCAAAGGTGTTTATAGAACATCAATAGGGTTTGAAATAACACCTATCTAATCCAAAATCTAAAGATAGGAGCAAGCTATGACCATCAAATAATAATGGCACAGTCCTAGTAGAGTCTGGTCAAAATAAAAGGGCCTATACTAATAAACCTATTGCCAATGCTTACTTCTACATACAAATGGTGTGGGAAACAATGTTATCCAAAAGAAAAGTGTTCAAGAAATTATATGTCAGGATAGTTGAGCCGCTAGCTTGCCTTACCCACATTTTCAACACGTGACAAGGCGGCACACTCAAGCTTAGCACATACTCTGGCTTTTCCAGCATGATTATGCAGTTCAAAATCTCAGTTTCAGGACTGTCTGTGCCAAAGTCTCTTTGCCATTCAAAGTCAGTTATTTAAGAGGCCTGATGCGACAGAAAAACATTAAGGGGCCGATTCATGGAACAAATGTGCACCGAAAATCTCAGCGCAAGCTGGCGCAAGCGTGAAAAAGCAAGTGCACGCACACGCGTGCTGTTCAAAGAAGGGCCTGCGTGTGTTTTCCCTTGGATGTGCGCCAAATCCGTGCGTGGCGTAAACGGGCGCACACGTCATTGCAACATCCCGAATGCTGTGCGCGACGCGCCCAGGGAAAGCGCACAACGTTGACACACACACCAAAAAGGGTGCGGGACACGGGGCGTAACATGCAGAATGGGGAACAACGCGTGAAAAAGAAGGAGTAATTGGGGAAGCACTGCAGGGAAATACACGGAACGCCCACACGCACGCGAACAACACGTATTCATGGAATAGAATACGGGAAACACGTGCACACTACAAAACGCGCACAGGCTTCAACACGTCCGCCACAGGAAGGCAGGCATAAGCGTCCCTGCACACAGTATAAAAGTGCATGCAAACAACAAACACGTATATACAGCTACGATGAATGCACCATTTGTCGCAGCACTGATTGTGGGACACCGCAGGAGGAGGAGAATAGCCAGGGCCCGCATTTTTTCCCCCCGGACCAGCCTTTTTGGGATGCCTGATGACCAGGTCTATGGCAGGTATAGGTTTCCACCTCGTATCATCCTAGACCTGGTCAGGGAGTGGGAAAATGTCCTTACATCCCCGACCCTGTGCTCCCAAGCATTGAGCCCCTTGGAGAAGGTGCTCAATGTCCTGCATTGTTTGGCCACTGGGTCATTTCAGCGGACTACTGCCATAGTGGGAGGGTTCTCACAGGCCACGCAGTCACGCTGCCTACATCAGGTGTTGTCAATCATGACTGCGTGCCCCTCAGTCCGCAGGCACATATACATGCTCAGAACACCCACAGAAAGGCAGGCCGTGGTACAGGACATTTACAGGGTGGCACACTTCCCCAAAGTGCTTGGTGCCATAGATTGCACCCATGTTGCCCTACGTCCAACTAGGGCCACAGAGCACATCTATTGAAACCGCAAGCACTGGCATTCCATCAATGTGCAGGTCGTATGCGATGCAAAGGGAATCATCACCTCTGACTATGCAAACTACCCTGGCTCCACCCATGACAGTTTCATATACAGAATGTCCGCCCTGAGCCGGGCCCTGGAAAATGGGCAGCATGGCGACACATGGCTCCTAGGTGAGTACAAATGCCCGTGCACATGCATGCATGTCACACACAGACAAATACACAAACCCTAATAATCACAACCATTATCACCAGCCCAGGGGACAGTGCCTACCCTCTGAGCAACCACATAATGACGCCAATCCAGAACCCCACCACACCACCCCAGGTAAGATACAACGCTGCCCATATTGCAACCAGGGGCATAGTGGAGCGCACATTCAGAGTGCTCAAGTCACGCTTCCGCTCCCTTGACCGCTCTGGCGGGCAGCTACTATATGCCCCCCCAGTAGTGTGCAGGATCATTGTGGCAGCATGTGTCCTGCACAATGTTGCAACACGGCAGGGTGTAGTGGTGGACATGGTGGTGCCCCCACATCCCCAACCACAGGCACAGGCGCCGTCAATGGGAGGGGATAGGGCACGTGGCGAGGCTGCCCGGACCCAGCTTGTGGCCTCATTTTTCACCTAAACACCCAGCCCTGCAGAGTGCACACAGGCTTGGCACATACCAGGTGACAATCGATGATGACAAAGAGACAGTCAACTGTCACATCCTTACCACCCTGAGAATGTTACCATGGAAGCGCTACATTGTGTGCATCCCTAGCTACTTAAACCTAAACAATCCTGTGTACCAAAAGGAGCACATGCAAGGTGTGTATCACACACCCCCGCAAAACAGCCTGTGACAATCCCTGGTATGTCACCCAAACCCTCCCAACCCCCATCACCCTTGCCTGCCACACCATGACATGGCAAGCAATAGCAAAAGGCCAACACATGACCAATAAGAACCGAAGTGACATTTGATAAATGGAAAATGGCTCCAGACAATGACGCCTGACAAGGAATCACATGAAAGGACTGACCAATAACCTCCCACACATACCAAGTCATTCACAAATTAATTTCACCAGTCATAGCATGAACATAACACTGAAGGCCTCTTCACATGCACATTGGGCAAGGCAAAATCCCTACTCCCGAACCCGTGTGCTGTGTGTGACTCCTGCAACACACTGCTCAGCACACAGCACAGTGAGCAGCCATTGTGTCTGAGATACACCTTGAGCATCACATAAAAAGGACACATTTAAAAAATATCCAATTGACGCATGTACAGGATCCGCAAATGGCCATAGATCATGTGCTGCAGGGGCACAGCGGGCCCCAGAAGGCAATCTGTGTGCACCAGTGGCCATGGAAGGGTGGTTGTACATGTGGTGGATCATCGTGCAACTGTGTGTGTCAGTAGGGACATGCACTCAATACATGCATGTGAAATCAAGTGACCCTCAGTGTCCTGTACATATCACATGTGAACATTGCCCATGTGTATACCCCAGCATGTCAAACCACACCAATCCCCTCACACCTGAAAAGTAAAGACAACACAGGAACAGGCATTGACCAGCAGAACACATCATGTACATAGTACCCCACAATTACAATGTCAGAGTGCCCAAAACACTGTAGCCGAAGCCAACTGTCCAACAACAAAAGACCCTCCCTCCTTCACACATCACCATGACCTTCTGAACAACTGTGTATGGGGTATCTAGCCTTCTTCCTTCAAGTACAACTGGCCACAGCATCACCCTACCCCTTGGTCTCCATGTTCCACCTTGTGTGTAAATAGGGTCCAGCCCCCTCCAAGGCCACCTTGACTGGCAAAAAAAAACAAATTGCAGAGAACTCCAAGGAGCCAAACCCACAAACCATGGAAAAAGCCTGTAGGCAACCATAAACCCTGGAAGAGTCTCCAGTAGATGACTTGAAGTAGTAGAAAATGTCCAAGCACATGTCCAAGCACAATGATAAAACAACCAAGGTAGCACAGTTCAACAATGCCACAACCGGCTGGATATCATGTTTGGTACAAAACATACAATGCTGATGCATCAAATGATGGGTACTGTCACAGCTCCGGTGTCCAGGCGCAGGAGTGGCACGAACCAAATACCCCCTTCGTGGTCTGGGCATCTGCAAGGTCAAACTTACACAGGCCTCTGAGACCCCGGTGGGGAAGGAGGGTCAGGGATATGTTGTTTGGACAGGCATTGGTATTCAGGATAACCGGAAAGAGGGGCAGGAGAGGGGAGTAGGATTGTCAAGGGAAAGTAGAGAAAATACAAAATACAACTATTCACAATAACACATATTCAATCAGACAAAACATCCTTATCATGCACATTGTACCAAATGAGTCAAATGCAAGCCAAAGAGACACTTATCTCTGTGGTGAGTGCTGGCCTCCTGCCTGCGCACTCTCAGGTCGGGTAACAGGAGCAGGTCAATGCTGCAAAGAGAGTGTGAGTTACTAATCTGTGTGTGTCTACAACACACACACGCAACACCATAAATGCCCCAAAGTAAGTGACTCCTCCCCAAACAAACACTCTTGTCTGCTGCTTTGTACCCATACGTTAGCTTGCCCAGTGAAGGTCCATACACTGTCAATGCAGTAAAGCAGGCGCACGTGGGCGCGTGGTAAATGGAAGACCAATGCGTCAAGAATCACACATCATACAATGGTCTCTCTGTGAGCAGCTATACGCGTATAGCGAGGTGCGACTCCAGTACAAGTTGTGTACTGGCATCCGCAGATTAAAATAGGTAGTGCACAGGTCAATTAGCACATGTAAATGACATGCACTGCACACAAGTATGTGCCTCGCTTTGTGTCCCTGTGCGCTGCTTCAGTTACTGGCTAGGAACGCTACTGCACCAATGACTCTGCTTCTATGGATCAGGGTGGACCGGAGGATATGTGCGACAGCCTCTGCGTGTGACCCTGACAACTTGGTAAGCAACTTGCCATTTGTCCCCCAACGCATCTTAGCTGTACTGTGTGCTTCAACAACAATATCTGTCCTAGCTCCCCATCAGTGGCGCAACTTAGCATGCATGCGCAAGTGGCCTGGTGGAAGCTTGGCTGTGGTGTGGCCCCCTTGTGATGCTCACCTTGCCTGGAGCTCCTGGAAACACGTCTGCTTCTGTTGGCCATCTGAGCACAAGCCCTGTGGCATTGCTTGTGCACACATGTGCATGTCTGCCCCACCGAACGTGGCCAGCTGTATGTCGTACAATGGCCCATGTCTGCTGGCAAAGGTGGTGTGGAGGCTCATTCTCCTGCAGAAAGGGCACAAACATACACTTAATGCAGGAAAGTTCCCTGTGTGTGTCTCTTCATGCTGGTTGTGTCTGGGCCATGTCAGACACCTACATCAGAATTCCTTCCACCATCAGTGTGACTTTGACAGGCAAAGGGTGCCGGCCACTGTCTACAGCATGAAGTGAATGAAGCACATGTACAGGAAATAAAATAAACAAACAGCACAATGTATATCAATCAATGGACACATCAATCATGAACCCACCCAAGTCTAATGCAGACATGCCCTGGATAAACCCCCCACAAACCCCACTAGGGGTGTTAACACAAGTAGTACAGCAGCAGGCAGGCCAGAGATATGACAGTCCAAAGCCCTTGTGTAAATTACTGTAACACCGAACCATCCTTGCGAGCCCATGGATAAGGGAAGCAGGCGTGGCCAATGTGAGTCAGGACCCCAAGCTGCAAACACATACACGAGACAAGCTTGAAGGGCCCAGCTGGAACAGACAGGGGATGCTTTCAAAAGCCACAAAGCACCACACCGTCACATAAATGCACAATAGACAAGCAATTTTAAACCATATTAACTAATTAAACAAACTATAAAAAACCTACATTACCTAATTAAACTAACTGTCAAAAACAATGTTAACTAACTACACTAAAATGAAAATTCAAAAATGGCCACATACGACCCGGGTGGGGACCCAGGACGGGGGAGGTACAGGGTACAGCTCAACACCCACATGCGATGATGTTGAGTCAAAAACAAAAACCTCCATGGGCTCAACGCCTGCACAGCCCGGCCTTTGTGGGAGATATCTCATCGTCCGAGTCACCCTCTTCCTGAAAAGGTAGACGTGGTACAGGAGCCTGACCACGCCTAGGCGCAGCTTGCCCCTCATCGGCAGCAAGTCTACCGGACGGGTGAGCATGGTTCTGTGTGGTGATGACACGTAGGTCAGCATGCAGAAACTCTCGTGATACGCATGCTTCCTCTTGCAAGGTAGCACGTGTAACACAGAGTTCTTCCTGCATGGCCTGGCTGGTCAACTGATGCACCTCCCAGCAAGCACTTAGCTCAGCCGAGATGGTACGCTCAAGCTGCGCAAACCTCTCCTCTGACCGCTCCCTCTGGAACATCAAGAGGACACCCAGAGTGGATCTGAGGGATGTATACTCAGCCCTCAGGGCCTCTATGTGTGCCTCTTCATGAGCAGCAATTGCTTGATGCAAAGACAACATTTCAGCCTGGCGTGCCCTGTCTGAGTCCACCATGCCCAGCCTGAGTGAGCGGGCCGTGGACTGTGCCGCCTGCTGCTGGAGAAGCATCTGCCTAGCAGTGGGGAGCACGGATTGGGCCACACACTCTATGCTTACAGCAATGTTTTCTATAGCTGTTCCCTGGCGTTCTGAATTGGCAGTCATGTCTTGCTCCCACTCAGTATACCTCGTGTTACGCTCACCTGGACTCCACAGGGGTGTCGATCGGACCTTGACAGCTGCGGTCTCCTTCAACGTGATGCGTAGTGCAGAGATGACTGTCTGGACTGGCCCGCCTAGTCTTGTCTGCTGGACCCGAAGAAGTATTTTCCTTATGTTCGTAAAAATGAGCTCTCCATCCTGCGTGTCTTGCAGGGGCGCGTAGATACCAGTTACTTCACTGGTTTGAAGGAGTTGGGAGAGTTCCGGTAAGTATTGACTCTGAATTCCCTGGCTGGATTGGTAAGTATCAAGTTCAAAGAGTTCAATGTGCCCGATGTTCACTCTTGTCCCCGTCCTTCCTTAAGTTGCAACTGAGTTCGTGAGAAGAAGGTCTCGTAACTGCTGCTGGCGTTCAGGTAAGAGTCTGTGTCACCCAACGCTGTCCGGTAACTATTGCATGCGTTAACATGTTGTTTTTCTCCCTCTTTACAGATGCGGCATATGAAAATGTGGAGAGTTATGGAATAATACCGCCGGTGGTAAATCAAGTAAGTCTATGGTGGTAAGAGGTTGTATTTGTTGATTGACTTGGCTCACCTTGTTTTTTCTTGTGTCCCCTAGGTGCCGGATTACGGCAAAGAAATGATGTAGACAGTGCCGGATCGAAAGATGCTGTGAGAACTGGTAAGTATGGCACCGTGCTGGAGCTGGCCAAGCGACGCGTGCAAGACTGATGAACTTTCCAAGTCCGGAGATGAAATGGTTCCGGAATTAGGTGAGGAATTTGAAATAAGTTTGTTTTCTAACCTTGTCCTTTTCTTCTTCTTTATTCTAGGAGCTCCGGATTCGAGGCGGGTGTGGCAGAAGACTGGATGCTGGCTGCAGGCACGCGGGCGTGGCAGAAGACTGGATGCTGGCTGCAGGCACGGTGAGCATCACGCTGCTGGATGCAGAATAACGTGAAGCATGTGCTCCTGTTTGGGTGTGGTTTAAATAGCCTCCAAAGTAGTTCCAGGTAAGAAGTTCCCTAGAGCCACGCCCGAGTAAAAAATAGTCCCTGTAACAAAACAGTCCCATCCAGGCCTCATGTAGGCTTGGACTCTTTTGCAGCATGGTCTGCATCAGGTAAGTAAAGTCTATGAGCCTGGCGCCTATGACACCAGGACTGATTACTATGATGAGCCTGGCACCTAAGGCGCCAGGACTGAACCCAGACAGCCCCTAGCCAGGGCTGCTGAGGTTTAAACAAATGTCTGGATGCCTGCTCCCGGAGCTGAGGGCCTTGCTCCTGATGCCCGGGGGTAGGCATCATGACACCTCAGTGGCGCGCAGCCACCGCGTTGCTGGGTTTGACACCTGCAGGTCCCAAGGACCGGCCATCCTTGTCGGGTTGGCACCGCCCGCGGCTGCAGGACTACATGCCCCTGTCAGCGTGATGTCCCAGGCACATCAGCGACTGGTGTGGAGGGTGACCCTGTGTCCCGATCCACCACAGGCGGAGGTCCCACCACCGTCTGGCCCCTCAGTGCAGGTGTCGCAGACAGAGGAGCGTCCACATCAGAATCACTCACCCCAGACGAATGGACCCGATGCACATCCAACTCGACATTGTCGTCAGAGTGATCATCCGGGCTTGACTCATTGTCTGCCACAGACAAGATGGTCTGTAACACATGTGGATTTTCGTGGTCTACCACCCCATGACCCCCCACTTCTGCCGGGTTGCTGGTGTGATAGCAAACCTGTGTCTGACATGACAACACCATCCTCTGGCTCCATTGCGTCATCATCTGGAAAGTGGAGAAAATTTACATTAGTACACATGTCAGAAGCACATAACACACACACAGACGTCACACAGACTGACAACACATGAAGCACACATGTCACACACCAATGTGAACCTGGCATGAATGCAAGGTCACTTTGACATAGCATCAGGGACTAGGCATGTAGAACGGTGTAACACAGCTCAGAAGTAGGTTGATGCAGTGCAGGACATGTGTGCGTTATCCACTATCTACATGAACAAGTACATCATGATGTGTATCAATTGACTTGAAGGCAGTGCAAGGGCAAGTCCAGGCATCACGTGCAATGTGCATGCAATGTGTTGCATGGCTACAAGCAAACCCCCCCCTCTAAGTGAGAATTTAGGGATGCATTGCATGGCAGCGAAAGGGCGACCAGGGCATTGGCAGACAGTGCTGTCTAGCAGCAATTGCATCATCTGAGTCAACTGACAACACAGCAGATTATGATGGGATAGAAAGCAGGACATATGATGACCCCTTAGTAGTATAGACATGTGTGCAGAAGCCCCTATACCAGTTGAACAGAGTAAGTAGGCCTGAAACGGGGGGAGGCCTGTGCCCTGCACAGACTGTGACACCCTAAACATGTGTGTGGTGCAGTACTGAGCCAGAGTGGGCATGGAATGGATGATCAAATGCAAAGAAATGTAGGTCATCCTGGACACGTACTACAATGATCATCCAGTCAAGGATATATAGGGGCATGCATGGAATACACATGGAGCATGAATGGGAACTCATGTCCCTGTGAAGCATCTGCCACCTGCACAGTCCAAGTGAGACAACCTGCATGACGTGCAGAGGATGTACACCACTGCATGTGTCTGGCAGGTTGGCTGGTGGAAGTTTGCATGTACACAGGAGTCTTGAACAGGCCATTGCAGTACGCCAACATGATGCACACCTGTGCAATGTTGCAATTAGGGTGCAGGGTTGGTGGAGGGGCAAGGGAGCATGCCTACGTGGAGTACCTGCATGCATGCAGAGGACACATGCGGTTAGTCATGCAATGACATAGTCCCAGTGCTGAGAGGAAACACACCCCAGGCTACATGCAGAAGGGCCATTGAGCTGGAACATGGACTGTATGGGCAGCTGGGTGACTAGCATGTGATTAGGGTGCAAGTGTGGTTGTGAGGACAGTCCTCATCTGCTCTACATGTCCACTATCCTGCACAGAAGGCACGCATCATAGAAGCATTGCATAACTTGCACATGAGAACCATGTACACCTGACATGCTGTGGCAGTCAAGTACAACACATCACACAAGCAAAACACACATGTCGTCGACCAACAGGCAACAACACTCACTGGACGGGGCATCAAAGTCCGGCATCTCTCCCACTCCTTCAACCAATTCTGTTGGTATGAACTCCGCAACGAGTACCTCGTGCGGAGTGAGGGCTTCCTCCTCAGGTGCTGGCCCACCGAGTCATGTTGTAATTTGAGACACGCTTTGCCTTAGTGCTGCGTTTGAGGTCATTCCAATGCTTTTTGCACTCTTGTGCTGTGCGCACCTCATGGCCGAATGCACTCACATCATCCGCAACTTGCTTCCAGTGGGTATTATGATGGGCAGCCATAGTTTGACAATTCGGCCCCACTAGCATGTCACAGTTGTGTTCCCGCACGTAGTCCACGAGGAAGTCCAGTTCCTGATTGCAGAAAGGCTTCATCCTCGACGTGCTGGAGGCCGTAGCTGTGTCTGGGGTCCCAGCCTCTACTGCTGGTGCAACCTTCCTCCTCTTGGACACTGGTCCAGACCCTGGCTGGCAAATGCCACCCTGATCAGTATGGGCAGTGGAGCTCGTGGAATGAGCCGAGGGAGTGGCAGGTGAAACATGGAGTGAACCCCTGACTTGCGTCAGTGGCTGCTGGGTGCCCTGGAATGGACCCTGCACATTCCAAGGACATTGACCGGGACTGTCCTGGTTGGTAGACTCACAACTGGGGTTGTGTCGGCTGTATCTGCCCCTGCACTTGCCAACACCCGGCTGGTTGGGGCAGCAGATGACATTGCTGCCCCAGGGACATGTGCCTCGGTCAGGGCAGCCCTGCATGCACCTACGGTGTGCCTCCTGACCACCTGGGATTCTTCCATGGACTCTTCAAGTGCCAACGCAGCATGTGCTGGCAGACCCTGAGCCTGGGTGGTGGTGTCCACAGCTGCACCTGCAGCTACCACTACCCTTGGGCCCGTGGCAGTCGATAAAACGGACTGCCGGGTCACATGGGCGCCAGTGTCAGATGCAAGAACTGCATCTCCTGGAGCCGCAGGCGGTGGTGGCGTGACTGCACCAACATGTGGTACAACATCGTGCCGAGCTGGCGCACCCCTGCCTCTTCCCCCTCTGCAGCCACCCTGGACACCCTGGAGTCCCCCTACTCCCTGGTCACCCCGGCCACGTCCCTGACCAAGCCCACCATGTGGAGTACGCCCAGGTGAGGCGCCCCTCACCTTACATGGCCACCCAACCATGGCACAGATGGAGTAGTGCCGGCACAGATGGAGTAGTGCAAATGGGAAGTGTACACAACAATTGTCCTGGGCAATTGGGGTGAAGGGGGTGGGATACAAGATATTAACAGCACCCCTGCACCTGCAAGGCTGTATGTGACCCGAGTGATGAAGTGATGAGTCACGCAACGCTCAGGCACCTCAAAACTGCTGTAAAACCATGCACACAACCCCCGATAGCCCACATGTGTGGATTTAACCACCCGCATTACGCGGTGGCACCCAGGGACACGAAAAAAAACGTACGCGTGGGACATGCAGGCTACTATGACCTCGAAAACAGGTACGCGATACACAGGGGCACCCACAGTGGGAAAAATAGCGTGCGCGACTCACCGTCAGACTAGCGTGATAATGTAAAACACGCATAGCCAATACCCCCGCCAAAAGAATAGATACGTCCTTGATCTGCTGTGAAGTTGTGATGGTGCGCGAAACAACACAAAGTAGCAACACACATGTCGGTCTCCACGAAAGGAACGTACAGCGAACTGCTGGCCCCGCTCGCCTTTAACCCGTGCTGAGGGAAACACCCGGGTGCATCACGTCACAGATGCGGTTACACGCTAAGGGCCTTTCCTCGAATTACACGCTGACATGCAGTTTTTTCACGTGCTGAATCACTATGCACCCGTCACGAGGAACACGCCCATGCGTGTAACGTCACAGACGCACTTACGCGCTAAGGGCCTTTCCTCTAATTACACGCTGATGTGCAGTTTTTTCATGCACCAAATCACTCTGTATCAAGCTGGCCACGCGACAACACACGGAAGGCCACACTCCTGCCCAGAAGGCCATTTTCGTGCCCCCTAGAGCCCCGAGCACGCTCCCACCTGCCATCTGCTCCAGCCTGCCTGCCTGCTGCCCACGTGCCCTACTATTTGGTGCCTGAAGGTCATCCATTTGCAGTGGTCCAGTTGCTGTGTCCACCCCTGCTGGAACAGAAGACTCCCGACTGGTATACCATCGCTCCACAGCCCAGCCCCAGGACCCAGTTGCCCACCCACACCTGCCTCGGGGGTTGCCATGTTGGGGCAAACACCATCAGAGACCACTGGTGACCCCCAGCCAGAGAGGCAGAGGGCTACCAGCTTCAGCGATAAGGAAGTTGGTATCCTGGTGGAGCAAGTTCTGGGGCATTATGATGCCCTCTTTACAGCATCGCGCGCCGACAAGGAAGGACGGGAGAGGATCTGGGAGGACGTAGTGGGTGCCATCAACGCGGAGGGGGTGGCACCCCGTGACATCAAACACGTCCGGAAGCGCTGGGAGGACTTCAGTTCCAGGACCCTCAGCAAGGCCCGGCACCACTTGAAGGCAAAGGATGCAGAGGGGTGCCGAGTCCGCCTGACCAACATCCAGATGAGGGTCCTGATACGCATAAGCCCAGCGCTCCACGTTCAGATCCTTCAGAGGCAGACCCATCTGGATTTGAGCAGTAAGTGGCCATGCATTGCTGTGTGAAACAGGGCATGTAGCAGTGTGCTGGTAGTCATCTACTTGTGACATAGGCCATGTATGGATGTGTGTGTGCAGGGACATCATGGTGCTGCATGTGAGACCAGTTATGCGTGAAACACATGGATGGTACATGTGTTACAATGGAACATGCGGTACAGCATGCAGAATGCACACATGAATGCATGCCTTTCTCTGTTCTTGGACATGGATGGGATGTGAAAGATGGGTGCTGCTGTCATGGACATGTATGGTGTACATGTCTGTGTGTCTAAGTAGTGTGTATGTGACTTTGAAATGCCATGGATGCATGACACATGTCCGTGACGATGTGTTGAATCACTGATGCAGTCTAATCATCCTTGTATCCACTGTGTCTGTGGTGTACGGGGCCAGATGCATGAGCCTCCGGTGATGTGTGTGCATGGGATCAGTATGACCCATGATGCATGTGAGTTTGAAGACAACACTGTATGTTAATAGAGGTCCTTGGACATGGATGCCAATGTTGATTGCATGCGCCGTGCCTGTTTCTGCATGTGTGTTGCCTGCATTGACCCATGTGGTGTGGAGGGACATGATGGAAGTGACGTTTGTCAGTGCCACTCATGTGCTATTGCTTCCTGTCTAGGGGACTATTGTACAGTACCCTGATGCTTGTGTTCTATGTCTCCCTCTACACAGCGTCGAGTGAAGAAGAGGGCGGAGACGGCGCTGTGGGGCAAAGCAACGGGGATGCCTCCACCGGCTGGCGACGCAAGGCCCAGCCACCCTCCCAGGAATTACCGTCATCTGGGAGCGAGGGGACTGGTGCCGCGTCTGCCACTACGGCTGCAGCGGAAAGGGCGGGTGAGCCCCTACAGGGGCTTGCGATGGCAGAAGACGGTGCGGAGCCATCCAGGTTGGTGGTATACACAGAGGAGGAGGAGGCCGCTACTGAGCCGCACATGGGACCTGGTGGGGGTGGTACCACTGGTGCAAGTGGTGCAGTACAGGGACAGGGGCGGAGGCAGCACAAGGCGCCGCGGCGGGGCCTGTGCATGTAACTGTCCCTGACCCTGTGACTGCACCACCATGCACCAGCAGGGATGCCCTGTACCAGGCCCGTCCGCAGGTAGGGGGGAGGCCCACGTCATCTGGCACTCCACTACCTGTGGACCAGGAGACCCGTGACCGTATGGAGTCTGTCCTGATTGATGTCGTGTTGGGCATGCGTGACATTCGTGATGACGTGCGTGCTTCCTGGGGGGACCATGCCCGTCATCACGAAGAGCTGAGTGGCAACATGGCCCAGTTGGGAGGGGCCCTGGTCGGAGGGTTCCTACATGTGTCGGGCACTCTAACGGCCCTCTCCTCCTCTGTGCAGACTATGCGCCAGTCGTTCTCCATGCCGTCTTCCAGCCCTGATTCCACCAGGGGCCCCTGTGGACCTGCCCCGACCAACACAGCCAGCTTGGTAGAGATCACATCCCTGCCACAGTCGGGAGTCGGAGGTCCAGCAGGGGTGGACACCCCACCAACTGGAGACCAGCAGATGGAGGATGTGCCGGCATCATTGGGCAGGGCACATGGACGGCAGCAGCAGGCTCAAGGTGGGAGCGATGATGGCTCGGGGCCATCAACATCAGAGGGGCAGGCATTGGCCGGAGGGCAGGAGGACCCTGGAATGGGAGTGTCTTCCGTGTGGCAGCGGTTGGGCCAGCGGATAGATGCAGAGGCGGCAGGCGGAAGAGGCACGTCTCACTATGTTCAGGGCGGAGTTCTCCATGCGCAGGGCATTGAGGCAGGCTGAGTGCCTCGAGGCAACTCGCAGGGAGTTGGAACAGGCCATGACAGCATCCCTGCGAGACCTCGGGGAGAGGGGAGAGGCCCTCCTCTGGGACATCGACATGGAGTTCGATGATGCAGTGGCCCGGGACATCACAGAGTGAGCCGTAGGACTTGCCCGCCGCCATTGCATATAGTTGATTACTCATAAGTTTCCTTTATATATTTTTTTCTTTTGGGGCGCATGGTCTATGCCCCACGTTTTTGTATATTGTTGGTTATTAGGTAGTGTTTTGTGTAGGTTTCCTTTGAATTGTTGGGCTCATGGACCCTGGATTTGTTAATTGTATATAGTTAAAGACTGGATTTGACCTCTATTTTTGTTTTCCCATGAAGCAATGGATTTATCTATTTTCATCCTTTGGATTTGGTTGGATGGACCAACACTTTGGCGCCATTTTCATTTAATTTTATTTGGATTCTGCATTGATATATATATATTTTTTTTTTGGGACATCCAGCATTTTGCTGTTATCATTTTCTCTTTTGTGATTTCCTTTTATTCCATTGATTTTTCATTTAATACATTTTGGTTTCATAATTCAATTGTATGATATTTTCTCATTGGTTTCATTCATGTTACGATGTGGCTTTTCGCATTCACTTGCACCCATTGGTGTGTGTGTGACGGACATGTATGTATGTGCTTACTTTCCATTTTGGATGTTTCATGTAATGGGGATTTCAATGTGGGGTGGATGGAATACTTGGTTGGGGTTTTGGACTGGGGTGGCGTGGGGTGGGATTTGGGTGGCCATAAGGGCCATGATTGTGGATGCTGATAACGTGTTGGGGGGACATGTGTCGGGGCCTGCTGGCAGGTGCCCGTCAATGCTGGTTGGGTGGGGGTGCAGGGGGACATGAGTCGGGCCTGCTGGCAGGTGCCCGTCAATGCTGGGTTGGTGGGGGTGCAGGGGGACATGAGTCGGGGCCTGCTGGCAGGTTCCCGTCAATGCTGAGTGGGTGGAGGTGCAGGGGGACATGAGTCGGGGCCTGCTGGCAGGAGCCCGTCAATGCTGGGTGGGTGGGGGTGCAGGGTGACATGAGTCGGGGCCTGCTGGCAGGTGCCCGTCAATACTGGGTGGGACATGTGATGGGGTTCATGAGTGCATGGTGCCATGTGGGCTGTCTGCGGGGCATGCCCAGGGTGGATGAGCTGCCTGCGGGGCATGGCCAGGGTAGATGGTCTGCCTGCAGGGCATGGCCAGGGGTGTAGGATAGTCCCCTGTGGTGTCGGCTGTTTGCAGGGCCTGGGGAGGGGGGCCTGGGGAGGGGGCCCACCCGGGAGGACGCACACTGACAAATCGCGTGTGAAACTCCTTGCGCACCCCTCAGAATACACGTACCCCTCTCGCGCTAGCAAAAACGCATTGTGAGTTCCCGCGCACCCCCCAAATACACGTACCCCACTCGCACAGGGCCTATCGCGTGTGAAACTTCCCACGCACCCCCCAAATACACCTACCCCGCTCGCACAGGGCCTATCGTGTGTGAAACTTCCCGCGCACCCCCCAAATACACGAACCCCGCTCGCACAGGGCCTATCGCCTCAAACTCCCTCAGGGTCAGCCGCTTCTCCAAGCAACGAGTTGGGGGTAGATTTCTCTCTGCAGCAGGGGCCTCCCTCAGGAACAGCCTTCCGGCCTCCCTGAAACTTGAGAAGAACCATCTCCGGTTCCGGAAGCACCTCAAATCCTTCCTCTTTGCCTCTGCTTTCTCTCCCCCTCTAAAATTACTGAAACTGCTGAATCTGCAACTGGGCCATTCACCGATCTCGGTCCTTGGCCCAGCCACTCTCCCCTGCACTGCCTCCCTGGCAACCCCTGCACTGCGGGACTGTCTCTGTATCTCTACAGCCCCCCCTTCCCAGCACTTGTCTGCACTTACCTTGCACTTGCCACCAGCTGGCCCTTAGTATTTATCTTGTTGTTCTACTAACGCTGTACTGCATTTCCCATCTCCCTTCCCCCTTGCACTTTTCCCTTCCCCTCTACCCTTGCACTTGCGCGATCTGAATGACACCTGGCCTAGTAGGATCGTTGTCTGTCTCCCCTTGTTCCCCCCGCCTCTTCACGCCTTAAAACACTTGTGTATAAGCGTGTTATAAATGCCATATCATATCATATCATATCATACTTTGCATGCACCCCCCAAATACATGTACCATGCTCGCACAGGCCCTATCGCGTGTGAAACTTCCCACACTCCCCCCAAATACACGTACCCCGCTTGCACAGGGCCTATTGCTTGTGAAACTTCCTGCGCACCCCCCAAATACACGTACCCCACTCGCACAGAGCCTATCGCATGTGAAACTTCCCACGCACCCCCAAATACACGTACCCCACTTGCACAGGGCCTATCGCGTGTGAAACTTCCTGCGCACCCCACAAATACACATACCCCACTCGCACAGGGCCTATCGCGTGTGAAACTTCCCGCGCACCCCCCAAATACACGTACCCCGCTCGCACAGGGCCTATCGCATGTGAAACTTCCCACGCACCCCCCAAATACATGTTCCCCGCTCGCACAGGGCCTATCGTGTGTGAAACTTCACATGCAACCCCAAATACACGTACCCTGCTCGCACAGGGCCTATCACGTGTGAAACTTCCCACGCACCCCCCAAATACACGTACCCCGCTTGCCCAGGGCCTATCGCATGTGAAAATTCCCACGCACCCCCCAATTACACGCAGGCATCCCATCCACCCTGGGCATGCCCCACAGGCAGCCCACGCCACAGGGGGGGTGCTTTTTCTATGCTATTTACCTGGCGCAAGTGGGGTACGTGTATTCTGGGGCATGCACGGGGAGTTTAACACATGTTTTTGCTGGCGCGAGCGGGGTATGTGTATTCAGAGGGGTGCGCAGGGAGTTTTGCATGCGTGTTTGCTGCCGCGAGCGAGGTACATGTATTCTGGGGCATGCGCGGGGAGTTTTACATGCGTTTTCGTGGTTGGGGGGCTGTAGGCTGGTCCACTGGCCTTTGCGCCATGTACTGGATTTGTGCGCTGTTCATAACTGGCGCTGCTGCAGGGTCGCTGCGCCACTCTGCGCCACGGGTGGTTATGGATGTTGAAATCCATGAATACGCTGTGCGCTGAAATGGGTTTTGGCGCACGTGGCTGGCGCAGACTACCGCACGCGCACACTGTGCAGCAGCCGCATGCGCCACTTGTGCGCTGATTTCTGTGAATTACCACCTAAAAGTTCCTTTCTCCTCAGGATCCTCATATGCACAATTTCTTTGGTGATTCACTGTTCACACTGGGCCCCCCTCTGCCAACCTCAGACCCACTTTAACACAAAACCTTCATTGGTCTCCCTCCACTGGGCTCGAACCAAATTTATCTCATTTTCCAAACTTAATTTACTATATCAAAATCAA
Source organism: Ambystoma mexicanum (assembly GCF_040938575.1). NCBI lineage: Eukaryota > Metazoa > Chordata > Amphibia > Caudata > Ambystomatidae > Ambystoma > Ambystoma mexicanum. Next base: position 1,436,360,644 of record NC_090931.1, read on the forward strand.
ACTCTTTCGACTGTGCGTGGGATTTTGCCAGACCCAACGCAGGACCACTTTGATTCACAATTCTTTGTTCTCTTCTTAATATAAGCTGTTAACTTTCACTTCTGCCACTTCTCAGCTGGATACCGATGCGGTGCCACACCACCTGTCAAAGGTATCGTATCACAGTCTCTTCAAAGTTCAAACACTCATCAGCAGTTCAACTTTACTTGCATCCTTTATCACACGCACTCTAACAACGTTCATTCCAGCACTCGCCATACAATGTTGCTGCTTGAAACCTTGGCTTCAACTGAGACCAGTCTTGTATCAGTCTCCCCATATCACTGGCTGTGTTGATTTTACTGATGCTGCTTTGTTCTTGGAGTCAAGGACATTACACCGGCGGCTGCTGCTTCTCCCCTCCTTGATTAGTGATGCAGGAGGGCCCAGGGTATCTCTGACACACAATACAGTATTCTTCAGCCTGGTTTCCTGGTCTTACGCTTTCTAATCCTGAGGGAGCTTGAAAGTAAAAGTTTATTTTCAGAAATGTCAAGGGAATTTCCCTCCTTGCGATCTCCCTGACCCCAATGGTTTTGCCATTTTTCTTGCTCCCATCTCGAAACTGCTGTTTCCTCGTGTGCTTTGCCTCACTCAGTGTGTGCTGTCATGCTCTGCCTTTTACCTATTTGGGGAAGCTTAATGGAAGCAGGTGTGAGTGATGGTCAGTAATTGCCTGACCTCGCCTGACCATTGTATTGGGACACATCAGGTATACTGCTCGGGTATTAGTCTGTTTTCTCGCAGAGCGGGCTGTCCATGCAAAAATGTTTGTGTAGGATAAGGGGGGTAGAGTTCCTATGTATCCTATTTGATAGGATGGGGTAAAGGTGTCACAGGGAAGGGGATACTGTGTCTCACCATCCAGCATTGCACTGCGGCTCCCTGAAGACCCTTCACAAAGGTGATCCTCTCGAGCTGGTCCACCCCCAGGAACTGGATCCAAAAGCAATGGCCGTGTCCTGGTCACCTGGACGACAGATCCCCAGGGACTAGTAGGTGAGACACCTTCTGGTTTCTGACACTGGGGATCTGCATCACTGCAGGAATAGCACATTTTATTTGGGCAACTGTATGTTTATGTGCCAGAAAGTGTGATGCTACTGGGGATTTAACATGTAGAACTCTGATATTTGAATTGTTCATCTATTCTTCACATTTCCTGTAGTTAATCCACCGTACAACAACAAAATCATAGATGACGTTACAGGAGATGTACGTTGTAAAGTGCCTCAAACGAGTTATCTGGCCAGTATATGGGCGATAAATCTTTTCTCCTTTCAACAAATTCTTACAATTTTGAAAGTTCCTGCAGGGGATACAATCCTGTTTGTACATATACATGTTTTTTCCTGTAATTTATTTAAATCTACCTTCATTAACATATTTTTCAATTATCTTTAGTTTTTATATGCATATTTTCGGCAGCTCTTTAAGTGACCGATTCATAACTATTAGACTTGAAACCACCTTGGGGGTATACGCTTCAATTCTATAGGGATTGCACTGATGGGCTCATGCCCCAGAACTAGCTATGGGGAGCTCAATGGGTGATTGTTGCTTGAGTTTGCTGCTGAGAGATATGAGAAGTCATGTTGGTATTTATAGATTCGACCGACTTATAGCAATGGCTGTGACTAATAAAATATCTGCAGTAACATTTTGTTTGAAAGAGCTACGCAGCTGCATTGATGACCGGTATTATAAGCACTAAGTCTGTACATGCCACCATTACTGTTATTGCTCAGACTCCTTGTTCAATTTTTTTTTTTTTTTTTTTAATCAATAAAACATTTTTTTTAAACGTAACCTTTTAGTAAGATCATCCTATTCAAAGGTTTTCATTGTGTTCTAATAATTGTTTGAATCTTTGCACTCTGTCTGGAATATGTAGTGACATATACCAAAGGTGATGCTTGCTCTGAGGTGTACTAATACATTTTGTCCTATCAAGTGCAGAAACCTCCATACCCGTCTGTAAAAGCCCCTGTCCATCACACTGTCTTTGATTAGGATTACATTTCAAAATCATGGTGTTCTCTTGGATTTTCAGCTCATTTCATTCTGACACTATTTGTTTAAGTCTACAAAATTGTCTGTATGGAAGTCCCTTGATAATGAATTTTGGGTGAGAGCTGACAGCATGAAATACATTATTTCTATCAGTCGGTTTCATATATTGTACTGTATTGTAAATGGTTATTTATTTATTGTTATATAATGTTGTTAAGTACCCCTCTTTGATGTTGATGTGTACACCCCCAAAATGTATAGTTGTTATACTTGTTTGGCATGTGAATTTGACTATATCATGGATGTTGTTTACCTATGTAAAACCTCCTGTAGTTCTAACGAGTGCAAATGCTGCATATGTCATCAATATAAAGTGTGTATGTTTTTATATGATGTTTCCAATATGGAACTTCAAGAAAATCAATTCTTTATATATGATACAGAGATACGTTGAAATGTTGGCCCCGATAGATGTTCCAGATATGTGTTAGTCGAGTTGTTATCACAATGGAGAAAAAGATATTCTGTAAAATTCATTTTAACAAGGTTAGTAAAAATACCTTTTTGTCTCCTTTTAATCTGTAGTAGAGATGATTCCATCAATTCCAATTCATCTACATGAGGAATGGAGATATATATAAAGAAACACAAAATCCCATTTTGAATAATATGTCTTTATCAATATTGTATTCAATACTGGATAACATTGTCAAAATGTAAAATACTGTCTATGCCTTGAGATACTGGTTCCAATATGCTATTCTTGGCTTAAATTATTGGTTGTCCTGGTGGATTAATTAAGGATGTGTGTATTTCTGGATTTGTATGAAAAACTGGAATCATTGGATAGTTAATTGGTGCTTTCCATAATCCACGCATTTTCAATGGCTTCTTTTAAAACCTGATCAGTTAATTGCTTTATTTTGAATACTGCATCAACTAAATTTGATGATATGTATTTTCCTCTGATAGCTGTGGTAAACATTCCTGTAAATAATCCCGCCTCTCCATAATGATGATTGCTCCTCCCTTATCTCTGGTTTAATCACTATGTGTTAATTTCTGGCTAATTTCTTAAATTTTTTTAATTTTAAATTAGATTGGTCACTAGGCACTTTCAGCTTTTTGAAGTCTGCCAAAGTGGTTTGAATGAAATGTTCTGAAGTTGAATTCATAATGTTTGGATGAAACATCTTTGTAGGGTAAAAAAAAAAAAAAAGTCTGGGAGTCCCTTTACCAACAATGAACACAGCCAAATAACCTGTTCTGTGGGAAAGTGCCTACATTGTAGGTCATTGTACCTTTCACAGGGGAAAAATATCCATTTGCATATCATTCTGGCCCCACCCACTTAGACATACAATTCTTTATATTCTGGCATCTCCTTTTCTATTCATACAGTTGATACTGATCCAAAGAATAACTTCAATCACTTTTTTTCCTTTTAATGATATAAATGTATTTGTTTCTCTAGGGAATTTGAAGCTGGAACAAACGGTAACCCGTTTTGTAATACTTGTGTCTAATATTATTTTGAATACATTCACTATCGGGTCTCTTTTGTGTCATTTTGAATGCTTGATTTTGTCTTCTGGGTTCTTCTGATTTGATATCTTCTTCTGAAAAGCCCAATTGTTTATTTTGTGTACTGATGTGGTTGGTGTTCTTGCTGACATGTGCGATTTAGAATGTATTTCATAAATACTGTTTGCATTCTCTGTGTAGGGAGATTTTGTTCATCATCTGTGCCTCCACTTGATATTTCAGAAGAAGTTGTATTTGTAGAATGTTTGATTCTAATAACTGAATGTTTGTCTTATACGTCTTGCCATGTGTAAACTATGTCATATTTATAATGTAGTGTATCTCTTCAAACATTTCATACTTTATTGGTTTTTAATTCTTTACAACAATCCTCTAGCTTCAGATTAATATTCATAATGGTTGAAGTCAATAGCTCTTTTGAGTAGAATGTTGATACACTGTTTTTAAGTTGTAATTGATGTATCATGTATGTGGTATATGTTTGCTAAATTTCTATTGTTAGAAAGATTAAATCAAGAAGGATCAGGCTCAACCCCTCCAAGATGAATTCCTACTGTGAAGGCATCATGAAGCAAGACACAGGCAACAGTTTCAAAGTTCAATCATAATTGCTTTATTAACTTAAATGTCAGGATGGATGAAGGCCTAACTTGTCCTAAGATAAGGTGGGATTTCCCTACCTAAAGAAACTAAGGAAAGTCTGAGTCAAAGAGTGCAACTTAAATGTATGCCTGTGTCCAAAACCTATACTTGCCCTCACAACTAGAGCTAAAGAATGTGTAGGGATGTCAACAATAAAAGAACTAGTGTTCAATATAAAGTTCTGAGATTCCCTCAGCTTCTAGCTTACTTTTCAGATCCCCTTCCCCAAGTTCAAGAAAGTTTCACAAAAATCTCAGGATTGTCTTTCCCAAATTCAGGACAGTTCCACAAATCCTCTGGGTTCCCTTCCCCAAGTTCATGACAGTCCCACAAAACCTTGGGGTTCCATTCCCCAAGTTCAAGATAGTTGCACAAAGCCCTGGGGGTCCCTTCACCAAGTTCAAGACAGTCAACCTATACTTATTAATAACCTTGCAATGTTAAAAAACAGCTCCAAATCAACTTTACACTCCGTCTTGGTTTTGCTAACAGTTCAGACAGATTGCTTTTTCTTATTTCGCTTCAGCAACTTCTTTGGTTTTCACAATTGGGGTTCCCGGGTTTAGGTGCAGTTGTCAGTCTACACAGTCCATCCATCACAGGTCACACAACCAGGAATCCTAGGCTCTCTAGTCCACACAGGTTCTTCTGTATCTGTACCTTTGTGAAGGTTCACACTCACTTGGCTTCTCCTTGTCAGCCTCTTTGCTATGCCACAGTGTTTCACATATCCTCTGTCCGTCTTTGGACTTGCCAAACTGTATTTATGCAAAGTTTGCTGCGCTGTGGTTTTGTTGGCTTCACCACCTTGCTTTCATGCTCTCTAGCAAACTTCAATACTTGCTTTCTTCTGTGATTCACATGGCTCATACTTTGCTTTCCAATAGGCAGCATGTGAGTTTCACATACACTTGTCACCAGGTCATAACTTTGCCTGAAGCTTTCATTTAGTGCCGTATTCAATATCTATGATCTTTTACTCTGCTGCTTGTAGATTATATTTTCATTAATCTTCTCTCAACCCACGGCTTCAGGTTTGTTTCATCATACATGTGCTATTTCATTAATTCAGCATTTGTTTTGGTTTTCCTACCGCCCCCCTGGAGTGCCCTAGTGCGAGCGAGTTTCCCTCTTCCTTCACCAGTTCCTGGTGTCTCCTACTGGCAGCTTTGCTTTCAGTTTTAGCTTTGCTTGCATGTTTTCGTTCAACCGCAAGACCCGCTTTCACTTTGGTTACTCTCTGTCTCCCGCCGGCCTCTCTGCATTCTCTCTGCGGACGCTCTTAGTTACCTTGCTTATTTTTTCTGTATTTACAGCTCCGGGTGCAAACCTCTGACCATTGAGGCTCCCACACCTGTGGCTTCTCACGGGCTGTCTGGCCCGGGGGATCCACAGTTCCTTGGGATCGTCTCCCGGCATTCTGGCTCTCCTGCAGGATGTACCTTGGCTGCCTCCTTGCATACAGGATTCCCTGCTGGTCTGAAGGCTGCTGGTCTCCTCACTTTTCATACACCTGCAACTACTTGACAGGTTGCAGGTGTGAGTTCCAAATTGTAATTGCCTGGTCGCAATTAGTGGAGAACTTGGGGCATGCCTGACTTTTACAACCCTCTGGAAGCCTCTTCCTCATCTCAGTACTAGAGTGGTGAAATGACTTAGTGTTCACTACTCCTAGCCGCCTCTTCCTGGTCCCAGTACTATAGTGGGTTCAATGAGGGAAAATGAGGGGATGTTTTGCAATAGCCCAGAAAGGTCAGGGGAGGTTTAGGCTGGCACTCACAAGGGAAAGGGGGATACCATGTCTCAACTGTAGATACCCTCTTCCGAATCCCTAAGGACCCTCCACCTAGGTGATCCTCCCACGCTTCTCCACCCCCAGGGTCAGGTTCCAAAAGTAATGGCCTTTCCCAGGCCACCCGAGAAGAGGATCCAAGGGGAGTAGGTGTGAGGATACCCTCAGGTTTCTCACACTACTCATGACCAACAACACCAAACACCCTGGCATCCAGCCTGACTCTCTGCTATGAATCTTGAGAGCTTCACACCCCTGCTGGCCACATGTGCCAAGGCCCTTGGGTTCGACACTGACTGACATCTCTCCTTCAAACAGCATAGCAAGAAATCCACACACAGCTTTGCACTAACTTTCCCTCCTGTGGAAAATCAGCACTTCATTTTAGAAAACAACCTCAGATCTGCAGTCCAAACCTTGGTCCTCCCCCACATGGATGGTGCCAGTGCTCTTTTGGAAAGCCTTCCTGGCACCCCAGAGATGTGTCCTGCATGCTGCAGCATGGCTCATCAAAGATTCTGCAAATTCAACCACATTTCCTTGACCCTCATCAAACTTCACTGGCTCCCACTGCAAGCCTGTATCATCTTCAAATTATGCTACATCACCTACAAGGGTGTCAACCTGAAGTACTGAAGGTACCTCACTGAGGAACTCATCTTCTCCAGAGGCCTGTGATCCACCAGAAATAGGGACATATGCAGACTTGAACTCCGCCGGTGCAGAAAGGAAAGAACCACAATGCAGGCCTTCTCTGTGCATGCCCCAAGACTCTGGAACCTATTTCTGTCAACAACACACTTGCCCCCTCGCTTCTACTTTTCAGGAAGGAGCTCAAAGCCCTCCTCTTCATGGAATGGCTCCTCCCTAACACATCATCCACTCATCATACTACCTGAGACTGGGTGATCTGATCCCCACTGTATCCTCTTCTGGTTGCTTGTAGATCCCTTTCTGACAAATTGACCAACTTCCCACTCCCCTGGTCTTAGCTTCTCACTCCCTTGTTCTCTGCTCATCTCACCATGTTGTTTCCCCTATGACTGTAGAGTGCTCTGTTGCTTCTCGAAGCTAGGTCCGCGCACAATAAATACGCTAATAATAATAATAATAATAATAATAATATCATCATGCTGAAGCCTTGTCTCCTTAGGTGCCCGAATGTATTAATGTTTCATTGTATGCTGCTTGTGTGCAAATTGCACTTAAGCAACCTCTATTGACCTCTACTCTTGAAAAGCCTGCAGTAGGTCGTACACCCTTTAATCATTTGTGCCCCTTAGCTGGACTGCCTATGCCCTCCAAGATTTTGGGAAAGGTAGCAGTCAAATATTTTATGGGAACACCTTGACCGTGTCAATTTATCTGAACCCTCTCAACCTCTCAATTTGGCTTCCTCATCCAGCATAGGGCAGAAACTGCACTTTAAACAGTCCGAGAGAAGCTTCTTACCCAGACTGATTCCCCAGCTGGCATGTGCCGCCTCCCTCTTCATAGTTCATTGGATCTGTTTGTGGCTTTTGATACCGTGGATCATAGTCTTTTGATCGCCCATCTCTCTCAGTTGGTCAGAGTTAACAGTTCTCCTTTGCAGTGGATTCTGGTCCTTTTTGGCAGATTGAGAACACATGGTTCTGCTGGGCCCTGCCCGCTCTTCAGATTTGCTATATAACTGTGGAGTGCCCACTGGTTCTATTCTATCACCTCTTCTTATACACATTTGCTCAGATTGCTGGGCCCTTTGGGACTTCAGTTCCACTCGTATGCAGATTATACTCGGGTTCTGCTGCGCGTGGACATTCCTGTGGACAAACTGTGAACTAGTCAAAGTGATGTTCTAATACTTCAGCCCTTGGAGGAGGTCAACTCAATCTCACATCATTGATCCCTTTGTTTGCATGGGTTTGCCAGGGACATCATTTCACCAAAATGCCAGGGGTAGCGGAACTGACAATGCACGACCCTTGACCTCTGATGACATCACAGTAAGTGATGTCATTTGACCCCACCCCAAAGTGACATCACGGGCATCGTGACACCTTGACAAAACAGGAAGTGGCATCACATAGCATTGTACCTAAGTACACTACGATAAATGTGGGTGCAATATCACTGTAATGTGAAATACATTGTATACAAGAATGAATCACCATATGTATCGTTAATATCAGTGTGTATAGGCTCATGTTAACACATTCCTGTGAATGCAAGCAGACGTCCATGGCCAAATTATTAGTTATTATATAGCAGTGACGCTTAAGCGCAGTTGAGCTCCCTGGCGACCATCAAATGATGTCCCTGGGGTTTGCTGGGGGTAGGTTCTCTTGTATGTATGTTGATTTGCTCTGCATCCCCGGTGCATCAAGGAACCATTGGCCCAAAGCAAAGGTAAGGTGGCCCCCTGCATGAGATGCAAATACTCACCAAGATTACCCGCCGCATGGCACGCCCTTCCTGTCATAGCCATGTCACTGGGGTCAGGATTGGGGAGCATTATCGGTGGGGGGCAGAGGGAATCCCTTCCTGTTTCAGTAGGGGACGAGCCCCAGGCCTGGCTGCAGCCTCTGTTGTTTACAGGGACGGGGTTCCGTAGGTGTATGTGCCTGGAAGGTTCCCTTAACACGCCGGGCACTGATAACAGCAGATCCCTGAAAACGTTCAAGGCCGGGCACCGTGTGAACCCATGAATAGCTTGGTGGGTTGAGAACTGGCTGCACACATCTTGGTGTTGTGTGCAAGTCATTGGTCAGTGACTGTCGTGCTGCTTAGATTCATCTCATTATTTATTTATGTGTGTGTTTACGCATACATGCTGGGAGACAACACGTTTAATTACCGCCTAATCACAAACAATATATTTGTAAAGAGCATGGGAGAACATTACATTTGGGGTGTGAGTGAGTGTTCTATCTAAATTATGGATTTAAAAAATAAAAATATAATGACCACTGCACGGTAAATGTTGACATGACGAATTTCCCTTACAAGGACTTCGGTCTCCCGAGGACGTTCAATTTACAGCGCATTGGGACCATACCAATGGTGTAAGGCGCTATACAAATGACAGCTGATGGCGATGCGCTCCTTCCTCTTTCTCTCTCCATAGTTTACTCCTGTCTTGACGGGTTTGATACTTTCAATTGTAAAGCATGGAATTGCATTTCTCAAGGGGAGCCATCCGTTTGCTGCGCGAGCAGCTGCCGCGAAGTTCTGCTCTCGCTGCACATGCAACATGCGCATGCATTTACACATGTCCACATTACGATTTCAAAGCGCTATCTACGTGCACCCAGAAGGAAACACATGCTTACTCACATCCATTTCGTGTGTTTTTTTTGGAACGTAAAGACACTTGCAATAGTAAAATAGCTTTGTGAATGGTTGCAATGGTTCACTCCATCCCTGTATGTCAGTTTTAGATGTGCCCAAGAAATAACAATTATACTCATTGTCTTTTTTTTTCTCGTGTCTGTTTTTTATGTGTAAAGTTTATTTTGAACTAAAAGACATTAAAGTATAAATACATGCTAATTATAATAGTTTGTATGTGGGACTTCCAGAAGGATTCCTCCTACTTTTAAGGGCTGTAACAGTGCCTTTTATTATTATCCAGTTCAGTGGTACTCAATGTACCCATCCCAGAAGGATGAAAGGCTGAGTCTGCGTTCCTAGGATCCAAACTTACAGAATACACGCTTGCCCCATCCCAGTATGCATAAGGAATTCTGGGAATCCCAAACGATCTTCCTGCACAGTAAATAATACTGACATGTGTATACAGTGCTTTCAGGCATATTCATCCTGCTTCTGGGCTCTATAATAATAGGCGCTATTATTACCCGTTGTAATGACACTGATCTGATCAACCTCAGGTGGATGAAGCCAAGAGGCCTCCTGCAAGGATTCAAACCTTTGACTGCCAGTTGCATACGAACCGCTGAAGCGGGAGGCTACACCACAGGGGCCATTGCAGCAGCTTGGATGCGTGACCGCTTTACTGTTGGAATGATTTTGTTTAGACTCATGGTGCCACCTGACAAAAACATTCCCATCCTTGCACGAGGCAACAGCTCACTCAAGCAGGGAAACGGAACACATTTGGTAATCCGGATTATGCACAGAAGTGAATCAATTAATGGACACATTCCTTTCTCCATGTAGGTGAACCCAGGGGTTTAAGTGGGCAGGGGTTAGCCCTGGCAGTTTCCAAAATAGGCTCCTGAGCCGGGGCTCCCCCAGATACGCTGACCCCCTCACACAGCTCATTCAGCCAAAGAGCTGTATGCTTCACTGGAATAGGGGGGGGCACACATGTCCTGGGAGGGAGCCACTTAGAGAAAATAAAAAACAACTTTTGTTTTTACAAAAATTAAAAAAACAGAAAAAAGAAATAGTTTCTTTTTGAAGTCACCCTGCCTTCATAAAGAAAATATTTATTTTACCAGAAATAGTTTCCTTATAAGGGAAGAGTGACTAGAAAAAGATACTATTTCTTTATGTGCATATCCTGAAATATAGGTTCTCATAAGTAATTGTCATGCTATCGGACATAAATCAATGAGATACTCCGATCTAGTGGGGCTGCTTACCTTGGTTGGTTCTGTCTCTGGCAGATTCGGGAACCAGCGTACGCGCGCGCCCCGGCATTTCTCTTCTTGTTGTATTTTGGGTTGCTATGGTAACCGTGCTCGATGCGTTCGTGCGGCAGCCATCTTAAGTTGGTCACAAGAACTAACTATACTGTTGATGAAGCTTGCCCTACCAGTTAGAGTACAATGTAGGCCAACTAAAATTAAGATCTAAGAGTACATATCTCAACTTGATAATTCTTATGAATATACTCAGTAACGTATGCTGCATGAATAAGCATATTGAGGTGAACATTGTTCGCCAACACTATAAAACCGTTCATCTAGACACCATCCCGTGCATATGCCTAGGGTTTCAGTATACAATCAATTCTACATTTTGAATACCGGAGGTATACTGTAAAACATTCTGAAATACTAGAGGGAAAACAATAATAAGACAAAGCATGAAAAAATTATTATAAAAAGATGAAACAGTGAAAATTAAACAAACTGGAAAAACGGTCTTGTAAATTAATATAAAGAAAAATATCTACGTAATCTAAATCTGGCTTTTCATAATGGGACACACTTTGAGATATGTTGATCGCACATGATATCTGTATATGCCAATGTATGGTTATGGATATTCCAAGATCAAGGGAATTATAAAGCCACATGGGTCCTGGATATTGGTAGATTACAAAAAACAGCTGAAGTCTAACTCCTCGTTCATTCCACCAGGAGTTAAAGTGTAAAGTCTCTCGATCCAAAATGCTTCTTGTTGTGCTCACATCTTCTTCATGTCTCTGTTCTGCCCTTTGGTAGATATCACTTCCAGTACCTGAAAGCATACTTATGTGATAGAATGTCCATTCTCTTTAAAATGTCTTGCCACTGCTGATGTTTGATTATCATTCCTAATGCAAGACTTGTGTTCGTTTAGGCATACTCGTATTTTCCTTAATGTCTCACCCACATAAAATTTCCCACAGGGACACTTAATTGCATAGATCACATTCTCAGATAGACAAGTAGCGTGATGTTTAAGCTTAATTTTTTCTCCTGTTCTTGGATGTAATACTATGTTGTCTTTTATGACGTTGTTACAATTTCCACAACTCATGCAGGGGAAAGTTCCTGGAGGTTTGTCCAGGGTTCTGTTTGTGGATCTTCTTTGTGTGATCACTAATAGGTTGCGTTAACTACTGCTTTATTGGTATTCAAACACTGGTGGCCGTGGGAATAAGTCCTTAATTCTGTCATCACTGGTCAAGATACTCCATTTATTCTTGATTATTTTCTTAATTTGCCTGCTTTGAATGGAGTATTTAGTCACAAACACTAGTTTGGAACTCTTCCAGTCTGCGCTTTTGGTCAGTAGTTGGTCTCGTTCTTGTGATCCAGTCTTAGTGCGAACAACCTGTAGATCTGTTTCCAGATAGCCTCTCAACTGTAGTTTCTCTTGCAGTATATCTAATTGTGTCTCACAGTCTTCTGGGTCGCTGATGATCCATTTGATCCTTAAAATCTGTCCATATGGAAGATTACGTAGAATGTTGCGAGGGTGGAAGCTAAAGCGGTGGAGAAGATTATTACGCTCTGTTGGTTTAGAATAAAGAGTTATGTCGATGTTTTCACCCTTGATAACAGTTTCTACATCCAAATAATGTATGTCTGGATTTCCGATTTCCAATGTGCATAGAATCCTTGTGTCTATGTTATTGAGATAGTTCAAGAATTCCTCCAGTTCTTGTTTACTTCCTGTCCATGCACCAAAAATGTCATTGATGTACCAAACCCATGTTTTTATATGTTGTTTCCATCTTTGGTTCTCAATAATGTGTGTAACCTCAAACTGGTACATGAAGCAATTGGCAAATGCGGATGCCATAGTGGCACCCATGGCAGTTCCAGATACTTGTGAATAATATTTCTTTTGGTATTCAAAACATGAGTGCATTGAGATGAAGTTCAGGAGAATCATTATGAATTATGTGTTTGCTCCTATTGGTCCAGCTTGTAATAGTAAAGTTTCAACTGCCTTTTGTCCCAAATCATGATGAATACTTGGGTACAAGCTCACTACATCGATGGCAAACAATATGTCATTCTCTGAAAGCTTAATTTGTTTCAAAGTTTGGAGAAAATGTGTAATATCTTTAACATATGTTGTAGTATTTTGTATGATGGGTTGTAACAAAAAGTCAATGTTGGTTCCTAACAGTTGCAGAATGCTTCCGGTGGAGGCCATGATTGCCCCTGTTAAGTGACTTTAATTTAGCAAAACCACTAAGTCAGTGCCTCGTCTGGGACGCCCAAGGGAAGCCCTTATTTATATATTTTTATGACAAGTTATAATCTGGATGATAAACCCTTATATAACGCCCCTCTCTTTGAATCCCCCTGACCTCACTGAGCCAAGAAGTAGGTTTGTTTTGCAATTTAAAAGGTTTATTGAGAAAGTAAACAATATATATATATCACGCTTTTATGAATAAATTAATATTTGATAGTACACTTAGGCATATGACAGTGATCAACAATGGATGATGTTACACTAGCACACTGATTTAATTACTTAGGAGTTATTATAGGGAGGATAAGGTAGCTGAGAATAATTGTATGATTTCAAGGAAATGGAATGATGAATAAAAATGCAGTACATAAATAAACTGATAGGGTTTCACAAGAGATAATATGTTCACTTTTCCCCTTGTGGCAATTCACTCCCCCCCCTATGCAATATAAGGAGATGGAAGTAAAGCACACAGTATTCAGGAATAGAATACAATCACAATACAATACGAATTTCAGTTCCCCCCTAGCAAGCTTAGAGAAACAGGGATGGTTTTAAACACAGGCAAAAGTACCTTTAAATGTGGTATGCAAAGAAGGGAAAAATATGCTAAAAATGATTTTAATTCCCTGTAGGAGGTTCAGGGTAGGTGATAGCTATTTAAGATTAGTTCAAGTCACACTGGCAATGATTCAGGAATGATTATCAGAGGGAAAACGGATTTCAGCAGTTGCGAGCAAAAGACGGCTATTTTTGACAAGAGCTAAGTTTTCAATTTGCGGCCATTTAGTCGCGTGCGTCAAGCGCGATTATGGAATAACTAAAAGGAATCGACGTGTTGGAAAGCTTAGAATCTTAGCTTTAAAATGAAAGTTCAATCTCGTTCCTAGCACGTACGGATCAAAAGATACGGACGATTCTGTGGAGGTAGTTTCTCGAAATTAAAGTAAACTTCAGAATGAAAAAATTACACTTTTACAGCTTTGAAATGACAGAATGAACACACAATTCCTATGATGCAGTTCTGGACAGTTTCAAATGTTTTGAATCAGATTATTTTAAACTAAGAGATGGGTTCTACACAGGCCTCAGGATACTCACTCCTAATTTTGGAAGGAATGGGCCTCGTCACGGATCTGGTCAACAGGTTGGACTGGACTTCTGGTACTGGTTCTGCTCACAGCGGTCTGGTCTGGGTCTGCTAGCGGTTCTGAACAGCGGTCTGGTCTGGGTCTGCTCTCTCTGGATACAGCACTGCTTTCTGGGTCTGCTAACGGTTCTGGCAGAAGTTCTTGGCAAAGAATCCAACAGCTCGCCTAGCTGTTGAATAGTTTGGTTAGGTTGCTGGATTCTGAGGCCTCTGAAAAGGATTCAGCTTGTGGACTAGGCCTCTCTGCTTTAAGTTCTGGCTTGGTTCTGGATCTATCTGGAGTTAAGTTCTGGATCTCTGGATATTGTCTGGATTTTAAGTCATCCGGCAAAATGCTTCACAAGAAAATGTAAAGTGAGTCCTTGCCTGTCCAAAGCAGTCTCTTTTTATGTGTTTTGAAAATGGGTGTGTGCGTGGGCATAACTAAGCCTGCCCCTCACAACTCATCATAGGTCAAGTCCTCCTCTCTCCCTTGATTGGGGAAAGGAATGGAGTGTCATTGTGATGAGGTATGTTTTATGGATCAGAGGATCCTCCCCTTTGGTTTGACTTAGAAAAATCAATTTTACCCAAAACACATATTTCCCAGATACACAGTTTGTTGAAATTACATGTACACATCATATATTACTTAAGGTAGGTCTCTGTTCCAACTCTGATGTTTCTTAGAGCTTGGGTTAAGAAATGACAACATTTTGCGCTTTTTGGTTGGTTTTCCAATATTGGACTTTTACCCAAATTTACACAGGGGTACACCCCCCTTCTGGGCATATTACAGTAATTTACTATGTCTCTAGCATAAACCCCGTGTCTGCAATATTAATAAATAGTGGGGTTCGGTCTCAGAAAATTGTACAGAATGGAGTTTGGTCTCATATCGTGAGGGCATTTTCCATTTTCAGGATCCCCAAATTGTACATTTCTGTGAGCTTAATACAAGATTTTATAAGCAATTTAATCAAACATACATTTGCCCTTAATTGAATTCACATATGATTCTGGGTCCGCCCCGGAAGCTTGGCTTGACTCAGAGATCAAATGTCTCTCCTTCCCCCAGAGCACTGTTTACAGTCACAGCTCAAATCAGCATATTCTATTCAATGGAAAGAGTCTATTGTGTTGACTGAGGTCAGCAGACCAGGGGGCCACTCTGCATTTGGTCAACAGAAACCTGTGATTTCCTGCCTTCTTGTGTGGAGTTCTGAGGTGTAAAGGCTTCCCAGCCTCTTGGACTGTTAATTGAATCAGACTGTCTTCTGGGAACAGCAGGTGTTAAGAATGTTCATTAACCAGCAAGGCTTTGAAGTCCAGGTTGGCTCAGGTTCCTTTGTCAGCTACTGAAATACAGTTCTCCTGTTAGAGTTTAGATCGCTAGCGCCGCTTAGTGTCCAATGCTGGAACTGCACCTATTTTTGGAAGCTGTCTTAAATTAATACATTTCAAAAAGAAAGGATTTTACTTGATAGTATATGATCCTTGCTTGACATGGCATTGGTGTGGATCTGCAGTAGAGTAAAGTAGAACACTCAACCAGAGTTGGATTTTTGTTTGGTGTTTTCGTGCCCATGATCTTAGCAATTTTTGACATTAATAAAAACAGATTTTGAACAGAACCATCTTTCTTTGCACTGGTGGGTGGCAGGTCAGGCGACCATTTTGGTGTGTACAAAACTGTGCGGTTCTCCTGGATTCTGGCGCAAATGTGGGCTTTTCCGCCATCTTGGATTTTCTAAGCCCACAGCACCAAATGTTGTAGCATAATAGTTCAAACGTGGGTCAAGACACCCAACAAGCCCCCCCACCCAACTGTACTTTGATTTCGAGTCGAGGGGGAGTCGGGTGCAAAGGATGTTTTGATCCACACGCTGGTATGTCCGCATCATCTTCTTCTGATTCCGGAGATTACAAAGTTCAGCATCTTTTCCTCCATCAGGTGGATCGATCGGTTCTTCTCACCGGTCCTGATGGGAGTATTGGGCGGTACTCCGGGCCCCTCGGATCTCTGCTCCCGGTCCACGGATCGTCCTCCTTGACCAGTCTCCAGGTTTTCTCTCACCTAGGATGACAAAGCAAAGCGGCAAAACCTATTCGTAGACATTTCTCCCCCGCTATTGATATAGTGGGGCGGCATATACATTTTATGAATCAAGAGACATTTGCGTCCTTATTTTAAAAAACAAGATATAATCAGGAGACATTTGCATTCAAGAATCATAATATTTTAGAGACTATATGTGGGATATTTTAGGGTTGGAACTGAATTACTCTGGAGCGGCCCCCTCTGGTATTGTAGAGGTCTCCTCCAGTTGCTGCAGAGTGTGCCTGGGATGGCAACACTTTAACTGATTTATATGCACCCACTTGTCTTCCCCTTCCGCCAAACTACCTTTGGGGATGCGGATCTTGTAAGTGACTGGGGAGATCTTGTCTACAATTTCAAAAGGTCCCTTCCATGTAGGCAAATTTTTTCGCTGTTTTGCCTGGTTTCTTTGGAAATTGTATAGATAAATCTGGTCTCCTACATTGTATTCTTTCCTGGTAGTTTTCAAATCGTAATGGGTCTTCATGCTATCAGCTGATCTTTCTAGATTCTGCTGAGCATAGGCAAAAGCATGTTGAAGGTGTTTCCTTAAATTCTCAACGTATTCGTGAATTGTGGAGGCATTTATTAATGTCTGCTCTTGGGTCCTGTAGAGCAAATGCTGGGGAAGCACCATCTTGCGTCCAGTCATCAGCTCAAATGGTGACATTTTAGTTGCAGATGAAGGGGTAGATCTGATGGCCATTAGGACCAGAGGTAATCGGATATCCCAACTTGGCCCAGAATCTGCCACAAACTTTTTTAAGTAGCTCACAATGGTTCGGTTATATCTCTCCACTGCTCCAGAAGAGGCCGGTCGGTAAGCAATGTGTAGCTTCCTTTTAACCCCCAGTATCTCCCACATCTTTGTCATTACTTCACTGGTGAAATGGCTACCTCTGTCTGACTCAATCCTTTGAGGTAGACCAAAATGGGAAAAGATGTGGTTAATAATCAGAGCAGCTGCTGTTTCTGCCTTGCAGTTTGGGGCCGGAAGACATTCCACCCATTTAATAAATAAGCATGTCACTGTCAACATGTACTTATTTCCCCTGGAGGAGCGAATCATGGGGCCTATGAAGTCGACTTGCAAATCTGACCATGGCAGTGTCATCCCCCTCTTTTGGAGAGGCGCACGGTGTGTGAGGGATGTTGGCTGAAATTGTGCACACACAAGACACCCCTTCACGTATTGGTCGAGGTCCTGCCCATGTGTGGCCAGTAAGCAACCTCTCTTAAGATCTCAAGTGTTGTATGAAACCCCCTATTACCGGCTGTGGCCGCATCATGGGCGTGACTTAACATCAGGCTTCGGAATGAGGTAGGGACCACCCACTGATCATGGCCAGATTGGGATTTCCTTACCAGCAAACCATCCTGGATTCTGAACATTTGGACATTTCATCAACACTCTAAGGTCCTCTTTCCCAATGTAAACGGTATCCGTCAGGGGAAAGTTCTCAGGGTCCTCAATGTGTTGGTAAAACTTACCAATTATTGGATCCCCCTTCTGAGCCGTAATAAAATCAGCATCTGGGGTCTCCTTACTCCATTGTGAAGTTGAAAGATCATTGTGAGCATTTGTCTGGGACCTAGTGATAGCGGTGACCTGGATTTCCCCCAACAGGGTACTCAATCACTATTAGATCCCCTTGGATGGCCCCGGTTTTGGCCAGCTGATCAGCTAAGTCATTTCCAGTTTTGTCTGGTCCCTCTACTTTGGAATGACCCTTGATCTTTTTCCAGTCGATGGTCATCCCATTCGAGGTGACCAGATCATCAATGATTTGAATTAACTTCCCATGTTTCAAGGGTTTGTTATTAGCACATAACATGCCTCTGGTTTTCCAATTAACCAGGTGCTCCACGAACCCGTTCCGTACATAATCTGAATCTGTGATTATGACCAGTTCGTGGAGTTATGTTGGACAGCAGTGAGGATGGCTTGATACACAGCCATCAATTCTGCCATCTGACTACTTCGAGGACCAATTTTGTACCCAGCGGAGGGTTCTGGGGACTCATTCACCCATGCATTCCTACGCCAGCCACAAGTTCTTTTTCCCCGTTGTTGTCAACATGGTAAGAGCATCCATCCACATAGACAGTGGGCATTCCCTCACACTTGTCTTCTTCAAAGACTTTGTGTGGGGAATTAAGGTATGCCTCCATGTTGTCCTTGATTTTTAGACTTTCGTCCTCGAGACAGTTTTCTCTGGCACAATCATGCAAGTCAGCCAGACCTTGCGCGAGGGGACTCTTCTTGTTTTGGCCATATCTGACCTCCACAGGAAAGCCTTGCATTGACAGACTCCAGGAAGTAATTCGGGAATTACTCACATTTCCGGCCCGGATTCTGTCACTTTGGAGATATTGCAGAGGCTGTTGTGGATTCTCCACTATGATGTGTTCCCTCTGGATGAACGGGAGGTAATTCTTCAATGCCAACACCGTTGCCAGGAGTGCCTTCTCACAATCGTTGAATTTTTCCTCCACAGAGGATAAAGTTTTGCTCGCATAGGAAATTACTTTATTGACCTTGTCATGCTTTTGATATAATACTGCAGTCAAGCATGTATTAGAGAACCCTGTCTACAAGAAAAACTCCTTGTTTCTGACAGGGTAAGCTAGGCAGGGCGCTTGTGAGAGGCTTCTTTTGAGTTGTCTTACTGCCTCGGATTGTTCTGGACCCCATTCCCACTTGACCCCCCCCCCCTTCAAGACATGAATCAGGGGTCTGGTCATCTCTGCGTAGCCCTCAATGAACTTTCTGCTCTAATCAGTCAATCCAAGGAGGTTCGTTAGTTCCCGCAGAGTGGTGGGGTCTTTCAGTTTCTGAAGTGCTTCCACCTTCTTTTCCTGGGGACAGAGACCCTGAGGAGTAATCTCATGCCCCAAGAAATTAACACGGGTTCTACACCACTGTGCTGTCTGAAAGGAAAGTTTTGCTCCGGCGGCCCTCAACTCCGCTATGTGTTCTTCCACAGATGAACTTTTGATGAGGACATCATCTACATAAGCCAGGTTACCCCTCGCACCCAGGTCGGGCATGGCCTTATGTAGGAAAATGTTGAATTAATTGCCGGAGTTGAGGTATCCGAAGGGAGTTCAGGTCCATGTGTACTGCTGGCCCCCAAAGGTAAAAGCCAGTTTGTATTGGTCCTCCCTACTTACAGGCACGGTCCAGTATCCATTGGTCAGGTCTATTGCAGTGAATACCTGTGACCCCTGAATCTGGGCCAGCCCTTGGTCAATGTAGGGCAGAGGCCATCGGGAAGTATGGACCCGTTTGTTGAGCTCCCTAAGGTCAGCGCAGAGTCTCCACTGGCCGTTTGGCTTCAATATTCCCAGCACCGGATTATTGAAGGTGCTGTGGACTGGACTGATTATTCCCCGGGACTCAAGGTTCTTAATTATTTCAGTAAGGGACTCCATGGATGCGAGAGGCAAACGATATTGCTTCACAAATACTGGAGTCATGCCAGGGTCCGTGGGAAATGTTGTTGTGTGGATGTCGGTGCGACCACAGTCATATGAGTCTACCGCAAAGAGATCTTGGAAATCCAAGAAAACGTGTTTCAACTTTGCTTCTGTCCCAGAGTCACGCAGGCATCAGCTAGGTTGACTCTCTCTTCCACCATCTGCCTGGAAAGACTTCTGGTTTTGCTATCTCAGCGTATTCCTCCAGCTGGGTGGAGAAGTCTCTGGTCAGAGTGCTGATTTGGACTGGAGGCTTCAGGTGGGAAAGGCAGCCCTCATGGACCTGGAAAATCACCTCATCCCTCCTGAAGTCACAAGTCACATCTTCCTTACCATAAGGGTAGGAAGTGTACACCAGGAAGTTCCCCCCATGCCGGGTAAAGATCCTGTCTGGTGTTGTGTTGTCATCACCTACACTGTCAAAACAGTCCTTGGGGATTGGTCCTAACAGTTAATTTCCTAAATCAATGGAAAAATGTCGGTCATCAACCGCCATTCCAATAATGGTGCCTGCGGCTAGAGTAATACTCTTTAAGTCGCTGTTATCCACCTCTATTGGAATGGTGTCATGTTCTATGTTGACTAATGGTGTTGGGTTTATCCCCAACCCTTGCTGTTGGAGGGAAGCATTTAGATGAATATAAGCATAAGGGTTTTTCAATTTTTGTCCTCTTTTAACTTTCACTTCCAGGGAGAATTGTCGGGTCCTTTCTGGGATGGTGACTTCCTCTTTAATCTGAATTTCAACTGCATAAAGTAGCAATTTAGCTGACCTAAATGTTTTTCTGGATCATCAAAGCCCATGGGATTATCCGCTAATCGGGACCAAGCTTTGAAGTTTATTAGGTCCAAACTAATGGCAAAGCGATTGAGAATGTCACTGCCTAAGTAAAAGGCGGCAGTGACATCTCGCACGACCCAACAATTATGGACTATGCTCTTGTTGCCAATGGAGATTTTGAGCATACACCTGCTTGGCAGGAGATGTTTGGAATTTGGTGTTTCCAGTTCCATTTCCCATTTGTCTATCAGTTTGAATGTTGGAATGGCTGGATCTTTTGGGAGTTGGCGGAACATGGCTTCGCTGATGAAGCTCTTACCGTTGTTCACACACACTCGGGCGAGAACAGAGTCCTTCCCAGCATTTAACTGAACAGGGATGAACAACTGCTCTCCAATTTGCTGAATATCAGCCAGGCTCTGAGCTGATTTCACATCTTTCTGGACTATTGGAGTGGGAATGTCTGATTGTGGATTAGTAAAGAATTTCAGTGTTTCCTTCCAGTGTGGAATACCAACTTAAACTGGAAGGAAGGTTGATTTTCAGAAATAGAGAGGACCCCCCATCATCAGTCTGTTGTCCTACTGCTATTACTGTCACATCTGGAATTTGGTTGTTCTGGAAGATTTTTGTTCAACCATGTGGCACGTGCCGTTTAAACTAACATGGTTGACACTCTGCTTTAATTTTATTGGTCGGCTAGTCTGGGTCCAGAGGACCTTGTTTACGCAATCTATTATGGGTGACAACCTTCTCAGGAGGTCATTCCCTAGAAAACAAGGGGTGCACTCTGGAGTCACTACTATGACCTGGTGTTTCACCTTGTGTTGCCCAATTTTGATGTCCAAATCTGCAGTCCCCTCGACGGGAATTTCCTTCCCGTCAAAGTTCTGAAGTTGTCCAGGAAGAGTGGTGAGAGGAATTCGGTAATTCTCCCCCCTTCCTGCATTTAGTTCATCAAAGGCCCTTTTGGACAGAAGGGTAGCTTGGGATCCCGTGTCCACCAGTGCCAAAATTGTACCCTGCCCCTGTATTTGTACCGGGGCATAGTATCTTCCCTCCTTCTCCTCAAGTGGGCACAGATAATGCACATTTTTGGACAACTGGTGGGCTAATTTTCTGGTTTTGGACATTGAGAGAGAAGAGATTTGGGCAGAGTTTGGCAGGGAGTTTTGGGAATCTGAAAGAAAAAGTTGGCAATTAAATATTGATGCGGATTTGGGTTCCCCTGGTTCCGGTTCTGGGCTACCCCCCCTTTTTGGAGGCAGTCACCAGGATGGGTTTGAACCAGTGGTTTTCGGTATTGTTGGTTCTGGGATAGAATGGTGGGCGGCGACAGCTCAATCCCCACATCTACCCAGTCTATGGATGCGGTTTTGGGTTCCCCTGGTTCCGGTTCTGCGCCGCCCCCCCTTTTTGATGGCAGTCACCAGGATGGGTTTGAACCAGGGGTTTTCGGTATTGTTGGTTCTGGGATAGAATGATGGGCGGCGACAGCTCAATCACCACATCTACCCAGTCTGGGTTGGAATCCCTTAGGACCCATTTTTCCTTGCGAGGAGTTCCCCCATCTCTGAAGGAGAAGATCCTATTCCCAGGATCCTCTGAGGATCCCTCTCCCTCAAATTGGAAGACCTGTACCTCCTCCACAACATGGGTCTGTTTGGGTCCTTTGTTTCTCCTACCTCCTCTCTGCTCCTTGGGTGGCAGACTTTCAGGGCTAGGAGATTTTGTTTCCGGTTCCTGGGTTTCCAGGTGCTGTTTACAAGTGGGGAAGGAAGCTTCCTCCAAGGCTTTACACCCCCCTTCCCCTTGTGCCTCCTCCCTGGGAACCGGTGGGTTATCGGGGTGCTGCCCCCGTTATTGTTCTGGAGCACAAGGCCCAGAGTTTGGTGCATTCTGTGCCAGCATGCCCATCTGAGGGTTCTGCTGAGCCCTTAGCACGCGACCCCGCTCCTGTGCCATATTTTGGACTTGGCGCTCAAGTTGGGAAACCCGCTCAGGCTGATACGGGGTTCTGTTTTCTCCCCTGGGCTGATCCCGGGAAGGGTAGCTATCCCTTCTCTGGAAGTACCCCGGGTTGGGAAGATTTGGGTACCCCTCCACGCTTGGCCTCCCCCCTCCCGGATTAGGTGGTCTGGGTTCAGGGAAGTGGGGAAAGAAGGATGGATGATTTTGGGGGTGGAAGTTGGGTGGATACCTGGGGAACAAGTTCTGCCCAGGATTTGGGGAATTTCTGCCCTCCTGTGGGAAGTTAGGAGGGAAGTTCCCTGGGTCAGGTGCATGGCTGGATCCCCCCCCTTGGGCTGGAGGAGTCCACACATAACCCAGGATGGGTCGGTTTCCCTTGTAGCGGGGACTTACATATCAGGGGAGTGAGGGACCCCATTTTTGGGACTACCTCCTTGACTTCTTGTCTGTGACTGGCCCGAGGGCCTTCTGGGCTTTGAATTATTTGGTGCAGGCAAGTTTTTAGGCCCCCCCATCTCCAAATCTAAAATGGGGCAACCTTTACCTCTGCCACCTTGGCAGCAGCAGGTGTGCTGGTTGATTTGGGGCTTTTCTGGGCGTTATTTTTATTTTCCACCGGTTTCTGCACCTCATCGATGCGGGTGGCTTGCTCAATGACCCAGTCTAAAGATCTTTTCTCGTGAAAATCTCTCACGATCTGGGTCATTATGTATTTGGGTAAGGCATGGAAAAACGTATTAACAAATTCTTTACTGTCCGTGCGCACCCTTTTTGTAGTCTGTGCAAAAGCATGCTTCAATTCCTGCACAAATTCTTGTGGGGCCTGGTCCTCCCCACATTGCAAATTGTAGGCTGCCTTGCGAACCTCTTGGGGATTTCTGTGAACAGAAACATGTTTCAAGATGGCCGCCCTGTAGGTGGACCATCTTGAATGATTTTGGTCCTCCAGCCCCGCAAAGAAACTGGAGTATTCTGGGGAGAATGTCCATTTGACATACTGAATGCAGCTACTGCTGTTCTTCAAATGGAAAGTCTCCATCATTTGCTCATAAAGCTCCAAGTGTTCCCAAACAGAATAGTTGGCATTCTTGTGATAAGGGGTGATGACACTCCTTATTGCCTTAATCTGTTTTAAGGGCTCCTTAAGCAAGGCCCTTTTTGCCTTATTGGCCTTTTTGGTTCGGGTAACCCTGGTCCATTCACCCTCTGACTCAGAAGCACTGCTCCCAGAGGTGCCCGTCTGATCTTCCAGGTTTTCCCGGATTCTGCGAGCCTGGGAATGGCTGGCAGAATGAGGGGACCTGGTCTCCTGTGTCCTGTGACGTTCAGAGGAGTCTTCAGATTCCTCCTTGCTGCCAGGATTTGATAAGTATCCCCCCCCACTGACCTAACTGGGCAGAGGTTTTCAGGATGCCCTTAGTGGGCCTACTCTCCTGGGGTCCCCCACTAATTGCACTGTACTTGGGTGCCCATACCCGGATGCCCGCCCCTCCATTCCTGGGTGGTACTGGCCTATGAGCCCCATACTTTTGGCTGGATAGTAATCTGCCATCCCTGTGGCCCTGTGCTCATGTGTGCCAGGGGAAATGGGGCTGGAAGAGTCCAGGGACAGGGAGAGATGAAGGCCTCTGGTACTAGGGCTCCTGAGGTTATGCTCAGGTGTTTCCCTTTCCCAGCGAACCTCATCTCTATCAGTCCCTGCTCCCTGTTGCCATGCAAGAGCCTGTGCTTTCAGTTCCTCAGTTAAGGCCTTACTAGACTCTATCAGTCTCTCCTGCATGGCTACCTGTTGCTGGAGCCTATCAATGTGTTGACAGAGAGCCTCATTTTCTCTCTGCGCCTCCTGATTGATCCTGGAGTACTGGGCCAGTCTTTGCTGCAGGAGGGTTACCTCCTGAGTCCCATCCCTACTGGCCTGTTCCTTTCTTGCCAGAGCATCTTCCACCCTACTGGTGTGCTCTAACAAGTTCTGATGCTCTTTTTGGAGGTCACCCAGCCCCTGGAGGGCCAGGTGATTTTTTTCAATTTTTTTTGTTTAATTGGCAGACTTCCTGGCTAAGGTGTCCCTTTCCTGACTAACAGCCTGCATCTGTGCCACCAGGTCCTCCCTTTGCCTTTGGAAGGCACCAGCTTTCTGTCGCTCTTCCTCAAATTCTGTCTGGGTATGCAGGTCTTTCAGAATCAGTTTATTGCTCTCCTCTTTTTCTCTATCCAATTGGCTTTGCAGGGTGGCTACCTGCTTTGTGCATGCCCTGTTGAAATCTATCTGTTGCTCCAGCTTTTTCTGGCTCTGCAGTAGGGAGTTCAAACCTTCTTGGTACTCCTTCTGCAAGGCCAAAAATCTGGTATCCTGGTCAGACTTTTCCTGTTGCAGGATACCCATATCCTCTTTTATTTTAATGATATACTGCCTACTATAATTTTCTGACTCCTGGCTCCTCTGCAGCCTCTGCTCGGAAGAGACCAGGTCAGATTGGGCCTTCTCTAATGCCATCTGTTGCCTATTTGCCAGATCTTGGCCTTCAGCACATTTGTCCTGTATGGCTCCCATATATAAATATAAATATTCTGCTACCCTGGCAATCTTGTTGTGCTCATCCTTGGCCTTAGGGGCCATATATAGTTCACTCAGTGCCACATGTAATGGACCCTGATCTCTCCATGTGTCTGACCCTGTTCCAGTGATCTGGGGTGCGATTGCCTGCAACCATGCCACCTGGTCATGTTCAGACCATTCACCTCTCACGAACAGTTTATGTAAGAGGTGCTCTCTAGCTATTTTGATATCTACCAAGGTCGTCATTCTGGAAATTGATTTCCTTCCTGACTTACAGAAGTTTGTATTTTATTTTGCAAAACAGACCGTTTCCTTGGAGCGTTTTTTTTGATGGGTGGTTTTACAGCATAACACAGTGTGGTGATCCAACAGGATTTATGTATCCTATCAGTTAGCACACTGTATCAAGCTGCACAAGTGATAGACCTAATCCAGAATCCTGGACGAGCCCTCAATCTGTTAAGTGACTTCAATTCAGCAATCCCACTAAGTCAGTGCTTCGTCTGGGATGCCCAAGGGAAGCCCTTATTTATATATTTTAATGACAAGTTATAATCTGGATGATAAACCCTTATATAACGCCCCTCTCTTTGAATTCCCCTGACCTCACTGAGCCAAGAAGTAGGTTTGTTTTGCAATTTAAAAGGTTTATTGAGAAAGTAAACAATATATATATCACACTTTTATGAATAAATTAATATTTGATAGAACACTTAGGCATATGACAGTTATCAACAATGGATGATGTTACACTAGCACACTGATTTAATTACTTAGGAGTTTGTATAGGGAGGATAAGGTAGCTGAGAATAATTTTATGATTTCAAGGAAATGCAATGATGAATAAAAATGCAGTACAGAAATAAACTGATATGGTTTCACAAGAGATAATATGTTCACTTTTCCCCCTGTGGCAATTCACTCCCTCCTATGCAATATAAGGAGATGGAAGTGAAGTACACAGTTTTCAGGAATACAATCACAATACAATATGAATTTCAGTTTCCCCCTAGCAAGGCTAGAGAAACAGGGATGGTTTTAAACACAGGCAAAAGTACCTTTAAATGTGGTATGCAAAGAAGGGAAAAATATGCTAAAAATGATTTTAATTCCCTGTAGGAGGTTCAGGGTAGGTGATAGCTATTTAAGATTAGTTCAAGTCACACTGGCAATGATTCAGGAATGATTATCAGAGGGAAAACGGATTTCAGCAGTTGCGAGCAAAAGACGGCTATTTTTGACAGGAGCTAATTTTTCAATTCGCGGAAATTTAGTCGTGTGCTTTGAGTGCGATTACGGAATAACTATAAGGAATAGAAAGTTTTAGGCTTGTTGGAAAGCTTAGAATCTTAGCTCCTAGCACGTACGGATCAAAAGATACAGACGATTTTGTGGAGGTAGTTTCTCAAAATTAAAGTAAACTTCAGAATGACAAAATGACATTTTTAAAGCTTTGAAATGACAGAATGAACACACGATTCCTATGATGCAGTTCTGGACAGGTTCAAATGTTTTGAATCAGATTATTTTAAACTAAGAGATGGTTTCTGCACAGGCCTCAGGATACTCACTCCTAATTTTGGAAGGAATGGGCCTCGTCATGGATCTGGTCAACAGGTTGGACTGGACTTCTGGTGGCTTCTGGTACTGGTTCTGCTCACAGCGGTCTGGTCTGGCTCTGCTAGCGGTTCTGCACAGCGGTCTGGTCTGGGTCGGCTCTCTCTGGATATAGCACTGCTTTCTGGGTCTGCTACCGGTTCTGGCAAAAGTTCTTGGCAAAGAATCCAACAGCTTGTCCGGCTGTTGAATAGTTTGGTTAGGTTGCTGGATTCTGAGGCCTCTGAAAAGGATTCAGCTTGTGGACTAGGCCTCTCTGCTTTAAGTTCTGGCTTGGTTCTGGATCTATCTGGAGTTAAGTTCTTGATCTCTGGATATTGTCTGGATTTGAAGTCGTCCGGTAAAATGCTTTGCAAGAAAATGGAAAGTGAGTCCTTGCCTGTCCAAAGCAGTCTCTTTTTATGTGTTTTGAAAATGGGTGTGTGCGTGGGCATAACTAAGCCTGCCCCTCACAACTCATCATTGGCCAAGTCCACCTCTCTCCCTTGATTGGGGGAAGGAATCGAGTGTCATCATGATGAGGTATGTTTTATGGGTCAGAGGATCCTCCCCTTTGGTTTCACTTAGAAAAATCAATTTTACCCAAAACACATATTTCCCAGATACACAGTTTGTTGAAATTACATGTACACATCATATATTACTTAAGGTAGGTCTCTGTTCCAACTCTGATGTTTCTAAGAGCTTAGGTTAAGAAATGACAACATTTTGCGCTTTTTGGTTGGTTTTCCAATATTGGAATTTTACCCAAATTTACACAGACGTACACCCCCCCCTTCTTGGCATATTACAGTAATTTACTATGTCTCTAGCATAAACCCTGTCAGGCCGATTCATGGAATCAACGTGCGCCGAAAAAACAGCGCACGCGTGCGTAAACGTGCGATTCACAGAGAAACAGCGAAAATCACAGTGCAAGTGCGATTATCGCACAGAAAACATCGCACATCAATTCATGGAAGTCCGTGCACGCGCGAAATGTGGGATGTGCGCTGAGAAAGTGCGCGGCGCACGCTGGCGCACGCTGGCGCACAGGTCATTGAACGCCGTGCGATAAGGCCACATCGAATTCGCACATAGCGCGGCGCACATAACAAAAGTAGGCGTAACACGGGGCGTCACACGCAGAATGGGGAACAACTCGTGAAAATGTGGGCGTCACGGGGGAAGTACAGGAGGCAAGTGCGCAGAACGCCCACACGCTCGCCTACAACACGTATTCATGGAATCGAATAGGGAAAAACAGCGCACGGCCAAAGACGCGCACAGGCCCATACATGTCCGCCACACGAAAGCAGGCGGTAGCGTCCCTGCGCAGGAAAAAAATGTGCGCCAAAGTCCTACACGCGCGAGAAGGCCCACACGCGATCGGGCCTGGGGGAGCGTGTGCGTGTATTTCAGGGGTGCGCGAGAAGTTTCTCACACGCGATCGGGCCTGGGGGAGCGTGTGCGTGTATTTCAGGGGTGCGCGAGAAGTTTCTCACACGCGATCGGGCCTGGGGGAGCATGTGCGTGTATTTCAGGGGTGCGCGAGAAGTCCCACACGCGATTGGCCTGGGCGCATGTATTTCAGGGGCTCGCGGGTGGTTTCACACGCGATCGGGCCTGGGGGTGCGTGTATTTCAGCAATGCATGAGAAGTTCCACACGCGATCGGGCCTGGGGGAGCGACACGCGATCGGGCCTGGGGGAGCGTGTGCGTGTATTTCAGGGGTGCGCGAGAAGTTCTACACGCGATCTGGCCTGGGGGAGCGTGTGCGTGTATTTCAGGGGTGCGCGAGAAGTTCCACACGCGATCGGGCCTGGGGGAGCGTGTGCGTGTATTCCAGGGGTGCGCGAGAAGTCCCACATGCGATTGGCCTGGGCGCGTGTTTTTCAGGGGCTCGCGGGTGGTTTCACACACGATCGGGCCTGGGGGAACGTGTGCGTGTATTTCAGGGGTGCGCGAGAAGTTCCACACGCGATCGGGCCTGGGGGAGCGTGTGCGTGTATTCCAGGGGTGCGCGAGAAGTCTCACACGTGATTGGCCTGGGCGCGTGTATTTCAGGGGCTCGCGGGTAGTTTCACACGCGATCGGGCCTGGGGGAGCGTGTGCGTGTATTTCAGGGGTGCGCGAGAAGTTCCACACGCGATCGGGCCTGGGGGAGCGTGTGCGTGTATTCCAGGGGTGCGCGAGAAGTTCCACACGAGATTGGCCTGTGTACGCAATTCCATTGGACCAAAGGCCCTGACAGCGCAGGCGCGTCTGTGACGTGACACGCGCGGGCGTGTCCCTGTACCCGGGGGAATGTTACAAGACCAAAAACTGCACGTCCGAGTGTCAGCCTGCGTGATTGGAGGATAGTGCCTCAGTGCGTATACGCGGAAGTGACGTTGGACGTGTGGTGTGGTTTAAAAGGTGCGTGTAGTACGTCATTTCCTTGTATGTGCTT
Source organism: Ambystoma mexicanum (assembly GCF_040938575.1). Lineage (NCBI taxonomy): Eukaryota > Metazoa > Chordata > Amphibia > Caudata > Ambystomatidae > Ambystoma > Ambystoma mexicanum. The sequence goes on from NC_090931.1 coordinate 1,436,389,609, forward strand.
CCCGTGGAGAGCGAGTGGGTGAAATCTGTACTTCTTGTCGGTTCACACGCGATTTACTTCACAGCGTTTCTAGTTCGTACTCCCTGTTACCTCTGTCAGTATTTTTCTGATTTTCTCTTCGACCTGTTTCCTCAAACAGCGTTGACTTCTCCTTTTGTCCTGTCTCCTCAGACAGTGTACAATTCTTCTTTTGGCGGGGGTGTTGCCAACGCGCACACGCGCGTATTTTTCACGCTCTTTTCCCAGGCAGACGGTGAGTCGCGCACGTATTTACCAACTGTGCTAGCCCCGTGTGTAGCGTACCCCTTCAGAGGTCATTGTAGGCTGCGTGTGACACGCATACGTTCATTTTTGTGTTTCTGGGTGCCGCAGCGTAGTGCAGTTTCCTTTTCCCACGCACGTGGTCTACGAGGGGTCGCGTGCACGTCATTTTCTGTTTTAGGGGTGCCTGTGCGTTGCGTGACCCGTCATCTTTCCCCAGGGGTTACATACAGCCTTGCTAGAGCACTTGGGTACGAATTCCATCTAGTACCCTACCCCTTTGACCCCCAATTGCCCAGGACAATTGTCCACTGCAACTCCCATACGCACAACTCCATCAGTGCCATGGCTGGGAGGCGAGCAAGTGGTAAGGGTGGCAAAGGTGGCCGAGCCTCAAGAGGTGGGCGTGGTGGGCGCCGTAGGGGACGTGGCCAGGATTTGCAGACTCCCCCAAGCCCCTCACGTGTGGAGGACCAGTCAGGGACACACATCCCCCCCCCATGGTTGAGGGAAACGTGGCTGACACCATCCCTGCTCAGCCCTTGTTGGACGGGCCCATTGTGGCACCTGACCTAGCACAGGGTGACTCCCAGGCTAACTTCCAGGTCGCTAAGTCTAGGCCACGGGTGGCGGCGCAAGCCAGTGTCACCAGGCCACGTGGTACAGGGGCAGCCATGTCATCTGCTGCCCCGAGTAGGCGGGGTGGGGAAGCTGCAGGGGCAGCTGCAGCTCCGTCCACCCCAGCTCTGACTCCCCCAGCAAGGACAGTGTTGGTCCCGGTACATCAGACTGAGGTTCCCCCTGCCATCATCACACTTCAGCTAATGCCTGCAGAAAGTCATGTGGTCAGTGTGCCATCGCACACTACTACTACACAGTCCACCGGTGCTCCTGCCTCTAGTGTCCAGAGCGGCGTAGGGCACTCCGGATCCCCACCACCCACAAAAAGAAAGAGGAAGAGTGCTCGTCCAGTACAGGCTGATGACCCCGACACGGCTACACGGTCCGGCACGCCAAGGAAGCCTAGCTTCAATGATGCCAAACTGGATGCACTTGTGCAGTATGTGTCCGAACATGATGCCGAAATGTTGGTCACTTCAGGGTGTAGGATTACACCTGCTCAACGTCAGGCACACTGGCAGTCCATCGCGGACAGCATAAGTGCCCTTGGGTTTATGAGGCGCACAGCTGTTGAGTGCTACAAGCACTGGAACGACCCTAAGCGTAGGGCAAAGAAAAAGCTGGCCTCAAGTCATGCCGCAACTCTGGTGACTGGAGGTGGGTCTCCACAAGAGGACATAGAACTCACTCTGCATGAGCATGTTGCTGGGACCTACGTCACAGGGGAGCAGATTCAAGGTGTGTGAGAACTACCAGATTACGAGGCATTGTCCGGTGAGTGCACAAGCATGTGTGTGTGATCCATGTGTATGTAGTTTGTGGGAGGGGATCTGGTTGAGTGCCAGGTCAGGGTGTGTGTGCCTGAGTGTTTTGTCTCACCCATGTGCTTCATCCAATGCATTCTGCGCCCCGGGATTTGGGTATTACAGTATCCCTTCTGGCCACAGTAGGCGTTTTGCACTACATTGCGCCAGTTGCCCTTGAAGTGGCATCTTGCTACCACATTGTTCCGTATTTAGCTATGTTCATTCAGGCTGATAGTAGGAATTCACCTGGTTCTACTGCGCATCACTCTGCCCCATTGTCACATATATGACATGCCCATGGTACATGCCATCTGTGTGATGGCATGTATCATGTATGTGTATTGGACATGCCACTCACAGGCCAATGTGTGATGTCACTGCTAGCCAGCATGCAGCTGATGTGTTGCTCTCCCATCTTGGTGTCATCAGTGTCTGACATTTTCCTCCCCTTCCAACTCATGGACAGTGCATGCATGGGAGGGTTATAGTCATGTGGGACATGTGTAAATCAAGTACTGGTACTGTAGCTTGTCTGGCCTAATAGCGTGCCGTGGTGCTAATGCCTGTTTCCATTTTTCGTCTTTCTTGTTTTTGCAGAGGATGACGCACCTGATGCTGTTGAGGGAGAGGAGATGGTGCAGGCCCAGGAGGGATCTGAAGCACGACCAGGCACCAGTGGGGGACGTGGTTTGGTGGTGGGGGAGAACCCTCTCTTGCTGCAGGCCATACTGTCCCGGGGTGTCCCTGGCTGCACCTCCCCAGAACTCTTTTCAGGTGTTGATTTGGATGAGGCCTATGTGGATTCGCAGGTATGTGTTCATGGAAGGGATACTGTTCTGTCCGACCCACCTGCACCAGGGGTAGAGCCCACTATGGGGATGTCAGTGTTGGTAGGTGCGCCTGTGGTGGTTACGGATGCAGGGCCACACTCCGCAACATCTGATCCTGTTCCTGGGCCAGCAGTTCAGAGGGGAAATGCAGTCCTGCAGCCTCAGGCAGTGCCGACACAGCAAGGCGCAGTTCGCCTTGCCCCAGACAGGTGTGGTGCCCGCCAACGCGGTGGCCGTACGCCACCAGGCAATACCGCATGGGAACAATCCATTTACGGTATGGCCAACCAACAGGCAGCATCATCCGAAATGATTGCTCAAGCCATGGAGAGGGTGGCCACTTCCATTGTCCCCCCAGAAAGGCAGATGGAGCTACTACAGCAGGCAACAGACTCCATTTGCCAATCAATCAGGGAGGACATGTTGGCGTCCAACAGGGACAGACAGGCGGCCCTGGACAATCTGAGGGAATCAATTTCTATAGATGCCCAGGGACAGAGGTAAGCCCTGAGGGGAGAGGTCCGGCACCTCAGGCAGACTCTTGTGGACCTTGAGGCTTCCACTGTCACCAGGACGGAACAGCTGCTGGAGCGAGTCACCCGTACGCTCTCAGCAGAGATGCAGGCAACTCGGGCGGAGGTCCGGGCAACACGTCGGGTGTTGCATGGGGATCTCCGCACCATATCCCTCCAGAACGAGGCCTTCCAGGCCCGCATGCTTGCTGCCATGGAGAACCAAACTAGGGCATTGCGTGGGCTGCCTCCCATGGCACCACCACCTCCTGTGGCAGCAGCAGCAGAGGTTGAGGAGAGCGAATCCAGCAGTGAATCTCCCACTATTTAGTAGCCGTGCAGGCCATGAGCCCATGGAGGTGGTTTTTTTTCGCAACATTCACGCAGGTGGCTGTTGGTGGGCACCCTGTCCTCGGACCTCCTGGGTGGCCTCCCCCACCCCGCCTGGCCCACACATGACCATTTTTGATTTTTGATTTTTGATTTTTGATTTTTGATTTTTGATTTTTGATTTTTGATTTTTGATTTTTGATTTTTGAGTTTTTATTGCAGTGTGTTGCCTTGTGTGGCTCCCGTGGGCATCCACTGTATTCCGGCTGGGCACATGCAGGCTTGTCCTGAGTTTGGGTTAGATGCTTGGGTCAGTGAGACACACACCCCTCCTGCTTCCCGTTTCCATGGGCTTGCAAAGGGTGTGCCCAAGTGACAGTGAATTACACAGTGACGTTGGACTCCCATGAGCTGTGTGGGAAGTCTGTAGTCAATACTGTGTATACATTGTAATGCATATTGTTGTTGTATTGTGCACTGCATGGTGTATTGATGTGTGCTTGTGCATCCATGTCTCCCTCCTGATTTGCAGGTTCATTCCTCATGTCTTCACAAGGCCGTCCACTTTGGAGATGGGGCTCATGTTGTGAGCAGTGGACTTCCAGATGTGCGTGGCAACAACACTGTACAGTTGGAGGTGGTGGATGTGCTGGCATTCTCATGTTGTAAGACTACGTATCCTTTGCCTTAGTACTGTCATGTTTATGCTATGTCGATTGTATTGTGGTAAGTATTTGGTCATGTGTGTTGTTGTTTCTACATTCATGTGGGCATATTGTGTGTGGCCAGTTTCCATTAGGGACACTGTACTTTGTGACATGTGTCATGTTTGGGGGATGACTTTGTTTGCTCTCACATGGCATGTCATGCCATGATGTGTTGGGTGGCGGTGCTGGGGAGGGGTTGGGTGACATGGCACTGTTGTCATGTTGTGTCTTGCAAGGGGGTAATGATTTTAGCAGCATAGGAGTGTGTCTTTTGAACACAGCATTGGTGCTGTTTGTGTAGGTTGGGAAGCACACAATGGAACACTTCCAGATGTACAATCTCAGGCTGGTATGGTTGTGACAGTTGACTGTCCATTGACACATCATAATTGTCAGTAACAATCATCATTGATTGTCAGCTTGTATGTGCCAGGGCTGTGTGCACTCCACAGGGGTGTGATTTTATGTGACGTAATTAGCCAAGAGCTGCGTACGGGCTGCCTCACCCCGTGCCCTTTCCCCTCCCATGCGCAGTGGGCATGCATGTGGTTGGGGATGTGGGGGCACCACCATGTCCATGGCCAGGCCCCGGCGTGTTGCAACATTGTGCAGGACACATGCTGCCACTATGATCCTGCACACTACTGGGGGAGCGTATAACAGCTGCCCGCCAGAATGGTCAAGGGAGCGGAAGCGTGATTTGAGCACTCTGAATGTGCGCTCCACGATGCCCCGGGTTGCAATGTGGGCTGTGTTGTATCTTACCTGGGGTGGCGTGGTGGGGTTCCGAATTGGCGTCATCATGTGGGTGCTGAGAGGGTAGGCACTGTCCCCTGGGGTGGTGGTGATGGGTATCATCAGTGGGGTTGTGACATTACTCAGTATCTGACATGCATGCATGCGCAGTTGCATTTATACTCACCGAGCAGCCATGTATCGCCATGCCGCCCAGCTTCTAGGTCCCGGTTTAGGGTAGACATTCTGTAGATGAAACTGTCGTGGGTGGAGCCTGGATAGTTGGCGTATACTGAGGTGATGATTCCCTTGGCATCACATGCTACCTGGGCATTGATGGAATGCCAGTGCTTGCGGTTTCTATAGATGTGCTCAGTTGCCCTGGGGGGACGTAGAGCCACATGGGTGCAATCAATGGCACCTAGCACTTTGGGGAATTGTGCCACCCTGTAGAAGTCCTGGGCAACAGCCTGCCTTTCTGCAGGTGTTCTGGGCAGGTATATGTGCCTGCGGACTGGTGGGCGTGCAGTGATGATGGCCAAGACCTGGTGTAGGCAGCGTGACTGTGTGGCCTGTGACACCCCCCCCCCCCCACTATGGCACTTGTCCGCTGAAATGATCCAGTGGCCAGGAAGTGCAGTACATTGAGGACCTTCTCCAGGGGGCTGAGTGCTTGGGAGCACAGGGTGGTTGATGTGAGGTCATCCTCCCACTCACTGACCAGGTCGAGTATTATGTGAGGTGGAAACCTGTACCTCCCATACACATGGTCATCAGGCATCCCAAAAAGGCTGGTTCTGGGTGTAAATATTCTGGCCCGGACTATCCTCCTCCTCCTCCTGCGGTATACCACGGCCACTGCTGCTAGGAACGGTATGTTCATCCTGGCGTCTGAGCTTGTTTGTTGTTTGCGTGCACTTTTATGCTGTGCGGGTGGACGTGCGCCTACTTCCTGCTGGCGTACGTGTTTCCGGATTGGCCACGTTCGTTTCCATGAATACGTGTTGTAGGCGAGCGTGTAAAACTTCCCGCGCAGCCCAACCCAATCGCGTGTGGTACTTCTCACGCACCCCTGAAATACACGCACACGCTCCCCCAGGCCCGATCGCGTGTGAAACCACCCGCGAGCCCCTGCAATACACGCGCCCAGGCCAATCGCGTGTGGAACTTCTCGCGCACCCCTGAAATACATGCACACGCTCCCCCAGGCCCGATCGCGTGTGAAACCACCCACGAGCCCCTGAAATACACGCGCCCAGGCCAATCGCGTGTGGAACTTCTCGCGCACCCCTGAAATATATGCACACGCTACCCCAGGCCCGATCGCGTGTGAAACCACTCGCGAGCCCCTGAAATACACGCGCCCAGGCCAATCGCGTGTGGAACTTCTCGCGCACCCCTGAAATACACGCACCCAGGCCATTCGCATGTAATACTTCTCGCGCACCCCTGAAATACACGCACACGCTCCCCCAGGCCCGATCGCGTGTGAAACCACCCGCGAGCCCCTGAAATACACGCGCCCAGGCCAATCGCGTGTGGAACTTCTCGCGCACCCCTGAAATACACGCACCCAGGCCATTCGCGTGTAATACTTCTCGCGCACCCCTGAAATACACGCACACGCTCCCCCAGGCCCGATCGCGTGTGAAACCACCCGCGAGCCCCTGAAATACACGCGCCCAGGCCAATCGCGTGTGGAACTTCTCGCGCACCCCTGAATTACACGCACACGCTCCCCCAGGCCCGATCGCGTGTGAAACTTCCCGCGCACCCCTGAAATACATGCACGCAGCCCAATCGCGTGTGAAACTTCCCGCGCACCCCTGAAATACACGCACGCAGCCCAATCGCGTGTGAAACTTCCCGCGCACCCCTGAAATACACGCACGCAGCCCAATCGCATGTGAAACTTCCCGCGCACCCCTGAAATACACGCACGCAGCCCAATCGTGTGTGAAACTTCCCGCGCACCCCTGTAATACACGCGCACAGGGCAATCGCGTGTGGAACTTCTCGCGCACCCCTGAAATACACGCACCCAGGCCACTGGATCATTTCAGCGGACAAGTGCCATAGTGGGGGGGGGGGGTGTCACAGGCCACACAGTCACGCTGCCTACACCAGGTCTTGGCCATCATCACTGCACGATTCGCGTGTAATACTTCTCGCGCACCCCTGAAATATACGCACACGCTCCCCCAGGCCAGGTCGCGTGTGAAACTTCTCGTGCACGCGTGTTCCCGACACCCGTAATACGCGTTCCCCGCTTTGCGTTTGCTGTTTGCCAGTCCGGTAAACTGGTACAGTGTTGGCGCAGCCCTTTGCGATGGTTTTGCGATCTTGGTGGCTTTTACTTGCGCGAGGGTGTTCTTGGGGGCGTAACTGGCGCTGCTGCAGGGTCGCTGCGCCACTCTGCGCCACGTCTGCTTTTGGAGGTGGGAATCCATGAATACGCTGTGCGCGGAAATTGATTTTATCGCACGCAGCTGGCGCAGACATTCGCACGGGCACGCTGTGCGCCAGCCGCGTGCGACACTTTTGAGGGGAATTACATGAATCGGCCTGTGTGTCTGCAATATTAATAATTAGCGGGGTTCGGTCTCAGAAATTCGTACAGAATGGAGTTTGGTCTCAAATCGTGAGGGCATATTCCATTTTAAGGTTCCCCAAATTGTACATTTCTGTGAGCTTAATACAAGATTTTATAAGCAATTTAATCAAACATACATTTTCCCTTAATTGAATTCACATATGATTCTTGGTCCGCCCCCAGAAGCTTGGCTTGACTCAGAGATCAAATGACTCTCCTTCCCCCAGAGCAATGTTTACAGTCACAGCTCAAATCAGCATATTCTATTCAATGGAAAGAGTCTATTGTGTTGACTGAGGTCAGCAGACCAGGGGGCCACTCTGCAATAGGTTAACAGAAACCTGTTATTTCCTGCCTTCTTGTGTGGAGTTCTGAGGTGTGAAGGCTTCCCAGCCTGTTGGACTGTTAATTGAATCAGACTGTCTTCTGGGAACAGCAGGTGTTAAGAATTTTCATTGACCAGCAAGGCTTTGAAGTCCAGGCTGGCTCAGGCTCCTTTGTCAGCTACTGAAATACAGTTCTCCTCTCAGAGATTAGATCGCTAGCACCGGTTAGTGTCCAATGCCGGTACTGCACCTATTTTTGGAAGCTGTCTTGAATTAATACATTTAAAAAAGAAAGGATTTTACTTGATAGTATATGATCCTTGCTTGACATGGCCTTGATGTGGATCTGCAGTAGAGTAATGTAGAACACTCAACCAGAGTTGGATTTTTGTTTGGTGGTTTCATGCCCATGATCTTAGCAATTTTTGACATTAATAAAAACAGATTTTGAATAGAACCATTTTTCTTTCCACTGGTGGGTGGCAGGTCAGGCGACCATTTTGGTGTGCGCAAAACTGTGCGGTTCTCCTGGATTCTGGTACAAATGAGGGCTTTTCCGCCATCTTGGATTTTCTAAACCCACAGCACCAAATGTTGTAGCATAATAGTTCAAACGTGGGTCAAGACACCCAACACCCCCCCTGGGGGATTATCCAATTTTTGTGAATCTTGGGTAACATGCAGAGATGAGGCATTTTAGAATACGGTGTAAATAGGTATGATCTGGTTTTGGAAGTAATCCATTTGTTCTCCAAGGCCACGTCTAGTATAGCTTCCAATTCTTTTTTAATTTCTCTAATAGGGTTATGAGCTAGTTCTGTATATGTGTTACTGTCAGACAGTTGGCGTATGCATTCTTGGTGGTACTGTGCGGTATCTTGGATGACTATTTCCCCTCCTTTATCAGTTGGTCGAATAGTAATGGTTTCATCTATAAATAGATTTTTGATTAGTGAATGTTCACCCCTGTTCAGGTTATGCCTCTTAGGTGAATGAAACTGCACTTTTTTTAGGTCATTGAGAACCATTTTCTGAAAGATATCAATCCTCGGTACGTTGATAGGTGCACAAAATGTACTCTTCGGTCAGAACTCAATATATTTGATTGTTACTTCTGGTGTTTGTGGGGATGTAGACAATTCAGCAAAAAAGTTTTCAATTTGAGTTTACAACTAAATTGTATAGTTCTACTTGGGTGTTAAACTTGTTAGAACTATAGTTGGGTCCAAATGTAAGCCCCTTTTCCCAGTGTCTTGATTCACTGTTGCAATAATGTCTTCTTGGAAAGGTTGACTACTAATTCCGATTCGTTTGGAGTCTGGTCAACATTCCTTGATTTCTTCTTTTTCCCTCTCCTTGTCCTCTTCCTCTTTGTTCTAAATAACCTGTTGGTGCTATATTCGAGGATGCGGGGGGTCTTATGTTGGTTCCTGAAGTGCTAGCTGTTGGGTTTTCTGCTGTTGGGTTTCCTCCTTGTTCGAGACCATCCGATTATGAACTACTATTATCTGTGGTTGGTTTGTTCGGTCTTGGGCTCTGGTATTGATATTTGTCTGCCCACGTGTACACCTCGGTATTGAGATAGTCTTACGTGTCTCGTCAAAATTTTCTTACTTTACGAGCTTCTAAATCCCACTCATAACCTTAGAGTTTGCTGTTAATATCTTCCAGTGTCTCTGCAAAAGATTCGGCATTTGTGATATCTGTGATGTCTTTGGACAGAGTTTCTATCTCTTTTTCAAGCTGTTCTATATTGCCTGAATGTTCTTTGATAATCAAAAATATTAAATCGAGGGAGCATTTATTGAGAAATGTGTATACAGTGCTTTCAGGCATATTCATCCTTCTTCTAGGATCTATAATAATAGGTGCTATTATTACCCATTGTAATGACACTGATCTGATCAACCTCAGGTGGATGAAGCCAAGAGGCATCCTGCAAGGATTCAAACCTTTGACTGCCAGTTGCATACGAACCGCTGAAGCGGGAGGCTACACCACAGGGGCCATTGCAGCAGCTTGGATGCGTGACAGCTTTACTGTTGGAATGATTTTGTTTGGACTCATGGTGCCACCTGACAAAAACATTCCCATCCTTGCACAAGGCAACAGCTCACTCAAGCAGGGAAACGGAACACATTTGGCAATACGGATTATGCACAGAAGTGATTTACTTAATGGACAAATTCGTTCTCCATATAGGTGAACCCAGGGGTTTAAGTGGGCAGGGGTTAGCCCTGGCAGTTTCCAAAATAGGCTCCTGAGCCAGGGCTCCCACCGATACACTGACCGCCTCACACAGCCCATTCAGCCAAAGAGCTATATGCTTCACTGGCATGGGGGGGGGCACACATGTCCTGGGATGGAGCCCCTTAGACAAAATAAAATAAAACACTTTTTTAAAATAAAAAACAGAAAAAATAAATAGTTTCTTTTTGAAGTCGCTTTGCCTTCATAAAGAAAATATTTATTTTATCAGGAATAGTTTCCTTATAGGGGCAGAGTGACTAGAAAAAGATACTAATTCTTTATGTAAAGTCCAAGGGTTCCTCCACCCCATGATGTGGAAGTTTACAGGCTGGAGGCCTCCATGTCATGGGGCGGGGGAGCCCTATAACTTCAAAAAGAAAGAGTTTCTGTTTGAAGTCACTATGCCTTCACGAAGAAAATATTTCCATTCCGGTGCTATACTTTAACGAAAATAATTTCTTTATGAAGTCAGAGTGACTTCAAAAAGAAAACATTTCTTTTTGATGTAATGGGGCTCACCTCCACCCCATGACACGGATGCCTTCAGATCCTCTGCAGATGACGGGAACAAGCATTCCTGGCTGCTGCAGGGAGCTGACGGTCTTGTTCTTTGGAGCAACAGATTGAAGTCAAGGACTTTTTATTTTTTAAATGTGTGTGCGTCTGTGTGTGTATGTGTGTATAATGAAATTTGCATTAATGAGTGAGTGCCTGATGCGGCCTGGGTATGCCTGTGTGAATGTATGGTGAAAGGGTGCACACTAAAATATGTCGGTGGCTGGGTGTGCGTGTGTGAGTGTATGGTGAAAAGTTGCACACTTATGTATGGGTGCCTGCCTGGGTGTGCCTGTATTTTGAAAGGGTGCACACTTAAATGTATGGGTGGCTGCCTGGGTGTGCCTGTATGGTGAATGGATACACACTTAAATGTATGGGTGGCTTGGTGTGTGTTTGTGTGTATGTGTAGGGTGACTGGTGCGTGTGCTTGTGTTCAGGGGCTCAACAAAACCTAAATTTCGGGCGTGGGTACTAACCCTTCAAATGTTGGGAGAGGCGTTAGCTTCACGGGTGGTGGGGAGAGGCAGAGATACTTGTTTGGGGGCATCTAACTTCTTTACGCATTCTAATGAGACTATTCTAGTGCAGCTTCAGTGTTAGAAGCAGTTAACTCTCTCCTTTAAGTCTGAAAGCCCCCACTTATGAACTGATGTGAGAATGAGAACTCTCCTGTCACCTCTCTACCCTTCCAGTCACTCCTCTGGCATGCAAGCACTAAACCCACATCATGATTTCAACTGCCTAAAAGCTAACAGTGAAATGCTTTATCTTAGCAATTGTTGGGCCTTTGTTAATGATGGAACACAGGCGCTGTTTAATATTTGTGTCCTGTTCTGTCCGGCAAATGCTTTGTAGGTGAGCCAGGTCGAGTAGACATAGCCCAATATTTCAGGGATTGGAGGGGAGTACTGAAGCCCAGTCAGATCAATGGTGTTGTGCCACTGCTTGTGTTTAATGTTATGATTACTTATTGGAAATCTTCATTACTTGTATCCCTGTTCTTCCTCGTCCCAGTACCTGTGTATGAGGCTCTTTGCCTCACACAAAAGTATTGGGATGAGGTAGCAGGACATGGAGGTAATGCCTGGCTTAGTTACCTGTAATCTTCATTACTCCTAGCCCCACTCTTCCTTATCCCAGTACCTAGCTATGAGGCAAGGTGCCTCATGCGCCAACACTGGTACAAGAAAGAGAGACATGGAGGTTTTTCTGAGCTGATGTGTTCATTTTGGGGGTTTGGGCATGGGGTTGGAGCGAGAGGGGGTACTTGGGGGGTGGGGATTGTGCGATAAATCATAACGGTAATCTATCTCCATGCTAAGCAGGCATGTGCTGTGGTATTAGTGGCTAGAGTGGCCTTTTGATACAACCAGTATAGTCATTTCTTAGTTTGGCTTGCCTTTTTTTAACTGGGCATTTCTGATAAAGCAGTCCTGCTAAGTGTAATTACTTGGCTAGACTTGCATGCAAGTGCTGCCAGTCTAGCCGTTTCTTACTGTGGCATTGTATATTTTTGTGGGCATCTGTGATAAAACAACCATGATACGTGTTGTTGCTTTGACTGGCATTTTGGTGCAACCAGTCTAGGTATGTCTAAATGTGACCTGGCCGGCTTTACTGCAATATGTTATTGTGTGTCTACTCTGGTCTATAATGTGCATCCAGCTGGACATGTTTTCATTGTGGTATGACATTTTTAATAGCAAATCATTACATTAATTAAAGCATGAATATTCCTGTGCACTGTTGGTGATTTACATGTATTGGATTTTTGGACTGGTGTTACCTTACAAAACAATTGCAAACGCTCCGTTTAGTTAGCCAATGTTTTTTAGAAAGTGTGCTGTATAATGCATTAAAACACATATTATATATATGCTCTGTACAGTGTATGGCATACCCCTGAAGCAGCACGTTCATGCGTATTGCGTAAGCGTGGTAATCTAGACCAGCCCAGAGTGTGGCGTGATCTGTGATTTGTTGCCAAGCTGCGGGGGCCCCCTCAGCATGGTTCGCAGGCGAGCAGCGACATTTTGTGTTACGCCACTGGTATAGGGAAAGGGCTAGAAAAATGGAGAAGCATCAGTCGATTCTTCTCCTTTCTCCTAATCAGAAGTGCCTACACCTGCAGTCAGCAATGTAACCATGTGGCTCCTTGGCTGAAAGGGCTTCCTGCTGCTGGGGGTTGGCTCCTCTCTCTAGGAAACAAAAGGAGAGGTAGGAGAAAAATACATTTTAGCAGTGTGCCCCAGCTCTCCTTTTGTTTCTTAGTGATCCTGCCCAGCTGTAATTAGTCCACACCACCCAACTAACAGCCCCGCACCCCCTCGATTTTGCCCCCTCAGTTAAAGCTCTGGCTTAACCCAAATTCAAAAGCATGTTTTATGAAGCTCAGGTTGTGGATGTGTAACTCAATTGATGAGTAGAAAGATTTATAACCACTGCTTTTTCCCCTTAAACAATGTCGGCATGGGTAGTACAGCTCAGTGCCAGCATGCTCGTCTTGGAAGCAAGAAGACGCAGAGCAACACAGGTTTGTAACCCGGGTCTGCTCTTAGAAACCTCTTTAGGAATCTCTTCAGAAGTCAAGTGCTAAAAATGTAAATGGGGGGACTCATCAACAAACACAAGCGGATGTGATGTTGCCAGAAATTAGCGTATCAAGGTGAAATATGCACATTCCATTAAATTGGCTTTGCATAACCACCCAAACTGCACGGGACAAATGGCATTTGCCTTTCATAAAAATCAACCCACACACAAAACCAAGAGAGGATATTTTCTCCTATAGTGTTTTTGAAAACGTTAAAAGGTGTGCATGTTTTAAACTCCAAGAACCAAAACAAATGTTTTCCCTGGGACTTGCAGTACCAAAAGGGGACGTTAGTTGTTTGTTATTTTTCATCAGGTTATAAAGTGCAGTGATGAGCTGTCCAGCCTGCAAACCTGACCACTGCGCTTCCAGCCCTGAGATTGCCTTCAATTCATAGATTTAAAGACGACATTATGGGGGTAATTCATAGAATTCAGCGCACAAGTGGCGCACGCGGCTGGCGCACAGTGTGCGCGTGCGAATCCCTGCGCCAGCCGCGTGCGCTAAAATCCATTTCCGCGCACAGCGTATTCATGGATTCCAGTCACCAAAACCAGCCGTGGCGCAGCGACCCTGCAGCAGCGCCAGTTACGCCCCCAAGAACGCCTCTTGCGCAGGGAAAAGCCATCAATATACCCAATCCAGCGCAAAGGGCTGCGCTAACCCTGTACCAGCACGGCAAGCGGGCTACGTGTATTACTGGGGTGCGCGGGAAGTACCTCACGCGATTGGCCCCGTGTGAGCACGGTACGCGTATTTCAGGGGTGCGCGGGAAGTGCCACACGCGATTCCAGCAGGGTACGTGTATCTCAGGGGTGCGCAGGAATTTCCACACGCGATTGGTCCCGTGCGAGCAGGGTACGCGTATATCAGGGGTGCGCAGGAAGTGCCACACGCGATTTCAGCAGGGTACGTGTATTTCAGGGGTGCGTGGGAATTTCCACACGCGATTGGGGGTACGCGTATCTCAGGGGTGCGCGGGAAGTGCCACACGCGATTTCAGCAGGGTACGTGTATTTCACGGGTGCGCAGGAATTTCCACACACGATTGGGGGTACGCGTATCTCAGGGGTGCGCGGGAAGTGCCACACGCGATTTCAGCACGGTACGTGTATTTCAGGGGTGCGCGGGAATTTCCACATGCGATTGGGGGTACGCGTATCTCAGGGGTGCGCGGGAAGTGCCACACGCGATTTCAGCACGGTACGTGTATTTCAGGGGTGCGCGGGAATTCCCACACGCGATTGGGGGTACGCGTATCTCAGGGGTGCGCGGGAAGTGGCACACGCGATTTCAGCACGGTACGTGTATTTCACGGGTGCGCGGGAATTCCCACACGCGATTGGGGGTACGCGTATCTCAGGGGTGCGCGGGAAGTGGCACACGCGATTTCAGCAGGGTACGTGTATCTAAGGGGTGCGCGGGACTTTCCACACGCGATTGGGGGTACGCGTATCTCAGGGGTGCGCGGGAAGTTCCACACGCGATTCCATCAGGGTACGTGTATTACAGGGGTGCGCGGGGAGCACCACACGTGAATTGCACGTGTGGGTCCTCCCAGGTGTTCCCTCTACACCCTCCACGGCCCCTGCAGGTGGCTCACACCACAGGGGCCTACCCTGCACATGTCCTGCAGGCACCCAATCCACCATGGCCATGCCCCCCAGCCAACCCACATGTCAACTTGCACTACTGCCCACCAACGCACGTCCCCCTGCACCCCCAGCCACCAGGGGCACCCTCCACCAGGACCCCACCCATGTCTCCCACCACCCCCACCCCCCAGCCACCAGGGCCAGCCTCCACCAGGCCCCCACCCATGTCCAACTCATGTTCCCCACCACCCCCACCCCCCAGCAGTGCAGGGGCAGCCTCCACCAGGCCCCCACCCATGTCACCCAGCACCCCCACCCCCCAGCCACCAGGGCCAGCCTCCACCAGGCCCCCACCCATGTCCAACTCATGTTCCCCACCACCCCCACCCCCCAGCAGTGCAGGGGCAGCCTCCACCAGGCCCCCACCCATGTCACCCAGCACCCCCACCCCCCAGCCACCAGGGCCAGCCTCCACCAGGCCCCCACCCATGTCCAACTCATGTTCCCCACCACCCCCACCCCCCAGCACTGTGGGGCACCTGCCAGCAGGCCCCCACCCATGTCCAACTCATGTTCCCCACCACCCCCACCCCCCAGCACTGTGGGGCACCTGCTAGCAGGCCCCCACCCATGTCCAACTCATGTTCCCCACCACCCCCACCCCCCAGCACTGTGGGGCACCTGCCAGCAGGCCCCCACCCATGTACAACTCATGTTCCCCACCACCCCCACCCCCCAGCAGTGCAGGGCCAGCCTCCGCCAGGCCCCCACCCATGTCCAACTCATGTTCCCCACCACCCCCACCCCCCAGCACTGTGGGGCACCTGCCAGCAGGCCCCCACCCATGTCCAACTCATGTTCCCCACCCCCCCCACCCCCCAGCACTGTGGGGCACCTGCCAGCAGGCCCCCACCCATGTCCAACTCATGTTCCCCACCACCCCCACCCCCCAGCACTGTGGGGCACCTGCCAGCAGGCCCCCACCCATGTCCAACTCATGTTCCCCAGCACTGTGGGGCACCTGCCAGCAGGCCCCCACCCATGTCCAACTCATGTTCCCCACCACCCCCATCCCCCAGCACTGTGGGGCACCTGCCAGCAGGCCCCCACCCATGTCCAACTCATGTTCCCCACCACCCCCACCCCCCAGCACTGTGGGGCACCTGCCAGCAGGCCCCCACCCATGTCCAACTCATGTTCCCCACCACCCCCACCCCCCAGCAGTGCAGGGCCAGCCTCCACCAGGCCCCCACCCATGTCCAACTCATGTTCCCCACCACCCCCACCCCCCAGCACTGTGGGGCACCTGCCAGCAGGCCCCCACCCATGTCCAACTCATGTTCCCCACCACCCCCATCCCCCGGCACTGTGGGGCACCTGCCAGCAGGCCCCCACCCATGTCCAACTCATGTTCCCCACCACCCCCATCTCCCAGCACTGTGGGGCACCTGCCAGCAGGCCCCCACCCATGTCCAACTCATGTTCCCCACCACCCCCACCCCACAGCACTGTGGGGCACCTGCCAGCAGGCCCCCACCCATGTCCAACTCATGTTCCCCACCACCCCCACCCCCCAGCAGTGCAGGGGCAGCCTCCACCAGGCCCCCACCCATGTCACCCAGCACCCCCACCCCCCAGCCACCAGGGGCAGCATCCGCCAGGCCCCCACCCATGTCCCCCAGCACCCCCACCCCCCCAGCAGTGCAGGGGCACCCACCACCAGGCCCCCACCCATGTCTCCCAGCACCCCCACCCACCAGCAGTGCAGGGGCAGCCTCCACCAGGCCCCCACCCATGTCTCCCAGCACCCCCACCCCCCAGCAGTGCAGGGGCAGCCTCCTCCAGGCCCCCACCCATGTCTCCCAGCACCCCCACCCCCAGCACTGTGGGGCACCTGCCAGCAGGCCCCCACCCATGTCCAACTCATGTCTCCCACCACCCCCACCCCCCAGCACTGTGGGGCACCTGCCAGCAGGCCCCCACCCATGTCCAACACATGTCTCCCACCACCCCCACCCCCCAGCCACCAGGGGCAGCCTCCACCAGGCCCCCACCCATGTCTCCCACCACCCCCACCCCCCCAGTCACCAGGGCCAGCCTCCACCAGGCCCCCACCCATGTCCAACTCATGTTCCCCACCACCCCCATCCCCCAGCACTGTGGGGCACCTGCCAGCAGGCCCCCACCCATGTCCAACTCATGTTCCCCACCACCCCCACCCCCCAGCACTGTGGGGCACCTGCCAGCAGGCCCCCACCCATGTCCAACTCATGTTCCCCACCACCCCCACCCCCCAGCAGTGCAGGGCCAGCCTCCACCAGGCCCCCACCCATGTCACCCAGCACCCCCACCCCCCAGCCACCAGGGGCAGCATCCACCAGGCCCCCACCCATGTCCCCCAGCACCCCCACCTCCCCAGCAGTGCAGGGGCATCCACCACCAGGCCCCCACCCATGTCTCCCAGCACCCCCACCCCCCAGCACTGTGGGGCACCTGCCAGCAGGCCCCCACCCATGTCCAACTCATGTCTCCCACCACCCCCACCCCCCAGCACTGTGGGGCACCTGCCAGCAGGCCCCCACCCATGTCCAACTCATGTTCCCCACCACCCCCACCCCCCAGCACTGTGGGGCACCTGCCAGCAGGCCCCCACCCATGTCCAACTCATGTTCCCCACCACCCCCATCCCCCAGCACTGTGGGGCACCTGCCAGCAGACCCCCACCCATGTCCAACTCATGTTCCCCACCACCCCCACCCCCCCAGTCACCAGGGCCAGCCTCCACCAGGCCCCCACCCATGTCACCCAGGACCCCCACCCCCCAGCCACCAGGGGCAGCCCCCACCAGGCCCCATGTGCGCCTCAGTGGCGGCCTACTCCTCCTCTGTGGAAACCACCAACCTGGATGGCTCCTCGACGTCTACCGCCGTAGCAGGCCCCTGTGGGGGCTCACCCACCCCTTCCACTGCAGCCGTGGGGGCATCCCCGCCGCCTTGCTCCACAGCGCCGTCTCCACCATCTCCTTCACTAGCCGCTGCGTAGAGGGAGACATAGAACACAAGCATCAGGGTACTGTACAATGGTACCCTAGACAGGAAGCAATAGCAGATGAGTGCCACTGTCAAAGTACACTTCCATCATGTCACACCACAACACATGTGTCAGTCCAGGCAAAACACACACAGTGACAGTCATGCTGCGTGCCATGGACATTTCTATGCATGTCCAATGAACTCACGAATCATACAATGTAATGGGACTCACATGCATCATGGGTCATGCCTATCACATGCACACACTTCAACTCAGTCACATCCATCTGGCCCCGTACACCCCAATCACAGTGCATACAGGGATGACTAGGCTGCATCAGTGAATCAGTACATTGTCACAGACATGTGTCATGCATCCATGGCACTCACAAGTCACAGACACGCAGGTCAGGCACACAGACATGGATACCACATATGTATCTGGCATCAGCACCCATCCCTCGCCCCCACCCATGTCCAGGAACAGAGACTGCCATGCTGTCATGTGTGCAATCTGCACAGGGCTCCCCATGTCACATTCAAACACATGTAACAACCATGCGGTTCACGCATTACAGGTCGCACATGCATTACCATGATGTCCCTGCACACATACATGCATACATGGCCTATGTCACACATGCGGGCAAGTATCAGACAACCAGCACACTGCAACATGCCCTGTCTCACACAGCAATGCTTGGCCACTTACCGCTCAACTCCAGATGGGTCTCCCTCTCAAGGACCTGGCCGTGGAGCGCTGGGTGTGCGCGTTCCAGGACCCTCAACTGGATGGAACTCATGCGGCCCCGGCCCCCCTCCACGAGGCGCCGGGCCTTCATGAGGGTCCTGGACCTCAAGTCCTCCCAGCGCTTCTTGACCTTCTGGATGGTGCGGGTTGCCACCCCCTCCGCGTTGATGGCAACCACACAGTCGGCCCAGATCCTCTCCCGTCCTTCCCTGTTGGCGCGGGACGATCCGAAGAGGGCATCATACTGCCCCAGGACTTGCTCCACCAGGACACCATCTTCGGTGGCAGTGAAGCTGGTGCCCCTCTGCCCCTCTGGCCGGGGGTTGCCACTGGTGTCAGATGTGGATGTGCCCGACATGGCAACCCCAGGGGCAGGAGTGGGTGGGCAACTGGGTCCTGGGGCTGGGCTGTGGAGCAATGTCATTTGAGTCGGGAGTCTTCTGTACCAGCAGGGGTGGACACAGCAACTGGACCCCTGCAGATGGCTGATGTGCAGGCACCAAATGGCAGGGCACGGTGGCAGCAGGCAGGCAGGCAGGCAGGCAGGCAGCAGCAGATGGCACGTGGGAGGCTGCTTGGGGCACTGGGGGCCAGTGAATTGGCCTTCTGGGCAGGAGCGTGGTCTTCCGTGTGTTTTCGCGTGGCCAGCTTGATACGGAGTGATTAGGCACGTGAAAAATCTGCACGCAGCGTGTAAATCGACGAAAGGCCCTTAGCGCGTAAGGCGTCTGCACGCATACGCATTTACATTGGACAGAAGGCCCCTCGAGCGCAAGCGCCCCTGTGACGTGACGCGTACAGACGTGCATAGGCAATACAGCGCACGTGAAAAAATGCACGTCCGCGTGTAATGCGCGTAAGCGCGCGTGAAAAACTGCACGTCCGCGTGTAATAGGAGGAAAGGGCCCATGCATAAGCATGCGCGCGTGAAAAACTGCACGTCCGCGTGTAATGCGCATAATCAAACGTGAAAAAGTGCACGTCCGCATGTGACGTGACGCGCGCGTGCGTTTCCCTCAGCACGGGTTAAAGGTGAGCGGGCCCAGCAGTTCGCTGTACGTGCCTTTCGTGGAGACCGACGTGTGTTGCTGCTTCCAGTTGTTTCGCGTGCCATCTACTTCACAGCTCTCAAGGACGTATCTCTTCTTTTGGCGGGGGTATTGGCTACGCGTGTTTTTCTGCATCGCGCTAGTCAGAAGGTGAGTCGCAAACGCTCCTTTTCCCACTGCGGGTGCCCCTGTGTATCGCACCCATTTTTGATGTCATCGTAGCCTGCGTGTCCCACGCGTACGCGTTATTCGTGTTACTGGGTGCCACCGCGTACTGCGGGAGGTTTAATCCACGCACGTAGGCTGCAGGGTTGCGTGCACGGTTTTACTGCAGTTTTGGGGTGCCTGAGCGTTGCGTGACCCGTCACCACATCACCGGGGTCACATACAGCCTTGCAGGTGCAGGGGGGCTGTTAACATCTTGCTTCCCACCCCCTTCACCCCAATTGCCCAGGTCAATTGTGCTGTACACCTCCCATTGGCACCACTCCATCTGTGCCAGCACTATAACATCTGTGCCATGGTAGGGAGGCCACCAAAGGTGAGGGGCGCCTCAGCTGGGCGTACTCCTCGTGGCGGGCGTGGTCGGGAGACGTGGCCGTGGTGACCAGGGAGTAGGGGGACCCCAGGGTGTCCAGGGCAGCCACAGAGGGGGAAGAGGCAGGGGTGCGCCACTTGAGCACAATGTTGTGCCATGTGTTGGTGCAGCCATGCCACCACCCCCTTTGGTTCCGGGGGATGCAGCTCCTGCATCTGGCAATGGCACCCATATGACCCGGCAGTCCGTTCCATCGACTGCCACGGGCCCAAGGGTAGTGGTAGCTGCAGGTGCAGCTGTGGACACCGCCACCCAGGCTCAGGGTCTGCCAGCGCAGGCTGCGTTGGCACTTGAAGAGCCCTTGGTAGATCTCCAACAGGCCAGGGGGGAAACCATTGGGGCAGGCCGGGCTGCTCAGACCAAGAGACGTGTCCCTGGGGCAGTCATGTCATCTGCTGCCCCGAACAGCCGGGTGTTGGCAAGTGCAGGGGCAGATTCACCCAACAGCACCCCGGTTGTGAGTCTGCCAACCAGGACCGTTGCGGTCAATGACCCTGCCACAGCTGATGTTGCTGCGCAGGGTCCATTAGTGGGCACCCAGCTGCCACTGACACAAGTCAGGCCTTTGGTCATCCTTCCACCTGCCACTCCCTCGGCTCAATCCACCGAACCCACTGGCCATACTGGTCAGGGCGGCATTAGCCAGCCAGGGTCTGCGCCACAGTCCAAGAGGAGGAAGGTTGCACCTGCAGCACAGGCTGGGACCCCACACACAGCCACGACCTCCTGCACGTCGAGGAAGAAGCCTTTCTGTAAGCAGGAACTGGACTTCCTCGTGGACTACGTGCGGGGACACAGCCGTGACATGCTAGTGGGTGCCAATAGTCAGACTACGGCTGCCCAACGTGACACCCACTGGAAGCATGTTGCGGAACATGTCAGTTCATTCGGCCATGAGGTGCGCACGGCGCAGGAGTGCAAAAAGCGCTGGAATGACATCAAGCGCAGCACTAAGGCTAAGCGTGCCTCAAATTACAACTTGACTCTGGTGACTGGCGGTGGGCCTGCACCAGAGGAGGAAGAACTCACTCCGCATGAGGCTCTCGTTGCGGAGTTCATACCACCAGAATTGGTCGAAGGTGTGGGAGAGATGCTGGACTTTGATGCCCAGTCCAGTGAGTGTTGATGCGTAGTTGTTGAGGACGTGTGTGTTTCACTTGTGGGATGTGTTGTGCATGATTGCTGCTACATGTGACGTGTACATGGTTCTGATGTGTAAGTAATGCAATGCCACCGTCATGCATGTCTCCTCTGCCTGCATGCGGGACTCCATGTGGCCATGCTCCCTTGCCCCTCCTCCGCCACTCTGCACCCCAGTTCCACCTTTGCACTGGTCTGCTACATTCTTGCCAATGTGTAGTTTCTTGTTCATGTGTCCTGTGTAGATGCTAACTTCCAGCTTAGAAAGTGCCAGACATATGCCGTGTGGTACAGCCTTAGTACTCGATGCAGGGTATCCCACTTGTACTGTGCATGGGTCAGATGTCCCGCAGGGACATGAGTGCCCATTCATGCTCCATGTGCATTGCACGCATGCCCCTATGTGTCCTTGACTGGATGATCACTGTAATATGAGTCCTTGGTTACATACATTGCCTGCCATATCATCGGCCTCCCCATGTCAACGGTGGCTCAGTCCTGCGTTGCACACATGTTTAGGCTCTGACAATCTGCGTGCCTCACAGGCCTCAGCCTGTTCAATGGCCAATGACTCTGTCCAACTCTTGTCGTGTCTCCTTCACACGTGGCCGGCCTCCGGATCTTCCATCATGTGTCCTGCCCACTGTCCCAGCATCATTTGCAGTGTTGTCATTTCAATCACATTAAGCTGTTGATGCCAGTCAACACTGCCTGTCAATACACAGGTGTATGGTCAGCCTTTTGATACCATGCTAGGCATCCCTGCTTTGGTACTGGGGTGGAGGGGTGCTTGGCTTCTAGACATGGTACACATTGAATACACAATGCACGTGATGTCTGAATTTGACATTGCACTGCCTTCACATTTCCTGGCACACACCATGGAGTGCTTGTACATGTAGGTAGTGAGTGGCGTACACATTTTCTGCACTGCATAGACCCACTTCCATGGAAACTGCCACCTTTCAACAGGTCTGATCACAGAAGCTATTCAAAGTAGACCCAGCATGCATGCCAGGTCATATGTTGTGTGTCACATGTCTGCCGGATGCCTTTGCTGTCGGTGTGTGTGTGTGTCGTGTGCTTCTGACATGTGTACTGACCTTTTCCTCTCTATTTTTCAGGTGATGACGCAATGGATGCAGAGGATGGTGTTGTCGTGCCAGACACAGGGTTGGTAAGACCACATCAACCCGGCACTAGTGGGGGTCGTGGGGTGGTAGGCCACGAAAACCCCCAAGTGCTGCAGTCCATCCTGTCTCTGGCTGCCTATGAGTCCAGCCATGATGACGACTCTGACGTCCATGTTGAGTTGGATGAGCATCAAGTCCATGTGTCAGGGGTGAGTGATTCTGATGTGGAAACT
Organism: Ambystoma mexicanum; assembly: GCF_040938575.1. Taxonomy (NCBI): domain Eukaryota; kingdom Metazoa; phylum Chordata; class Amphibia; order Caudata; family Ambystomatidae; genus Ambystoma; species Ambystoma mexicanum. The sequence continues at coordinate 1,436,412,262 of NC_090931.1, forward strand.
CCTCTGTCTGCGACACCTGCACTGAGGGATCAGACAGTCTTGGTTCCTCCGCCCATGGTGGATCGGGACGCAGGGTCACCCTCCACACCAGTCACTGATGTGCCTGGGACATCACGTCGATGGGGCATGTAGTCGTGCAGCCGCAGGCGGTGCCAACACAGCGAGGACCCCCGGTCCTTGGGTCCCGCAGGGGTCAAGCCCGGCAACGCGGTCGCCGCGCGCAACCTCTGTATACTGAGTGGGAGCAAGACATGACTGCCAATTCCGAACGGCAGGGGGCAGCAATGGAGAACATCGCTGACAGCATGGAGCGTGTGGCCCGATCTGTGCTCCCCCCTGCTAGGCAGGTGCTTCTCCAGCAGCAGGCGGCACAGTCCACAGCCCGCTCGCTCAGGCTGGGCATGGCGGCCTCAGACAGGGCACGCCAGGCTGAAATGTCGTCTCTGCGTCAAGCAATTGCTGCTCACGCAGAGGCGCACATGGATGCCCTGAGGGAGGAGTATGCCTCCCTCAGATCCACTCTGGGTGTCCTTATGATGTCCCAGAGGCAGCAGGCAGAGGAGAGGTTTGCACAGCTTGAGCGCACCATCTCGACTGAGCTACAGGCTTGCCGGGAGGTGCAGCGGTTGTCCAGCCAGGCCTTGCAGGAGGAACTCCGTGTTACACGTGCTACCTTGCAAGAGGAAGCACGTGTATCACGTGAGGTTCTGCATGCAGACCTATGTAACATCGCCACACAGAACCAGGCTCACCTGTCCGGCAGACTTGCTGCCGACGAGGGGCAAGCTGCGGCTAGGCGTGGCCAGGCTACTGTGCCACGTCCTCCTTTACAGGATGAGCCAGACTCGGACGACCATCTATCTCCCACATAGGTCGTGCTGTGAAGGCGTTGAGCCCATGGAGGTATTTTTTTTTGGCTCAGCATCATCGCATGTGGATGTTGAGCAGCACCCTGTACCTCCCCCCTCCTGGGTGCCTCCCCTCCCCCCCGGGTCGTATGTGGCCATTTTTGATTTTTCTTTTAGTTTAGTTAGTTAAGTTTCTGTTTGATAGTTAGTTTAAATAGGTAATGTAGGTTTTCCATAGTAAGTGTAATTAGTTAATAGTTGAGTTAGTATAAAATTTGTTGTCTATTGTGCTTTCATGTGACAGTGCAGTGCCTTGTGGTATTTTGAAGGCATCTACTGTCTGTTCCAGCTGGGCCCTTCATGGTTGTCTTGTGTATGTGTTTGCTGCTTGGGTTCCTTCACTCACATATGCCACTCCTGCCTCCCTTATCCATGGGCTCGCAAGGATGGTTCAGTGTTACAGAATTTTATACAAGGGCTTTGGACTGTCATCTCTGTGGCATGTCTGGTGCTATGTGACTTGTGTTGACACCCCTAGTGGGGATGATTTAGGTGTAATTGTCCACTGTTCAGCTTTTGCTAGATGGGGTGTGTCATGATTAATGTGGACATTGGTTGCTATGCATTGTGTATTATGTTTCATATCTTTCCTGTACACGTGCTTGTTGCAATTCATGCTGTAGATAGTGTTCCACACTTTGGAGGTCAAAGACGGACTGATGGTGTGATTTGTGATGTGACTCTGTGACATGGTCAAGTAATGAGATGCCTGATGAAACACACACAGATCACTTTGATGCATTAATCATGTGTTTCATGCACTTTCTGCAGGGGGATGAGGCACCAGAGCACCTTTGCCAGCAGACATGGGCCATTGGACGACGGAATTCCTGACCCGTTTGTTGGTGCCCACATGCACATGTGTGCACGAGCAGAGCCACAATGATTGCAGACCCACATCCTAGAACTGCTGACATGTTCCAAGGAACTCCAGGCAAGGTGAGCATCACAGGGGGGCCACGAGACAGCAAAGCTTGCACCAGGCGAGTTGCACATGCAGGCTTAGTCACAGCACTGAGGGTGGGCTTAGACGAATATTGGTGTTGAAGCACACAATGCAGCTCCGATGTGTTTGTGGACTGATGGCTGTTGATAGTAGGGTTGTCTGGGACACATGCGGGGGCCGTGGCACATACACTGCGGTACACCAAGGTTCATTGAGGCACTTGTATCAACCATGTAGCCTTCCGAGACATGGAAAGGGGCAGCTCACAGGGACATACATCAAGGGACATACTCGGGTGCAGTGCATGTCTATTCCACGTACTTCATGATAAATGCACTGGCAACTTTGTTTTGGTCATGGTGGTACGCAACTTGCTCTGTAGTCATGGCTTGCCATATGGGTCTGTCTGCTTACCCAGGGAACATTGCATGTTGTGTGAATTGTGACACATTGGTGTTCCATTTGCCACGCACCCACCAGCGGCTGACTTACTGCATTGACTGTGAATGACCCGTCACAGGGGTGATGTTTTATATGGGTACGAAGCATGGAGCACAGATTGTCTGTTTGTAGAGTAGTTTGTTGCTATGGGGCATGTGTTGTGTGTTGTGTGTAATTGGCACGTACAGGTTGTTGACTGTGTCTCTTTTTGCAGCATTGCAGTGCTCCTGTAACCGGACCTGAGAGTGCGCAGGCAGGAGGCCAGCACTCAAAACCAGAGCTAAGTGTCTTGTTGTTTTTCTTACAAACTGCCCTGCATAGGCTTGCTGGGGAGTGTACTGATGCATGGATGTGTGTGTGGTCCTATTTGGTATGTTTTTTACCCTAATCACCCGTGATCCTATGCAATTTTGAAACCTGTACCCTCTACCCGGTGTTCCTGCTTCCCGTGCCTATCCAAGCAACGTTCCCTGACCCTCTTTCCCCACTGGGGTTGCGGATGCCTGTGTAAGCCCCGAACTTGCAGGCGCCAAAACCCTAGAGGGGGTGGTTGGTTTGTACCACTCCTGAGCCTGGACTACAGAAGGCCATGACAATGACGTCCAAGTTTGTTTGGATTGTGCATGTGTTCATGCAGGTTGTACATTTTCGTGCATTCCCTAGTTTCATGTGTCATTCCTCCTCCCCTCACCTGCCACTCATTCCAGTCATCCAGTGTGTCTACACCTGTCCCGACTGCATATCCCTGAACCTCATTCCCCACCAGGATCTCAGGGGCCTGTGTGAGTTTGACCTTGCAGGCACCCGGGACATGGTGTGGGTGGTTGTTTCATGAGACTCCGGCGCCTGTACAGGGGACCTGTGACAGTACACATCCATTCATGGTGCATCATCCTATGTCATGTACCACACATGTCTCACATCCTGTCGTGACATTGTTTTGCTGTGCTACCTTGGTTGTTGCATCATTGTGGTAGTACTCCTTTGAGACGTACTGCTACGTCAAGTCATCTACTGGAGGGTGTTTGGGTTCCTTTTCATGCCTTGGATTATGTGATTTTGGAAATGAGTGTGGATTCTGAGGGTTCTGGCATCTCTTTACACACAAGGTGGGAGATGGACACGAAGGGTAAAGGTGATCCTGTGGCCAGGTGGGAATGAGGGTTGGAGGCTCCATGACCCAGGTGCAGTTGTTCAGTGGGTCATGGTCATTTGCAAGGGAGGGGGGGGGTTGTTGTTAATAGTTGCGTTGCCCTGCAGTGTGATGGGAACTCTGACATTGTAATGTTGTTGTCCTATGTACATGTTGTGTTCTGCTGATCAATGCCTGTTCATGTGTTGTGTTTTCCTTTCAGGTGCGAGGGGATAGTTGTGGTTTGACATGCTGGGGTGTACACATGGTGGATGTTCACATGTGATGTGTAGGGAACACTGATGGTCACTTGAGTGCACATGCATGTGTGGAGTGCATGTCCTTGCAGAACCACACACTTGCACTCGGATGCACTCCATGTACTCCCACCCTTGCATATCCACGTGTACACTGTTTGCCTTCTGGTGCCCACTGTGTCCTGGCAGCACATGGTCTGTGACCGATTATGGTTCCAGTACATGCCTGATTTGATGTAGTCTGTCACTTAGATGTGATGCTCAGGGTGTGCATCACACGCAATGGCTGTTCACTGTGCTGTGCGCTGAGCAGTGTGATGCAGGAGTAGGACACTGCACACATGAGCTGCAGTGTTGATTTTGCAATGCATAATGTGCATATAGACAGGCATTCATTGTGATGTTACGTCTACGACTGTTGTAATGCATTTGGAATCGACTTATTTTGGGTGGGACATTTTGTTGGTCTGTCATTTCATCTGATTCCGGGTCAGGCATCATTGTCCGATGCCACTGTACATTTAGGACATGGCAATGTGTACCTTATCGTTACAGGGTCGGTGTATGGGTATTGCTTGCCATGTCATGTTGATGTTTGGAAGGGTTTGACTGACATGACAGTGATGGCCATGGCCTGTTTTGCAGGTGTGTGTGATGCACACCTTGCATGTCCAGGTCATCCGCTTCTCAGAGCAACTAGCTGGGGGTAGGTTTCTCTCCGCAGCAGGGCCCTCCCCCTGGAACAGACTTCCTGCCTGACTTGAACTTGAGGGGAACCATCTCCAGTACTGGAAGCACCTCAAGACCTTCCTCTTTGCTTCTGCTTACTCTCTGCCTCTCCCTTGCAGAATTCTTCACTGGAACTGCACAGGAGCTGCAACTGGGACACTCTCACCAACCTCGGTCCCTGGGCCAGCCACTGTCCACTTGCACTGCCACCCTGGCAACCCCTGCACTGCAGTACTGTCTCACTATCCCTACAGCCCTCCCTTCACAGCACTTGTCTGCACTTACCTTTGCAGTTGCCACCAGGCGACCTATGTATTATTTTATTGGCCTACTTCCCCTGTACTGGACTCCCCCACACCCTTCCCCTTGCACTTTTCCCTTCCCCCTACCCCTGCACTTGCACAATCTCAATGACACCTGGCCTAGTAGTACCGTTCTCTGTGTTCCCTTGTCCACCCCCCCCTCCTCATTGCTCCTTGGAATAGTTGTGTATGGCTCATGTCATGTCACATGTCATATGTGTGCATTTTGTTTGCACAGGATAGCTTGTGTTTAAGTAGCTAGGGATGCAGACGATGTGGCACTTCCATGGCAACTATCTCAGGGTGGTAGGGTTGTGACAGTTGACTGTCACTTTGTCATCATCGATTGTCACCTGGTATGTGCCAGGCCTGTGTGCACTCCGCAGGGGTGGGAGTTTAGGTGAAAAATGTGGACACAAGCTGGGTCCGGGCTTCCTCGCCACGAGCCCTGTCCCCTCCCATGGGCAGCGCCTGTGCCTGTGGTTGGGGATGTGGGGGCACCACCATGTCCACCGGGACGCCCTGCCGTGTTGCAACATTGTGCAGGACACATGCTGCCACAATGATCCTGCACACAAATGGTGGTGCATAGAGTAGTTGCCCACCAGAGCGGTCAAGGGAGCGGAAACGTGACTTGAGCACTCCGAATGTGCGCTCCACTATGCCCCTGGTTGCAATGTGGGCAGCGTTGTATCTTACCTGGGGTGGTGTGGTGGGGTTCCGGATTGGCGTCATCATGTGGTTGCTCAGAGGGTAGGCACTGTCCCCTGGGGAGGTGATAATAATTGAGATTATTAGGGTTGGTATATTTGTCTGTGTGTGACTTGCATGCATGTGCAAGGGCATTTGTACTGACCTAGGAGCCATGTGTCGCCATGCTGCCCAGCTTCCAGGGCCCGGCTCAGGGCGGACATTCTGTATATGAAACTGTCATGGGTGGAGCCAGGGTAGTTTGCATAGACAGAGGTGATGATTCCCTTTGCTTCGCATACCACCTGTACATTGATGGAATGCCAGTGCTTGCGGTTTCGGTAGATGTGCTCAGTGGCCCTAGGTGGACGTAGGGCCACATGGGTGCAATCTATGGCACCGAGCACTTTGGGGAAGTGTGCCACCCTGAAAAAATCCAGGACAACGGCCTGCCTTTCTGCAGGTGTTCTGGGCATGTATATGTGCCTGCGGACTGAGGGGCGCGCTGTCATGATTGCCAGTACCTGGTGTAGGCAGCGTGACTGCGTGGCCTGTGAGACCCCCCCACTATGGCAGTGGTCCGCTGAAACGACCCAGTGGCCAAAAAATGAAAGACATTGAGCAGCTTCTCCATGGGGCTCAATGCTTGGGAGCAAAGGGTGGGGGATGTGAGGTCATCTCCCCACTCCCTGACCAGGTCTAGGATGATATGGGGTGGAAACCTATACCTGCCGTAGACCTGGTCGTCAGGCATCCCAAAAAGGCTTGTCCGTGGTGCAAAAATGCGTGCCCTGGCTATTCTCCTCCTCCTGCGGTGTCCCACGATCAGTGCAGCAACAAATGGGGCATTCATCGTCGCTGTATATATGCGTTTGTTGTTTGCGCGCACTTTTATGCTGTGCGTGGGCGCGGGACGCCTCCGTGTGGGCGGACTCGTTGGTTTCCCGTATTCGGGTGTAATTGCGTGTGATCGGAGGGGAGCGAGCGTACACGCGATTGGCCTGGGTACGTGTGTTTCGGGGTGCGCGGGTAGTTCCACACGCCATTGGCCTGGGTACGTGTGTTTTGGGGTACGTGTGTTTCGGGGTGCGCGGGTAGTTCCACACGCCATTGGCCTGGGTACGTGTGTTTCGGGGTGCGCGGGTAGTTCCACACGCCATTGGCCTGGGTACGTGTGTTTCGGGGTGCGCGGGTAGTTCCACACGCCATTGGCCTGGGTACGTGTGTTTTGGGGTACGTGTGTTTCGGGGTGCGCGGGTAGTTCCACACGCCATTGGCCTGGGTACGTGTGTTTCGGGGTGCGCGGGTAGTTCCACACGCCATTGGCCTGGGTACGTGTGTTTCGGGGTGCGCAGGTAGTTCCACACGCCATTGGCCTGGGTACGTGTGTTCCGGGGTGCCATGAACTTTCACACGCGATTGGTTGAAATCCACGTGTGTTCTGTCATCACGTGCAATGAGGGATACTCCCTCGCACGTCACGTCACAGACGCGCTCACGCGCTGAGGGCCTTTGGTCCAATGAAAATGCGTATGCGTGCAGACGCGCTTACGCGCTAAGGGCCTTTCCTCGAATTACACGCTGACGTGCAGAATTTTCACGTGCCAAATCACTCCGTATCAAGCTGGCCACGCGTAAGCACACGGAAGACCACGCTCCTGCCCAGAAGGCCGAACTACTGCCCCCCAGAGCCCCGAGCACGCTCCCACCTGCCATCTGCTGCTGCCTGACTGCCTGCTGCCCACGTGCCCTGCCATTTGCTGCCTGCACATCAGCCAGGGGTGCTGTTGGTGTGACCACCCCTGCTGGAACCGAAGACTCCCGACTGGGATTCCATCGCTCCACAGCCCAGCCCCAGGACCCAGTTGCCCACCCACTCCTGCCTCTGGGGTTGTCATGTCGGGGCAAACTCCATCTGTGACCACTGACAACCCCCGGCCAGAGAGGCAGAGGGGCACCAGCTTCAGTGCCACTGAAGTTGGTGTCCTGGTGGAGCAAGTCCTGGGGCAGTATGATGCCCTCTTCGGAAGTTCCCGTGCCGACATGGAAGGACGGACTCGGATCTGGACTGACATCGTGACTGCCATCAACGCGGAGGGGGTGGCAGTCCGCGACTTCCAACATGTCAAGAAGCGCTGGGAGGACTTCAGGTCCAGGACCCTGAACAAGGCCCGGCGCCTCTTGAAGGCAGCGGATGCCAAGGGGCGCCAGGGCCACTTGTCGGAAGAACAGATGAGGGTCCTGGAACGCATATCCCCAGCGCTCCACGTCCAGGTCCTTGAGAGGCAGACCCGTCTGGAGTCGAGCGGTGAGTGTACATGCATCCTGATTGTGAGCAGTGCATGTGGTGATTGTTCAGTAGTGTGCAGGTTGCACATCTGTTTGTATGGGGTCGAGTATGGGTGCGGGTGTACAGGTCCGTGGGGTTGACACATGCGAAGGCTGTAATGTGTGAGACATGGATGGTGCCTGTGTGTGTGGGCTTGCATGCCAAATGCAGTTGTGTGGGCACACAAGTTTGTATGAATGTGTATGTGAGTAGACATGTCCGTGATGTCACGCATGTATGTTGTTTTCAACTGCATGTATCAGCGCTGTGTACATGTGCATGTGTGTGTATTTGACAAGGGTGCAACAGTGATGCAACATGGATGCATGTGACAGCTTTAAGTGGAAGCCTGATGGGCAGATGTGACATGGATGCCCGTCTGAACACTGCGACACTTGGCAGAGGTGTACACATGCATGCAAGTGTGGTGGTGTGTGTACATGTGTGGTGCACTTCCTGTGTTGCATGTGATGTCTGGCTCACCTTTGGCTGCTCATGCTGTTGTATGTGTATGGATGGTGTTGGCAGTTGCGATATGGCTGTGGTATGGCTCGTGTGTGCGAGTTGTAATGACATGTGTGTTGGGGATCGTGATGACATGTCTGAGGTTTGCCAATGCCACTCATGTACAACTGTCATGTGTGTATGTGTCCATTGTACAGTGCCCTGATGCGTGTGTTTTGTTTCTCCCTGTCTGCAGCGTCAACTGATGAAGAGGGCAGAGAAGGTGCTGTGGAGCACAGCGGCGGGGATCCCACCGCCAGCCGGAGACGCAAGGCCCGGCTCCCCTCCCATGTTGTCATCTCGTCGGGAAGTGAGGAGTCCGGTGCCACGTCCCAGGCCGCAGCTGCCGGGGGGAGGTCCAAGAGGCGGAGGTTGCAGTTGGACTCCTCGGCAGCAGAAGGGGCAGCTGGGACCCCACAGGGCCCAACGGGGGAAGATGGCACAGAGTCATCCAGGTTGGTGGGGGGTTTGGTGGAGGAGGAGGCCGTGCAAGCACCGGAGACGGGGTCTGGGGGTGGGGATCCCACTGGTGCTAGTGGTGCAGTGCAGGACCAGGGACAGGAGGCAGCACAGGCCGCCGCGGAGGTGCCTGTGTGCAATCCTGTCCCTGATCCTGTCCCTGCATCATCTTGCATGTCCAGACCAGTTTTCAGGCAGGGGATGAGCTGACGTCAACTGGCCTTCCTCTGCCTGCGGACGTGGCTATCCAGGCCCGGGTTGAGCCTGTCCTGGCTGGTGTGGCGTTGCGTCAACGGGCCATGCGAGGTGACCTGCAGTCTTTTCATGAAGAGACAGCACGTCATCTCGAATGGCTCGTTGACCACGTCAGCCTGCTGGGACAGGTCACCCAGGCCGGATTCCTCCGTCTGATGGGGCTTGCCACGACCCCCTCCTCAGCTGGACCCCCTACGCGCCAGTCGTACTCTGTGCCATCTTCCCACCCATCAGTCACCTGGGTGCCCTGTGGAGCTGCCTCTGACGGTGCGGCCAGGCTGGTGGAGGAGGCATCCCTGCCACAGTCGGGAGTCGGACGTCCAGCAGGGGTGGCCACGTCAACGACTGCACCCCAGCCGGCGGAGGATGTGCAGGCAGCAGGAGGCAGTGCAGGGGCAGAGGCACAGCAGCAGCAGCACCATGGTGGGAGCTATGAAGGCTCGGGGCCTTCGACATCGGAGGGGCAGGCATCGGCCGGAGGGCAGGAGGACCCAGGACAAAAAGTGTGTTCCGTGTGGCAGCGGTTGGGCCACGCCATAGATGCGGAGCGGCAGCGGGCGGAAGAGGCACGGCTCTCAATGGTCAGGGCGGAGAACTCCATGCAGAGGGCCCTGAGGCGGGCCGAGTGCATCGAGGCAATCCGCAGGGGTTTGGAGGTGGACACGTCGACGGCCCTGCGGACCCTCGGGGCCATGGAGGAGGACCGCCTCCGGGACATTGAGGAGGAGTTCGATGATGCCCTGGCCCGGCACATCCAGAAGTGAGCCGTGGAACTAGCCCGCTGCCCTTGTACATAGTTATGTAGGTAGTGTTAGGTTTCATTTTTGTTTTTATTTCATTTGGACCTTTTGGACATTGGCCACATTTTTGTATATAGTTTTTTTTTATTAGTTAGTGTAGTTAGATAGGTTTCCTTTATTTTGTTGGGATAATGGACCCTGGCTTCTTGCATTGTACATAGTTGTGGACTTGTACATACTTTCTTTTTTAACATTCTCCATGGATCAATGGCTTATTATTTTTATTTCCCATTGGATTTTGTTTTGTGGACATTGACTTTGTACAACATTACTTTCTTTGGATTTCAATATTCTTTTTTTTTTTTAATTTTGAACGGACATGCTTCTTTTTATTTTTTTGCATTCACATTTCTGTTTCTTCATTTTTGATTCTATTCATGTTTCCTTTAATACATTATTTTTTTGTTGAACTTCAATGTGTGGTATCTCATTGTTTTCATGCATTTCATGTTATGTGTTTTGAGATTCACTGACACCCATTGGGTGTATGTGAGGGACATGTGTTTGTTTCGGAACTTGCAATTGGTGTTCTGTGATGTAATTGCAAATTATGAGTGGGTGGATGCAATACTCGGGTGGGTGTTTTGCATTTGGGGGCTGACCATAGAGACCAGGGATCTGGACTGTGATGACATGTTGGGTGGGGAACATGAGTTGGACATGGGTGGGGGCCTGCTGGCAGGTGCCCCACAGTGCTGGGGGGTGGGGGTGGTGGGGAACATGAGTTGGACATGGGTGGGGGCCTGCTGGCAGGTGCCCCACAGTGCTGGGGGGTGGGAGTGGTGGGAGACATGGGTGGGGGCCTGGTGGAGGCTGCCCCTGCACTGCTGGGGAGTGGGGGTGGTGGGAGACATGGGTGGGGGCCTGGTGGAGGCTGCCCCTGGTGGCTGGGGGGTGGGGGTGGTGGGGAGACATGGGTGGGGGCCTGCTGGCAGGTGCCCCACAGTGCTGGGGGTGGGGGTGGTGGGAGACATGAGTTGGACATGGGTGGGGGCCTGGTGGAGGGTGCCCCTGCACTGCTGTGGGGTGGGGGTGGTGGGAGACATGGGTGGGGGCCTGGTGGAGGCTGCCCCTGGTGACTGGGGTGGTGGGGGTGGTGGGAGACATGGGTGGGGGGCCTGCTGGCAGGTGCCCCACAGTGCTGGGGGGTGGGGGTGGTGGGAGACATGGGTGGGGGCCTGGTAGAGGCTGCCCCTGCACTGCTGGGGGGTGGGGGTGGTGGGAGACATGGGTGGGGGCCTGGTGGAGGGTGCCCCTGCACTGCTGAGGGGTGGGGGTGGTGGGAGACATGGGTGGGGGCCTGGTGGAGGCTGCCCCTGGTGACTGGGGGGGTGGGGGTGGTGGGAGACATGGGTGGGGGCCTGGTGGAGGCTGCCCCTGCACTGCTGGGGGGTGGGGGTGGTGGGAGACATGGGTGGGGGCCTGGTGGAGGCTGCCCCTGGTGACTGGGGGGGTGGGGGTGGTGGGAGACATGGGTGGGGGCCTGGTGGAGGCTGCCCCTGCACTGCTGGGGGGTGGGGGTGGTGGGAGACATGGGTGGGGGCCTGGTGGAGGGTGCCCCTGCACTGCTGGGGGGTGGGGGTGGTGGGAGACATGGGTGGGAGCCTTGTGGAGGCTGCCCCTGCACTGCTGGGGGGTGGGGGTGGTGGGAGACATGGGTGGGGGCCTGGTGGAGGGTGCCCCTGGTGACTGGGTGGGTGGGGGTGGTGGGAGACATGGGTGGGGGCCTGGTGGAGGCTGCCCCTGGTGACTGGGGGAGGTGGGGGTGGTGGGAGACATGGGTGGGGGCCTGCTGGCAGGTGCCCCACAGTGCTGGGGGGTGGGGGTGGTGGGAGACATGGGTGGGGGCCTGGTGGAGGCTGCCCCTGCACTGCTGGGGGGTGGGGGTGGTGGGAGACATGGGTGGGGGCCTGGTGGAGGGTGCCCCTGCACTGCTGGGGGTTGGGGGTGGTGGGAGACATGGGTGGGGGCCTGGTGGAGGCTGCCCCTGGTGACTGGGGGGGTGGGGGTGGTGGGAGACATGGGTGGGGGCCTGGTGGAGGCTGCCCCTGCACTGCTGGGGGGTGGGGGTGGTGGGAGACATGGGTGGGGCCTGGTGGAGGCTGCCCCTGGTGACTGGGGGGTGGGGGTGGTGGGAGACATGGGTGGGGGCCTGGTGGAGTCTGCCCCTGCACTGCTGGGGGGTGGGGGTGGTGGGAGACATGGGTGGGGGCCTGGTGGAGGGTGCCCCTGCACTGCTGGGGGGTGGGGGTGGTGGGAGACATGGGTGGGAGCCTTGTGGAGGCTGCCCCTGCACTGCTGGGGGGTGGGGGTGGTGGGAGACATGGGTGGGGGCCTGGTGGAGGGAGCCCCTGGTGACTGGGGGGGTGGGGGTGGTGGGAGACATGGGTGGGGGCCTGGTGGAGGCTGCCCCTGGTGGCTGGGGGGTGGGGGTGGTGGGAGACATGGGTGGGGGCCTGCTGGCAGGTGCCCCACAGTGCTGGGGGGTGGGGGTGGTGGGAGACATGAGTTGGACATGGGTGGGGGCCTGCTGGCAGGTGCCCCACAGTGCTGGGGGTGGGGGTGGTGGGGAACATGAGTTGGACATGGGTGGGGGCCTGCTGGCAGGTGCCCCACAGTGCTGGGGGGTGGGGGTGGTGGGAGACATGAGTTGGACATGGGTGTGGGCCTGCTGGCAGGTGCCCCACAGTGCTGGGGGGTGGGGGTGGTGGGAGACATGGGTGGGGGCCTGGTGGAGGCTGTCCCTGCACTGCTGGGGGGTGGGGCTGGTGGGAGACATGGGTGGGGGCCTGGTGGAGGGTGCCCCTGCACTGCTGGGGGGTGGGGGTGGTGGAGGCTGCCCCTGGTGACTGGGGGGGTGGGGGTGGTGGGAGACATGGGTGGGGGCCTGGTGGAGGCTGCCCCTGCACTGCTGGGGGTGGGGGTGGGGAGACATGGGTGGGGCCTGGTGGAGGCTGCCCCTGGTGACTGGGGGGGTGGGGGTGGTGGGAGACATGGGTGGGGGCCTGGTGGAGGCTGCCCCTGCACTGCTGGGGGGTGGGGGGTGGTGGGAGACATGGGTGGGGGCCTGGTGGAGGCTGCCCCTGGTGACTGGGGGGTGGGGGTGGTGGGAGACATGGGTGGGGGCCTGGTGGAGGCTGCCCCTGCACTGCTGGGGGGTGGGGGGTGGTGGGAGACATGGGTGGGGGCCTGGTGGAGGGTGCCCTGCACTGCTGGGGGGTGGGGGTGGTGGGAGACATGGGTGGGAGCCTTGTGGAGGCTGCCCCTGCACTGCTGGGGGGTGGGGTGGTGGGAGACATGGGTGGGGGCCTGGTGGAGGGTGCCCCTGGTGACTGGGTGGGTGGGGGTGGTGGGAGACATGGGTGGGGGCCTGGTGGAGGCTGCCCCTGGTGACTGGGAGGGGTGGGGGTGGTGGGAGACATGGGTTGGGGCCTGCTGGCAGGTGCCCCACAGTGCTGGGGGTTGGGGGTGGTGGGAGACATGGGTGGGGGCCTGGTGGAGGCTGCCCCTGCACTGCTGGGGGGTGGGGGTGGTGGGAGACATGGGTGGGGGCCTGGTGGAGGGTGCCCCTGCACTGCTGGGGGTGGGGGTGGTGGGAGACATGGGTGGGGGCCTGGTGGAGGCTGCCCCTGGTGACTGGGGGGGTGGGGGTGGTGGGAGACATGGGTGGGGGCCTGGTGGAGGCTGCCCCTGCACTGCTGGGGGGTGGGGGTGGTGGGAGACATGGGTGGGGCCTGGTGGAGGCTGCCCCTGGTGACTGGGGGGTGGGGGTGGTGGGAGACATGGGTGGGGGCCTGGTGGAGTCTGCCCCTGCACTGCTGGGGGGTGGGGGTGGTGGGAGACATGGGTGGGGGCCTGGTGGAGGGTGCCCCTGCACTGCTGGGGGGTGGGGGTGGTGGGAGACATGGGTGGGAGCCTTGTGGAGGCTGCCCCTGCACTGCTGGGGGGTGGGGGTGGTGGGAGACATGGGTGGGGGCCTGGTGGAGGGAGCCCCTGGTGACTGGGGGGGTGGGGGTGGTGGGAGACATGGGTGGGGGCCTGGTGGAGGCTGCCCCTGGTGGCTGGGGGGTGGGGGTGGTGGGAGACATGGGTGGGGGCCTGCTGGCAGGTGCCCCACAGTGCTGGGGGGTGGGGGTGGTGGGAGACATGAGTTGGACATGGGTGGGGGCCTGCTGGCAGGTGCCCCACAGTGCTGGGGGGTGGGGGTGGTGGGGAACATGAGTTGGACATGGGTGGGGGCCTGCTGGCAGGTGCCCCACAGTGCTGGGGGGTGGGGGTGGTGGGAGACATGAGTTGGACATGGGTGTGGGCCTGCTGGCAGGTGCCCCACAGTGCTGGGGGGTGGGGGTGGTGGGAGACATGGGTGGGGGCCTGGTGGAGGCTGTCCCTGCACTGCTGGGGGGTGGGGGTGGTGGGAGACATAGGTGGGGGCCTGGTGGAGGGTGCCCCTGCACTGCTGGGGGGTGGGGGTGGTGGGAGACATGGGTGGGGGCCTGGTGGAGGCTGCCCCTGGTGACTGGGGGGGTGGGGGTGGTGGGAGACATGGGTGGGGGCCTGGTGGAGGCTGCCCCTGCACTGCTGGGGGGTGGGGGTGGTGGGAGACATGGGTGGGGGCCTGGTGGGGGCTGCCCCTGGTGACTGGGGGGGTGGGGGTGGTGGGAGACATGGGTGGGGGCCTGGTGGAGGCTGCCCCTGCACTGCTGGGGGGTGGGGGTGGTGGGAGACATGGGTGGGGGCCTGGTGAAGGCTGCCCCTGCACTGCTGGGGGGTGGGGGTGGTGGGAGACATGGGTGGGAGCCTTGTGGAGGCTGCCCCTGCACTGCTGGGGGGTGGGGGTGGTGGGAGACATGGGTGGGGGCCTGGTGGAGGCTGCCCCTGCACTGCTGGGGGGTGGGGGTGGTGGGAGACATGGGTGGGGGCCTGGTGGAGGGTGCCCCTGCACTGCTGGGGGGTGGGGGTGGTGGGAGACATGTGTGGGAGCCTTGTGGAGGCTGCCCCTGCACTGCTGGGGGGTGGGGGTGGTGGGAGACATGGGTGGGGGCCTGGTGGAGGGTGCCCCTGGTGACTGGGGGGTGGGGGTGGTGGGAGACATGGGTGGGGGCCTGGTGGAGGCTGCCCCTGCACTGCTGGGGGTGGGGGTGGTGGGAGACATGGGTGGGGGCCTGGTGGAGGCTTCCCCTGGTGACTGGGGGGGGTGGGGGTGGTGGGAGACATGGGTGGGGGCCTGGTGGAGGCTGCCCCTGGTGGCTGGGGGGTGGGGGTGGTGGGAGACATGGGTGGGGGCCTGCTGGCAGGTGCCCCACAGTGCTGGGGGGTGGGGGTGGTGGGAGACATGAGTTGGACATGGGTGGGGGCCTGCTGGCAGGTGCCCCACAGTGCTGGGGGGTGGGGGTGGTGGGAAACATGAGTTGGACATGGGTGGGGGCCTGCTGGCAGGTGCCCCACAGTGCTGGGGGGTGGGGGTGGTGGGAGACATGAGTTGGACATGGGTGTGGGCCTGCTGGCAGGTGCCCCACAGTGCTGGGGGGTGGGGGTGGTGGGAGACATGGGTGGGGGCCTGGTGGAGGCTGTCCCTGCACTGCTGGGGGGTGGGGGTGGTGGGAGACATGGGTGGGGGCCTGGTGGAGGGTGCCCCTGCACTGCTGGGGGGTGGGGGTGGTGGGAGACATGGGTGGGGGCCTGGTGGAGGCTGCCCCTGGTGACTGGGGGGGTGGGGGTGGTGGGAGACATGGGTGGGGGCCTGGTGGAGGCTGCCCCTGCACTGCTGGGGGGTGGGGGTGGTGGGAGACATGGGTGGGGGCCTGGTGGTGGCTGCCCCTGGTGACTGGGGGGGTGGGGGTGGTGGGAGACATGGGTGGGGGCCTGGTGGAGGCTGCCCCTGCACTGCTGGGGGGTGGGGGTGGTGGGAGACATGGGTGGGGGCCTGGTTAAGGCTGCCCCTGCACTGCTGGGGGGTGGGGGTGGTGGGAGACATGGGTGGGAGCCTTGTGGAGGCTGCCCCTGCACTGCTGGGGGGTGGGGGTGGTGGGAGACATGGGTGGGGGCCTGGTGGAGGCTGCCCCTGCACTGCTGGGGGGTGGGGGTGGTGGGAGACATGGGTGGAGGCCTGGTGGAGGGTGCCCCTGCACTGCTGGGGGGTGGGGGTGGTGGGAGACATGGGTGGGAGCCTTGTGGAGGCTGCCCCTGCACTGCTGGGGGGTGGGGGTGGTGGGAGACATGGGTGGGGGCCTGGTGGAGGGTGCCCCTGGTGACTGGGGGGTGGGGGTGGTGGGAGACATGGGTGGGGGCCTGGTGGAGGCTGCCCCTGCACTGCTGGGGGGTGGGGGTGGTGGGAGACATGGGTGGGGGCCTGGTGGAGGCTGCCCCTGCACTGCTGGGGGGTGGGGGTGGTGGGAGACATGGGTGGGAGCCTTGTGGAGGCTGCCCCAGCACTGCTGGGGGTTGGGGGTGGTGGGAGACATGGGTGGGGGCCTGGTGGAGGCTGCCCCTGGTGACTGGGGGGGGTGGGGGTGGTGGGAGACATGGGTGGGGGCCTGGTGGAGGCTGCCCCTGCACTGCTGGGGGGTGGGGGTGGTGGGAGACATGGGTGGGGGCCTGGTGGAGGGTGCCCCTGGTGACTGGGGGTGGTGGGAGACATGGGTGGGGGCCTGGTGGAGGCTGCCCCTGCACTGCTGGGGGGTGGGGGTGGTGGGAGACATGGGTGGGGGCCTGGCGGAGGCTGCCCCTGCACTGCTGGGGGGTGGGGGTGGTGGGAGACATGGGTGGGAGCCTTGTGTAGGCTGCCCCTGCACTGCTGGGGGGTGGGGTTGTGGGAGACATGGGTGGGGGCCTGGTGGAGGCTGCCCCTGGTGACTGGGGGGGTGGGGGTGGTGGGAGACATGGGTGGGGGCCTGGTGGAGGCTGCCCCTGCACTGCTGGGGGGTGGGGGTGGTGGGAGACATGGGTGGGGGCCTGGTGGAGGGTGCCCCTGCACTGCTGGGGGGTGGGGGTGGTGGGAGACATGGGTGGGAGCCTTGTGGAGGCTGCCCCTGCACTGCTGGGGGGTGGGGGTGGTGGGAGACATGGGTGGGGGCCTGGTGGAGGCTGCCCCTGCACTGCTGGGGGGTGGGGGTGGTGGGAGACATGGGTGGGGGCCTGGTGGAGGGTGCCCCTGCACTGCTGGGGGGTGGGGGTGGTGGGAGACATGGGTGGGAGCCTTGTGGAGGCTGCCCCTGCACTGCTGGGGGGTGGGGGTGGTGGGAGACATGGGTGGGGGCCTGGTGGAGGGTGCCCCTGGTGACTGGGTGGGTGGGGGTGGTGGGAGACATGGGTGGGGGCCTGGTGGAGGCTGCCCCTGGTGACTGGGGGGGGTGGGGGTGGTGGGAGACATGGGTGGGGGCCTGCTGGCAGGTGCCCCACAGTGCTGGGGGGTGGGGGTGGTGGGAGACATGGGTGGGGGCCTGGTGGAGGCTGCCCCTGCACTGCTGGGGGGTGGGGGTGGTGGGAGACATGGGTGGGGGCCTGGTGGAGGGTGCCCCTGCACTGCTGGGGGTTGGGGGTGGTGGGAGACATGGGTGGGGGCCTGGTGGAGGCTGCCCCTGGTGACTGGGGGGGTGGGGGTGGTGGGAGACATGGGTGGGGGCCTGGTGGAGGCTGCCCCTGCACTGCTGGGGGGTGGGGGTGGTGGGAGACATGGGTGGGGCCTGGTGGAGGCTGCCCCTGGTGACTGGGGGGTGGGGGTGGTGGGAGACATGGGTGGGGGCCTGGTGGAGTCTGCCCCTGCACTGCTGGGGGGTGGGGGTGGTGGGAGACATGGGTGGGGGCCTGGTGGAGGGTGACCCTGCACTGCTGGGGGGTGGGGGTGGTGGGAGACATGGGTGGGAGCCTTGTGGAGGCTGCCCCTGCACTGCTGGGGGGTGGGGGTGGTGGGAGACATGGGTGGGGGCCTGGTGGAGGGTGCCCCTGGTGACTGGGGGGGTGGGGGTGGTGGGAGACATGGGTGGGGGCCTGGTGGAGGCTGCCCCTGGTGGCTGGGGGGTGGGGGTGGTGGGAGACATGGGTGGGGGCCTGCTGGCAGGTGCCCCACAGTGCTGGGGGGTGGGGGTGGTGGGAGACATGAGTTGGACATGGGTGGGGGCCTGCTGGCAGGTGCCCCACAGTGCTGGGGGGTGGGGGTGGTGGGGAACATGAGTTGGACATGGGTGGGGGCCTGCTGGCAGGTGCCCCACAGTGCTGGGGGGTGGGGGTGGTGGGAGACATGAGTTGGACATGGGTGTGGGCCTGCTGGCAGGTGCCCCACAGTGCTGGGGGTTGGGGGTGGTGGGAGACATGGGTGGGGGCCTGGTGGAGGCTGTCCCTGCACTGCTGGGGGGTGGGGGTGGTGGGAGACATGGGTGGGGGCCTGGTGGAGGGTGCCCCTGCACTGCTGGGGGGTGGGGGTGGTGGGAGACATGGGTTGGGGCCTGGTGGAGGCTGCCCCTGGTGACTGGGGGGGTGGGGGTGGTGGGAGACATGGGTGGGGGCCTGGTGGAGGCTGCCCCTGCACTGCTGGGGGGTGGGGGTGGTGGGAGACATGGGTGGGGGCCTGGTGGAGGCTGCCCCTGGTGACTGGGGGGGTGGGGGTGGTGGGAGACATGGGTGGGGGCCTGGTGGAGGCTGCCCCTGCACTGCTGGGGGGTGGGGGTGGTGGGAGACATGGGTGGGGGCCTGGTGAAGGCTGCCCCTGCACTGCTGGAGGGTGGGGGTGGTGGGAGACATGGGTGGGAGCCTTGTGGAGGCTGCCCCTGCACTGCTGGGGGGTGGGGGTGGTGGGAGACATGGGTGGGGGCCTGGTGGAGGCTGCCCCTGCACTGCTGGGGGGTGGGGGTGGTGGGAGACATGGGTGGGGGCCTGGTGGAGGGTGCCCCCAGCACTGCTGGGGGGTGGGGGTGGTGGGAGACATGGGTGGGAGCCTTGTGGAGGCTGCCCCTGCACTGCTGGGGGGTGGGGGTGGTGGGAGACATGGGTGGGGGCCTGGTGGAGGGTGCCCCTGGTGACTGGGGGGTGGGGGTGGTGGGAGACATGGGTGGGGGCCTGGTGGAGGCTGCCCCTGCACTGCTGGGGGGTGGGGGTGGTGGGAGACATGGGTGGGGGCCTGGTGGAGGCTTCCCCTGGTGACTGGGGGGGTGGGGGTGGTGGGAGACATGGGTGGGGGCCTGGTGGAGGCTGCCCCTGGTGGCTGGGGGGTGGGGGTGGTGGGAGACATGGGTGGGGGCCTGCTGGCAGGTGCCCCACAGTGCTGGGGGGTGGGGGTGGTGGGAGACATGAGTTGGACATGGGTGGGGGCCTGCTGGCAGTTGCCCCACAGTGCTGGGGGGTGGGGGTGGTGTGGAACAGGAGTTGGACATGGGTGGGGGCCTGCTGGCAGGTGCCCCACAGTGCTGGGGGGTGGGGGTGGTGGGAGACATGAGTTGGACATGGGTGTGGGCCTGCTGGCAGGTGCCCCACAGTGCTGGGGGGTGGGGGTGGTGGGAGACATGGGTGGGGGCCTGGTGGAGGCTGTCCCTGCACTGCTGGGGGGTGGGGGTGGTGGGAGACATGGGTGGGGGCCTGGTGGAGGGTGCCCCTGCACTGCTGGGGGGTGGGGGTGGTGGGAGACATGGGTGGGGGCCTGGTGGAGGCTGCCCCTGGTGACTGGGGGGGGTGGGGGTGGTGGGAGACATGGGTGGGGGCCTGGTGGAGGCTGCCCCTGCACTCCTGGGGGGTGGGGGTGGTGGGAGACATGGGTGGGGGCCTGGTGGTGGCTGCCCCTGGTGACTGGGGGGGGTGGGGGTGGTGGGAGACATGGGTGGGGGCCTGGTGGAGGCTGCCCCTGCACTGCTGGGGGGTGGGGGTGGTGGGAGACATGGGTGGGGGCCTGGTGAAGGCTGCCCCTGCACTGCTGGGGGGTGGGGGTGGTGGGAGACATGGGTGGGAGCCTTGTGGAGGCTGCCCCTGCACTGCTGGGGGGTGGGGGTGGTGGGAGACATGGGTGGGGGCCTGGTGGAGGCTGCCCCTGCACTGCTGGGGGGTGGGGGTGGTGGGAGACATGGGAGGGGGCCTGGTGGAGGGTGCCCCTGCACTGCTGGGGGGTGGGGGTGGTGGGAGACATGGGTGGGAGCCTTGTGGAGGCTGCCCCTGCACTGCTGGGGGGTGGGGGTGGTGGGAGACATGGGTGGGGGCCTGGTGGAGGGTGCCCCTGGTGACTGGGGGGTGGGGGTGGTGGGAGACATGGGTGGGCGCCTGGTGGAGGCTGCCCCTGCACTGCTGGGGGGTGGGGGTGGTGGGAGACATCGGTGGGGGCCTGGTGGAGGCTGCCCCTGCACTGCTGGGGGATGGGGGTGGTGGGAGACATGGGTGGGAGCCTTGTGGAGGCTGCCCCTGCACTGCTGGGGGGTGGGGGTGGTGGGAGACATGGGTGGGGGCCTGGTGGAGGCTGCCCCTGGTGACTGGGGGGGTGGGGGTGGTGGGAGACATGGGTGGGGGCCTGGTGGAGGCTGCCCCTGCACTGCTGGGGGGTGGGGGTGGTGGGAGACATGGGTGGGGGCCTGGTGGAGGGTGCCCCTGGAGACTGGGGGGGTGGGGGTGGTGGGAGACATGGGTGGGGGCCTGGTGGAGGCTGCCCCTGCACTGCTGGGGGGTGGGGGTGGTGGGAGACATGGGTGGGGGCCTGGCAGAGGCTGCCCCTGCACTGCTGGGGGGTGGGGGTGGTGGGAGACATGGGTGGGAGCCTTGTGTAGGCTGCCCCTGCACTGCTGGGGGGTGGGGTGGTGGGAGACATGGGTGGGGGCCTGGTGGAGGCTGCCCCTGGTGACTGGGGGGGTGGGGGTGGTGGGAGACATGGGTGGGGGCCTGGTGGAGGCTGCCCCTGCACTGCTGGGGGGTGGGGGTGGTGGGAGACATGGGTGGGGGCCTGGTGGAGGGTGCCCCTGCACTGCTGGGGGGTGGGGGTGGTGGGAGACATGGGTGGGAGCCTTGTGGAGGCTGCCCCTGGTGACTGGGGGGGTGGGGGTGGTGGGAGACATGGGTGGGGGCCTGGTGGAGGCTGCCCCTGCACTGCTGGGGGGTGGGGGTGGTGGGAGACATGGGTGGGGGCCTGGTGAAGGCTGCCCCTGCACTGCTGGGGGGTGGGGGTGGTGGGAGACATGGGTGGGAGCCTTGTGGAGGCTGCCCCTGCACTGCTGGGGGGTGGGGGTGGTGGGAGACATGGGTGGGGGCCTGGTGGAGGCTGCCCCTGCACTGCTGGGGGGTGGGGGTGGTGGGAGACATGGGTGGGGGCCTGGTGGAGGGTGCCCCTGCACTGCTGGGGGGTGGGGGTGGTGGGAGACATGGGTGGGAGCCTTGTGGAGGCTGCCCCTGCACTGCTGGGGGGTGGGGGTGGTGGGAGACATGGGTGGGGGCCTGGTGGAGGGTGCCCCTGGTGACTGGGGGGTGGGGGTGGTGGGAGACATGGGTGGGGGCCTGGTGGAGGCTGCCCCTGCACTGCTGGGGGTGGGGGTGGTGGGAGACATGGGTGGGGGCCTGGTGGAGGCTTCCCCTGGTGACTGGGGGGGTGGGGGTGGTGGGAGACATGGGTGGGGGCCTGGTGGAGGCTGCCCCTGGTGGCTGGGGGGTGGGGGTGGTGGGAGACATGGGTGGGGGCCTGCTGGCAGGTGCCCCACAGTGCTGGGGGGTGGGGGTGGTGGGAGACATGAGTTGGACATGGGTGGGGGCCTGCTGGCAGGTGCCCCACAGTGCTGGGGGGTGGGGGTGGTGGGGAACATGAGTTGGACATGGGTGGGGGCCTGCTGGCAGGTGCCCCACAGTGCTGGGGGGTGGGGGTGGTGGGAGACATGAGTTGGACATGGGTGTGGGCCTGCTGGCAGGTGCCCCACAGTGCTGGGGGGTGGGGGTGGTGGGAGACATGGGTGGGGGCCTGGTGGAGGCTGTCCCTGCACTGCTGGGGGGTGGGGGTGGTGGGAGACATGGGTGGGGGCCTGGTGGAGGGTGCCCCTGCACTGCTGGGGGGTGGGGGTGGTGGGAGACATGGGTGGGGGCCTGGTGGAGGCTGCCCCTGGTGACTGGGGGGGTGGGGGTGGTGGGAGACATGGGTGGGGGCCTGGTGGAGGCTGCCCCTGCACTGCTGGGGGGTGGGGGTGGTGGGAGACATGGGTGGGGGCCTGGTGGTGGCTGCCCCTGGTGACTGGGGGGGTGGGGGTGGTGGGAGACATGGGTGGGGGCCTGGTGGAGGCTGCCCCTGCACTGCTGGGGGGTGGGGGTGGTGGGAGACATGGGTGGGGGCCTGGTGAAGGCTGCCCCTGCACTGCTGGGGGGTGGGGGTGGTGGGAGACATGGGTGGGAGCCTTGTGGAGGCTGCCCCTGCACTGCTGGGGGGTGGGGGTGGTGGGAGACATGGGTGGGGGCCTGGTGGAGGCTGCCCCTGCACTGCTGGGGGGTGGGGGTGGTGGGAGACATGGGTGGAGGCCTGGTGGAGGGTGCCCCTGCACTGCTGGGGGGTGGGGGTGGTGGGAGACATGGGTGGGGGCCTGGTGGAGGGTGCCCCTGGTGACTGGGGGGTGGGGGTGGTGGGAGACATGGGTGGGGGCCTGGTGGAGGCTGCCCCTGCACTGCTGGGGGGTGGGGGTGGTGGGAGACATGGGTGGGGGCCTGGTGGAGGCTGCCCCTGCACTGCTGGGGGGTGGGGGTGGTGGGAGACATGGGTGGGAGCCTTGTGGAGGCTGCCCCAGCACTGCTGGGGGTTGGGGGTGGTGGGAGACATGGGTGGGGGCCTGGTGGAGGCTGCCCCTGGTGACTGGGGGGGTGGGGGTGGTGGGAAACATGGGTGGGGGCCTGGTGGAGGCTGCCCCTGCACTGCTGGGGGGTGGGGGTGGTGGGAGACATGGGTGGGGGCCTGGTGGAGGGTGCCCCTGGTGACTGGGGGTGGTGGGAGACATGGGTGGGGGCCTGGTGGAGGCTGCCCCTGCACTGCTGGGGGGTGGGGGTGGTGGGAGACATGGGTGGGGGCCTGGCGGAGGCTGCCCCTGCACTGCTGGGGGGTGGGGGTGGTGGGAGACATGGGTGGGAGCCTTGTGTAGGCTGCCCCTGCACTGCTGGGGGGTGGGGTGGTGGGAAACATGGGTGGGGGCCTGGTGGAGGCTGCCCCTGGTGACTGGGGGGGTGGGGGTGGTGGGAGACATGGGTGGGGGCCTGGTGGAGGCTGCCCCTGCACTGCTGGGGCGTGGGGGTGGTGGGAGACATGGGTGGGGGCCTGGTGGAGGGTGCCCCTGCACTGCTGGGGGGTGGGGGTGGTGGGAGACATGGGTGGGAGCCTTGTGGAGGCTGCCCCTGCACTGCTGGGGGGTGGGGGTGGTGGGAGACATGGGTGGGGGCCTGGTGGAGGCTGCCCCTGCACTGCTGGGGGGTGGGGGTGGTGGGAGACATGGGTGGGGGCCTGGTGGAGGGTGCCCCTGCACTGCTGGGGGGTGGGGGTGGTGGGAGACATGGGTGGGAGCCTTGTGGAGGCTGCCCCTGCACTGCTGGGGGGTGGGGGTGGTGGGAGACATGGGTGGGGGCCTGGTGGAGGCTGCCCCTGGTGACTGGGTGGGTGGGGGTGGTGGGAGACATGGGTGGGGGCCTGGTGGAGGCTGCCCCTGCACTGCTGGGGGGTGGGGGTGGTGGGAGACATGGGTGGGGGCCTGGTGGAGGGTGCCCCTGGTGACTGGGGGTGGTGGGAGACATGGGTGGGGGCCTGGTGGAGGCTGCCCCTGCACTGCTGGGGGGTGGGGGTGGTGGGAGACATGGGTGGGGGCCTGGCGGAGGCTGCCCCTGCACTGCTGGGGGGTGGGGGTGGTGGGAGACATGGGTGGGGGCCTGGTGGAGGCTGCCCCTGCACTGCTGGGGGTGGGGGTGGTGGGAGACATGGGTGGGGGCCTGGTGGAGGCTTCCCCTGGTGACTGGGGGGGTGGGGGTGGTGGGAGACATGGGTGGGGGCCTGGTGGAGGCTGCCCCTGGTGGCTGGGGGGTGGGGGTGGTGGGAGACATGGGTGGGGGCCTGCTGGCAGGTGCCCCACAGTGCTGGGGGGTGGGGGTGGTGGGAGACATGAGTTGGACATGGGTGGGGGCCTGGTGGAGGGTGCCCCTGGTGACTGGGGGTGGTGGGAGACATGGGTGGGGGCCTGGTGGAGGCTGCCCCTGCACTGCTGGGGGGTGGGGGTGGTGGGAGACATGGGTGGGGGCCTGGCGGAGGCTGCCCCTGCACTGCTGGGGGGTGGGGGTGGTGGGAGACATGGGTGGGAGCCTTGTGTAGGCTGCCCCTGCACTGCTGGGGGGTGGGGTGGTGGGAAACATGGGTGGGGGCCTGGTGGAGGCTGCCCCTGGTGACTGGGGGGGTGGGGGTGGTGGGAGACATGGGTGGGGGCCTGGTGGAGGCTGCCCCTGCACTGCTGGGGGGTGGGGGTGGTGGGAGACATGGGTGGGGGCCTGGTGGAGGGTGCCCCTGCACTGCTGGGGGGTGGGGGTGGTGAGAGACATGGGTGGGAGCCTTGTGGAGGCTGCCCCTGCACTGCTGGGGGGTGGGGGTGGTGGGAGACATGGGTGGGGGCCTGGTGGAGGCTGCCCCTGCACTGCTGGGGGGTGGGGGTGGTGGGAGACATGGGTGGGGGCCTGGTGGAGGGTGCCCCTGCACTGCTGGGGGGTGGGGGTGGTGGGAGACATGGGTGGGAGCCTTGTGGAGGCTGCCCCTGCACTGCTGGGGGTGGGGGTGGTGGGAGACATGGGTGGGGGCCTGGTGGAGGGTGCCCCTGGTGACTGGGTGGGTGGGGGTGGTGGGAGACATGGGTGGGGGCCTGGTGGAGGCTGCCCCTGGTGACTGGGGGGGGTGGGGGTGGTGGGAGACATGGGTGGGGGCCTGCTGGCAGGTGCCCCACAGTGCTGGGGGGTGGGGGTGGTGGGAGACATGGGTGGGGGCCTGGTGGAGGCTGCCCCTGCACTGCTGGGGGGTGGGGGTGGTGGGAGACATGGGTGGGGGCCTGGTGGAGGGTGCCCCTGCACTGCTGGGGGTTGGGGGTGGTGGGAGACATGGGTGGGGGCCTGGTGGAGGCTGCCCCTGGTGACTGGGGGGGTGGGGGTGGTGGGAGACATGGGTGGGGGCCTGGTGGAGGCTGCCCCTGCACTGCTGGGGGGTGGGGGTGGTGGGAGACATGGGTGGGGCCTGGTGGAGGCTGCCCCTGGTGACTGGGGGCTGGGGGTGGTGGGAGACATGGGTGGGGGCCTGGTGGAGTCTGCCCCTGCACTGCTGGGGGGTGGGGGTGGTGGGAGACATGGGTGGGGGCCTGGTGGAGGGTGCCCCTGCACTGCTGGGGGGTGGGGGTGGTGGGAGACATGGGTGGGAGCCTTGTGGAGGCTGCCCCTGCACTGCTGGGGGGTGGGGGTGGTGGGAGACATGGGTGGGGGCCTGGTGGAGGGTGCCCCTGGTGACTGGGGGGGTGGGGGTGGTGGGAGACATGGGTGGGGGCCTGGTGGAGGCTGCCCCTGGTGGCTGGGGGGTGGGGGTGGTGGGAGACATGGGTGGGGGCCTGCTGGCAGGTGCCCCACAGTGCTGGGGGGTGGGGGTGGTGGGAGACATGAGTTGGACATGGGTGGGGGCCTGCTGGCAGGTGCCCCACAGTGCTGGGGGGTGGGGGTGGTGGGGAACATGAGTTGGACATGGGTGGGGGCCTGCTGGCAGGTGCCCCACAGTGCTGGGGGGTGGGGGTGGTGGGAGACATGAGTTGGACATGGGTGTGGGCCTGCTGGCAGGTGCCCCACAGTGCTGGGGGTTGGGGGTGGTGGGAGACATGGGTGGGGGCCTGGTGGAGGCTGTCCCTGCACTGCTGGGGGGTGGGGGTGGTGGGAGACATGGGTGGGGGCCTGGTGGAGGGTGCCCCTGCACTGCTGGGGGGTGGGGGTGGTGGGAGACATGGGTTGGGGCCTGGTGGAGGCTGCCCCTGGTGACTGGGGGGGTGGGGGTGGTGGGAGACATGGGTGGGGGCCTGGTGGAGGCTGCCCCTGCACTGCTGGGGGGTGGGGGTGGTGGGAGACATGGGTGGGGGCCTGGTGGAGGCTGCCCCTGGTGACTGGGGGGTGGGGGTGGTGGGAGACATGGGTGGGGGCCTGGTGGAGGCTGCCCCTGCACTGCTGGGGGGTGGGGGTGGTGGGAGACATGGGTGGGGGCCTGGTGAAGGCTGCCCCTGCACTGCTGGAGGGTGGGGGTGGTGGGAGACATGGGTGGGAGCCTTGTGGAGGCTGCCCCTGCACTGCTGGGGGGTGGGGGTGGTGGGAGACATGGGTGGGGGCCTGGTGGAGGCTGCCCCTGCACTGCTGGGGGGTGGGGGTGGTGGGAGACATGGGTGGGGGCCTGGTGGAGGGTGCCCCTGCACTGCTGGGGGGTGGGGGTGGTGGGAGACATGGGTGGGAGCCTTGTGGAGGCTGCCCCTGCACTGCTGGGGGGTGGGGGTGGTGGGAGACATGGGTGGGGGCCTGGTGGAGGGTGCCCCTGGTGACTGGGGGGTGGGGGTGGTGGGAGACATGGGTGGGGGCCTGGTGGAGGCTGCCCCTGCACTGCTGGGGGGTGGGGGTGGTGGGAGACATGGGTGGGGGCCTGGTGGAGGCTTCCCCTGGTGACTGGGGGGGTGGGGGTGGTGGGAGACATGGGTGGGGGCCTGGTGGAGGCTGCCACTGATGGCTGGGGGGTGGGGGTGGTGGGAGACATGGGTGGGGGCCTGCTGGCAGGTGCCCCACAGTGCTGGGGGGTGGGGGTGGTGGGAGACATGAGTTGGACATGGGTGGGGGCCTGCTGGCAGTTGCCCCACAGTGCTGGGGGGTGGGGGTGGTGTGGAACATGAGTTGGACATGGGTGGGGGCCTGCTGGCAGGTGCCCCACAGTGCTGGGGGGTGGGGGTGGTGGGAGACATGAGTTGGACATGGGTGTGGGCCTGCTGGCAGGTGCCCCACAGTGCTGGGGGGTGGGGGTGGTGGGAGACATGGGTGGGGGCCTGGTGGAGGCTGTCCCTGCACTGCTGGGGGGTGGGGGTGGTGGGAGACATGGGTGGGGGCCTGGTGGAGGGTGCCCCTGCACTGCTGGGGGGTGGGGGTGGTGGGAGACATGGGTGGGGGCCTGGTGGAGGCTGCCCCTGGTGACTGGGGGGGGTGGGGGTGGTGGGAGACATGGGTGGGGGCCTGGTGGAGGCTACCCCTGCACTCCTGGGGGGTGGGGGTGGTGGGAGACATGGGTGGGGGCCTGGTGGTGGCTGCCCCTGGTGACTGGGGGGGTGGGGGTGGTGGGAGACATGGGTGGGGGCCTGGTGGAGGCTGCCCCTGCACTGCTTGGGGGTGGGGGTGGTGGGAGACATGGGTGGGGGCCTGGTGAAGGCTGCCCCTGCACTGCTGGGGGGTGGGGGTGGTGGGAGACATGGGTGGGAGCCTTGTGGAGGCTGCCCCTGCACTGCTGGGGGGTGGGGGTGGTGGGAGACATGGGTGGGGGCCTGGTGGAGGCTGCCCCTGCACTGCTGGGGGGTGGGGGTGGTGGGAGACATGGGTGGGGGCCTGGTGGAGGGTGCCCCTGCACTGCTGGGGGGTGGGGGTGGTGGGAGACATGGGTGGGAGCCTTGTGGAGGCTGCCCCTGCACTGCTGGGGGGTGGGGGTGGTGGGAGACATGGGTGGGGGCCTGGTGGAGGGTGCCCCTGGTGACTGGGGGGTGGGGGTGGTGGGAGACATGGGTGGGCACCTGGTGGAGGCTGCCCCTGCACTGCTGGGGGGTGGGGGTGGTGGGAGACATGGGTGGGGGCCTGGTGGAGGCTGCCCCTGCACTGCTGGGGGGTGGGGGTGGTGGGAGACATGGGTGGGAGCCTTGTGGAGGCTGCCCCTGCACTGCTGGGGGTGGGGGTGGTGGGAGACATGGGTGGGGGCCTGGTGGAGGCTGCCCCTGGTGACTGGGGGGGTGGGGGTGGTGGGAGACATGGGTGGGGGCCTGGTGGAGGCTGCCCCTGCACTGCTGGGGGGTGGGGGTGGTGGGAGACATGGGTGGGGGCCTGGTGGAGGGTGCCCCTGGAGACTGGGGGGGTGGGGGTGGTGGGAGACATGGGTGGGGGCCTGGTGGAGGCTGCCCCTGCACTGCTGGGGGGTGGGGGTGGTGGGAGACATGGGTGGGGGCCTGGCAGAGGCTGCCCCTGCACTGCTGGGGGGTGGGGGTGGTGGGAGACATGGGTGGGAGCCTTGTGTAGGCTGCCCCTGCACTGCTGGGGGGTGGGGTGGTGGGAGACATGGGTGGGGGCCTGGTGGAGGCTGCCCCTGGTGACTGGGGGGGTGGGGGTGGTGGGAGACATGGGTGGGGGCCTGGTGGAGGCTGCCCCTGCACTGCTGGGGGGTGGGGGTGGTGGGAGACATGGGTGGGGGCCTGGTGGAGGGTGCCCCTGCACTGCTGGGGGGTGGGGGTGGTGGGAGACATGGGTGGGAGCCTTGTGGAGGCTGCCCCTGCACTGCTGGGGGGTGGGGGTGGTGGGAGACATGGGTGGGGGCCTGGTGGAGGCTGCCCCTGGTGGCTGGGGGTGCAGGGGGACATGCGTTGGTGGGCAGTAGTGCTAGTTGATATGTGGGTTGACTGGTGGGCATGGCCATGGTGGATGGGGTGCCTGCAGGACATGTGCTGGGTAGGCCCCTGTGGTGTGAGCCACCTGCAGGGGCCGTGGAGGGTGTAGAGGGTACACCTGGGAGGACCCACACGTGCAATTCACGTGTGCTGCTCCCCGCGCAACCCTGTAATACACATACCCTGATAATATCGCGTGTGTAACTTCCCGCGCACCCCCGGAATACACGTACCTCGCTCAATCGCATATTTGACTTCCCGCGCACCCCTGAAATACACGTACCCCGCTCAATCGCGTGTGTGACTTCCCGCGCACCCCCGGAATCCACGTACCCCGCTCAATCGCGTGTGGAACTTCCCGCGCACCCCTGAAATCCACGTACCCCGCTCAATCGCGTGTGGAACTTCCCGCGCACCCCTGAAATCCACGTACCCGGCCAAATCGCGTGTGGAACTTCCCGCGCACCCCTGAAATCCACATACCCTGACTAATCGCGCGTGGTACTTCCCGCGCACCCCTGAAATCCACGTACCCGGCCAAATCGCGTGTGGAACTTCCCGCGCACCCCCGAAATCCACGTACCCTGACTAATCGCGCGTGGTACTTCCCACGCACCCCCGAAATACATGTACCCCGCTCATTCGCGTGTGTAACTTCCCGCGCACCCCCGGAATACACATACCTCGCTCAATCGCATATTTGACTTCCCGCGCACCCCCGAAATACACGTACCCCGCTCAATCGCGTGTGTAACTTCCCGCGCATCCCCGGAATACACGTACCTCGCTCAATCGCGTATTTGACTTCCCGCGCAACCCCGAAATACACGTATCTCGCTCAATCGCGTATTTGCCTTCCCGCGCAACCCCGTAATACACGTACCCCGCTCATTCGCGTATTTCACTTCCCGCGGCGCCACTTTTTTGATGCGCTGGGACTCTACCGCCTGCCTTCGTGTGGCGGCCGTGTTTCAGCTTGTGCGTGTCTTTGGCTGTGCGTGGCTTTGCCCTATTCCATTCCATGAATACGTGTGGTTCGAGTGCATGTGGGCGTTCCCTCTGCTTCCGTGCAGTACATCCCCAGTTACGCCCTTATTTTCGCGTGTTGTTCCCCATTCCGCGCGTTACGCCCCATGTCCCGCCCACTTTCTGGTGTGTGCGCTGAGGTTGTGCGCTTTCACTGTGCGCGTCGCGCACGCCTTTCGCGATGTTGCAGTGACTTGTGCGCCATGCACGGGTTTGGCGCACATCCCGCGGTGAACACGCGCAGGGACTTCCATGAATCGCACGCGTGCGTGTGCGCCTGTTTTTTTCTGCTTGCGCATGCTTGCGCATGCTTGCGTCTAGATTTTCGGCGCACGTTTGTTCCATGAATCGGCCCCTTAATGTTTGTCATTTTAGCTGCGGGGGGGAAGGGGGGACTGAGTCCACCCTCTGAAAAAAGTGGGTGGACTCGTTCCACCCGCGGGCACCCTCGACTTGAGCCCTAAACGTGTAATAAATAACCAATTATAATTATCCCATTATTTATTTTGCACTCAATGCCATTTGAAAATCAGTCTTGGTTTCACCCCAAAATGCAATTCTTCGGCCTCATCCGTTCTGCACCAGACCCAAGCATCTCAGCCATGTTTTGTTACCACTTGGCATCATCAACGAGAGGTAACTTGGGGCCATCTGGGAAATGTCTGCAAACAATGATGTAAACGAAGGTACTCACAGAAGTTGTCAATATCTTAAATTAATTGAAAGCGTCCCGTCCATCGCTCGTTGTTGTTTGTAGGGTGAGTGCACATCACAGCCCAGAGGGTATCCCTGATTCACAATGGAACATGCCCTGGTGTGACTGGCACGAGGACTTCCTTCACCCACCTCCCCCCAGCTTGGTGTGCCTGGTCGCAAGCCAAGCACAGATTAAATTCAAAAGAAGGCAGCTTTCTTTTCTGGCACCTGATGCCATGCAGTGCTCATAATAGAAACGCTCCTGCTGTGCATGAGGCTGCCACTTACTTATTGCATCACCCCTGGATTACAGGTGGCAATGCACGCCCGGCACCCCTGGGGTTGGAATATTGGTCCAATTCATCTAACCAGGTGGTTGCAGTGGGTCACTGTTCTCTGGGCCGCCCGGCCCTTAGATATGTAAAGGAGGCTGGGCCACAAGGCATGTGCACTGACAGCCATGTCCACCATCTTCACACAGCTCCCCTTGCAGGGGGGAGGGGTCTGCAACCTTTGCTTCTCCAGATGTTTTGGACTACAACCACCATCATTCCTAGCCAGCCTACTCAATCGCGTGGGATCATGGGAATCAGAGTCCAAAAAATCTGAAGAGCCACAGGTTTCAGCCTCCAGCCTCAGTGAATAGGGGGATCTGGCGGCTGTTCCTGGTAATCCCATATTGCATATAATCGCAGATGGAAGCGCAGGCCGCAAAAGCCGAAGTGCATCCCACGCTAGAAACCGCGTCCCGAGCCGTGTCTCCCCAGCACAGATCTGCATACAAGTGGTCTAATGCAGAAATGGACCACCCCCAAATGTGTAATATGTCTTCTGACTAAAAAACTACAGATGAGTGACACGTGCAGAGGTGGGACCAGAAAGCTAGTGAATGTGGGGCTACTAGTTTAGGAACGTAAGAGAGCGAAAGACTCAGAGAGAACACAGTAAGCAAGACAGGACCAGCAAAAATATGCATGCATGCAGCATGCGGCAAACCCAGGTTCTGCATCATTAGGCAGTATGAGGGGCATGCAATGACACCATCTGGCAACGACAAGGGAAAACCCATCCTTATTATGCATCCTGGATCCGCCAATGCTGGTTGAGGACATTGCCTACTACATTTGCATAAGGAATCGATAAAGTATCCTGTATGTTACTTTAAGGAAGGGTTCCCTCAGTCCAGCCCACATTTTGATGATAGCTTTTCAAAAGACGCTTAAATATTATTAATCTGAGCAGGAGTTATTCACACAGTCAATGGTTATCCTGAGCGCAGTTTGTGATGGGGACTGGGGACACCAGCTTTACGTGAACTTGGACCAATGGCACTCCCCGTAAGATGAGAAATATGTCACCTGAAGGTACAGCTGGACCTATAGAGAGTGAGTGCTGGAATTCCACACTACGAATCCCATCAACTCCACCACTGGATCTTTGGGAACTAGTAGGTGACCTATGAGAGGAACAGAATAGGAGATATACTCAACTGATGACACGTAGCAAGTAGAGAGGTGGTCACTCTTGGAATTAAATGAGTACTCAGCGGGAAAGGACTAGAGGAAAGCAAAGAAAAGAAAGCTGTGCATGGACATCACAGACAGAAAGCCATGGAGACATGTAACACCAGTAGAAATTACAGAAAGGACTTGTCGCGCAGCAGCAACGAAAAGAATTAGGCAGATAATGCCCTCATGGTATACAGCCAGCGCCCAAACAGACGGGCTCCAAATCTCCACCCTTTGCAAAATCAAATTCTTCAAATGACTGCAGTGAGTTTATGGCCCTAAGGGACGTGCATATGGAATGGATGGGATCACAGCAGAATAATTCTGAGTCCAAATAATGGGACCAACTCAGGAAGATGGAAAAGTACTAGTTTATTAGCAATTATCTAAAACAGGGAGGTTACAACGAACATCAACAGAAGTACCCTCAGTCTCTCAATGATCTCCTCAAAAAATATAGACTTTATACTATATACTGCGTCCGAGTGAGGTCATACTATGTGGCAATAATAAAAACCTATCAAGGCTCGGGATTGGTTAAGGGAGACATCTAAGAATACATTTCTATAGGAGCTAGGACTATTATTGGCAGTCTGTTATCAGGTGGACAATTTATGCCTACCTCCATGTAATTTCAGAAACATAGATACACAGTTTCTCATTGGTTTTCAAACTATAAGGTTCTTCATTATATGGACTGATATAATTGGTTGCCATGCTTGTGTCATGCCTGGAACATTCGATTCATTTAGCAGCACATAAACCCACACCCAGGTGCAAGGAGACAGGACATGAAACTATCTCACCACCCAAGTAGCCTAGCATCTCTTATCGCCCATGCCCTCTGTCATGAAATTGTCTTTGTACTTGGCCTTGCAGAATATCGTTGTCTTTGAGAATGCACGGGAGTGAGGGCCCTCGCTATCGTCTCTGGAACTCCAAGTTCAAACTCTATTTCCATCCTTGTCTCACGTGACAGGAGACCACGATTTGGTCTATTTTGCAGCTTTTAAATGCTCTAAATGAATTAAACCTGGGCATCCTTTGTATTTTTCCCCCTAATGTGAGAAGGATCATCCTCCTCATACTCGTTCTTCTTCAGAGTAGATAGCTGACCTCGGTTTCTAGAATCTTGACTTTAGGCCAGACAACCTCGCCACGCAGCTCCATAAGCCTATTATTCTTACCGCAACACAGCTTTCCATTCCTTCTTCATGGATTCTGACTTCCTTCATTCATGATACCAATGTCCAGTTTTTGTGCAATGGCGGTGTCACCTGCATTTTATTCACTACTTATAGCTGGCCTCTATGATGACTTAATCTACCCTGCTCTTCAGCATCTGTACATTTATTGAACAGTTCTTTTCTGCTGCACTTCGTTTGTGCGTTATCTTCTTTTTATAAATGTAAGAGTTCACATGATCCTTGCTTCACCGTTGGCCTTCTAGGATTCATACATCTTTCTTCAGCAAGTGTCTCGAGACCTTTTGCACACCTTCAAGGCCATCGCGCCTTGAAACACTTGTGTATAGGCGCGTTATAAATCCCATATCATATCATATCATATCATGACGTCACTAGCTCTTCTTCTAAGCTCCTTTTTTATATTCCTTCAGTGAGTTCCTCCCGCAGGTTATCATCCCTTTGGGGGTACATTTGATAAGGTTCTCTTAATGGGTACCTTCTTCCAAACACTTGCTGAGATATTGGCACAATGGCTGGTAGAGGCGTTGCTGGGGGAGGGGCTTATGGGGTTATATCCCCGGATCCTTAGGTTGTAGCCCTGGATAGAATCTCAGGGGCTACAACCAAAAGGATAGCTAGCCCGAGCCCTGACCGTCCCATCATTAGCATAGCCTTTGATTTTTTCCAGATCTAGCAACACCCCTGATGGCTGGTGTCAAAAACAGCACGGTCTCATGTCTCCAATATAGGGGAGAAAGTGGGCAGGGTCTCATGCAGAGGCATACATTTGTTTCTCTACAGCAGGACTTCCCGACCGTACTGCAAGCCTGTGTAGTCTCCACATCGATGGTGGAAATTCCTTCCTGACAGGGCTCCCAGCCACTCACTTGGCCCCCCTAACAGCAGTCCATCACACGGCAACACGTTTTATCACAGGTGCGGCAATTGGACCGAATCACCCCATCCTAGACAAACTACATTGGCTTCCACTCCAGGCCAGGATACCAATCAAGACTGGATGCCTCATCTACAAAGCAGTCACAAGTAGCACACCAGCATACCAAGCGGCTAAGCTCCACATATCTGCTGGCACACGCTCCTCCTGTAGCCAATCTATCCACCAGCCTGAATCACAACTTGTCCGCAAACAAAGGACCCGCAAATAATCCTTCTCTTGTCATGCGCCCACCCTCTGGAACTGGGTGCATTTCCACAATTCTTCAATTTTGCAAATCTCTGAAACATGGCTTTTTCAACAGCACCTGACCATGGACTAATCCCAATTGATGCACATACTGACGCACATACCTCAACTAACAGCAACGCGCTACTGTTAAAAGATGCCATCCCAAACGCTGGCTACCCTACCCTGCAACGCTCTCTGCTGCTCTCAAGCTAGGTCTTTAAACAATAAAATAAGTGGGAATTTGAGCTGTATTGCAACATAAATAGACCAGAAAGCTGTAATCACTATGTGCAAGGAAGATTATGAACTCAGACTAGTCACTGAGGCAGCATGGGAAAGTATAAGGACCTGGAGAACACAGAATAAGAGTTACAAGGAAACCGAAAAGGTGCCCCAGGAAAGCGTGTTCATTTCAGAACAGCAGTAGGAACAAAGACTTGCTAGGAGGACAGGGGTCCACTGCTTACAAAGACATGACCCCATCAGTCATAACTGCTCAGATTCGGGTGTTCCGAGTCCATCTCTTGCTTGATATCTCGGAGAGAACCGGCAAAGTCTACCGTTACCTGCAGTGTACCCTGCCCCACCACCCCCATCAGCCAATGAGGATTAGCGGGTCTCTCTTGCAGTCGCCTGCTTTCTTCTCAGACCTGTCGACTTTTGTGTTCTATTATTCTCTTGCCCCCTGCTTGACTCCTCCAATTTAAACAGGGAAAAGGCACTCGTGTTTTTTGCTAGGCATGCCTAGGTCCTTTTATTTATTCTCTAATGGTAATACGGTTCATACAGGGCGACCCTTCCTAGCGGCTGGTGTCCCACCAATGGCTTAATGTCTGGGACAAAAGAAAGAGAGGATGGACTGCTGTTAAATCAGAGGTCAGACTCTACACTTTCTCAAAAGGACACATCGGGGTGGAGGAGCCACAAATGACGCCACCCTACTGATTAATAAGAAATGAAACACATTTGATTACATCATTACAATACATCAAGATCTCAATTCACATACCTATAAAAACAAACTAAACCATCCCATATGTGGGGGCTCATGTCTAGTTCCAGTCTGGACCCTCCCCATTACCCTGAGCTATCCAAGCTAGAAGAGTGCTCTGGATTAGGGAAGTTGTAATTCACGTTAGCACTTTAATTTTGTTTGAGTGTACACATATTTTAGATATGTGATGTTTTCGTTTTTCTTAGGTATGTGAATTGAG
Organism: Ambystoma mexicanum; assembly: GCF_040938575.1. NCBI lineage: Eukaryota > Metazoa > Chordata > Amphibia > Caudata > Ambystomatidae > Ambystoma > Ambystoma mexicanum. The sequence goes on from NC_090931.1 coordinate 1,436,447,430, forward strand.
ATCTTGATGTATTGTAATGATGTAACAAAATGTGTTTAATTTCCTATTAATTAATAGGGTGATGTCATGGGTGCTCCTCTACGCGTCCTTTTCAGAAAATGTACAGCCTGGCCCCTGATGGCTGCAACCCTCTCTTTATTTTGTCTTAAATCCTCCGGGCATAGGGAGGACTGAGTGGCACCCCCATCTATAGGGTGCATATCCCGAATTTCTCTATTTATAGTGGGACTGTCTTGACTTTTCTGCCACCATCACTTTTTAATCTGAGGCGTGTGCCAGGGGTGCGTGAAACTAGTTCGGACTTAACTCAAACCACCCACATTTTGGTTAAGACCTACAAACCTTCAACACAAGTGCCCCTGGAGATTCATCGGGAAAGGTTTACGGTCACCCTATGGGTAAAACAATTATTACCTTGAGAAAGAGAGCAGGTTAGTGCCATCTTCCACAACACCCCATAAGATGCCCCAATGCCATGCAAGTGGGATCCGCATGGAGCTGGCACAGCCTACACTTTTATTATTTTTTTTAAATACATGTGTAACTTTCTTGTGTTGGGGATGATGTCCATGGGGAGCAGTGTCGGGGAGAGGGGTGCAGGTTTGCACCCACGACGTTTGACCCATGAAATGTCATGTGTCGCTTAAAGGTTGGACCACTGACTCGCAGAAGTTTGTGGGACACTTTTGGGAGACGCTCACAAACTAATACTTTGCAGTGTTGTTTTTCCTATTATAAGCAAAGACTGGACTGACTCAACGTGCCACACACGGCCTCTTGGCAGCAGCCACTGTAAAGTGCCCGCTTACAATGGACTGAGTATACAGCCTCTGTACTCAGGATGGGCACGGCCACCCATGCTATTTAAAATCATCTGCTTAACAAACACACAGATCAGCATACAAAAGCATTGTTATCCATCACAGTAACAATGTGGTACGCACAGCCCGCCTCTGATTGTGTGCCATGCATCGCGGCTGATTGTTTACACTGTGTGACAATGAAGGCGTATTTTAAGCTTATGTGTTTATACAATGCTCAGCCCATTGGACTGTCTGCCGCAGGTGTTTCCCTGCTCGAGGCATTGCTGAAAACCACGGCTGATCATTGCCTGATAGGAGTGTGCACGAGGGCGCCATTGGGTCCCAGGGCACGAGGGTCACTCTCACCTCTACTGTTAGCTTTTAGCCACCATCACTTTTATTCTGGATCTTGTTGACCCTAATGTGTAACGAAAAACGAAATCAGAACTACTAGTCCCAGCATACATAGGTGTGCTTCCTTTAAACCAAGGCGTTGATGAAGACACCTCTGGCCACATCTGACCAGTGGTAGATGTGTGAATTACTTTCATTGGTTCTATGTCATTTCATCGAAGGGTGTAATTTCGATGTCCCCCCCCCCCCCCCGAGTATTTTTCCCGAAAAAAAACTAATTGAAATTGTTCCCCTATTGTTTTTTTTTTTACCTTTTCCCAACCACCACCGCCCATTATATATCATTTTTCAACCCCCTCTATACATTTCAATTCGTTTTTTTGGTCAAATCTACTCAGAAAAAAACCCATCGAAACAACACCCTTTCATTGGTTATTATGGTATTTATTGAGTGCGGACCCAGCTTTGAGAAGCAACGCAGCGCTTTACAGAGGTATACAACATTACAGAGGCATAACAGAGCTCTTTTTGAGGTAACCATAGAACAGATGTACTGCAGGGTAAGGATACAGAGGGGCACAGAAGAGGGGTAGAGCTGTACAGGGTGTGATTAATTGTTTTCATTTGAGTTAGAAAACCTTGGTGAAAAAGATGAATCCACCATACGAAGCGCTTGCAGATCTGGTGCTGTATGCCGTCTGCAAATCATCACTTCCGGTTTAACTTGCACAGCCACGGTCTGATTCACAACACACGATGCACAGCGCAAAGCGCATAAAGACCACGTGCTGGGTGTGGTGCAATGTGCAATTGTGATTCACAAACCACGTTAAGGGCCCGATTCATGGAATTATTTGCACGGTTCAAAGTGACTTTGCACTGCTGAAAAATGACTTTGCACTAACTTTGCACTGCAAAAATGCACTTTGCACAGTTCCATGAATCAGGATTTGTGCTGGATTTGTGTCGGTAGTGCAAAGTCACCTTTCAGCAGTGCAAAGTCACTTTGAAACGTGCAGCAAATACCATGAATCGGGCCTTTAGTGTGTACAAAGTGCATCTTACACAAGCAGATAGCACTCAACAGCATTAGCACCACCTAAGCCCCCGAAACTTTGCATCTTTCCAAAAGAGCGGCACAATAGAAATGTACCTTGCAAGCATGGGCAAAACATTCCACAATGGTTGATCCAATGCTGCCAGCACACCATGCCAGAAGTATCAGGGAGATGGTTTACCACCAGGAGAACCAATGCCAGATGAGGAGGTGTATGCCAGATTGAGATTTCCTGCACATGTCATACTGGAGATGCTGAGGGAGTGGAAACCAGAATCATTTCCAACACCACACGCTCACACTCCATATGCCCCAGGTGGAAGTGCGAGTGGCCGTCAGCCGCTTTGCATCTGGCTCACCGCAGCGCACCACTGCTAACAGAGAGGGCTTACCGCAACCTACTCATTCCCGATTCCTACATCAAGTGCTGCAAAGTGCCATGACTTGCAATCATAACCACAGTGCAATGCCTCACACTCTGCAGGCAAGGCACAGTCACACAGGGATTTTATGCTGTTGTACAATTCCCCAGAGTGGTTGGAGCTATTGATTGCGCCCACCCGTTCGCAACAGAACACCCCTATCGCAACAGGAAATATTGACGTTCCATCAAAGTTATCTGTGATGCCAAGGGGCACATCATCCGTTTAAATGCAAATGACCCTGGCTCTTTTCATGACAGTGACATCCTCTGCGAGTCACCACTGCATATGGTTCTGACATCTGTCACCTTTGGTAATGTGGCTACTTGGTGAGTATGACTGATTGAACTCATTACACAACATGCCAAATGTATCACGCAGAGAGCATGTAGTTACCAGGAGGAGTAAAGCTATCCACAGGTGCATCTGTTGTCGTTGGCAGGGGACAGTGCATACCCACATTCTCCATTCCCACCCACACCCTTCTGTAGTCCCTCAACAATGGCAGAGAAAAGGCACAATGTCAACAGGATGCATTGTAGCAAGCATCATTTGTGTGCTCAAATTACACTTTCATAGTTTGGGCCCTCGTCAGGGCTTCTGGGTCCTGGCGTGGCTGTGAGCCCTGGTGCGCACTCATGTGTGGCAGGGACATGGCAGTTTGATTTAGAAAGAGCTCTTTGTGCGGTCACGGAGCGGTCTTTCTAAATCAATATTTTGTAGTTGTTTAAAAAAAAGGAATTTTGACCTAATACCGTGGAAACATCTGTACTCTTTTTGGAGCTGCCATCTTTAGAGATTGCAAAGCTGCTGGGGGTAGTGGTTATGCCAGTATAGCTCTTCTGTTGCTTCCACAGCTCCATGTGGCACATTGATTGCTGCAGCTGCCTTAGTACATCTTGCTGCTGTCTGAGATGGCTTATGATCCAAAGGTAGGCACACCCTTCCTGCAGAATATTCATCTGTGCCAGCATGTTGATGAGCATGACTTTCTTTTACACTGGCACACTGGATACCCTTGCGAAGAGAAGAACCAGGAAAGCATCCCAGTTTGTAGTAACCTCACATAATGACCTTGTAGAGGTGGTGCTAGACTTGCTAGACCCCACCCGCCCCCCACTCAAACTGATGCAGATAACTTGTTAGGATCATCAATACTTCCAGTATTGCAAAACTCAGAATTATAATGCTTTTAAGGCCAAAAAGTACATTTTAGAGCGACATATAGTTTTTGGGGTCAGAATTCCTCACGCAGTTGAGGGTATCTCCGGTATTACACATATATTGTGAATATCGAAAATCTAGTCTGAAAACCAAACAAAAATGAGTTCTGCTTAAAGGCAGATTAGTCAGCCATTTTGTAGCTGAACAGAGCATTCAGACTAGACAAGGTCAGGCAGATTCTTAAATGGCTGCTGGAAAACAAGATGGTGGAAAAACCCATAGTCATGCAAACATAATTAAATAATTCACTAATAGCAGTTCATGGAAAGTTCACTGTAGGCAGTTATGTTTAGAATTTCTTGGCAGGCAGATTCATGTGGCTTTGTGATTAACAAGCAAGGCAGCCAAATGAAGGATGGGAGCTAAAAGAGCCAATCAAGAATGTATCCCGAATGTGCATGAAAGTATGAGGTCATTGAAATTTGGCTATATAAACCCAATGATTTTGGGAGCTAATTGCTGCTGTTCCTGGTGTCCTGTGAAGATGCATTAAAATATGATTTTTGAACCAGCCCGGACGACCGGCTTCCCACTTGTCCAGTCTCCAGTGCCATTGTCTGCATGTTTCAAAAGCCGATGATGGGTGCAGAGGGTCCCATGTAAACTCTTATGGTAAATTGCAACTGTTTGTTCTTGCTATTTATAAACTGCTCATGCACATCTTCAAAAATAAGGGTGCATCACTAGTAGAGTCAGCATTAATTCCATATTTTAAATATTCTGCTACGCAGTGTGCATCCACAATTTAATAGTGTGAGCCAATGCATTTCAGAACGTGTTCCGTCTTCAGGACTAAACAACATTCATCTTGATTGTATATTCAAAATTACAAAATACAGAATATTCATATTTCCATTTGTCAAAGGAAAAAACATATATATTTTACATACCCCAAGGTTTGTGTTTTCATGATAAATGAGGAAAAAATATTGGGGAAAGAAATCAAAAACAGATACATACATTAGTTACACATTCTACTTTAGGTCATTTAGACTATTTGGGTAAGATACCTGGCCGTGTGCTAAATCTTTAGATCTACATAAAGAATGGTAGATAATGTTTGTATGTCAGTAATGTTAAATACTACTGAGACATAGTTACTGTTCATTGCATGAATGCAAACATAAATCCTTATGTGGCAGGTTACCTGGAAGTAAAATGTCATCTTGATGATTATCCTGCTGTGGTCTCTTCTACCTAAACTCAATTGAGTTATAATCAACCTATGAAAAGGAATGGGTGTATGCTGTGGGAGTATGTGCATGTGCAAGCAAGCCTATAAAAGACTTGACCTATCAAAAAGTGTGAGGTCCCAATGACATAGTGTGGGAATAAGGTTTTGAGGCAGTGTCCTGTGTGCATGAGGGGGAAAATGGGCTGCTGAGATGGATGTTCGACTGGACGATGTGCAGGAGGACGTAGAGGAGTTTTGGGGCACACCTGCCTCACAACCTTCAGCTGCTATGCCACCTCCCGCTTCAGTTGCTTCCACTCAGTCACAACATGGCTCATCCACAGCTGAGACCATTCAGATAACAGTACTGCCAGTACTTATGAATAGATTGCAGGAAACCCATGCTCTCTGTATAGCAGAGAGATGGTTATGCTGTTTAGTCCCCTGGCAGCAGCTATTGGCAGTGGTGCATTCTTTGGGCAGCCATACTCGATGTCCTCTTCCTCCTCTTCGACCTCTGTACCTCAAACAACTTCCTCACTATCCTTCACTCTGCCCTTTTTGGATGTGCCATTGTCCCTGGTGGAGTTGGAGGTCCATACAGAGGTAGTGAAAGCCACCACCAACAAAGCTGTGATGGGAGAAGCCTCACATTTTGGAGACCTGGAGGAGATGCTCGGGTCCGCCCCTGAAATGGGAGCTAAAAGAGGTCACGTTGAGGGGTTGAGTGAGTCAAACCAGGGCAGTGCCAAGATTGGTGACTCTCTTTGCAGTAGGTCATCATTGCAGAGGCAGAACCAGCTTGTTAGGAAGCAGGAAATGCATCAGAGAAATGTGGAGCTGGAAACTAAGGCAGGCGGAATGTCTCTGGTGCACCAGAATTAGTAAGCAAAGGCACTAAGGCTTGCAGAAGGGGCATGAAGACGTTATGGAGGAGTGTGCACAAATGAGGAGGCTGGAGGCAAGAGACCGGCAGCCAGGGCAACAGCACACACTAAGGACATTTCCAGAGCACAGGCAGAGGCTGAGAATGCTGTTGCCTGTACTAGGGAGTCCATACAGTCTCAGGCTCACAGGATATGATATGATATGGCATTTATAACGCACCTATACACAAGTGTTTCAAGGCGTGACAAGGGAAGGGAGGGGGGACAAAAGGAGGACAGATACAACGATCTTACTAGGCCAAGTGACATTGAGATCACGCAAGAGCAGAGGAGAGGGGTGGGGAAAAGTGTGAGGGGAAACAGGAGTGGGGAAGTGCAGTACATGAGATCAAACAATAAGAAGTGTAGGCCAACGGGTGGCAGGTGCAAGGGTAGGTGCAGATAGCAGGTGTCCAAAGTGCAGGTAGGGGGACTGTAGGGTTACGGATTATTTATTTATGTATTTATTTAGTCATGTATATAGCGCACAAATCCCAGAGGCATCTAGGCGCTTTAACCTAAGAATATGGTTACAATAAGTGCTTGAAGCAACGAGTTGCAAAAGTTACAAACCAGTCATACATTGGACCTGGATAGTGCCAAAAAATACATACTTGGCAAAGCTTGCCTCTTGTTGTGGGGAGCTACATCAGGAGTACATATAAGAGACATGATAGGGGCAGTGAATACATACATGGAAAAGCTTGCCTCTTGTAGTGGGGAGCTACGTCAAGGGTACATAAAAGGGACATCATCGGTATAGTGAATATATTCTTGGAAAAGCTTGCTTCTTGTGCGGGGAACTACATCAGGAGTAAACATACGGGACATAATAGGTGCATTGAATATATACTTGGACAAGCGCACCTCTTGTTGCAGGGAACTACATCAGGAGTACATATAGAGGACATAAATTAGTATGTGGTATACATTTAGGGAAAACTTGCATCTGGTGTGGGAAGCTACGTCAGGTGTCATACAGGACATGACATTAGTGCCAGAGAGTACATACTCATCTAGGAGCGGAAGGCAGGGACGTCATTTAGGGGTCTCCCATGCGACCTCTACTTTAAAAAAAAAAGAAAAAAATTATTATTATTCTTTTTTTTTTTTTGGTAATTCAAGCTCCTGGGCTGTAGCCAGCACCATGTGGCTCTTTACTTCTGGAGTGGCTGGCTTTCTTTTAAACAAAAAAAAGAAAAATAGGAACAGGAGTGCCACAAGTCTAACACTTTCAACACTGATCCTAAATAAGAAAGAATAGGAATACCAAATAATGTGTCTTTCTGGAATTATATACAATAATTGCTACTCATTAAAGGTTTATTTCAGGCACACTTCAGGGGGTGAGTCACTGATTTAGTCTGTTCTTAAATGCCTCAACTCATCCTTTCATCCTTCTGAGGTCAATAAATGAGTACCAACACAGCTTGTGTGATATTGGGTGTATATTTTTTCTATGTAAAGCGCTTAAGCGTAAGTGCTTTATAATAACACCTCATTATCATTTGGTCATGGACGTCTGCTTGCATTCACAGCAATTTAGTAATATGGGCCTATACACACTGATTTTAACAATACATATGGTGATCCATTCTTGTATGAAATGTAAATCACATTATAGTGATATCGTAACCATAGTGTAAAATGCTATGTGATGCCACTTCCTGTTTTGTCAACGAGTGAAAGGTCTTGTTCCATCGCTTCCCGCAATATCACTTCAGGGCGGCGTCAAATGACATAACTTCCTGTGATGTCATCAGGGGGTCAAGGGTCGTGTGATGTCATTTCCGCTACCACAGGCATTTTGGTGAAATGACATCCCTGGCGGAAGGCCACACGAAGCATGCGTAGGTGCAGGGAGAAGGAAAGAGATAAGCAAAGATGGTAGCAGGTCTCCTTGTGATAATGGGGCTAGACGGTCAGACAGGCAACATGACGGTAAATAAAGCATGTAGACAACAGTATGCCGCATGTGATTTGCTAAAAGGTTATTCCAGATATGGTTAAAAGGGTCGTGTATGACCAGTGCACAGGCAAATATGGGATGCTATTGCTGTGGCAGGCATGCACGCCGTAGCAATGATAAGGCAGGCGCCAGGCAGCATCACACAACATTACTTTCAGCATTGACAGTTATCCCTGTAGGTGAGGGAACAGAACACTTGCCATGTTAGTGATGTTATGTGACGGAGTGGACTACATGCCAATGAACAAGTTGCTGAAAGGAACATACGGCAGTCTGGAATGCATCGGTTAAGGCAATGAGTTTATGACAAAGTTGAGAGGCCGTGTTCGGTGTTCCTAACAATGCGCATGAGACAGGCCACAGTAAACTGTAAATAGTATCGGGTCTCAAGGTGAGTTAAACGTCGGCGCAGAGGCAAATGTTTGTCATAGGAAGTGGGCATTGTTTTAGTGTTAGGTGGCTCCGTTAAAGTTCCTGGCGAAGATGGTGACGGATGTCTAATAGCTGCCGGCTGCAGGAACACGCACCAAGGCAGGCAAGGTGCAAGGTTTGCTCGAAAAGAGCGTATAATGTATTGAGTGAAATCTCTCACAAGGGAGCAGTGTGGGTGGCATGAAGATTGTGTAAGTGTGTAATGGCCACAGTAGGTACAGGATCTGAAGGTGAGCACCTCTTACCTGAGGAGCAGGGGAGTTGCTAGGTCTGGAAAAGACCTGGGGCTACGCTGATGTCGGAACTGTTGGGACTGGGGGCAAGCTAGTCTTTTGGATGTAGCGCCTGAGATTCTATCCGGGGCTACAACCAAAAGATCAGAGGCTATTGCCCCCTTATCCCCCCTCTAGCAACGCCCCTGCTGAGGAGTGTACAGGAGTTCCCCAGGGTGCACGCAGGCAGTGGATAGCAGGCAGATCACACGTTGAAGAGGTGGTGGCAAGCCCTAGGCAAGTCAGGGAAAAGACAGGGGGCCTTAAACACTCGCCTTTAATGCCGGTCACGGATTCACCTCACGGATCAGCTGGGCCTCTGTATTTGAGGAAGAGAAGGGCCAATCAGGCAGCTGGATCTTATTAGGTGCCTCTCCAGGCACTGAAGGCAGCCTGGGACAGGCCGAAAATGCGGCGGCCATCTTAGTGGTGCTGTGAGGTGTGCATCAGGCCGATGGTACAGCTGCAGATTCTGTCCCACAATGTGGTGGCTGACATCCTTCCAGGGAAGCTGATGCACGGAAAAGAAAGGGGGTCTTAAACACGGGCCTTTAATGCCGGGCCCGGCTTCGCCTCGCGGGGAAGCCAGGCCTTGGTATTTGCTAAAGTGAAGGGCCAATCAGGCAGCTGGATCTTATAAGGTGCCTCTCCAGGCATTGATGGCAGCCTGGGACGGGCCAAAAATGCGGTGGCCATTTTAGTGGTGCTGTGAGGTCTGCTTCAGGCCGATGGTACAGCAGCAGACTCTGTCCCATGATGTGGTGGGGGACATCCTTCTAGGACAGCTGATGAAGCGAAAAGACAGGATGTCTTAAACACAGGCCTTTAATGCCGGGTCCGGCTTTGCCTCACGGCTCCTCTGGGCCTCGGTATTTGCTGAAGCGAAGGGCCAATCAGGCAACTGGATCTTTTTGGGTGCCTCTCCATGCACTGCAGGCAGCCGGGAACGGGTTGAAAATGCAGCAGCCATCTTAGTGGTGCTGCGAAGTCTGCTTCAGGCCGATGGTACAGCACCAGACTCTGTCCCACGATGTGGTGGGGACATCTTTCCAGGGCAGCTGATGCTGGGAAAAGACAGGGGGCCTTAAACAGAGGCCTTTAATGCCGGGTCCGGCTTCGCCTCGCGGCTCAGCTTGTCAAAAGAGAAATCATATTGTGCCTCCTATTGTAATAAATATATGAATATTGGCCTACGCCAAGCTGCTCGAAAGTCGCTTGCAAAAGAATCCGTGTTGCAAGGTCCTGACCTTAAATCAATGTAAACCGCCATTTTAGGTCAATCAGCCATTTTAGGATTCGCTTTGTAAAAGTCACCCTGTGAGTTAAAATGGTGGACGATGTCATTCCAGAATACAACATGGCCGTCTTGACCTCTGTACATAGCTAATATGTAACTTGCCTGCAGGCCACTTGTTGAGGTCGTGAACTGAGACCTTGTCCTTCGTTGACCTGTGTGTAGAAGGATTACTCGTGCAATGAAACTAATACACGAGCATATGTTGAAACAATGTATTCAAATACTGAACGTAGAACATCTGTTTAATTACATTGTATGAATGTTTGAGAAGGCCTGCATGGAAAATCTTAGAATACACAGTTATTGCATAGGCTTATTTATAAATGTATTAAAGGCAAACCAGTTTTATGCGGTTGTTCGAGACTTGGCACGAACCCTAGATCGGTGATGTATTAAGTGGAATATTAACCCGAAGTGGGGCTGGACATCGTGCCCACCAAGTGTATAAAAAGCGAATGCATTCTAATGTACAACGTCTCTCACTGAACACACTGAACCACGCTGGAGTTTGTTGTGTTGTACTGAGGGCTGATAGCTATCTGACTTTGCTCTGTTTCTGTAACTGGATTCAGTATAAAATAAAGTACTTTGTATGTTCCTTTGTAACCCGTGTTCGGTGTATTTCCTTTTGGGGTACTCAGCCTTGATATTTTGATTTTGTTTTCACAAGCTGGGCCTCAGTATTTGCGGAAGCGAAGGGCCAATCAATCAGCTGGATTTTATCTGGTGCCTCTCCATGCACTGCAGGCAGCCAGGAATGGGTTAAAAAGGCGGCAGCCATCTTAGTGGTGCTGCGAGGTCTGCTTCAGGCCGATGGTACAGCAGCAGACTCTGTCCCACGATGTGGTGGGGGAGGGACATCCATCCAGGGCAGCTGATGCAGGGAAAAGACAGGGGGCCTTAAACACAAGCTTTTAATGCCGGGCCAGGCTTCGCCTCATGGCTCAGCCAGGCCTCAGTATTTGCTGAAGTGAAGGGCCAATCAGGCAGGTGGATCTTATTTGGTGTTTCTCCAGACAATGCAGGCAGCCGGAATGGGTCGAAAATGCAGCGGCCATCTTAGTGGTGCTGCGAGGTCTGCTTTAAGCCGATTGTACAGCAGCAGACTCTGTCCAACAATGTGTTGGGGGACATCCAGGACATCTGATGAAGGGCAAAGACAGGAGGCCTTAAACACGAGCCTTTAATGCCGGGCCCGGCTTCGCCTCATGTCTCAGCTGTGCCTCAGTATTTGCTGAACCGAAGGGCCAATCAGGCAGCTGGATCTTATTAGGTGCCTCTACAAGCACTGTAGGCAGCCCAGAATAGGTCGAAAATGTGGCAGCCATCTTAGTGGTGCTGTGAGGTCTGCTTCAGGCTGATGGTACAGCAGCACACTCTGTCCCAAATGTGCTGGGGGACATCCTTCCAGGACAGCTAATGCAGGGAAAAGACAGACCCGATACAGATACAGACCCAAGTGCAGGGGTTGCCGGGGGGGGGGCACTGCAGGTGTGCAACTGGGGGTAAGGGCACATGGGCCCGAGATCAGAGGGTAATTAGTTGAACAGTGCAGTTTCAACCAGGACATCAGCAGGGGAGAGGAAAAGAGAAGGCAGAAGCAAAGAGATGAAAGTCTTGAAGTGCTTCTGGAACTGCGGGGGTGTTACTCCATAATAGGTGATGAAGCAATACGAGTATGTTCTGATATGGGAATGCCGGCAGATATTGGTGAAGTCAGCATCAAAACGTATGTGGATAGCGTGCAGAAAATGCTTTATATGATGCCAAATATATATTGTTTGAACAGGCATTATTTAAATGTGTTGGAACATTTTCGTTTGCACTGTTCGTGACTTGCATTTATTGGGTTTTTTTATGCGTTACCCAACAAAAGCAATTGAAAACCGTGGCTTTTTACCCAATTTTTCCAAAAAGTGTTCTGCAAAATTCTCCATTTTAACCTATTATTTTAAAAATGTTCCCAGGAGGAGAATCACCCCAAATCCCCTGTTTGCATGGGGCTGAATATATGGGTCTGGGTAGTGTACATCACGCATACTTCCCTGCTGCCCAGATCCTGTAGTGACTGTGTAGTTTTCCTATTTCCTGGGATGGCCTTGTTATTGAGATGTTGTACACATGGATAGTAACTGTTCTAGGTGTATCAGGTACATGTATTATCATGTTACACATGGAAGGATTAATGCACAGCACACATATACCTGGGTTATTGTCAGTCATTGACACTCTTATTGTGTTATCCATTCACAATAGGTTTTTCAGTGCCCTTTAGATGTATTCAATGAAGGCCAATGTTTGCTGTATGTCCAGATCTTCAATACACATGCCTCACATGGGCCTGGTCCCATGAAGCTGTCAGTCATCTTCGTATGGTACACAATTCCTTCTTGACACATCAGGGACATATGCTTTTCTTCTGCACTGTTAGGGGGTACTTTAACATATGACTTGCCATGGCTATGGCTTTGATTCATACATAAATAACATGACATAGATGTGTTTCACACTTATAAAATTTGGATGGCAGATCATTACAGGCATTGGGTTGTACAGGCATTACACAGGTGCACCACGCCCATGGGCGGGGGCTTCACTGGTGTTTCTCACCCCTATGCTCACCCATGTTGTTGTTATTTGGCCAATCAGGTGGATGTCAGTCTATTGATTGGCCATTGCTGACATCAGGAATGCACCCATTGTGCTTTACGGGGTTGGTATGTTCACTTTGACATGGGGTTCTTTGAGTGTATTCGTTGAGCCATATGATATTGCATAGGAGGCCGGGTTCATCACATCCTTGGGGTTGAGGCTTTCTGGGACGGTTCACAGAGAATAGTAAGATATGCACATTCAGAAGTGTTTCCGAGATAGGAGGATAACTGCATGTGCACACTGCTACAGACAGTGATTACCTCGACAGTTCTGCATGGCTCATCTGAGGGGACGTTTTGTCATGATTCATGTGAGTTTGCAGCAGTCACTTCTAGAAGATAGCTGCATCCTGGCATTTGGGGCATGTATGAAGAACAGTCATTATGCAAGTGCTTTTTAGGGTTATACTGCATGCTGCACTTGTAACATTCACCAAATGTGTTTTAGTGGTGTATAGGTCATAGTTTGTACAATAGAGGTTGATGAGTAAGAAGTGCTTAGCAAGTACAAATTAATTGTGCATTAGTATGCTTCATCAATTAGTGTATGCATTGCGTTCAGTTGGTGTCTTCAACAGATATCAATCCCAGAGAATGACAAGTGATTGTGCCTGTTTCATGGGTTACTTGCATGATCATGTCCTACTCACACATTACAGGGAATGAGACTTTGACAAATATGTATGTTGAATACATGTACTCTAAACATCTTACAATGCATGTATTGAAGTGGCCAACTCCCAGCTAATTGCTCCAGTGGCTTATGCTTTTCCTGTGCATATGTGTTTGAGAGATGTTTGTTTGGTAACACAATGTCCAACCGGTGATGTTTGGTATCAGATGTTATTTTTCAAATTGTTTGGATTTGTATAGGTGTGGGGTAAAAAGACGGCCCCAGAGCAACATAGATGTAGAGGCCAAGATGTGCCCCATTGTGAGAGTGAAGCTGGCTAAGTGTGGAGTTCCATCGAAATATATAAAAGCCAGTACAAAACAGTGATTTCAATGTGAGGCCTAGTGAATGAGCGAGAATGGGCCTCCGTCCATTTCATTAGAATGTACAGAAAGTCAGATGAGGAAAAGTGCGACTCAGAATTGTAATATTATTAACATTGTCCAATGGATTCCAAAAAGACCCGTGCTGTGGATGCTGACTTTGCATAAAGGAACATGTGGCAGATTTAAGGCTGCAGAAGTGAACATCAAAGGAAATAAATACATTTGAAATACTGTGCATTTGGAAGCTAAAAAGGAGGAATGATGTCTTATGTTTAAGAAATAAAGTTGAATGACAAATTGCCTTCATGAGGAATAAAGAGACTTAATTTCAGCTCATAAAATGACATTTATAGGGAAAGGCCTATTTCGTGTTTGCATAAATGAACACCGGTTTGTTATGTGACTATGACTTTTTTTGTGAAGAATATCTAGAGTGAACTTTTTTCTATTTATACAGTATATAAAGAAATATTATCTTGTGAACAACAGGCCCTGGTGCAGTCAGAAGTTACATGTACAAGGTGGGTAAATGTATTATGCTTGGACTTCAGCATTGTGAACTGCAACTTGCTTTTCTCTCTGAGCTGAAACTTAGACCCTAAGACCTTTGGTGCTGGGTTTATCAAGGAAACAGAACAAGGGACTAAGAGAACAATTAATGTCACAAACTAAAGTGTTGGAAGCCATGCAAGCACTGGTGTCAGAATTGAAAACCTAGGCCTCTGCATATCACCAAGAGATAGGGATTGAGAAAAGTAAATGTGAGAGGTTGGAAAGTGAAATAGCCAAATCCAAACAGACTTTGAGGCATGCCAACCAGTCAGGGTATGGAAAAGCGCCTTCTGATTATGGAGTGATGACCTCCTTACCAGGGACTTAAGCCAACTCACTGCATTATATGTACAGAGTGCAGCTGACTTCATACCTACCACTTCTCAAGAATAGGGAAACATGAGGCAGCTGGTCTCACTCAGGCATGGTCAAATTGAACCAGAAGGCCAGTCCTTGTAAGATATTGATGATTATTCATTGATACCAAGTAGAAGGGAAGGTGGCCAGACCGGTGGCCTCTGCGAGTTTGAAAATACCCTGGAAGGCATTTCTGACCAGGAGGGCTCCTATAATGAAAATATAAGAGTGTTTTACTGGCAGCGAATGAAGTTACAAAGGGACCACCTGGTCTGCTTTGCAGAAAGGGAAGTAGCAGACGTTAGGCCTCAAAAGAGTATTTTAAAAACCTCCACACATTCAAGGAGGTGAGCGGAACTCGCCAGCGTCCCTAGAAGGAGGGATGAGAAAAGATGAGTACTCGCCGGTGCGAAAAAGGGAGTACAACGGAAATGATCCTGAGAGCCCACAGCACCACAGGGGAGAAGAATCCAGACCGAGTAATTCTGAGAGGTATTCCCAATCTCACTGAGGTAGGGAGCGCCTAGAGGTCAAACATAAGAGAGGTGTTGTGAAAGACCCTATTTGGCAGATATGGCCATAAAGAACTTTATAACTCCCTACCATAAGAACGGCAAATACTCAGTATGGGAGCATCTAGAACTGTATGACCAAATGACTATTTCATTTGGTATCAAGCATGATAGCAATTCCATGGAGTTTGTCAAGTGGACATTTTACCCTGAATCCTCCAGCTTCTTTGCAGTGCTGGAGGACCAAGATCACCAATAATGGTCCACCTACAAGGCCACCATGTTAAAACACTTAATTCATAGAAAAATGTATGAGGTCCAAAAGCTCTCTGCAAAAAAAAACAAGCGTAAAAACCCATACCATCAAACACACCACTGCTGTAAAGGTAGCGGAGGTGAAAAATACACCTTCATTGGGCTTGGAGACGGGGGGGCCTAAAAATACTCCTCCCACCAACAAGCAGAATGAGAGCATAGCAGACCCTTAGATCCAACCCAATCAGGTGGTAGCCGTGCAGGGTACAGACAAATGCTCCCTCTGACCCTGTCATCTATATCAGTCCAAGATACATCTTAACAGCCCATCCCGAGGTATGTATGAACTCCCCCGGCACAGGGAGGTGTCCAATCTGGTAAGTACTGCTCTAGAAAACCTCCTTCCAAACTTCCCTCCGAACGTCCCTCAGCAGGGAGGAAATATGCCACCCCCAACCTAAGTTTCTTTCCCAGATACCCTTCAGTCTCTAATTTCCAGAACAATCCTCCTCTCTCTCCCCGCTTTCAGAACAATAGATTCACAACTCTGGGAGAGTGGAGACCTGGATTGGAAGGTTATCAGGGAAAGTCCCAATACCCAAGCTACTCTGGGAGAAGGGACAGCTACCCTTTCTGGGAGCAGCAAAGGTATGAATCCAGACCTCCCTACCAACCAGAGAAAATGTCACAACTGGAGGGACAAGTCCAACAACTAAGTTAATGCCTGGGTCGCATGTTGAGGGCTCATCAGAACCCTCAACTGGAAATTGCTTCCTAGAATAACTCAACACCTGGGTCTGGTGCCCTGGAGCAATGATGGGAAGAAACATCAGACAATAAATACATTCCAGAGGATATGGCCTGGGTGGGAAGGCAGATGCAAATCCCAAGAGGAAGCTTCCTTTCCCACCAGAACAAACTTCCTGGAAACCTCTGAACATTAATCTTCTGTCCCGAAAAGCTGGAACCTAAAGAACATAGGGTAAGTAGGATAAATCAAAAGCAAAAGAAAACCCACTTTGTAGAGGAAGTCTGCATCATCCATTTTGAAGGAGAAGAAATCCTGGGCGATTCAGGGAAGAACATCTTCTCTTTCAGGGATGAGGTATCCCTCACAAGGAAAAATGGGTCCCAAACTACCCATATTTCAAAGGGTTACAAATGGAAACCGACCCAGAGCAAGAATCTCTAAAACCCATACAATGTCACCCAGATGACCCTGAAAGCACTGAGGTATCCTCTCCCCAAACAGGTTCAGGTAACTGTATCCAGGAAAAGGGGGAGAGCCAATCATCAGGGGAAAAAGGGGACTTCCCAATCCCACCTGCTTCTTGGTGCAAATTCCTTTTCATAGATTCCCAGACTTCAACACAACAAAATGGCCAAAATCGCACAGTGTCAGAGCTTAATATAAAAAAGTGAACTGCCAATCTGGCACAGAATGCACATTTACTTTGCCCCCTTGAGGAGAGAGAAGGAAGATTGTATGCTTCCGTCAAGGTACAGGGTCAGTGTGCACTATCAGCACTGGTGGATACTGGATCCCAAGCCACCGTCCTGTCCCAAAAGGCCTTCAACCAACTAAATTCAGGAAGGGGGGAGAGTCACCAAATTCCCCTCACACCCCTATCTGGCTAAATCCCAAACTTAGATGGGAATGTTATTTCCATCAAGGGACTGCAGCAGTGCTTAATTTGTAAAAAAATAAGTGCCAGTGCCCAAAAAATATTGGCCCCATAATGTCGAGCACGGCGCCGCCCTCAAAGCGGGCACGGCACCGTGCCAGTTCAGTGCTAGACCTACCTAGATCGGCCCACCACCAGCCCATCACACTGCTACTGCTCCATGTCACATGTTTGGCGCTGCAGCAACTGCTGGCACAGGCTAGTAGTAAATACGCAACTAAGACATGCTCCTCCTGTAACTGCGCCTAGATGCCCCCGGGCTGTGTGAGCGCTTTAAAAATGCAAATAAATAAAAAAGCATTCTGTTTCAGTCACTGTTGCACTGCATTTGTCTCTACCCCTTCTGCCCCATCTGGCAGTCTGTTAAAGTACACCAAGTATTGTTAATCGTTACCTCCAGGAAGAGCACCCTCCCCTCAGCCCGTTCTTCAGTCACCTCATCCAGGTGTTTTGTGTAATCAACTTACTCTCCAGCCCTTATCAGTCATCACATCTCATAAATGCATCCCCCTTCACTCTTCCTTCAAGCATGAGCATGGTGTTGTATAACTTGGAAAAAGTCATTTCTGCAAGACATTGTTGTGAAATCAACGGCCTGTGCTACTTCTGCTTTAGGGCCTCTTTCCACCTTAACACACATTAAAAAACTAAATATGTTTTGTCACCCAATATTCAAGAGCCAGAGGAGAATGCATATTCGGATATCTCCTTCCCACTGACATGTTCTTGACATACTTCACTAAACTGCACGGTGTAACAGACACCCACCTCACTATCTGAGGATTCCTATCTGAGGATTGCATGTGCTCTCATTCGGTATTGTACCCAAGTTAAGGGGCCACATCTGTTGTATAAACCACACATCAGGATAGAAAACATGCGTTGGAATTATGTAAAAAAATGACAGCAAAAGACGGTTGAGAATTATACACGAATACTCAACTAGTGCTTTTATTTATGACGACAGATTAGTGGGCACGTGCACCATGTTTATCCCCGTCTAGTTTCCATGTGTGTATCTTTAAGCCTGAAATGGCATTTCAGAAGATCGCCTTTGCATGTGCTTTTCTCTCGAAGTGCAGCCGGTTTGATTTCGGCCCAATACGTGCACCGTTCTGGGTCCCCTTGCTGAAGCTCGTTTGTGAACTAATGAGGCCGAAACATTAAAAGGAAGAACGGAAACACCCAGGCAAAAATTCACAGTTCATGTTTCGCTTAGATGAATGCTATCCAGGGTCAGACTGGGGTATACAATTGTCTCGAGTCGGGCTCGGCACCAATGAAAAAGTGGCCAAAGTTGCAAACGACAATTCATTCCTTTTGTGACAGACACTAGTGGGACCACGCTGCTGCCCGTGCTCCGCCCGGTCCTGGGCTTTGCCCTGCCTTGCCTCAATCACTTAGGCTACGTTCCGTAGGGCCACCACCACCACGGCCATGCTGAGCCTGATGATGACAAAAAGAGGTGCGCGGCGCAGCGGCCCAGCGGCCCCACGGAAGGTAGGATTTTAAAAGAAAAAACGTATATTTGGGCAGATGGGGCCCATCACTTTCGAAGTGATGGGCCACAGCCGCCACTCAAAATAAGTTATTTCTTTTAAAACCTACCTTCCGTGGGGCGGGGCCCCGGCCCCCGGCCCCACGGAAGGTCAGGTTTTCAAAGAAAAAAGTAAAAAACATACTTTTGCGCACAATCCACAGGCCTGGCCGCCCGCGGCAGAGTCATTGCCCAGGGCCTGGCACTGACTGCAGTCAGCAGCACACTGCACACAGGTCACACAGACAGAAGCCCGGGCACGGACGTGCCCCTGGTGGAGTCCTGACTCCAGGGCACTTCACTTGACTGTGACAGGCTCAGGCTGCACCGCACGCAACAACAAGTGACTTACCTGCTTTGCCAGCTGGGACTTGGTCTCCTGTCGGGGCCGCAGGGTGGGGGGGGGGTGCTGTGCGCACACTGGCACCCGCACAAATGAAAAAGCAGGCAGAAGGGGCCCCAGGAAGCAACTAGGCTGCAGTGCAGCAGGGCAGGCTCTCTCTCTCACAAGTCAGGACCGACGACGCCATGCCTTGACACCTTCACAGTAACTTGTGAAATGAAGGTGGCACTGCGCTGCCTCCTGTGGCAACAACAACACGTCACCATGTAATTTCACTGACTCAGAAGAACAGCCAATGAAAACTGCACATTCTGTGTTACTATACAGAATGTTTCAAATACTGCATAGTAACAAGAGAATGGTAGTTTTCATTGGCTGTTTGTAACAGTTTGTTGTTCATTGCTATTGCTGGCCCCTCCAGGCCCAGCCAGCCATGGCCTGCAACCTGCAAGCACGAGAGAGATCGAGATCAGAATGACAAATCCCAATGATTTATAATCGAAGCAAAGCGAAGTGGAAGAACAAACAAAGCAATGGCATGTGCGCTGGCCCCGCATGAGTTCCGGTGCCCAAAAAAGAGTGCCAGTGTTGGGCACCGCCAACCACCCCCACAAATTAAGCACTGGACTGCAGATTGGGGGATATAGTTTGGCCGACGTTAGGTGAAACACCCAGTGATAGTCGTCACTGCAGAGGGCATGCCTTGCCTGTTGTGGAATTACATCCTTTGGAGGTTATCACCCCAGAATGACTGTGTGAAAAAGGTCCCCTGGACTCCAACTAACTGGCCAATCAAATTAAAACAAAGTACAAATTATGTGAGTTTGAATGGCATATGCCACATGACTGAACAGCGGTCTGACAAAATATAATTCCAATTTATGAACAATCAAGTCCCAGACATCACCGTCATCTCTTTATGAGAACAGACTGGTGATGGGAACCCTGCTCCATTTGTGAAAATCAACCTCCCTCCCAGTATTAAGTGGCATTCCACACTGGAGGGAAATACTCTGAAGTATTACATCAATCCGCAATCAGAGGAAAACCCAAATCCCATGACAAAAGATGATGAAAAACCAGCTCAAAGTTTGACCGACATCCTGATAAAGGGTGAACAGCTGTTTTTCCCCATTCAGGTAAATGAGGGGGGAGCATGTCCTCGCCAGAGTATGCCGGAATGACGGAAGAAGCTTTCCTCAGTGAAGCATTATTCGGTAAACTCCCAAAAGATAAGACCATTCCCACATTAAAATTGATTGATAAATGGGAAATGTGCCTGAAATTCCAAATTCCAAACATCTCCTGCATAGCAGAAGTATGCTCCAAATTTCCTTTGGCGGTAAAAGCATTTTACATAATTGTTGGATTGTGAGAGAAGTCCCCTCCACCTTTTACTTAGGCAGTGACATTCTCAATCAATTCACAATTAATTTTAACCTAATTAATAAAGCCTGGTCCTGACTGGAGGTTAACCCCCTGGGCTTTGACAACGCTGAGAAAGCACTTCAGTCAGCTCAATTGTTTCCGTATGTGGTTGAAGTTCAAGTGAGAGAAGAGGTTACCATCAGGACAGGTGCGACAATTTACAATTCCCCTAAAAATTAAGAGAGGACAGAACCTCAAAAACCAAGACAACTCTATAAATTTGAATGATCATTTCCAACAACAAGGTGTGTATTTACATTCGACACCCCTAGTTATCCTAGAACATGACACCATTCAAATATTGGTGGACAACAGCAACTCTCAAAGTATCAATTTGGGTGCAGACACGTTTATTGGAATGGTGGTTGATACCTAACATTATTCGATTGATTTAGGTAACAAGATCATTGGAACAATTTCAGAGTAGATTTTCCCCAGGCAAGGGGGTCATTTCTTGGTGTACTCTTCCTGCCTTTATGGTCTGGAAGAGGTGACCTGTGACATTTGGAAGGTTGAAGTGGTATTCCGAGTCAACAGTGACTACTTTCCGTCCTTGGAATCTCACATCCAGGCCAACACCATAACAAGAGATTTCTTCACCCCACTGGAATATACCACTGAAATTGCCATGCCCGAGGTCTTTCCAGTCTTTAATCAGAAGGTTGAAGAACGAATCAATCTTGCTGATGGCTGTGAGACTGAGGAGCAAAAACAGAAGCTGAAAGAGGTTTTTCTGGATTTTAAGGATACCTTTGCAGTGGATTCATATGATTGTGGATGCACAGAGATACATTCAATCACCATAGCCACGAACGGCGAGATGGATCCAGTTTTGTGAAGCAATACCATTTACCTTTCATGTTTATGAAGTCATTCATGGAGATTTTTAAACACTTAGAATCCCGTGGGATAATTCGTCTGATCCACAGTACCTTTAACAACTAAGGTACTGGTGATACGCAAACCCATTGGCCAATGAGGGCTTTGCGCACACATAAGGGAGTTAAATAAATGGGCCCACATGTCAAGATGACCTCTTCCCTACATCAATTAGGGATTGGCCCATATCCAAGGGAAAATGGTGTATACAGCCATTTACCTGACCAACGGTTACTGGACAGTACCCGTGAGTAGGGAAGAATAGTATAAGCTTGCCTTTATCTTCATGGAGCAGCAATACACATGTACCCAAGCTCCCTTTGGATACATAAACTCCAGCAATGAATTTAATATCTTCCTACATAAGGCCATGCATGATTTGGTTGAAAGGGGAAACCTGGCCTATGTAGATGATGTCTCAATCAAGAGCTTAACTGTGGATGAACACATAGCTAAAGTATGCTATGTTATGATCCAGTTGCAGAAAGCTGCAGCAGAATTGTCCTTTCAGAAGGCACAATGGTGTGAGACCCGCGTGAAATTCTTAGGGTACAAAATCACCCTTGAGGGTCTCAGTCCCGAGGCGAAAAAGGTGGAAGCATCATTGAAATTGAAAGACCCTTCTACTCTGCAAGAACTCAGAAGCCTTCAGGGACTCATTAATTATAGAAGGAAGTTCATTGAAGTCTACCCAGAGGTCACTCGACCCTTGGTCCATTTATTAAAGGTCAGGGTCAAGTGGGAGTGGGGTGCAGAACAATCTGAGGCAGTAAAACAATTAAAGAGAAGCCTTTCTCAGACCCTTTGTTTGGCTTACCCCATAGAAAACACATTCTTCTTGGAGACGGGGTTCTCAGATACTTGCTTAACATTGGTGTTATACCAAAAGCATGACAAGGTCAACAAAGCAATCTCGTTCACGAGCAAGACTCTGTTCTCTGTGAAAGGCACTCCTGGAACTGGTGGTGGCGTTGTAGAATTGCCACCCATTCATCCCGGGTGGTATATCATCCTGGAGACTCGTCAACAACCATTGCAATACTTACAAGGTGACCGAATCTGAACAGGGAACATGGAATTACTTCCTGGATTCCCTTCCATGCAAGGCTTTCCTGTGGAAGTAAGATATTGCCAATACAAGAAGAGTCCTCTAGCACAAGCAATAGCTGATTTACATGACTGTGCTCAAGAAAACTGTTTCGAGAACAAACGTCTAAGGGCCAACAACAATATGGAGGCATACCTTACTTCCCTTCACAAAGCATATGAGGAAACACGTGTCAGGGGATAACCAAGGTTTACGTGAATGGGTGCTCCTACCATGTTGACAATCACAGGGGAAAATAACTGATGGCCTGGCATTGGGAATGCCTGGGTGAATGATGCACCAGGACCCTATGCTGGGTGCAAATAAAGTCTCCGAAGTAGTCAGGTGGCAGAGTTGATGGCAGTACATCAAGCCATATTCACTGCTGTGCAACACCAACTCAAAGAACTGGTCATAATTAGTGATTCAGATTATGTCAGGAATGGGTTTCTGGAACACCAGATTAATTTGAAAAAATTGAGGCATACTGTGTGCGAATAACAAACTGCTCAAGCATGGGAAATTAATCCAATCAATTGATTATCTAGTGCTCTCTAATGAGATGACTATGTATTGGAAAAAGATCAGAGGTGACTCCAAAATAGAGAGACAACAAAAAACTGGAAATTACTTGGCTGACCAGTTGGCCAAAGTTGGAGCCATTCACGGGGATCTCATAGAAACCGAATCCTTGTCGGGGGAAATCCAGGTCGCTGCTGTCACCAGGTCCCAATCTCATGTCAACAATGAACTCTCAACTGCCCAGTGGACTAAAGAAAGCCCAGATATAGATTTGATTTCTGCACAAAAAGAGGACCCAATTGTTTGGAAATGTTATCAACATACTGAAGACCCTGTGAATTCTCCTCTGACAGAATCAGTTTATATTGGGAAGGAGTATCTCTGGGTGTTGATGAAGTTTTCCAAAATGTTCCGAGTCAAAGATGCTTTGTTTGTATGGAGATCCATATCTAGATGTAAACAATGGGTGGTACCTACCTCATTCTGAAGCGTGATGATAAGTCATGCCCATGACGCAGCCGCTGTCAGTCATAGAGGGTTTTATACCATGTTAGAAATCTTGCACAAGGTTGCATATTGGCCACACATGGGCCAGGAACTTGACATTTACTTAAAAGGGTGTCTTTTGTGTGCTCAGTTTCAGCCACGTTCTCTCACACACAGACCACCCCTACAGAAAAGGGGAATGAAACTGCCATGGTCGGATTGGCAAGTCGATTTCATTGGGCCAGTGATTTGCTCCTCTAGAGGAAACAAGTACATGCTGACCGTAACATGCTTGTTTACCAAGCGGGTAGAATGTCTTCTGAGCCCCGAAGTGTAAGGCAGGGACAACTGCCGCTCTAATGATCAATCACATCTTCTCTCATTTTGGCCTTTCTCAAAGGTTTGAGTAAGACAGAGGAAGTCATTTTAGCAGTGAGTTGATGCCTAAAATGTGGGAGATACTAAGGGTTAAAAATAAAACTCCACGTTGCCTACCACCAAGCCTCGAGCAGGGAGTTGTGAGGTACAATAAAACAGTTGCGGGCATCTTGAAGAATTTCGTGGCAGACTCCGACAAAGTTGGGACACCCGATTACTGCGTGTCTTAATGGACATCAGGTCCACACCTTCTTCTGCAACCAAAATGTCTCCATTTGAGCTCATGACGGGATGAAAAATGGTGCTAGGTCAGCATCTGCTCCACAGTAATCAAGAGCAGACCCTGATTAACGCATACCCTACCCATGAGTACATTGAGAATGTACAGAAACGCCTTCAGCACGCATTTGCTTATGCTCAGCAGAATTTAGAAAAGTCAGCAGAAGGAATGAAAGCCTACTTCAACTTAAAAACTACCAAGAAAGTGTATGAAGTAGGAGACAGCGTCTACCCGTACAATTACCAAAGGAACTAGACCAAGGAGTGGAAGTTCCTCCCCTCTTGAAGCGGTGGCTTTGAAATTGTCGATAAAATCTCACCTGCCGCATCCCTAAAGGAGATCATACAGAAGAGAAATGTGTCCATATCAATCAGTTGAAGAGCTGCCAATCCAGACAGGGGCTATGACTGATTGAAGAGCCCAGTGAGGGTAGAGCCCAGGAACCATCGGAAAAATCAAAGAAAAGGATGGAAACCCAGATCGAGAATATCACACATTAACAGGGAGTAACACAATTCATACTTATAAGAAATGTACCAAAATTAGAGAAAGATAATGTTGTCGAATAGTATGTCAAGGGAAATCAATGTTAACATTTGGTTGCAATGTATAAACTGTTGTTTTTTGTCAATTCCGATGTTGATAATACAAGGGAAGGAAGTACTTAACCTCTCTTATACTCTTGGCAGATTAAATAACTCCTGACCTTCAAAGCTGGGAGGTTGGTGTTTCCAAATAAATGTAGGGATTCCAGGACCAAATACCCAAAATTCGAAAAGGAAAAGAGTGGACGTGCTCCGAGAATATTCATGGAATGAGCCAAAGCAAAAAGAAAATAAAACCCCCACTCACCCTGGCTCTTTCCTACCACCAAGTCAAAGGCCCGGGGGGGGGACTTGTGGGTTAAAAAGACAGCCTCAGAGCAACAGTATAGGCCATGCTTGGCCCCATTGTTAGAGTGAAGCTGGTTAAGTGTGGCATTCCATTAAAATAAAAAAGCCAGTACAAAACAGTGATTTCAATGTGAGGACTAGTGAATGAGCGAGAATGGGCCTCCCTCCATTTTGTTAGAATGTACCGGCACTCAGATGCAGAAAAGTGTGACTCAGAAATGTATTATTAACATTGTCCAATGGATTCCAAAAAGAAATGTGTGCTGCGGATGCTGGCTGTCACGACCCCGAGCCCTATCTGTGGGTCTTGGGCACCATGGCCTCCACTTCAGTACCGTTCCAAGGCCAGAAAGGCCCACACTAGCCCGTGGTGGGTGCCTTGGACCCAATCCTGGCGCCGTTTGCACCAGGCGCACTTGGCAAGTATGGTTTCCAATGGACAATGGGGGCATATGGCTGCCCCCACAAGGATTATCGGGGAACTGCAACAAGCAGGCTAGCTTCTGGGCAGGGTCCGCCCCTAAGGCACCTGGGATACCTGCCGGGTATTTAAACTATGCCCGACCCGAGGCACGTGCTTCACGTTATTCTGCTTTGCAGCATGACGTTCACCGGGTCCTGCTCTGTATCCTGGCCCACTTGGGTGAACAGCCTGGAAAAACATCGCTATTCTTACCTGCTCAGCTCTAACTCTTCATCCAGTAGGAGCCTTCGAGGGTATCTCCATCGGTCCTCGGCTACATATACAGGATTACGAGAGGCAAGAACAAGAAGCTACTTACCATCTCACCTGGAATGCCTCCGCCATTACGAACCTCACCTTTAACGCTCAGTCCCCCAATCCATCGTCGCTTCCAGGAATTCTCCACAACCTGAAAAGAAACAAGGCACAGGTCAGCTTGTTTGCAAGGACGCTTCCAGTGCCACATCTAGCGCATCCTTACCTTCTCGAACTCTGCAGTCAGCCTCTGCATTCTCCATCAGCCTCTACAAGACAAAAGAAGACGGTTACTGGGACATTCATCAACATAGACTTTTTTCAAAAGAAACATTAAAAGACTTACCTGAAAGGAGGAGTCACAGCCAGTCTGGACTCCAGACGAATGCCAGTGACGTAACTCGGTGGACCACACCAACAACGACACGCCCCTGCCAAGCACGGCCAATCACAAGGGAAGACTGGGAGGTGGGCCTCTCCCTTTTTCTAGAACTACTCCCAGGTAGAACGTCCGGGGGAGTTGCAGAGAGCCCACAGGTGTCCCGGACCAGTCCAGAGGCGTCCCTGTGAGTACAAGGTGAGCGTTACACTGACTTCGTGTAAAGGCACATGTGATAGATTTAAGGATGCAGAAGTGCATATGGAAGCAAATAAATGCATTTAATATACTGTGCATTTGGAAGCTAAAAAGGAAGAATGTTGCCTTACATTTAAGAAATAAAGTCGAATGACAAATTCCATTCATGAGGAATAGAATAAAGAGACTTAATTTCAGCTTATGAAAATACAGAATTTATAGGGAAAGAGCTATTTTGTTTTTGCATAAATAAAAATTGGTTTCTTATGTAACTATGGCCTAGTTATGTGAAGAATATCAAGAGGGAACTTATATCTGTTTATACAGCATATAACAAAAGCTTATATTGTGCACAACAGGCCCTGATGCAGTTAGAAGTTACATGTGCACGGTGGGTAAATGCAATATGCTAGCCTTTCAGAATTGTGAACTGCACCTTGTTTTTCTCTCTGAGCTGAAACTTCGACCCAAAGACCTATCGGGTTGGGTTTATTAAGGAAACAGGCTTGGAGCTTCAGTTAAAAATACAAGAAATGTTGCAAGATTGGAACTATGCTGATACAGATAACCTGACCTACAGAAATTACCTTTTAAGGTCAGTTTCCCCATAACTTGTGAATTAGCTCTGAGCAAAGAACGTTTGAAGCTCAGGAGAGGAATAAACAGTTGCCCGAGAAGATGGCTGGTCACACATTTAAGCAGAAATAGAAATCTAAGAATTTGTGGGGGCCATAAGAGTGAAACTAAGAGCACCTATTTTGCAGTGCCATTGATTAACAGGCAATACATTTTCGCGAATAAAAAGTGCATTGTGTGTCCCATCAAGGTCATCCTGGGTTCATTTTACAGGGGATATACAGACGGTTGGGTCCCTGTAAAAACAAAATGTTTGTGATGTACATAACTGAGGTTATGATCAAAATGATGATTCTGGCATTTTCATATTGGAAATATTGATAGAGTGATAGATGGTGAAATTATTGTTGGAAGTATGTAGTGTCGGAGTCAGAACTTTTATGGCGCAGCCACAAACCTCAAGAAATGGTGGCTCCACCCAGGAAGGGAGTGCTGAAACAAAATTAGTATTTTCCGACTCGCCATAAAATGTAGAATTAGAAAATATATAAATTCATGTAGTTATCTAAAGAATTTGCATAGCTGCCATGTTGTTAGATTTTCAGAACTCAAAAAGGTCAAACCCACCTGTCATTTTGTGATGACAAATCTTTCGTCTCCCTCTGCCTACCTCATACATACCTCCCAACTCCTTGTCCTACCAGCAGCCAGTGGGTGTCTTGGGGGGAGGTGAAGGGAGAATGCTAGCCAATCCTTACCATGGGAATTATGATAATGTAGGAGTGTTATCAGCCCTATAAGAGGTCCATTTTGCATCAAAACATGGTTTTGCACTTTATTCCTGGAGAAAATCTACTGCCGGACTGTTGCAAGGAACTACTAGCAGAGAGGCCTCACTCCTTGCATTAGAGACAGTGACAGGGAAATCTAGAACCTAGCTGGGACCCCCATCAGAGGAGCCAAAGGGAGCCTGGGTGCAGAAGAAAATCATTGAGTGAATCCCTTTACCAGATCTGTGCTGTCCTCAGAAGAGCCCTGCTGTTTTTCCCTGACCAAGCCCTCCCATGTAAGCAGACTAATCCAAAAGCCATCAATTGTGTGGGGAGCTGCCTGAATCTATCCCTTTCCATTGGCGGGTAGGGGGTGAAACTGGGTAGGCCCTTGGCACATTGTTTTAAATCATCCAATCCGAATTAATTCCACTATATAACATCACCCTATCCATTTAAATTGAAGTTGTTTTGAGAACAGCCTGCCTTAATCCTTTCCATTAAATTGTAGGTAGGGGGGAAAGCAGTGTAGATCCTTAGCACATTGAATTGAAGTTAAATCAATTAATTCCCATATAGAAAATCACGGGATGAGTGTTGTTAGAATGTTAAACTAACAAAGTTCATACCCAGTGTGTTAGAGCCGTATAGACAATAAAGTACTTGGGTGACACCACCTTTCTGATTCCCCTGACCTCTGGGCCGAAAGGGGTTGTCCATAATCCCAAAAGAATCCTAAAACGCTGCTATTCTAGTGAATGGGAAGAGGGTCAAATGAAATTTCCATGTATGCCCTTACATCCCAAACTAGAATTACCAAGCATTACTTCTCCTTTGAATGTGTGTTGAAAAACAATACTCCCTTTGAGTTCCTTTTCCCAACATTGCCTTTTAAATAAAAGTAGAAAAACAATTTCCCCATTTGAGTTCCTTTTGCCAACCTTACCTTTCAAATAAAAGCCTAAACAATGATTTTCCCATTCAGTTTCTTTCTCAAACATTGCCTTTCTAAAAAGAAAGCCAAAACGATTTTCCCATTGTAGTGTGAATGTTTTATATTGGTTAATTTGCAATTAAATCTAATGTAAGTTGTGACTGTATATTTCAAAATGTTACCTGTGTTGTTTTAATAACAGAAAGTAATTTGGAGGTGTGATATTGTATAGCGCCACAGCATTGGTGGTTGATGTTGGTTGCTAGTCTTCTTTGTCAAGCCTTCGGTAAATATAGATATTCTTACTATTCACTGGCCTGGTTCCTAGTTCCTTGGGGGCATAGAGGGTATTTGTTGGGGTGGTGCGAGATGGGTTGGAGGCCTCACTAAAGTTGAATCTGTATAAGCACTGTGGGTGTGTGCCACCTTGCTTGGGGGGGAAAATAACTCCCTGAGTTGATTGTGACCACCTAATAAACCACGACATATGTCAGTGTAGTTTCTTGGTGACATATATGTTGACTGCATGTGTAGTCTGTTTTAGGAGTACTTTCTGGACATGTCTGAAGGAGGAAGGGATTGCCTTTGCTGCTTGTTCACTCTCATGGTGTGTCTATATTATTTAAGCACACATCGGAATGGCAACTTTCAACATAGCTTGAGACTTCCTTGGTTTTTGAATTGTGGCTTGTACAGAGCTTTAAATCAATGTGCTGTACATAGTTAAGGAGATGGTTTATGAACACAGAGCAGTATACAAATGATTAATGGAAGACAGGAAAGATGAGATGGGCGACTAGTACAGAGACCATGGATTACAAGTAGGTGGTTGGTGCAAAATGTTATTGAACAAGTTTAAATTTGGCCTTAGTACAAATTGCATTTGCACCAGTGCAAAGGTTTTGTAATATGGCTGTGGGATCATTTTCTCATCTTAAATGCTACTAAAACGGAAGAAGTTCTCTTTTTTCCTGCTAATGCTATTCCTTCTCCATCTCCTCCCTCTTTTGTCGCATTTCCCTGTTCAAAACGACCTATTTCATCTTTGGTTCGTAATCTTGGTCTTTATCTTGATACCGATTTATCCTTATGTCATCACATCTCTATTACTTCACGTGCGTGTCGCTATCATCTGTTTAACATCTGCAAATCTCGTCTTTTTCTTACAGTTGATGCCACCGAGCTTCTGATTTATTCACTTATCTTTTCACGATTGTGCTGTTGCTCTGTCACACTCTTTGGACCCCCTGCCTCTTGCTTGGCCCCTTTAACATCTGTTTTCAATGCTTCTATTTGTCTCCTATAACTTCTTTCTCCTCGCTATTCAATTTCTCCACCATTTGTCTTCTCTTGCATCGCTTATGTCTCAATCTTGTCTCAAATGTAACTTTCTTTCTCTTGTCTTTACAACTCTCTATGGCCTTGCACCCTCTTATCTTTCCTCTCTTGTCTCTTTTTATTCTCCTGCATGTGTTTTCCCCTCTCAGTCTCAATTTCTATTATATGTTCCTCGTCCCCCCTGTGCCCAATCCTGATTTCACTCTTTTACTTTGCTGGCTCCCTCTCAATGGCATGCTCTTCACCTATCTCTTTGTTCTATTAGCTCTTACTCTCTATTTCATACTACTCTTAAGACTTATCTTCTTCACTTAGAAGGACAACCATACATACCTTTTTGCAGTTTTTAACCCTGCATGGTATTGTATTGTGAAGTGTGCTTTCTGTTCAGCGCTCTGGCCTAAAGCGCTATATAAGTCACAAATAAATACAAATGGTCCTTATGTGATTTCATTCTAACATATCCTAAGTCTAACAGGAAAGAAGTGTATTTGTTTACCATCCTCTTTCCATATTGTGCCTTTGGCAAACAAATTGCAACCCGACAAACACTTCTATGTAACCTACGCTGTGATACCTCTGGGTTTGGGCGTTTAACAAATGCTATACATAAATAAATAAATAAACAAACCCAGTTAGAGTGTAAATGTGTTTGTAAACCTACCATAAATGTGTTTTTCAATAAATAATATCGATGCAAATATTTGCTTGTGGGGGCTTAAACACTTTGACAGGGTGGGCTGTGTCAGTGGGTACATTCCTAGGATTACTCTCGTCCTTCTTTCACAGAACTGAATTATCCAATTTAATGGTTGTCAACTCATCAACCCAAGCAGAATGCAGGGCTAATTGGGCCCGGCAGCAGTTTCATACCCATGTTTGCAGGTAAATAGATGTACATGGCAAGCTTAAACCCCTGAGATATGTTACACTTTGGCTGTTTGGTACTCACGGGTTCACATTCAAACTTCATGAATCTCATTCCGAGAATGGGGGTGTGAAAAAAAAAATGGCAGCCATTCTTTCGGCAGTAACAACATTATCGCCATTTTGTCAGCACCACCACATTCCGAGTTTGACCTTGAAGTTCAGGATTTACCTCCAATGATATGCTGAACGTTAATCCTCCACTTTAATTGTAAATTGTAATTGGTCATTTATAACACACTTAATACCAAGAGGTTTCTAAGCGAGGACCCGGGGATAGAACCTGTGTTGCTCCGTGTCGTCTTGCTTCCAAGGAGTGCGCATTGCCCCTGATATATCCTCCTGAGATACTTCAACATCAAAATCATCGGAAATACCACACTCGGGATTACCACACACTGTAATTCTGCCAATATCCTACTGCTGTCCTTTGGACTCAAAAAGTGGGGACCAACACCCCCATACTGCCACTCATGATCTGGCAGTAATGTTGGAGTGGCAACAGCGGTACTTTACACTGCAAAGATTAATTGAGCATTAGCGAAGGAAGCTATCTGTGCTCCTACATTCTGGCAAAGCAAAATGGCGGATCACTAATTCATCCCCTCCCATGAGGGAAAACAAGGTTAAATCCTCCTACTTCTATGGCACTGAGAGAGTGGACAAGAAAAGGACACAGATCGCTGCTGCTGAACTGGTACAGTCCACGTGAATTGACAGCCTCGTTCCACGATACCACAAAAGTAGCCAGAGGAAAAATCCCTAGCAACAATTTGATAAAAAGGTACCAAAGCCATGCAGGGCAATCCCCAGAAAAGTTGCATTTCAGGGGGCGGAGGGTGGGATAGGGATATGGAGACAGGTAATAGTGTGTTATAGAGCCTTGCCTTACAAAAGCCAAAATATGGTGCTCCCGCAAATCCCAGAAGCTGTGCTGAACAATGGCCACAACAGCACCGGGAAGCATGGTGGGAGATTCCCAAAAATGCCCCATGCCCAGTGCTTTAAGTTGGATACGAAATCAAGAGGAGGGCATGTAAATGGCATGTGGCCAAATTCTGCTGGTGGTGTCCTACACCCACACAGAGGACAGAAGACTTAGGCAAGTGATGTCTGCCCCAAACCAATTATACATTATGGGGTCCCGCAAAGATGTACTACAGTGAGCTAAAACGTGGTTGTAGACCCTCCAGAGTGGGAACCTACCTATAAAAACAGGTGATTTGGCAATGTTCTGTTCTCTGAAGAGGAGCTTCCACACCTTTGCTAATTATGTACTTTGGGCCACCCACCAAGGTCTCAGGTGGCCTTGTTTGCATCCAGTCTGAAAAACTGTAAAGTAAACTCCCTCTGGTTAATTGTCCAAATAAACTAAATGCCGTAAATAAATCCCTTTGTGACTCTGAATATAAGAATTTCAATCAGTGAGTTAATCACCATCATTCTGTAAATAAATTACCAATGCCCAATATGATTAATAGCTCTTAAGTGCTCATTGAGGGTTTCAGCCCTCCGTAAATCACTCATGAGAGCACCTGCAAGAAAGGGGAGGAGGACAAATAGTACCAATGTAAACTATTTGTTGCTTTGCATACAATCAAAGTGCATTTTGGGAACATAAGAACAAAAACAAACTTCTATACACAAAATGTCTGTGACAGTGATTCAAGCCTACAACCTGTCCGAGCACATAACATATAGCAGCCGTTCTGCTTATTTATTTAATGATGACACCCTACCAGTAAAGTGATGGCTCATAACGAGTCTTGCACACAAAATTGGAGAGAGTTATTCTTTGGGATTAAAGTACTGTCTATCTTGCTCCTGCACGTATTTCTTACACTGTGTTGCTACATTCACAGGCTTTGAATGCAAATTATGCTGGGTGCCATGGGATGCATATCATGCCGGGTGCCATAGGGACTGATGGCGCCCCAGGTGAAGGACAGTTTTTGGCGACTGCCAGGGCTCTGTCTCATCTAACCCTGGCCCACCTAAATCCCCACTCAGTCCGACACTACAACTGCCCTTCAGTGAACAGCATCAAACAGGAAATGGTCCTTTACTCATCGAAGGGCAACATTTCCCTAAGCCTTTTCCCATAGGCTGCAGGATAAGGGTTCAGCCACCGGTGAGCCGGTGCCATTTGATCTCCTATGGGCCATATACCAAGTACTGTCTGCAGGGAAACCACAGGAACGCCTAAAGAGAGCCCAGTTAAAAGGCAGAAGTAAGGGTTATCAATGCTAACAGAAAAGACTCTTTGGCTGACCCCCAGGCTTCAGCACTATGCAGTGAGGAGGCACAGGAATGGGCCTGTGAAGAGAATGTAAAATGTGGCTAGGGGTTCACTCAGATGTGACACACCAATCTACTACCCCCATTTCTAGAATCCCACCCGCTATTAAGGGCAAACTTCAGACAGTGAGGTATTCAAAAATTGTATTTTTTTTTTATAAGATAGTTTCCACAAACAAGGTCTCGAGCTTTATCTGGAGATCACTATACTCTATAGATACAAATCCAAACGTAATGTTACCTTCCTACATGAATCTCACTGTTGTAACTCTACAAAAGCATGTACTTTCAATTGCAACAATCTCCATTTAATTTGCTCTATTCTAACAAACACCAGACATGCTGTCATTTCTGCTTTACATTGATCTCTGTATAAACATCACTGATTTCTCACTAGAACATTTTACATACTACAAGTATGGTTATGAAGGGGCTCCTGAGGGACCCTCGGATGTGGAAACAAGGCACAATCACCAAACACGAATGGATACGCCAGACATGAGGTTCTGTTCCCAAAATCTAGGGTTTATTACAATACAAAATATTCCCAGTTGGCCAAATGGTCCCACCCCCCGCGACGTGTGTCTAACAGACCTCGGGGGATGCAAGAGAGTGAGAGACATACATCAGTTACATATATACAAAAGGAGCACCTTACAATCAGCAATGACACAGTATGACACATTCAATGCCGCCCCCAATTCATTTCCCTTTGAATTAGAGGTGATTTTTGACCATTGTGACAAATATGATACCTTAGACCACCATATTTAGTAACGGTTTGCAATATCCAATTTTACAAGCACCATTCTTTATTTGCGAGAACACAGCGTTTCTGTTTTCATGGGCAAGCTGCGCGTAGGAGACTGGCACATACCAGGCCTCACTATCTCTTAGTTTCGATTCTCGCTCTAGAGGTCAGCCCGCTCTCCGGGGCCTCACTGTGCTCAGAAAGGGGGTCCGTAAAGAAGAACATAATTCAACTCTTTAAATGCTAGTTTCATACATTGCTATTCTTTCAGGAGACTCGCTGGCATTCGTGTACTGATTAAAATGCCTTGCTCCCTGCCTTCAAGGATATGTGAGGGAGGAAATCGGGCATTTCTGTCTGGCTTTCCAGTGTAATGTTTCAACATGTTTCTTAGCCTTGGATCATTGAAGCGAAATAATATCTACAGCAAAGCAGTTTTGCATGAGGCAAAGTGGCAATGTTAGAGAGAGCAGAGAGAAAACAAAATGGCGATTCTGGTCATCTTAAAATGGCCTCACTCTAGTTGAACTGATAGCTACGTAATAACTAATGAGTATATATTCTTAACACTGTAAAAGAGGCGATTGGTCTTCGGCCAACCAATTAATCATGCATTTCTTCCGCCCAAGGGGTGTTTAGTATTTCTGGACTGACAGTTAAACATTTGATTTTCTCCCGCATCAAGACAAGTTTGGTACCGGAGAAAGTTATACCAATCAACATTCAAAGTATATATATATATATATATATATATATATATATATATATATATATATACAGACTGAAAAAGCAACAGAAATTCCAAAGAGACAAGAAGGACTATGAACAGGGTAGAATGTATAGTTTTGCAAGGAAATTCGAACAGCCAATTAAAGATCAGTTAAAGAGCAAAAAATTGGTACAGGGCAATAAAGAACTGCTAGTTATTGAATAACCACATCCTCATAAATTGAAAGCTCAGATCTGGATGTAAGATCTGTACGGATTAATATTTTAGAAGAGTTCAAGTTGATGCATTTAGATACACGAAAAACGAAAGGAAACGAAGAGGAAGGCCTCCAGCAAGAGGAAGAGGAAACTCCAGAAGAAGACCAGGAGAGGCAACAGATGCAACAGACAACATCCCTCAGAACAGGATAACGCGTTTTGGGAGAGGTCAAAGGAACAGAGCTCAATGACGACGGTTGGCACCCAAAAAGCGAAAGTCTTTAATATCTCCAATAGAGTGAAAGCTGATGAGGAAACATCTGTATTGGAACTTGGCCGAACGTTCTCCCCGACACGTGATTTTGGCATTGCCCAAACTAGAATTGACCTTTTCAAATATTTACGGAAGGTCAAATTGAAAAAATTCTTTACCACTTAACGTGGGCAGGGTGATCAAGACCCAGTAATGACACCAGAAGCCACCCGTGTCCACTATCAGCGAAAGATCTAAATAGTTTTATCTGTCTGGACAGTTTGGAGGAAGGAGGTACGGGAGGTCTGTAGGAGTGCCGGTCCCATCCGAGGAGGGCCTGCACCTGAGGTCTCTGCTACAGAGCAGGCCCGCCCTTGCTTTTGTGGCACAGAGGCCCCGGCAACAGGCACGGAACAGTGGAGGCCTCCTGGGGAAGTGAAACGAGGGAGGCGGCTCTGCCATTACATCAATGCAGCGAGGGAGGCTGCTGTAGCACTGCCGGCTCCGAAGTGGCAGTGCTGAGCGTTGTCTGGAGGTTTGCAGAACACGGTTGTTAAAGCCATGAGCCGGCAATCTCCCCAGGGTGCAGCTGAGATGATAACGGCAGAGGAGGGGGACATGCTTCCCAGGATGAGACAATCTATGACTAATTGCAAGGCCGGCAGTAGAAGGAAGTAGGTCAACAACACGGTGGTACAGGAACACTGAGGTAGGGCAACACGGTGGTACTGGAACACTGAGGTAGGGCAACACGGTGGTACTGGAACACTGAGGTAGGGAGAGACACAAAGGGTCAGGATAAAGAGGTGGTCCAAGGAGAAGGTTTGAGGTGGAGATAGGGGTGTGAGGTCACAGCATGTTGGGGTGAACAGCTGTCATTTGGACTATTGTGAGCTGCAAGGAAGGCATAAGCAGTGCCCTGGATGGAGGAGGTCTGGAGGCACCCAGGCCTGCACAGGCACTCACTGACAGTCACAGACTCAGACCGCAACACTCGTTGGGGAGATCGCTAAGGAGGAAGACCTAATAGGAGGCCCTGCGAGGAGGTGCCCCCCCCACACAGTGGACATACAGGGCGTGATTGGGTGGAGACTTGTAAAGGAATAGAATACTGGGGGGCCCTTGCAAATGCATGTTGCAATTGGAGGACCCACAAGCACAGTCTGACGCTGCCCCACTGCCAAAGCTATTGCAGTTCCCATTATTGCATTATCGGAAGCCTCCCCCCGCCCCTTGAGCTGAGAATGATGAGACTCGCACCTGTGAAAAAATAACAGGGGAGGGATCCGCAAGCCCTGAGCGATGCACCCAATTGGGAGATTCTGGGGTGGTGATCCCTTGCGAGAAGATAGGCGCACTACATAGCTCCCAAGCTACAGAGTCAGCATAAAGGAGCTTCGGTGCCCACTGTAGGGCTTCCGTAAATCATGGGGTTTACTGACGCAAATGAACTGGAGTAGGGCCCTACAGAAATTCCAGTTCCAAGCCCACATATCAGGTGCGAATCTGATAGAGCCCACCAAGGTAGCAACGATGGAGGAGACCAAGTGTCCACCAAAAAGGACATAGCAGCATTGATAGAGGAAATAAGGGGCATGCGCACAGCACTTTGCCAGAGGCTGGACACAATGGACCAGATGATGGACTCAAGTGATGAAAGGTTCAAGGTCTGGAGACCAATCAAACCTCACAGGACACAATGGAGACGCAAATTGATTTGAGACTATCAGAACTGGAAAGTAGGGACTCTGAAGTGAAGCTAAAAAAGGATGAATTTGAGAACAGAGAACGCAGAAGCGATCTTTGCTTTTTCGGGTTTCCTGAGAGGAAGGGGGAATCTGAGAGTGACATCAAGAGATCGATCATGGTGGTGTTGGGACTTCTGTTTGGCTCAGATGTAATTGAAGAAGCCATGATCAATTGGGCACACCGAGCGGGGTGGGGAGGGGGACAAGGACAGTGCTGCTGGCGAGGTTCCACTATTTTTCGGAAAAAAGGTGAAGATACTGGATGGGGCTAGGAAAGTTGGGCCACTGGACTATGGCCCCGCCAAAACAACTATATATCAAGATGTGTCCGCCTTCACATAGACCAGGAGGAAGCAATGCGGTCCCCTAACAAAATGGCTAAACAAAAAGGAGCAAGATATCGTTGGGGCTTCCCTTTTTTAATCTCATTTGAGCACAAGGCTTATTCCTATAAATTAGTTACAGAAGACGACCTCCAAAGAGTCACCACAGAAATTATGGGAGACCCCGCCCCAGGGCCCAGGAGATGCGAAAAAAGGGTCAAGCAGCTGCGACCTGCTGGTGCACAGGCACAAGTTTCCTAGAATGCAGAAGTTTAAGAAATGTAACACCTCTCCGAGAAGGAAAAGGAGCCAATGAATGTGGTGCGCTGTGGTTCACAGAAGTACAACTCCGCTGAGGGAGTGCACATTAGAGGTCTGAGGGGGCCGTTTACGATAGGATTCTTTCACTCTTGAAGGGCAGCATTGAGGCGGCGTGAGGTGAACAGTGGGGAGGGGGGACCGAGGCGCACTAGGTACAATGTAGGGGGGCTCAGGGAACAGGGCTTTGAGGAGCTGGTCCTACAATTGGGAGGGCCACTGGTGATTTTATCCCATTTTAAGTGATGAATCTGGATGGGGTTGGATCCCAAAGGGGTAGGAGCAAGGAGAAGTTGGTTTTGAACGTTTTTTATGTGTTTCAGCGAATTTGATTTCAAAGGTTCTTATGGGTACTGCGTGTTCTGATGAAAAGGGCATGTCAAAGGAAAATGTATCTTGGATGTGGGGAGATGTGTGAAACTCCTGCAATTGAGAAATGACCTGTATGAGTGAAAAGGCAATTGGTTCCCTCAATGTAAGAGGACTTAGTTCACCAGGCAAGAGGTCAATGGTTCAGGGTGAATTTAAGTGTGCAAGACTGGACTGGCTGTGTCTCCAGGAAATACACTGGCAGAGGGGCAGGGGATCCCTATTAAAATCCTGGCAGGTGAGAGAAGTATTCATAACTTCTAATGTGAGTAAAAGAAGGGGGGTGGTGGTTCTGGTATCAACCCGCTTGGGATTTCTGGCGGTATGTATTTGCTAAGGGACAACTACACAGTGCCCGATTCACTCTGGCTTCCATCTATGCCCCCAATGCGGGTCAATGGGAATTTTGGGAGAATGTGAGAGATAGACTGATTCTGTTTGTGGCGGGTCAATTAGTGGTTGCAGGAGACTTCAATATGGTGTTAGACCCAATGAATGATCGTAAGAGAATGGGGAAGGTTCCGGCAGCACGAGAAAGTGCGGAAGAGTCAGCCCATTTTAGACGTTCAAAGGAGGATCTGGGCTTGGTGGACTCCCTTTCACCCCCTTCAGCAGGGGACACCCGTACACTTACCTTTCAGCAGTGCACAATTCATATTCCTGCATATACCTGGTTTTGGTAGACACGATCTTGAAGGCGGGGGTCTTAGAGTCCCAGGTGACCCCAATCCCAGGTCGGATCATGATATGGTAATAGTGGCGGTGGGGTCGGGATGGACACTAGCC
This sequence comes from Ambystoma mexicanum, assembly GCF_040938575.1. Classification (NCBI taxonomy): domain Eukaryota; kingdom Metazoa; phylum Chordata; class Amphibia; order Caudata; family Ambystomatidae; genus Ambystoma; species Ambystoma mexicanum. The sequence goes on from NC_090931.1 coordinate 1,436,485,820, forward strand.
CCCGTGGGGAGGTGGACATGTAACAATTTCCAATTGAAGGATAAGGAGGTGACACAAGAATTGCTTTTGGAAATTAAGGAGTACTTTCTCTTTAATGACACGGGGGAGGTGGGGGTTCAGTTACTTTGGGAGGGCTTTAAAGTCACAATCCGAGGAGTATTGATAAGAACAGGGTCCCAGAAGCAAAAAGAGGGGGGAGAGAAGGAAAAGTAATCTACGCCAGAATATAGCACAACTACAACCGGGGGGGGGTGGAGGGGGCAAGGCAAGTATATGTCCCCACAGAGGCGAGTAAACTCTGGCAGTACAAAACGCAATTAAATGCCATTGTGTTTCAAGACACTGCAAAACAACTCCTCTTTCTGAAGCTAAAATACCAGAAAAAAGTGGATAAGTCCGACAAGGGGCCTCATTGTGACTTTGGAGGTAGCCATGGCGCTATTGGCACCATGGCTGCCTCCAAAATCTGGTCCGGGTTCCTGAATGGGGAATTACCGGGCCATTCTGACTTTGGAGGGCCCGGTAATTCCTCATTCAAGCAACCCCGGCCCGGACCTTCCCCATTCCCATTGAGCCCCCATAGGGCTCAATGGGAATGGGTGCGGGAGCTAACAACGGGCCGATTACGACTGGCCTGTTGTTAGCTCCCTGGTCCCCTCGCGGGACCCGCTCTGGACGTCTGGTAAAACCACACGTCCACATTGGGTCCCGCGAGGGAACCTCGTAATATTGCGCAATGGGTTTAACGGCGCCACCACCATTAGCGGCTCCCGTTAACCCATTCCGCGATAGTCGCAATGAGTGGATTCTGCAGGAGGAAAGGAAGGGGAGAACAATTAGGGGCATAGAGACGGAGGAGGGGGTTCTCGTGTATTAAAAACAGGGCACCAAGAGTGAATTAGCTAAATACTATAGCAATCTCTATACATTGGAATGGAAGGGCTAAGAAGTACAGACAGTTTTTTAGAGGGACTTCCGCTTCCTTCGGCTTCCCCATGCCATAGTGAGACTCTCAAGTGCCCTATAACAGTAAAGAACGTACTGCAGGCTATAAAGAATATGAAGTTAGGGACAGCTCCAGGAGAGGACAGATTCTCAATTAAGTTTTATAAACTCTTCAGGTTTTTGCTGGCCCTCTACTTAGTAAGAGTATTTAATGCATGTTTAGTGCCAGAGGCCTTTCCTGCCAAGATGTTGTGGGCAACAATACTAGCAATCCGAAAGGAAGGGAAAGACCCTACTAAATGTTCCTCATTCAAACCCATCTCCCTCCTAAACAATGACGGAAGATCTTGGCGAAGATCCTGGGAATGAGACTCAAGTGGGACTGCCAATGTTGGTGCACAGTCATCAAGTAGACTTTGTCAGGGTGAGTCCGGGATCAGACAACATACGAAAAACTATTGATCTGATCCACTGTGCCTACACGGGGTACCTAGAGGCCTGTTTGGTGTTGCTAGACTCGAAGAAAGCAGGCTGGAATGGCCCTTTATGATGAAGGTGCTGACAAAAATGGGGTCTGCAGAACTCTATAATGAACCCAGAGCTAGAACTTTCATACACGTTAGGCTCTCAGAGGTGATCAGGTTGACAAGGGGTATGAGGCAGGGGTGTCCTCTCTCTCCACTAATGTATGCCCTAACGATGGAACCGTTGGTGATTGCAATTTGAGTAAAAAGACAAATGAGGGGTATATCTGGTGGAGACTCTTTCTGGATGATATATTGGGATACCTCAATGAAGTAAAACATTCACTGCCAGCATTAATGGAACAAATCTTGGTGTATGGCCATCTTTCGGGCCTTAAAATTAATGTAGAAACATAATGTATCATGCCCATGCATAAGCTAAGCCCTTTACTTGACTCCAGGAGACAATATCTTGGCATGAGAGTTGAACAAAAAAAGCATAAAATACCTGGGAATACAAGTGGTCATGGACCTGGAAGAGATGGTGAACATTAACTATGATCCCTTTTTTGAGCAGTTGAAAATAGATCTTAAAAGATGGGTCTCCCTAGTCTTATTCTGGTATGGACGAATGACATCCATAAAGATGAATGTTCTTCCTCATCTGTTCTATCTATTTGCAGCTAACCCAAGGTAGATCTCAGAGAGATTCTTCACAGAACTGACAGGAGAACCTTGTAGATTTATTTGATGAAACAAGACACTGAGAGTGAAAATTGTGACATGAATGTTCCTGAGGGACAGGGGAGGGTTTGCGTTTCTGGATATTCGATTATATTACAAGGCGGCCCAAATGCAGATGATGCTTGAGCACATGAGAGACGACATGAGGACTTACTGGACCTATTTGGAGGACTTGATGGCCCATCCATTGAAGGTAAGGGACTATCTTTGGTCCTCGTTCAAATCCATTCTTGTGCGACTCATCACTCGCCCGAGCCCTGGGGGTGTTCTGGTCTGTGTGGTATGACAGCAGGGCTAACCGAATGTTCTCATCATGGCCTTCCCCATTGTCTTTGATGTGTGGCCCCCCATTCAGTCTTGCGCTTCAGGGGCTGACTTTCTCGCAGAGTTGGTCTGGCATGGGCCTTGAGAGGCCGGGTCAATTATTTAAAGACTTCTTTTTTTGAGATCAGGAATCCGTCCGGGAGGTATTTGGGAGGGACTCGGTCTCACTGTTTGAATATATCCGTCAAGGGCATACTGACCGACCCAAAATGGGGAGGGTTTGTGGCAAGAGAGCCCAACATTGTTGAAAATGTTATTGACTCATCACCCACAAGGAAGGGTATTTTGTTTAAAATATACAAGGCTATGAATGTGGCGTGCCTAACGGGGAGGTAAACATGTCAGAGGTACTGCGAGAAGGAGTGGGCGAGAATTTATAAAGTAACCTTCCATGGTAATTTGTTCACTTCCACGATAACTTTAAAATGTTGATGGGTTTGTATATGGATCCCTTGAGGTTATCCAGGATGTGTTCAGGGCCCTCTCCTCTTTGCCCTAGGGGATTCATCCAACTGGGATCTCTGGCTCACATGTGGTGGCACTTTCCCAAGGTACGTGAGTACCTGTGTTTTGGGTGGAAGTGCATAGCTGGATGAAGGAAGCCACAGGGTTTCAGTTAGGCATGGATGTGCTGCAGGCACTCTTGGGGGTCCCAGCTAAAGATAGGGAGGAATATAGGTTCCCTGGGATGTGGGAAGCAACGACTAGAGCGGGGCAGCTGGCCATAGACCAAGGATGGAGAAATTAAACCCTCCTGTCAAAAGAGGTCTGGGATCGGAAAGTGCAAAACATGATGGTAATGGAGAAATTAACCTTGGTTGTGAATGACATGTTGGAGCATTTAATGAAGATTCAAGTGTGCTGCTACATTGGTGGGAGAGGGGGACCCGTCGAGCTCTACAGACATGTGAGTTGGTGGTGGATTTAGGATGAGCTTCAGAGGGAGCGTGAATACAGAAGTAGGAGTGAGATGACTATGGCGCTCCTGAGACATAGGAGAAAGTGTACCTGCAGCAGTCATTCATTTTATAGAGACAGGTTTGAGTTGAGGGGGGCACGGTTTTATTGACCAACAGGACAAAAGGATAAAGGGAGGAAGGGTAGAAGTGTACCACTGTTGGTGAAAAAGTGTTGGGAAGTCGTTATACTTTTGAGTTTATAATTGTATGAGGGATGGGGTGTTGGAGGGGGTGAGGGGCCAAGATTGAATGTTAAGATGTTGTACTATACTAAAGGTAATTTGAAATGTCTTGCTCCTTTACAAATGTTAATAAAAATGTATTTTAAAAAAACTTAAATCTACCTTTGTCCCTAATTTGGCCTCAAACAAAACAGAAGTGTTTCGGGAGTTGATAATAAGGGATTTAAGAACATTATCAGAAAGCACATTCACATTCCATTCTAACCTTAATAAAGTCCAGATAAAAGCAATTGAAAATCTACAACATGATGACACTATAGTCATCAGACAAGCGGGCAAGGGGGAAGGAGTTGCTGTCTGGAAAAGGGCACTTGACCTTAATGAAGCAAATCATTAACTATCAGAAGAAATTTGCAATTAAAAGATAGAGGAAACATGTCTGGTGATGTTTGAGTAACAATTAGATGCTTTACCTGAAGAATGTAAGAATCTTAATTTGTTAGATTGGGAAGAAGTGGTTTTCTTAAAGAAAGACTTTACAATTACCAATTACTCCAATTTTGCATTTCTTTCTGAAAACACATAAGAACAGTGAAGTACCACCTAGAAGACCAATAGTTTCCTCTGGAGGTTCTTTATTGGAGAATGTATCAAAATATCTGGACCACATTCTTCAACCATTCGTCAAAGATTTAAACTCTTACATCAGAGATACTACAAATCTTTTGAGTAAAATACAAGACATTCAATCAGATTCTGACTGTTTAACGGTGACATTAGATGTAGTCTTGAATTATACAAGCATTCTTCATCAATTTGGTTTGATAGCTTGTAAACATTTTCTGGACAGTTAATTGTTTAATTAATCAGTTACAAACAGCATAATGAAGTTGTTCTAACTATACTTCAGTTATGTTTACATAACAACATATTCTTGTTTGAAAAACAGTTATAGCGCAGGAAATGTGGAAATGTGATGGGCTCATGCATAGCACCAGCCTATGCAAATATTTACATGGGTTGGTGAGGGCAACAAGATGCATGGGCAGATAAGTTTGATGGCCATTTGGGAGACATGATTAGGTGGTATTGCTTCATAGGTGACCTCTTCATTATAGGAAGAGGCAGTGAAAGTTCGTCTAGACCGCCCATCCAGGCCCCACAGGTGTTACTCAACATGAGCTACTAATGCAGAGCTCTTAATCTACATAGACATTTACATTCACCCTACACATGCCTTGAAAAAGACCCAGCTGGGTCAAAACACTTGTCAACTGAACTATGTAATAAAATCACCAAGAGAGTAAGTGACAAGACTCCTCTGAAATTTCTTCCAAAATACAGATAACAATATCCAGCTAACTCTTTACTAATTCAGTGCTTTTGTGACCCAGGTTCTTACCCTGTACTGAAAGAGAACTACTTGAATATGTAGATGAATTGAATAATGATCATTTCAATTTTAAATTGACATGCATATATAGTGCAACAGTATTAGTGTTCCTGGATGTTACATTTTTAATTCAAATCAGAAAATCGCCAGTAAAATATATAGGACATCGAAATCTTCCAATTCTATTTGACATGCGCTGAGTCATTGTCCTCAATCCTTGATTGATAATGTACCATATGGGGAGATTATTAGGACTAAACAAAACTGTACACTTGGCCAAGACTATGAAGAGGAGGCATAAAATATGGGAGCATGCTTTCTAGAGGATACTACTCCAAAAGTATTATTGGGACATTCAACAAGACCAGTAAGAGAGCAGGAAGTGAACTTCTTATAGTTGGTAGAGATAAAGAAAAGAAAGCAGAACAACCTATTAGATGCATCACCCAATACAGCAAACAGTCGGGTAAAATTAGTAATATTTTTCACAAATATTGGCAAATTTTAGAAGCTGATATACATCTGGTGGAATCTTAGGCAATGGTCCAAATATAAAGTTTTCAAAAAGAAGGGGGGGGTTAAAAGACATTCTTTTGCCCAGTAGATTAATATCAGAGAAAACTACAGACCAATGGTTATTTAACACACTAGCCAATAAAGGCTTTTGGAAATGCAAAGGCTGTAAAATGTGTGACTATGCTGAAGTGAAATCTAGCACAAATTATGGTAGTTGTCAAAATAAGAAATGGCATATTAACAGAAGAATAGACTGTATGACCAAATGTGTGTTCTATGCAGTCAGTTGCCCTTTTAAAAAACTGTATATAGGTCCAACTACATGCATGCTTAAAATTAGAATTCTCCAGAATTACAGGGCTATACAAATTAAGGATGAGATGTATCCTTTAGCTGTGCATTATACAGAATTCCATCAAAGTGATGCTACTCTCATCCAATCTTTTGCTTGGCACATTTATCAGAACACAGACATAAAGGAAATAGAGAAAAACATCTAAGGGTTTTAGAGTCAAAGCTTATTATAGCATTTAACACAATGAAACCCTTTTGTCACAATTCTGACGAAGAGCTGTCTATTAATTTGTATAATGAGTGAGCTCAAACATAAATGAATGGTTGAAGAATTTTTCAAAAATCAGTAACATTGTAGGTGTTGTGAATTGTTTTTAAGCTATGTTTTGTAAACATTTGTTTAAAAAAAAATGTTAAAAAGATTTTTTAGAAAGATTTTAGAGCTAAAGTTTTGAAGCCCAGATTGCTAGTATAATGGGTTTGAAGTACTTGTTGTATTATTTATTTTTCATTATTATTTGGTTGAAAACAAATCAACCTTTAACATTTTTATACAGCAAATAAAAAAAAATACAAATGCATTAAAATTCAAGATAAGAAACATGATTAAACATGATATTTCTTCCAACATTAAACACTTAAAATTTAAATTACAAAATTGATCAAAAAATTCTATTCATTCAAAAAGAGCACCACCATACTAAAATATCTCCATCTAACTAAGATAAATTCACATCTAAATTCAAAGCTTTAAGAAAACCTGTAACATCAACTACCATTGTGTGCCGGAAGACAGGAAAATGTCTTGATATTTCTTTAAGTAAGTCCATCCCCATCCCAGAAGAGGTTTGGACACTACTAATAAGTGCTAACAATAAGTGCTTCAAGGATTCACAAGTATTATCTTATTATTACAAAATCACAAGAAGTTTTTTTATCCGATAACATACCATAACTTGCCAAAGTTGATTTTGTGAAGATCAAATTCCACCAAAAATGATAATTATATCGGGATACATTCGCAAAAATGGGGCTAGAGCCCCCAATTCCTTGTGTTCCTCCCTAAAATGGTCTGCAGAGCCAGTCAATCTCATACAATTTACATTTGATTCTGGCTGGGTGGGTCCTCTAAAGGCTACTACAATAGTCATGTAGTATTTCACACAACCAGGTATTACCTCTCATCTCTTGCATCATTTTGAAGTTCACATATGAACACTGAATTATTTTGGTTTGGAAAGGATTAACTTTCAATGAGGGTTTAGTTGCAAAGTCAGGGAAGGCATGGAGTAAACATCATCTGCGTACCCCAGACATACTGGACATTAGTGATATAATATGGGGGTATTAAAAGCAGCTGGTAGTAAGCTTTTGCCTATATCAGCCATGTATACATTGAACAGGCAGGGAGCCAAGATGCATCCCTGCCTGACACCCCGAGAAGAAACTATAGACTGTGATAAATGGCCAGTATGATTAAGGCGAACTTGAATCTTAGAGTTAGAGTATAAACCAATTATCATTCATAATAAATTAATTGAAATCCCCTTTTGAATGATTTTTACCACAGAAAATTGGGGTCAACAGCATTGAAAGCGGCCATCAGATCCATTGACGTGATGTACACCAATTCATACATCCCAATCACAACTAAATGCTGAATACAGTTAAATAGGAGGCCATTTAAGGATGTTCCCATATTTCTGCTAAATCCTATTTGCCATTTTTCAAGTCTCAAGATGAGCCAGCAGGATTGAGGCATAAACCTTAATGCCAGCATCATGTTGTGCTACTGGTCTGTAATTTAAAGGATCCGATATCAAGCCCATTTTATAGATGAGAATAATGTATGAGTGGACCAAGTATTAGGCTAAACTTTGAGTTTAGCGATGCTCTGAAACAAATAGGACAAAGTGGTAGGCCACATTTCTGGAATCGATTTAAACAAGAAATTTGACAACCCATTGGGGTCTGGCACGAGAAGAACTGAGTCGATGAATTACATCTAGCGCTTTCTCATTACCAAAGTCAATTAAGCCAGTCTTATTTGTGTCCTGAAAAACCAGTGGTAAAAAAATAGCTATGGGTAATGAAAATAATTCTTGAAAGTGAGCCACCATATCAGCTTCCATAACGGCATTAACTTGCTGTTCCACTTGGGAAGCATCTATTTCATTAATCACTCGCCAGGAAGCAGAGGTGTTTTTAATGCTCAAAATGGACAACATCAGTTCAGTATCCGCCTGGGATCTTTTAATGTGTGTAATCAATTACGATAAGACTGTCAGTTTCCTACACATGTACTTCTTTTCCTCGATAGAAATGTCAAACCTTTCTCTAATAAGTCTAAGGTTCGTTCTCATTTCTCGCTTTCGGAAAACCAAATCCTCATTACAAGCAAGCGGATACTTTGAGACTGAATTCATCGCTCCCTTTTTTCTAAAAACATTGCTAATACTAAGAACCTTGTTATCAAATGCCCAAATTTATCCACTGAAAAGGTATTCAATTTCCACTCCTCAGGAGTGTATGAAAAGATTACCAACCAAGTCATTCATTGTTATGGCTTTACCAGCATTCCATGATATTCTAGCACCTGGTGCATTAGCCATTACATCAGACAAAGCCTTGATATATGTGGCCTTATTCTCCAAATTTACTGAGAATGAGGCTTCAAGCATTGGATGATCACTCAGTCTAGTTCGAATGATGCTAAAATATATACAATTTAAGTATAGCCAGCTATCAGTGAAGATATCATCTATGGTTGAGTGGATATTCCCATTAGACCAGGTCGGAGCAGCAGCAGGATAAAACTAGCTAAAGAAGAATTTCGAAGAGCAAGGAAACATAAGGATTGATCACTGCATACAGTGCATCACATTTAAAAGCCAAGACCAATCCTTTGTCTCTTCAGAAGATTTAAAGTTTTAGTTTAGAGAGTATATTTAATTTCCTAGGGCATCATCTTTTCCCACTTCTCTCGCAGAATTATCTGATGTCAACATTTCTTTGTGGTGCATTAAATCAAAACCAAACGTTCTCATGCTATCCTGTTCTTGCAACACCAAGTCAAAGACAAGCTTAGAGTTTAAATACATGATTGAAAATCCAGTTCGATGACGATCTAAAAGATCGACTCTCAGAATATCCCAGAGGAGATATCCCTCAACATTGGGATCTCTGAGATCAGTCGTATGATTGTTGACTGATTTAAACCTAAAGGCCTATTTTCAGGTAGGACCCTCTCAAACAATATCACATGCGGATGCCCCATACTGTGATTTTATAAACCAGGTTTTTTTTCCCAGCATTTGGTTATGCTCCCCGCCCTTCTTGCCCATGTTTGTTGCACTTGTGGAGCCCCATGGGCCCAGTGGATAGCGTTCTCTGCCCCCCTTCCCTGGTTGCCAACAAGTGTGTAGTAAATTGATTGACAAGTTTACCTTGGGTGGACGGCCCCAAGCAGGGAGCCAAAAGAGTATTTCCCACGCCATGTTCTGGGCCCGCAGTCAGGGCCATTTGAGGCACTGTGTTAACTAGGGAGGCCATCCCTGCCTTAGAAATTATTGAAACTGGCCCAGTTACAATAGGCTTCACCTCCACTAAAGTAGTCAATAGCGCCTGTGATGGTTGTTGGGGAGCAAAATGAGGCACACATTCCAATGATGAGCCATTATTGGCATTGACATGGACAGATGGCTGTGCAGTAGAATGATCAACCTGGCTCCACCAACTTAACTTTTGTTGTTGTATTAGTCAAGAAAGCCCTAACTTAGGACTGGGACAACAGATTATGAAAGAATAAGGTGTGATGCCAGATTGTTTTTCTTTCAAGCACTGCAATTTTTTAATTTTTTGGCCAAAGTACCCCTCTTGCCTCTACCAACATTAACACTCACTACATGAGGACCAAAGATAGGCCCTGCAGGGGCAATATTAGCTATCGTATGTACAACATCAACCTCGGCTAAAATAACCTCAGAGGACTGAGGACGTTTCGACGATGGTTTGGTATCATTCATATCCACCGCTAAAATAGAACAATCCATAATGCCCAAAGGGGCCCTTGAAGCCAAAGTCTCACAGTCATCCGATCTTAAGGCTGTGGGTAAGCAACCACCCCGGGCTCTTAGTTTTAACCACTCTCCCTCTCATTTTTCAGCAGGGGAGGACGAGCATGCTCAATCGCTGCAATAGCAATATCCCCTTTTGTAGTTTGCACTAACTTTTTGCCTGGTTTCATTAACTTTCAACAGATTATGACTAAATAGTAGCTCCTTGGCAGCCACATGCAGCTTAATGTTTTCAAATTTGGATAGCAAAGATTCCAAAATAAGGGAATTACTTTTCAAGTCCGTCGTAAGTCCTTCATAAAGTGACACCAAAATGCATCCAAAAAACTGTTTAATTTCCTCTAAGGTCTGGTTACTCACATTCCCCTGGTGTACCTCCTCCTGAGGCGCAGACATAGCAAACGTGCTGAAGGGAATGAATGGAGGTGAACAGTTCATAGAAGAGGACGAAGAACCAAAGTCCGGAACATAAAGTGTCTCCAAAGCCGGTGGAGTGTCAACAAATCTCTGTGAGTTAACACTCAAATCAATGTTTTATGACAGGTTAATTTTTACTTATTTAGAGCAAGCTCAGGGAAAGCCTGACTGAATCACCAAATTATTCCGAGCCGGTGTATTAAGAATAGCCGAAGCTACGACTTTTCCTTTCAAGGTTTTCTTACGGGGAAAGTAAGCTGTGATCTTTTCCTCATGGGTTTTAATAGTGTCTTGGTCACTGGTGGAAAAAACAAAACTGGAGAAATATTTCTTGCTGCTCTGTCAGAAACGCTTATTGATTTGAGCATTTCATGAGGCAAAACAACCTCCACTAGAGACAGGGCAATGGGGAGATGTATTGCCACCATCATTTCATTGTCTGTGATATAAATGGAAGCGGCACAAGCTAACATTTTATTTTTTCCACTGCTCAAGTCATACATAAATGAATCTAATTGGAACAAAATGGCGGCGAACCACACAAATAATCGGAACACTTCCAGGTGCCCAACAAGATGCAGAAAGGATAATAGTACTTCAGGCAATTACTTACTGTTTGTTGTACTCAACAAGTTTCCCGATAGAAAGTGAAGTACTCCTAGCTCTGAATTCAGTTAGCTAGTGGAAACAAAGCAGAGTGGGCACGTCTCACATCTGTAGCGACTGAACAGACTGCAAATCATTTTGGGCTTGTTGTTTAAAAGGCAAGGCTGGTGGAAAAAGGAAACTCAAATGAAAATCGTTTTTTAACACACTTGAAAATAAAAGGCAGGACTTGATACAATGGGTCAGAGAAAGATGGGAACCAAAAGGTAAATTTCATTTTTGTAGCCACAGACAGATGAGATGCAATACTTGTAATTCCGGTTGAAAATGAATGAAGAATTTCATAGTTTTTTGCACCCTCCACACTGTCCTAAAGGGTGGTGTTTTGTGGATTACTTATTTTTGGGATTATGAACACCATCACCCCTTTTCTATGTGGAAGTCAAGGATTTAAGAAACAGTCAACCAAGACTTTATGAGCTATACCAACTATAACACACTGAGCATGAGCTTTGTTAGTTTTGAATTCTCACGACAATCATCCTGTGATGTTCTATATGAGAATTAATTGTTTTACTTTAATCAAATGTGCTGAGAATCTACACAGTTTCCCCCCTCCCCACCCTTTAATGGAAAGGTTTAAGGATGGCTGCTCCCAACACAATGCAATATCGACAGAGGTGTGGTTTTCAATGGGGAAATACATTTGGGTGAGATTTAATACATTTGTGGGAAGGGCCTACCCAGTTCCACCCCCCTCTACCCACTAATGGAAAGGAATAAAGGCAGGGGGGCTCCCACACAATTGACAGCTTTGGAATATCTACTTACATGGGAGGCTTTGGTCTGGGAACACTGCAGAGCTCCTCTGAGAACAGCACAGGTCTGGTCAAGGGCTTTCAGTCAGGGATTTCCTCCTGCACCCAGACTCCTTCTGCTCCTCTGGTTTAGTTCTCAGCTATCTTCTCTATGTCTCGACCACTGTCTCAAATGCAAGGATTGATGCCTGTACGCTAGTTGTTCCTCACAAGAGTCCAGCAGCAGCTCTCTCCCAGAATAATTCACAAAAAGCCACGTTCTGATGCAAACAGATCCTTTTATAGAACATGGGACACTGTAACCTTGTCATAATTCCTGCTGTCAGGATTGGGTCTCTTGCTCTATTCACCTCCCCTACCACACCCCCTGCCTGCTGATTGGACCAGGAATTGAGAGATATGTGTGATGTAGGCTGAGGGAGGAGAATAGGTACACTATTTCACATTGACAAGGATTAGTGCATCTTTTGGTCTGAAAAATCTCATACTGTAATAACTCCCTAGGTCTTCCAAATAACCCCATGATGATAGATATCTGTGAGTTCTATATTTTACGGTGAATCAGACCATACTAATTTTACTTCGGCATGCCCTTCCCGAGCGGAGTTACTGTTTTTTGTGGTTTTCCGCTGCACCAAAACAGCTAAAATTGGGACAGTTCCCCATTTAGACCTTATTTTCACATTCTACTCCCGTACCAACTCTCCCATTGCTCAGGTGAATGTAAAACATCACATTTTTCCACATAACTGTACATCACATACATTTCAATTTTACAGAGTCCCAACTGGCTTTTTCTTCTGTTTAATTTGAACCCGGGGTGGGCTCACTCAGACACACAATACTCCTTTTATTTGAGAAAAACTGTATTCAATGTATAATCAATGGCAGGGCACAACATGGCCCCAATGAGTAGGTTTCCATTTCCCTGAAAAAATGTGACCATCTATCGGGTTTATCTGTGTTTATCTTAACATGTACTTCTGCTGGGCATCAAAGGTCTTGCTCATTGGTTAATGTACAGTTTTATGAGCTCAAGGTGGCCTCTGCAGGACATGTTATCAGCAACTAATTGACAACCAGACATTCCTCTTGGTAGGCCCAGCTTCAAAAAGCCTGGAGTTCAGATTTCAAAGGGTCTTTGTTCAGAACTAATTTTTTATGGGGTACCTGACCTTACAGTTTGTGTCTGTTGGCTGTGTTATCGACAATTCACTGTAGTTGTTTTTATTTGTGACAATTGAAGTGACTGGTTTCACTATGGATTTCTGGATCACAGTATTGTGCTGCATTGAAGTCGATGTAACATGCTGCCACTTTAAGTAAAATTTTATTTTTCAGTTGTTATAACAACAGCATTTTCAGCCACACATGTCTTTTGCCATGCATTGGGCACATCTAGCAATTTTAAGTTTTCAGGCACATTTTCCTTCACTCGAGTGCCTGTTCATTTTGGTAAAGTTGAAAGAGGCCCATTTCTATTCATGTCATGGCCTTAAGTCAGAAAAAGTGTTCTGGGACTGGCCTGCATTTTCCAATGGATAGCACCAATGAGCTTCACTCTTAAATACTGGCCAGGCCTGGTCTTTGTATGTCTGACATTCAGGGGAAATATTTTACCCCACACATATAGGGTCTTTCTTATAGATCTGGATTCTGACAGACTCTCCCCAGTAAAACTCAATTGCTTTAGTTACAAGTTCATAATTAAACACCCATTGCAATTCCGGGACAAAGACATAGGGTCATGCTGATAAGGTCTATAGGAATATGATCAGTAGCAAGATCTGTGTTGGCTGTATGGGCCCCAAGCATGAAAACAAACTTCTGACAAGGGGAACAAGAGAATTGTAGCTATTCCTGTGCCTCCCCAAAATGTTGGGGAGTCCCACCTGCGACTCAAAAACAAGTCCGCTCTCGGAGTGAAAATGGGTCAGAGTTCCGAGCTTGCACTTTTATTCATTACTGTTGGTCATTATGAGTCATGAGCCAGTACCATTGGCCAGAGCCTGGAAGGATTTAACACGCACATTACAGTTAATTTTAAGGGCTGCAAGTAGAGTTTATCTCATCTCACTTTTCTTCTTACAGATGCTTTGCAGCCACTTTACCCGATGCGCCTGAGTCACCTTGAGGCCAGTTGTCTAGAAGGAACCAGACGGAAAATGTAATGTGGGCACCACAGGTTTCCTGCGGTAGTCCCTTTTTCCTTGGATGTGACTCTGCAACACAGTATTGATCAGCACCTGAGTGTGACAAGCGGACGCACAGTATTACAAAAGTATACCACCTGCGGCATTTTAGAGCAGGGACTGGATGCATCAAGTGCCTTCTCCTGGCAGATTAGGGCGAAATCCATGAAACCCAAAACACAGGGAAACCAACATTTAAGAAGCTGCAACAAATGAAATGCTTTGTACTCTATCCTTTATGTAAGTGCATACTATTAGAAAAGATACAGCATGGTGACTATGCACTCTCTCTGTACCAAACTCCTCTCTTCACCTTAATAAAGGCTTCCGCAAAGAAAACCAAGCTCCCAAAAATGTGTACGTATGTGCGTGTGTATTTGATTTGTAAAGCTCAAACGTAACTTGGAAGCAATGGAGTGCTCTGCAAAGAGTACATACACACACACACACACACACACACATGCACACACACAGCTTACAGTAGGATGCAGAGGTTGCAGAGCAGCTCGGAGGGGTAGGTGGAGCAGGGAAGAAGGGCAGTGCAGAGGAAGAAAATGGGTAGGGTTGAGCAAGCAGTGATTGGCGAGATTTTCTTTGAAGAGTAGGGTCTTCACGTCATTCCTGATGTTTAGCATTGAGAGGGCAGTCTTATCTGCATTAGTAACTTGTTGGAACCATAGAGAGCATAGCAGGTAAATACCCGTTTCCTGGTTTCCCTCTTGAAGCTCTTTGTTTTCAGCGTGGAAATGTTGTGGCAATTGTGTGTGAGCTATTCTTTGGCAACAGTGAGTTACTCAGCCAAGTAGAGAGGTGTTTTGGTTGTGACTGCTTTGTAGATGATGCAGGCAGTCTTGAAAATGATGCATGTTTGAGGGGTTAGCCAGTGCAGCTCCTCAAGGACAGGGGTGATGTGGACTTGTCTTAGCCGTGTGATGAGACATGCTGCAGCATGCTGCCCGGCTTTCAACGTACATCTGGGACTTTTGCAAGTAAGGCATTGCCCCTGTCCAAAGAGGGATGACCAGGGCCTGGGAAACTGTTCTGAAACTCGGCCCAGGGATGAAAATGCTTACCTTTGTGAAGGAGTGTAAGCTAATCCAATGGTCCTTTTAAGTGGTGTTTTGCATTAAATGCCACAGTTGATAGTTAATCCAAGAGATTTTGCACTGAATGGGAGTTTAGGCATGAATCCTTAGAGATTTGTGTCTGTTAGACATTTCTAGACTTTGCATGGTTGGAGGTGTTTGCTAAGAGAATTAATTCAATCTTTGGAGGGTTGAGATTCAGTTAGGTACTTTACATCCAGGTTCTAATTAGCGACAGGCAGTGCTTGAGTCAATAGATGTTGTTGATGCAATTGATCTTTAGGTAAAGTTGTGTGTCATCTGCATATTGGTGTATCCTGATGTTGTTTGGTTAAGAGCGCCCCCAGAGGTTCATTGTAGATGTTGAAGATGACAGGGGACAGGGTGGAGCCTTGTGGTACCTGAGATCTGTGTGGGTCTGTCTGGACTAAGTGGTCTCTGTTGGAGAGGTATGAAGCGAACCACTGCAGGACTGTTCTATCAAAAACATGCCCATGATGAGAATGTTGAGAAGGGATTCATGGTCAATGGTATTGAAGGCAGCAGAGAGGTTCAGGAGGATAAGCAAGCAGGGGTCCCCCTTGTACATGGAGAGCAGAAAATAACTGTGAAGAGTCTGGGAGGCAGTCTGGTGCCAGTGTGTGGGATGATTCCTTGTTTTCATTCTTCGTAGCACCTCTAGACTTCGGGATCGCTTTCCATCTACAGGTGGCAGACCCACCGCAGAGTGGCACCTCACTGCAGAAGAACATGGAAATGAAGGGACAAGAAAAATTGTGAATTTAAAAAAAGTGATATTTCAACCACAGTGTTTAGTATGTAATGACCTGGTAGACCTCAAAAGGTTTAACAAAATGTTTACATTTCATGTGGCCTCAGGGAATAAGCATGTATCAGGCCGGAGACCAGCTATTTCAGGACAGACTAATCATCAGAAAATAAAGACCTTATACCACCGATAAGGTCTTGAGGCTTTAAACCGAGATCTGGGAAGATATAGAGAACAAATACAATTCAGCCTTGCAATATATTAGAGAATACACACAAAATATATGCCTCCAAGTGCTGAGTCAGTCTAACACAAATTAGGGACAGTACCTGCCATGGCCAGAAAAGTCTTGCTGTGGGTGCTGAAAAAAGAAGCAACGCTTGAACCTGTGGAAGCTTTAGAATGGTTTATCCCAGTATTCCTAGTTAAGAGATCACTCTCTAAAGTGTTGAGATTATGTGTGGACCTCAGGAGCCTTTATAGAGATAATGTGACAGACAAATAACTAATTTCCAACATCTCAGAGCTTGCGTTGATGTTAATGCATGTATGTTCATGGACCTCGACATGACTAATGTTAGGAACCAACCACAACTATACAAAGAGGCAATGTATGCCACGGCTTTCACTGCACTGTTTGTGGTGTACAGATACACGTGGATGCCATTGGGCCTTTCTTCAGCCACTTCGGTATTTCAGAGGATGAAGGCTCATATGGTCCATGATGTGCAGAATGTGGCAGATTTTTAAAGATAGGTGTGTTGTGTGTGCTTGTAGTTCTGCAGCTCGGCTTGTGAGGCACTGAAGAAATAACTACTGAGCTAGCACATAGAGTCTAGTACTGATGATTGAACTGTTATTTGGAAAAATACGTGTGAGGACATTGGCCACGCCCCTTTACTCAGAAACACTGAAAAGAACCGGCCCACGTGCATCTACGCACATGCATCAGAAGTGTGGTGGAAGTGTACTGCTTGGCTGCCAGAGACTATCTTTGTATTGTATTGTATTGTTTATTTAATTATAGAGTGCACCGGGCCATTAGGCAACTGGTGGCTTGTGAAAATCTTAAGTTACAGTTACATAAATATCTTACATTTCTTATGTTACAGTTACAGTTACCAGTGCATGAATATCTTACATTTCTTATGTTACAGTTGCAGGCATATCTTACATTTCTTATGTTACAGTTACAGTTACCAGTGCATGAATATCTTACATTTCTTATGTTACAGTTGCAGGCATATCTTACATTTCTTATGTTACAGTTACAGTTACCAGTGCATGAATATCTTACATTTCTTATGTTACAGTTGCAGGCATATCTTACATTTCTTATGTTACAGTTACAGTTACCGGTGCATGAATATCTTACATTTCTTATGTTACAGTTGCAGGCATATCTTACAATTACATACAGGATATTAGGATATATTTGCAGTTATCGGTGGCATAAAAAGGATTAGAGGAAGGCATAGGGAGAGGGGAGAGGTGTCTAGATCAGGGGAGACCGGTCGTTCAGAGGAGAGGTGTCAGCAGTCGTTGGATTGTAGCCAGAGTTTAACATTGGTTTTGAACATGTGAAAGGAGGGAATGGCTCTAAGTGGATCCGGAATAGAGTTCCATAGATGTGCAGCCAATACTGGGAAGCTTGAACCCCCAGTTCTTTTCAGATTGAAATTTGGAATTATGATACTATTGGTTTGGGCCTTTCTAATGGGGCGTTCAGATCTGTACCTAATACATTTCTCAGTGAGGTATGCGGGTGCTTTGTTATTAAGACAGTTGTGTGTAATGTTCTGAATTTTAAGTTTGATACGGTCATTGATGGTCAGCCAGTTAGCAGTTCTTCTTTGGTCAGATATGTGTTGTTCTTTGGGAATGCCTAGTGCTGTTGTGAGGGCGTTGTTTTGCAAGGTTTGGAGTTTATGGGTGTTGTGTTTGCTGGTGCCTAGATAAAGTGCGTTACAATAGTCTAGTTTTGATAGGATAAGGGCTTGTAAGGGCTTGTTGTACTGACAATTTCCAGTGAACTGTTATTATTTGGAAAAATAAGTGTGAGGACATTAGCCACACCACTTTAACCAAAAACACTGAAAAGAGCCAGGGCCATGCACATCTGAATTGTGCTGGAAGTGTACTGCTTGGCTGCCAGAGGCCATCTTTGTTGGACTGACAATTTGCAGTCATATGCAGAATGCTCACTGTTAACCTTCACTTGCAGCATTGTGAACCGTTATCTTGTTTCAAGTGGGCTTTATAATAATATTCATTGTTTATTTTGTTTTAGAACTGTTATTATTTGGCAAATTGTGTGTGATGACATTGGCCGCACCCCTTTACCCAGAAACATTGAAAAGAACTGGGGCACGCGCATCTGCATGCGCGCATCTGAAGTGTGCTGGAAGTGTGCTGCTTGGCTGCTTAGCTGGACTCATTACCATCAAAAATTCACTATGGTGGAAATACGCGACTTCTACCATTGTGAATCGAAGCAACTAAAGGCTTTTTCTCTGACAGAGCCGGCTGCGTCTCCAGCTGATGTGATCGAGCTCTGGAACTCAATCACCGAGACTAATGCTGGTAAATTCAGCAGTCTAACCTGCCTGATTCATGAATGACAGACGGCTAAAATCAAACGCCACCTGATAATTTTGCCTGGAGTGTAGCTCGCTCGAAACTTACGAATCAGGAAGGCGATAACCCTGAACTTGAAGAATTCAATCTGTTAACCAGCGCTGAGGCGGCTGTTGCAAAGGCTGTGATATCCAAAAATACTGATTCAAGTATGCCAAGCAATTCAACATCAGCTGCTGAGGGCGAGACTCCCAAGAGGCCACCTTCTTAGACCAACAGAAACCCACTCACATGTGTTTAGGAGATATCTCCAATGACACAACACAGGCTGTGAACCACTTGCCAGTTTCACCTCTGCCATATTGCAGATGAAAACTTTCACAGTCACCAATAATGTTTGCACATTCTGTGCAAAATTCTTCTGTTTTGTCCTTGTCATTCTCCAAACCCATGCCGAGAAAAGCAACGAAAGCAGAAAGCAGAACATTCATTAACACCCATTTCCCAAGAAACTAATGCCAACCCTGGCATTGAAATTAATTTTGCAGTGATGAATACAGCATTAATGTCGCTTACAAAATTGTTTGAAGCCATAGATTCTAGAGGAGGACATCAAATGTTTCTACTCTCTGAACTACATCAGCGCCAAGCGCATAATACATTTGAAATATCAGGCCCAACCCCCCCCCAAAGCTTAATACATTTCAGTCTGTGGCCAACTGCAACATTGTTCCAATTGTCAATAAGCCTGCCGCGATATGCAGCAGCTTAGCCGTACTGCCCCTTACCATATAACAATCATTGGAGCAATCCATTGGTCGTGCTCCCGGGCCCACTAATTGTATTACATTACCTACTATCGACTCGACTCGATCAATTGGCCACTCAGCTGTATCTTTAGCGGTGAGTACCACAGGTCCAAGCAAACAGGGCTTCATTATCTTCAAATTAAATGGGAATGTAAAAACTAAAATTCTCCCATTACAGAAGAAAAGTAAGAATGTGAACTCAAAGATGCTGCGGTCACACACCTGTGCTAAACAGTTTATTCGCTCCATAAATGAGCCTAATAAAAAGGCAGAATCCATATCAGTGACAATTACAAAGAAATATGCAAAAATTAATTGGACTAACAAAGAAAAAAACATCAAAATTTTGAATCATAATCTACAACATGAGCCTTTAGACGA
The DNA here is from genome assembly GCF_040938575.1 of Ambystoma mexicanum. Taxonomy (NCBI): domain Eukaryota; kingdom Metazoa; phylum Chordata; class Amphibia; order Caudata; family Ambystomatidae; genus Ambystoma; species Ambystoma mexicanum. The sequence goes on from NC_090931.1 coordinate 1,436,505,371, forward strand.
TTTGATCATCGCTGTAGATGCTGATAAAGCCACGGTGCCACAGATAGCCCCATCGGAAGTAACTCCTCCATTATTTATCTGGGGTCCCCTACTACAAGATCCTGTACCTGTCACACTAACAGGCCGATTCATGGAATAAATGTGCGCCGAAAATCCCGGCGCAGAGGGGCCAATACGTGCAATGCGCCGAAAATTATCGAAAAGCGCAGGGAAACCAGCGCACGTCGATTCATGGAAGTCCGTGCGCAAAAAAAGCAGAGGACGTGCGCTGAAAAAGCGCGCGGCGCAGGCCGGCGCACAGGTCAACCAATGGCGTGCGCCACGGCCACTGCGCTATCACTCCGAGCGCAGCGCACAGCTCTAAAGTAGGCGGAACACAGGGCGGGACACTCGGAATGGGGAATAAAATGGGGCACAACACTCGGAATGGGGAAGAATGTGGGCGGCACGGGAAAGTGTAGGAGGCAAGTGCGCGGAACGCCCACACGCTCGCATACAACACGTATTCATGGAATAGAATAGGGCAAAAAAGCGCACGCTCAAAGCAGCGCACAGGCACAAACAGGCACAAACACGACCGCCACAAGAAAGCAGGCGGTAGCGTCTCTGCGCCTGCAAGAAATGTGCGCCAACAAATAGCACCTATATACAGACATGATCAATGTCCAATACTGTGGCCCTCCAGGACAAATGACGTACAAAGGGGTACCCACAAACACAGACACGCGCTGAGAGAAAAAATAAACGTGTGCGTGTATACCGGGGTGCGCGGGAAGTTGCACACGCGACATGGCCGGGTACGTGGATTTCAGGGGATTTCAGGGGTGCGCGGGAAGTTCCACACGCGATATGGCCGGGTACGTGGATTTCAGGGGTGCGCGGGAAGTTCCACACGCGATATGGCCGGGTACGTGGATTTCAGGGGTGCGCGGGAAGTTCCACACGCGATATGGCCGGGTACGTGGATTTCAGGGGTGCGCGGGAAGTTCCACACGCGATATGGCCGGGTACGTGGATTTCAGGGGTGCGCGGGAAGTTCCACACGCGATATGGCCGGGTACGTGGATTTCAGGGGTGCGCGGGAAGTTCCACACGCGACATGGCCGGGTACGTGGATTTCAGGGGTGCGCGGGAAGTTCCACACGCGACATGGCCGGGTACGTGGATTTCAGGGGTGCGCGGGAAGTTCCACATGCGACATGGCCGGGTACGTGGATTTCAGGGGTGCGCGGGAAGTTCCACACGCGACATGGCCGGGTACGTGGATTTCAGGGGTGCGCGGGAAGTTGCACATGCGACATGGCCGGGTACGTGGATTTCAGGGGTGCGCGGGAAGTTCCACACGCGACATGGCCGGGTACGTGGATTTCAGGGGTGCGCGGGAAGTTCCACACGCGATATGGCCGGGTACGTGGATTTCAGGGGTGCGCGGGAAGTTCCACACGCGAATTGGCTGTGTGCTCCCAGGCATTACCTGTACACCCTCCACGGCCCCTGCAGGCAGCACACACCACAGGGAACTACCCTGCACACCTGCTCATGTCTCCCACCACCCCCACCCCCCATCCACCAGGGGCACCCTCCACCAGGCCCCCACCCATGTCTCCCACCACCCCCACCCCCAGCACTGTGGGGAACCTGCCAGCAGGCCCCCACCCATGTCCAACCCATGTCTCCTACCACCCCCAACCCCCATCCACCAGGGGCAGCCTCCACCAGGCCCCCACCCATGTCTCCCACCACCCCCACACCCCAGCAGTGCAGGGGCAGCCTCCAGCAGGCCCCCACCCATGTCTCCCAGCACCCCCACCCCCCAGCATCCAGGGGCACCCTCCACCAGGCCCCCACCCATGTCTCCCAGCACCCCCACCCCCCAGCATCCAGGGGCACCCTCCACCAGGCCCCCACCCATGTCTCCCACCACCCCCACCCCCCAGCAGTGCAGGGGCACCTGCCACCAGGCCCCCACCCATGTCTCCCACCACCCCCACCCCCAGCACTGTGGGGAACCTGCCAGCAGGCCCCCACCCATGTCCAACCCATGTCTCCCACCACCCCACCCCCCAGCCACCAGGGGCAGCCTCCACCAGGCCCCCACCCATGTCTCCCACCACCCCCACCCCCCATCCACCAGGGACACCCTCCACCAGGCCCCCACCCATGTCTCCCACCACCCCCACCCCCCATCCACTAGGGGCAGCCTCCACCAGGCCCCCACCCATGTCTCACACCACCCCCACACCCCAGCAGTGCAGGGGCAGCCTCCAGCAGGCCCCCACCCATGTCTCCCAGCACCCCCACGCCCCCAGTCACCAGGGGCACCCTCCACCAGGCCCCCACCCATGTCACCCAGCACCCCCACCCCCCAGTCACCAGGGGCACCCTCCACCAGGCCCCTACCCATGTCTCCCAGCACCCCCACCCCCCAGTCACCAGGGGCACCCTCCACCAGGCCCCCACCCATGTCTCCCAGCACCCCCACCCCACAGACACCAGGGGCACCCTCCACCAGGCCCCCACCCATGTCTCACACCACACCCCACACCCCAGCAGTGCAGGGGCAGCCTCCAGCAGGCCCCCACCCATGTCTCCCAGCACCCCCACGCCCCCAGTCACCAGGGGCAGCCTCCACCAGGCCCCCACCCATGTCTCCCAGCACCCCCACCCCCCAGCATCCAGGGGCACCCTCCACCAGGCCCCCACCATTGTCTCCCACCACCCCCACCCCCCAGCAGTGCAGGGGCACCTGCCACCAGGCCCCCACCCATGTCTCCCACCACCCCCACCCCCAGCACTGTGGGGAACCTGCCAGCAGGCCCCCACCCATGTCCAACCCATGTCTCCTACCACCCCCAACCCCCATCCACCAGGGGCAGCCTCCACCAGGCCCCCACCCATGTCTCACACCACCCCCACACCCCAGCAGTGCAGGGGCAGCCTCCAGCAGGCCCCCACCCATGTCTCCCAGCACCCCCACGCCCCCAGTCACCAGGGGCAGCCTCCACCAGGCCCCCACCCATGTCTCCCAGCACCCCCACCCCCCAGCATCCAGGGGCACCCTCCACCAGGCCCCCACCCATGTCTCCCACCACCCCCACCCCCCAGCAGTGCAGGGGCACCTGCCACCAGGCCCCCACCCATGTCTCCCACCACCCCCACCCCCAGCACTGTGGGGAACCTGCCAGCAGGCCCCCACCCATGTCCAACCCATGTCTCCCACCACCCCCACCCCCCAGCCACCAGGGGCAGCCTCCACCAGGCCCCCACCCATGTCTCCCACCACCCCCACCCCCCATCCACCAGGGACACCCTCCACCAGGCCCCCACCCATGTCTCCCAGCACCCCCACCCCCCATCCACCAGGGGCAGCCTCCACCAGGCCCCCACCCATGTCTCACACCACCCCCACACCCCAGCAGTGCAGGGGCAGCCTCCAGCAGGCCCCCACCCATGTCTCCCAGCACCCCCACGCCCCCAGTCACCAGGGGCACCCTCCACCAGGCCCCCACCCATGTCACCCAGCACCCCCACCCCCCAGTCACCAGGGGCACCCTCCACCAGGCCCCCACCCATGTCTCCCAGCACCCCCACCCCCCAGTCACCAGGGGCACCCTCCACCAGGCCCCCACCCATGTTTCCCAGCACCCCCACCCCCCAGCATCCAGGGGCACCCTCCACCAGGCCCCCACCCATGTCTCCCAGCACCCCCACGCCCCCAGTCACCAGGGGCAGCCTCCACCAGGCCCCCACCCATGTCTCCCACCACCCCCACCCCCCATCCACCAGGGACACCCTCCACCAGGCCCCCACCCATGTCTCCCACCACCCCCACCCCCCAGCAGTGCAGGGACACCCTCCACCAGGCCCCCACCCATGTCTCCCACCACCCCCACACCACAGCAGTGCAGGGGCAGCCTCCAGCAGGCCCCCACCCATGTCTCCCAGCACCCCCACCCCCCAGCATCCAGGGGCACCCTCCACCAGGCCCCCACCCATGTCTCCCAGCACCCCCACCCCCCAGCATCCAGGGGCACCCTCCACCAGGCCCCCACCCATGTCTCCCACCACCCCCACACCCCAGCAGTGCAGGGGCACCTGCCACCAGGCCCCCACCCATGTCTCCCACCACCCCCACCCCCAGCACTGTGGGGAACCTGCCAGCAGGCCCCCACCCATGTCCAACCCATGTCTCCTACCACCCCCAACCCCCATCCACCAGGGGCAGCCTCCACCAGGCCCCCACCCATGTCTCACACCACCCCCACACCCCAGCAGTGCAGGGGCAGCCTCCAGCAGGCCCCCACCCATGTCTCCCAGCACCCCCACGCCCCCAGTCACCAGGGGCAGCCTCCACCAGGCCCCCACCCATGTCTCCCAGCACCCCCACCCCCCAGCATCCAGGGGCACCCTCCACCAGCCCCCCACCCATGTCTCCCACCACCCCAACCCCCCAGCAGTGCAGGGGCACCTGCCACCAGGCCCCCACCCATGTCTCCCACCACCCCCACCCCCAGCACTGTGGGGAACCTGCCAGCAGGCCCCCACCCATGTCCAACCCATGTCTCCCACCACCCCCACCCCCCAGCCACCAGGGGCAGCCTCCACCAGGCCCCCACCCATGTCTCCCACCACCCCCACCCCCCATCCACCAGGGACACCCTCCACCAGGCCCCCACCCATGTCTCCCAGCACCCCCACCCCCCATCCACCAGGGGCAGCCTCCACCAGGCCCCCACCCATGTCTCACACCACCCCCACACCCCAGCAGTGCACGGGCAGCCTCCAGCAGGCCCCCACCCATGTCCCCCTGGCCCCAGGTCCTGACGATACACAATCATGGCAGTAATGGCCAGCATACCCAGCACAAACACCCAGGCAAGGATTGCATGCACCCACATAGTGAATACAATCACATGACACAACCCCAATGGCAAGTATGCAAAAGAACACATGTCCGTCACACACACACACACAATGGGTGCAAGTGAATGTCAAAACCCATATCATGACATGTAAGAAACCAATGAGAAAATAACACAAGTGTAAGAAAATATAAAAATGTATTAAAAACAAAAAATAAGTAAACTTTTAAAACATACAACTATGTGGAAAAGTAAATTAAAGGTCCATGTCCGAGAACAAAAATGATAAACCAAAAAACAAAGGATTAAAAAATAAATAGAAATTGTCCAAAGCAAAACCATGTATCAGGAAATCAAAGAAAAACCATTACGTCATGGTGTAAACAATAATAAAATAAAAATATGTATCTTCCAAAAAATAACAATATATACATGAATGTTCCAGGGTCCATGAGCCCAACACCACAAATGAAACCTAATACTAACTAATGAAAAAAATATGTACAAAAAAGTGGCCATTGTCCAAGCGGTCCAAAATAATAAAAATAAATAAAGGAAACCTAGCACTAACTAACTACAAAACTATATACAAAGGCAGCGGGCAAGTCCTGCGGCTCACTTGGTGATGCTGGCCAGGGCATCCTCGAACTCCATGTCAATGTCCTGGAGGCGGGACTCTGTCCTGGCCCCGAGGTCTCGCAGGGACAACCCCATGTGCTCACCAAAATCCCTGCGAGCCTCCTCGAGGCACTCAGCCCGCCTCAATGCCCGATGCATGGAGATCTCCGCCCTGGCCATGGCGAGCCGCTCCTCTTCCGCCCGCTGCCGCTCCGCACCTATCCGCTGGCCAAACTCCTCCCACACGGAACACACCGCCATGCCAGGGTTGGCCTGCCCTCCGGCCGATGCCTGCCCCTCTGATGTTGATGGCCCTGAGCCATGATGCCTCCCACGTCGAGCCCGCTGCTGCCTCCGACGCCACTGCCTCTGCCAGCACGACGGCATCCAGGCTGATGGTAACCACCGACGCCGTCGTGCACATGCCCTGCCCGATGATGCCGGCACATCTTCCATCTGCTGGGGTCCACTTGCTGTGTTGTCCACCCCTGCTGGACCTCCGACTCCCAACTGTGGCAGGGATGGGATCCCCACCGAGCTGGCTGCATTGGTCGGGGCAGGTCCACAGGGGGCCATGGTGGCATCTGGGCCGGAAGACGGCAAGGAGAACGACCGGTGGATAGCCTGCACAGAGGAGGAGAGGGCCGTCAGATTGGCCAACACATGCAGGAACCCCCCGAACATGGCCGATCCCAATTGGGCCACGTCGGCACAGTGCACTTCGTGATGACGTGCGTGCTCCTCCCGGGAAGCACGCACGGCATCACGAATCACAGCCGTGCGCATCGCGACCCCAATCAGGACCTGCTCCACGCGGCCAGGGGTTCCCACGTCCGCAGGTGGAGGGGAGTCAGTTGACATGGACATCCCCTCTACCTGCGGACGGGCCTGGGACGGGGCATCCCTGCTGGTGCATGGTGGTGCACTCACAGGGTCAGGGACAGCGACATGCACAGGCACCTCCACGGTGACCTGTGCTGCCTCCTGCCCCTGGCCCTGGACTGCACCACTTGCACCAGCAGTGATGCTCCCACCAGGCCCCATGTGTGCACCAGTGTCGGCCTCCTCCTCCTCTGTGCAGACCACCAACCTGGATGGCTCCTCACCGTCTCCCGCCGTAGCAGGCCCCTGTGGGGGCTCACCCACCCCTTCCGCTGCAGCCGTGGGGGCATCCCCGCCGCCTTGCTCCACAGCGCCGTCTCCGCCCTCTTCTTCACTAGCCGCTGCGTAGAGGGAGACAAAGGACACAAGCATCAGGCTACTGTACAATGGTCCCCTAGACAGGAAGCAATAGCAGATGAGCACCACTGTCAAAGTACACTTCCATCATGTCCCTCCACAACACATGGGTCAGTCCAGGCAAAACACACACAGTAACAGGCATGGTGCATGCCATGCACATTTCCATGCATGTCCAATTGACTCTTGAAACATTCAATGATATGTAACTCACATGCATCATGGCTCATGCATATCACATGCACACACTTCACCTCAGTCACATCCATCTGGCCCCAAACACACCGAACACAGGCGAAACAAGGGTAAGTTGGGTGCGTCACTGATTCTGTGCATTGTCACACACATGTGTCATGCATCCATGGCATGCACAAGTCACAGACACGCAGGTCAGGCACACAGACATGGCTACCATATATGTACCTGGCATCAGCACCCATCCTTCACCCCCATCCATGTCCAGGTACAGAGACTGGCATGCTCTCATGTCCTAAATCTGCATAGGGCTCCCCATGCCGCATTTCAACACATGCAACAACCATGTGGGTCACACATCACTGGTCGCACATGCATTACCATGATGTCCCTGCACACATACATGCATACATGGCCCATGCCACACATACAGGCAGGTATCATAGAACCAGCACACCGCAACATGCCCTGTCTCACACAGTAATGCTTGCACACTTACCGCTCAACTCCAGACGGGCCTCCCTCTCAAGGACCTGGGCGTGGAGCGCTGGGCGTACGCGTTCCAGGACCCTCTTCTGGATGGAACTCATGCGGCCCCGGCCCCCCTCCACGAGGCGCCGGGCCTTCACAAGGGTCCTGGACCTCAAGTCCTCCCAGCGCTTCTTGATCTTCTGGACGTTGCGGGTTGCCACCCCCTCCGCGTTGATGGCAACCACACAGTCGGCCCAGATCCTCTCCCGTCCTTCCTTGCTGGCGCGGGACGATCCAAAGAGGGCATCATACTGCCCCAGGACATGCTCCACCAGGACACCAACTTCGGTGGCAGTGAAGCTGGTGCCCCTCTGCCCCTCTGGCCTGGGGTGCCAGATGTGGAAGTGCCCGACATGGCAACCCCAGAGGCAGGTGTGGGTGGGCAACTGGGTCCTGGGGCTGGGCTGTGGAGCGATGTAATCCCAGTTGGGAGTCTTCAGTTCCAGCAGGGGTGGACACAGCAACTGGACCCCTGCAGATGGCTGATGTGCAGGCACCAAATGGCAGGGCACGGTGGCAGCAGGCAGGCAGGCAGGAAGGCAGGCAGCAGCAGATAGCACGTGGGAGGCTGCTCAGGGCACTGGGGGGCAGTAACTCGGCCTTCTGGGCAGGAGCGTGGTGTTCCGTGTGTTTTCTGATACGGAGTGATTTGGCACGTGAAAATCCTGCACGTCAGCGTGAAATCCGAGGAAAGGCCCTTAGCGCGTAAGTGCGTCAGCACGCATACGCAATTCTATTGGACCAGAGTCCCTCAGCGCGTAAGCGCGTATGACGTGATCCGCACGGGCGTTCCCCACTCAGCACGTGATGACGGAGCACACGTGGAAATACTGCACGTCAGAGTGTCATCGCGTGTAATTGGCCAAAAGTGCGCGTACACGCGATTGGCCTATGTACGTGTATTTCATCGCGTGTAATTGGCCAAAAGTGCGCGTACACGCGATTGGCCTATGTACGTGTATTTCATCGCGTGTAATTGGCCAAAAGTGCGCGTACACGCGATTGGCCTATGTACGTGTATTTCATCGCGTGTAATTGGCCAAAAGTGCGCGTACACGCGATTGGTCTATGTACGTGTATTTCATCGCGTGTAATTGGCCAAAAGTGCGCGTACACGCGATTGGCCTATGTACGTGTATATCAGGGGTGCGCGGGCACTTACACACGCAAGTACGTCAGCACCTGTATGCCTGCTGCGTGGGAATTTCCACACGCTATTGGAGTGGGAGCTAGATTCCAGGGGTGCGAGGGTGACACGCTCGCCTAGAACACGCGCAACGCATAAATTTGCGCACTTTTCAAAAAAGAAGCCAGATGCCAGGATGAACATACCGTTCCTAGCAGCAGTGGCAGTGGGCTACCAAAGGAGGAGGAGGAAGAGAGTCAGGGCCAGAATATTCACACCCAGAACCAGCCTATTCGGGATGCCTGATGACCAGGTGTATGGGAGGTACAGGTTTCCAGCACACATCATACTGGACCTGGTCAGTGAGTGGGAGGATGACCTCACATCACCCACCCTGTGCTCCCAAGCACTCAGCCCCCTGCAGAAGGTCCTGAATGTACTGCACTTCTTGGCCACTGGATCCTTTCAGCGGACAAGTGCCATAGTGGGTGGTGTGTCACAGGCCACGCAGTCACGCTGCCTACACCAGGTCTTGAACATCATCACAGCACGGCCATCAGTCCGCAGGCACATATATCTCCCCAGGACTCATGCAGAAAGGCAGACGTGCATCCAGGAATTCTATGGTGTGGCTCAATTCCCCAAAGTGCTTGGTGCAATTGACTGCACACATGTGGCTCTACGTCCACCCAGGGCAACAGAGCACATCTATAGAAACCGCAAGCACTGGCATTCCATCAACGTGCAAGTTGTATGCAATGCCAAGGGAATAATCACATCAGTATATGCCAACTATCCCGGGTCCACCCACGACAGCTTCATCTACAGAATGTCTACCCTATGCCGGGACCTAGAGGCTGGCCAGCATGGAGATACATGGCTGCTTGGTGAGCATGAATGCCACTGCACATGCATGCATGTCAGATACTGGGTCATGACACAACACCACTAATGATACCCATCACCACCTCCGCAGGGGACAGTGCCTACCCTATCAGCCCCCACATGATGACCCCAATCCGGAACCCCACCACGCCACCCGAGGTAAGGTACAACACAGCCCACATTGCAACACGGGGCATAGTGGAGCGCACATTCGGAGTGCTGAAGTCACGCTTTCGCTCCCTTGACCGTTCTGGCGGGCAGCTGTTATATGCTCCCCGAATAGTGTGCAGGATCATAGTGGCAGCATGTGTCCTGCACAACGTTGCAACACGCCGGGGCCTGCCCGTGGACATGGTGGTGCCCCCACATCCACAACCACATGCACGCCCGCTGCGCATGGGAGGGGAAAGGGCACGGGGGGAGGCAGCCCGTACGCAACTGGTGGCCAACTTCTTCACCTAGGAATCACAGTGCTGGCTAGTGCACACTGCTCTGGCACATACCATCTGACAATCAATGATGACACTACCTGACAATGTCACAAAATTACTTGACAATAAACTGTCAGATACACATCAGCCTGAGATTGTTAACATGGAAGTGTCACTATGTGTGCACCCCTACCTACACATACACCAGCAATGCATCACAACGAAAAGACACAACTCCATCAATCAAATATGCATTGCCACAGTCGATTCACTACATGACAACATTGCCATGTCACCCATTCCCTTCACAGTCCCGCCACTGAGGACACCATGTCATGGTATGTGAGAGCAAGCAAACTGGCCATCACAACATGACACCGGTGTCACAAATAGCAGTGCCCCCTATGGAACATAGCCGCACTTGAACAGCTAACCGTGCTGGAGCCACTACTACACACCTGTGTAACAGTAATTTCAATCAAATTACACACCAACCCACCCTGAAGCCCACCCAAACAAGACACAATGCATGTAATCAATGGTAGTCTCAATACCTGATTCTGCTGGTATGTCCCCACCGTCCAGATGTACAGTGATGGCGCCACGCAAAAGTGTCAGTGCACATCTACCGACATGTAGTCTGACTCCAGAGAGTATGCCCGTGTGAAGAACTGTGTGAAATACCTGCAAAACATGAGCAACATAAGTAAGTAGAGGCACATATCAAACCATCATGCATAGTTAGGTGCAACAACAATGTACACTATGAATCTCTACACAGTATTGACTATGGACTGGCCAACAGCTCATGGGAGTCCAATGTCACCGTGTAATTTGCTGTCACTTGGGCACACCCTTTGCAAGCCCATGGAAACGGAAGCAGGAGGGGTGTGGATGTCTGGTACCCAAGCATCGAAACCAAACTCAGGACAAGCCTGCATGTGCCCAGCCACAATACAGTGTATGCCCAGGTACCCACACAAGGCAACACTCTAGAAAATGAAAAAAAAAATGAGAAAAAATGGCCATGAAAGGGCCGGCGGGGGGGGGGGGGGGGGCCACCTATGAGGTCCGAGGACAGGATGCACGCCACAATCCACCTGTGTGGATCATGGGAAAATAAAACACCCCATAGGCTCGTGGCCCACACGGCTACTCTGTTGTGGGAGATGAGTCGCTATCGCTCTGGCCAGACCCTGCAGCTGACTCAGGAGGTGGGGGAGCTGCCTCAGAAGATGGTGTGACAATGGGAGGCAGCCCACGCAAAGCACGAGTTTGCTCCTCCATGGCTGCAAGCAGGCGGGTCTGGTAGTTCTGGTTCTGGGTTATAATCATGCGGAGGTCCCCATGCAGTAACTTCCGGGATGACCTGACCTCCGCACGAGTTGCCTGCATCTCGGCCGAGAGCGTCCGTGTCAGACGCTCCAGCTGCTCCTCTGTCCTTCTATGGGATGAAGCCTCAAGCTCTAACAGGGTCGACCTGAGGTGATGGAATTCTTCCCTCAGGCCTTCCCTGTGGCGCTGGGACTCCATGGAAAGTGATTCCCGCAGAGTCGCCAGTGCCGCCCGCCTGTCCATGTTGGACGCCAACATGTCCTCCCTGTGTGCCTGGCAGATGGACTCTGTAGCCTGCTCCAGTCGCTCCATCAGCCTTTCTGGGGGGACAATGGAAGTGGCCACCCTATCCATGGCCTGTGCAATCATCTCGGATGATGCTGCCTGTTGGGTGGCCATACCGTAGATGGATTGCTCCCAAGCGGTATTGCCAGGTGGCATACGGCCACCACGTTGGCGGGCACCACACCTGCCTGGGGCAAGGCGGATTGCGCCTTGCTGTGCCAGCAAGGCCTCAGGCTGCAGGACTGCATTCCCTCTCTGATCTGCAGCCCCAGGAACAGGATCAGAGATTGTGTGGTGTGGCCCTGCATCCGTAACCACCGGAGGCTGCGCTGCCGACACTGACATCCCCATTGAGGGCAATGGCCCGGCTGCAGGTGGGTCGGACAGAGGAGATTCTCTCCCAAGAACACTCACCTGCGACTGCACATAGGTGTCATCCTCCGAGTCTACACCTGAATACTGCTCGGGGGAGGAACCCCCAGAGACACCCCTCGACAGCACGACCTGCAGCACTTGTGGGTTTTCACCCACAAACACACCACGTCCCTCACTTGTGGAAGGTCGGCCCGGGTTGCCCTCCTGGGACGGCTCAACCACCACATCCCCAGCATCAACAAGTGCTTCGTCCCCTGCAAAGACATGAAAGAGACAAATGGAAACAGGCATTAGCACCATGGCATACAACAAGGGCTGATGAACAACAGAGGCAGTAGTTCTACGACACATGTCCCACATGACTGGGAGACCTCCTATGCATTCACCATCACTGGGTCTGTAGGGGAGGCTCAGGGCATACAATGTACAGATTGGAGAGCAACGCCTGCTCACCATGGTGCCTAGCACTGCCATCACACATTGGCCGGTGATTGCCATGTCAAAGGCACATGCCATCACACACATGGCATGTGACATAGCCACCAAGTGAAGAGGGAGAGGAGGGCAACTTATTTGGATTTCTACCACTCTGGTCCTGACATTGCATCATCACATCAATAAGTTAACATGTTGTACATGGATCTGCTAGTCCCAATTGGCCACGATGCACAGTGCCTTGTCTACATCAACAAAATGCAGTAAACAATGAGATTCCACCTCCCCATCACCTGTAAAGGATTCATATTGCATTCGTGAAGCACCGGTCCAGAAATGTATGAAGGTACAGCGGAGCACTGAGGGGTGGTGGGGCAGAAGGGGATGCCAGTCAACAATCCTACTGGTGCTGGTGTCATTCATGTCACGCAAGTGCAGGGGTGGGTGGCACAATGAAGTGCAAGGGGAAGTGGCGGCTGGAAGTGCTGTACAAGGTAAGTAGGACTTAACGTCAAGGGCAGATGGTGTTAGGCTTAGACAAGTGCTGGGGGGGGTGGCCTATAGGGCTACAGAGACAATCATGCAGTGCTGTGGGCTCGGAGGGGACAGGGGAGGTACACACTGCATCTGGCTGGGCAAGGTCCTTGCAGATTTCTATGTGTCCTGCAGAGTTGTCACATGCCGCAGATATGTGCCCTTGGATTGGGGATCTCATCTTGGTGAAAAGGGTGAGGCGCTATTGCCTTTGGAGCATGTGGCAGGCCAGTTTGCCAGAGGATGAGCATGATGCAGGACTTTCCCTCTCTGCTACCCGGCACCTGTGGTTTGGGTTCACAAGATCCGAGTCATGCCAGGACTCTGCATTGGCATGGGGCTTCAGGCAGGTGGTCATGACCGTGGCAAAGACATCCAGTGTACCTGACATAGAGTGGAGCATGGAGTGGGCCCTGTCAGGATGGGAGTGAGCCTAAGGGGGAGCTGGATGGGGGGGAGATTTTGGCAGCATAAGCCTCGACTGACACACACTTCATGGGTTGGAATACCAAGAAAGTGTGTGACAGTGGTGAGGGTGGCTTTGCCTGTGGGGTGGTGAGGGTGAGCTGGGAGGAGAGGAGAATGTGATCACTCCAGGAGAGAGGAGTGCAGAGATGGACGGAGAGGGGAAAGTCAGATGAGATCAGAGCATCAAGAGTGTGCCCTGCAGAATGAGTAGGGACAGACGGGAGTCTAGAGGGTGAGAGGGAGTTGCTGAGGTCACAGAAAGGTCACGTGGGGGGGTCAACAAGCATGCAGGTGGATGCGTACAGCACCAAGGAAGAGGATTTCTGTGTCTGGGGACATGAGTGAGGAGGAGAGGTGAGGACACTCAGAAAGGAAGTAGTACATTTGACCAGTTTTCCCAGACACAGTACGCACAGTTTGTGAATGTCAAGGTGTGGTAGAGAGAGACGTCACACAAGCCATTCCAGAGTGGAGTAGGTCTAAGTAGGAGTGACAGTGGCAGGAATACCCTCAGGGAAGCCAAGGGCACACCCCCCCCTGCACAGTAGTGGCGGGCCAAGGAGAGGATCTCCTGAACATCAGGTAGGAGTGTGTGAAGGATGCAGACAGAGCTGGCCGTCAGACATGTTTCCATGAGACCAAGGATGTCAAGGTGCATTACCTCATGTAAGTGACAGATATCGGAGGAATGCCTGATGCAGCCGCAGTGAAAGGAGTGTAATTGTGGAGGAGGTTGACAGCCTTGTAGGACTTACGGGGAGTGCTAGAGATCAGAGGTGCAGCATGTGTAGGAGTTGGAGTTGGAGGCGGAGAAGGATCATGGGAGGGTGCAGGGAGGCAGTGCAGGATTGATGAGGAGAGAGGAGGGGGGACAGCAGGAGAGGAAAGGAAGTTGATGAGTTGGGGGTAGCATTTCTCAAGGAGAATGAGGTTGGCCTAAGGGCCTTGGACTGAGATGCTCCCATTACCATACACATCAATTGTGGCCTCTGAGGATTGGAAGGAGCCCAGGAGTACACCCCAACGGGTCCCACCATTGATGGTGGAAGAGGAGCAAGGAGAGAGGACAGGGACCATGTGAAGGGTCTATGGGACAGGCAAAGGCATGTATGAGCAGATGTCAGTGAGAGTTAGCTTTGAGTGGGCTCAGATGCACTTGTCAGCAATAGGGTGGGTCGCATTGGAGGGCAGGGTGCCCTCATTTGACTGTTAGCAAGCAGGTGTCGTGAGTAGGGCACGATGGTCTGAACTGTAGAAGTCAGGGAAGATAGACCATGAAGAGCAGCATGGAGTGTGAGGGAATGGGGCTCCAAACCAGACGGTACCAAAGCACACAGGTAGGAGGTGGATGTCAAGGCAACATCCACAGTATGACAGCATGTTGGTTGGCATGTATATACAGAGGACGCATTAGCATGTGGTATCATTGCATGTCAGGCATGTGAAGATGAAACTTGAATGGCTGGGGGAAAGTATAGGAATGGTATGTAAGACATGAGATGAATAGACAGGGGAGTATGAGCAACAATGTAGTGACAAAATGACAATCCAAGGGCTACTTCCATGGTGTAGGTCCATATGTGCACTGTTGCCAGTAGGGATAGTGCTGTGGGCAGATGGTGTTGCACTGAACATACTGGATGAGGCACATGGGTGCCACTATCAACTCTGCCACACACCCCCTTGACAGGCACCCAACATGAATGCTTCACACACACACCATGCACATGGATAATACACACATGCATGTGCACTCACCGGATGATGCCTCGTAATCAGGGAGATCTCCCACACCTTGGAGTTGTCCCTCGGTGACGTAGGATCCAGCTACGGACTCGTGTGGTGTGAGTTCTATTTCCTGTGCTGGGGACCCACCTCCAGTCACCAAGGTTGCGGCATGACTTGAGGCCAGCTTATCCTTTGCCCTGCGCTTAAGGTCATTCCAGCGCTTCTGGCAATCACTAGCTGTGCGCCTCACTACTCCAAGGGCACTTATTCTGTCAGCAATGGTCTGCCAGTGTGCCTGGCGTCTGGCATGTGTGGTCTTGGACCCTGCAACGATGACCATTTCCCTATCATGATCTGACACATACTGAACAAGTGCATTCAGTTCGGCGTCTGTGAAGCTTGGCTTCCTTGATGGGCCGGACTGTGCAGCCGTGCCTGGGGCATCAGCCTGTGCCGGACGTGCACTCTTCCTCTTGCGCTTGGAAGGGGGTGGGGATCCAGAGTGTCCTACGCCGCTGTGGACACTAGGGGCAGGAGCCGTGGTGGACTCAGTACTGGGTGTGTGGGATTGCACACTCAGCATGGGAGTAGGTGCAGGCATTGGGGGTAGAGGGATGGGGTCAGGCCTGATCTGAGGTGCATGAACTAGGACCGACACAGTCTTGGCAGGGTGTATGAGAGGTGGGGTGGATGGAGCCACACCCTGGCTACGGGGGCCAGCAGATGACCTATCTGGCATAGATGTGCGTGCCCTGATGACACCAATGTGCACCGGTGCACGTGCAGTGGACCTGCTGACCTGGATGTCAGCGATGGGATCACCCTCGGACAGGTCTGGTGCCACAATGGGCTGGTCCGACAAGGGCTGATCAGGGTTGGTATCAGCCACATGACCCTCAACCTGGGGGGGGGGGGAGGCATGGGTGTCCCTGACTGGTCCTCCAGACTGGGGGGGACAGGGGCACCCTGCAAGTCACAACCACGTCCCCTAGTGGATCCTCCACGGCCACCACGTGTGGCTCGGCCACCTTTGCCACCCTTACGGCTTGCACGCCTCCCAACCATGGCACTGATGTTATTGTGCGTATGGGAGTCGGTGTGCACAATTGTCCTGGGCAATTGGGTGTCAAAGGGGTTGGGTACCAGATGGTATTCGTACCCTAGTGCAGTGGCAAGGCTATATGTCACCCCTGGGGAAAGATGACGGGTCACGCAACGCACAGGCACCCCAAAAAAGTTAAGGAACGTGCACAATACCCCTCCTAGACCACGTGTGCTGATGGAAAACCCTGCACTACGCTGTGGCACCCAGTAACACAAAAATGAACGTATGCGTGTCACACGCAGCCTAGAATGACCTCTGAAGGGGTAGGCTACACACGGGGCAAGCACAGAAGTTAGATACGTGCGTGACTCACCGTCTGCCAGGTAAAAGAGCGTGAAAAATGAGCGCGTTTGGTTGGCAACACCCCCACCAAAAGAAGATGTGTACGCTGTCTGAGGAGACAGGACAACAGTAGAAGGGGACACTGTTTGAGGGAACAGGCCCAGGAAAACCAGTACAAGAGGAAAAAAGAGAAAAAGCTGTCAGAGGTAACAGGGAGTACGAACTGGAAACGCCGTGAAGTAAATCGCGTGTGAAACGACAAGAAGTACAGAATTCACCCACTCGCTCTCCACGAAAAGCACGTACAAGGAAATGGTGTTCTACACTACCTTATATACAGGCCCACACGTACAGCGTCACTTACGGCGTGTACGTGCTTGGCCCATGTTCACCAATCACACGCTTTGTCACTTCTGCGTGTGGATCCTTTTTCACCAATCACACGCTTTGACACTCCTGCGTGTAGCTCACTTTTCACCAATCACACGCTTTGTCACTCCTGCGTGTAGATCCATTTTCACCAATCACACGCTTTGTCACTCCTGCGTGTAGATCCATTTTCACCAATCACACGCTTTGTCAGTCCTGCGTGTAGATCCATTTTCACCAATCACACGCTTTGACACTGCACGTGCAGGTAACTATAGACGCACATATGCTGGTGACGGGTTTTCGCGCGATTCGCTGAGTGTGGGATTTTCACGTGCAAAATCACTCCCTATCAGGCTGTCACGCGTTCATACACGAAAGACCACGCTCCTGGCCAGGAGGCCAAATTACAGTCCCCCAGAGCCCTGAGCACGCTCACACCTGCCATCTGCTGCTGCCTGACTGCCTGCTGGCCACGTGCCCCACAGTGCTGGTGGGTGGGGGTGGTGGGAGACATGGGTGGGGGCCTGGTGGAGGGTGCCCCTGGTGGCTGGGGGCGTGGGGGTGCTGGGAGACATGGGTGGGGGCCTGCTGGAGGCTGCCCCTGCACTGCTGGGGTGTGGGGGTGGTGTGAGACATGGGTGGGGGCCTGGTGGAGGGTGCCCCTGGTGACTGGGGGTGTGGGGGTGCTGGGAGACATGGGTGGGGGCCTGCTGGAGGCTGCCCCTGCACTGCTGGGGTGTGGGGGTGGTGTGAGACATGGGTGGGGGCCTGGTGGAGGGTGCCCCTGGTGACTGGGGGGTGGGGGTGGTGTGAGACATGGGTGGGGGCCTGGTGGAGGGTGCCCCTGGTGACTGGGGGGTGGGGGTGCTGGGAGACATGGGTGGGGGCCTGGTGGAGGGTGCCCCTGGTGACTGGGGGGTGGGGGTGCTGGGTGACATGGGTGGGGGCCTGCTGGAGGCTGCCCCTGGTGACTGGGGGCGTGGGGGTGCTGGGAGACATGGGTGGGGGCCTGCTGGAGGCTGCCCCTGGTGACTGGGGGCGTGGGGGTGCTGGGAGACATGGGTGGGGGCCTGCTGGAGGCTGCCCCTGGTGGCTGGGGTGTGGGGGTGGTGTGAGACATGGGTGGGGGCCTGCTGGAGGCTGCCCCTGGTGACTGGGGTGTGGGGGTGGTGTGAGACATGGGTGGGGGCCTGGTGGAGGGTGCCCCTGGTGACTGGGGGCGTGGGGGTGCTGGGTGACATGGGTGGGGGCCTGCTGGAGGCTGCCCCTGGTGACTGGGGGCGTGGGGGTGCTGGGAGACATGGGTGGGGGCCTGCTGGAGGCTGCCCCTGGTGGCTGGGGTGTGGGGGTGGTGTGAGACATGGGTGGGGGCCTGCTGGAGGCTGCCCCTGGTGACTGGGGTGTGGGGGTGGTGTGAGACATGGGTGGGGGCCTGGTGGAGGGTGCCCCTGGTGACTGGGGGCGTGGGGGTGCTGGGTGACATGGGTGGGGGCCTGCTGGAGGCTGCCCCTGGTGACTGGGGGCGTGGGGGTGCTGGGAGACATGGGTGGGGGCCTGCTGGAGGCTGCCCCTGCACTGCTGGGGTGTGGGGGTGGTGTGAGACATGGGTGGGGGCCTGCTGGAGGCTGCCCCTGGTGACTGGGGGGTGGGGGTGCTGGGTGACATGGGTGGGGGCCTGCTGGAGGCTGCCCCTGCACTGCTGGGGTGTGGGGGTGGTGTGAGACATGGGTGGGGGCCTGCTGGAGGCTGCCCCTGGTGACTGGGGGGTGGGGGTGCTGGGTGACATGGGTGGGGGCCTGCTGGAGGCTGCCCCTGCACTGCTGGGGTGTGGGGGTGGTGTGAGACATGGGTGGGGGCCTGCTGGAGGCTGCCCCTGGTGACTGGGGGGTGGGGGTGCTGGGTGACATGGGTGGGGACCTGCTGGAGGCTGCCCCTGGTGACTGGGGGCGTGGGGGTGCTGGGAGACATGGGTGGGGGCCTGCTGGAGGCTGCCCCTGCACTGCTGGGGTGTGGGGGTGGTGTGAGACATGGGTGGGGGCCTGGTGGAGGGTGCCCCTGGTGACTGGGGGGTGGGGGTGGTGTGAGACATGGGTGGGGGCCTGGTGGAGGGTGCCCCTGGTGACTGGGGGGTGGGGGTGCTGGGAGACATGGGTGGGGGCCTGGTGGAGGGTGCCCCTGGTGACTGGGGGGTGGGGGTGCTGGGTGACATGGGTGGGGGCCTGCTGGAGGCTGCCCCTGGTGACTGGGGGCGTGGGGGTGCTGGGAGACATGGGTGGGGGCCTGCTGGAGGCTGCCCCTGGTGACTGGGGGCGTGGGGGTGCTGGGAGACATGGGTGGGGGCCTGCTGGAGGCTGCCCCTGGTGGCTGGGGGGTGGGGGTGGTGGGAGACATGGGTGGGTGCCTGGTGGAGGGTGCCCCACAGTGCTGGGGGGTGGGGGTGGTGGGGAACAGGAGTTGGACATGGGTGGGGGCCTGCTGGCAGGTGCCCCACAGTGCTGGGGGGTGGGGGTGGGGGTGCAAGGGGACATGTGGCTTGGCTGGGGGGCATGGCCATGGTGGATGGGCTGCCTGCGGGACATGACATGGGGTGCAGGGTAGTCCCCTGTGGTGTGGGCTGCCTGCAGAGGTCGTGGAGGGGGTAGAGGGGAGACCTGGGAGGACCCACACTGCCAATTCACGTCTTGAACTTCCCGCACACCCACGTAATGCACTACCCCACTCGCACAGGCCCTTTCGCGTGTGGAACCACCCGCAAGCCCATCGCGTGACGTACCCAGGCCAATCGCGTGTAGACTTTCTCGCGCACCCCTAAAATCCACGTACCCAGCCCGATCGCGTGTAGATTTTCTCGCGCAACCCTGAAATTCACGTACCCAGCCCGATCGCGTGTAGAATTTCTCGCGCACCCCTGAAATTCACGTACCCAGGCCAATCGCGTGTAGATTTTCTCGCGCAACCCTGAAATTCACGTACCCAGCCCGATCGCGTGTAGAATTTCTCGCGCACCCCTGAAATTCACGTACCCAGGCCAATCGCGTGTAGATTTTCTCGCGCAACCCTGAAATTCACGTACCCAGCCCGATCGCGTGTAGAATTTCTCGCGCACCCCTGAAATTCACGTACCCAGGCCAATCGCTTGTGATGACACCCGCACACCCCTGGAATACACGCTCCCCGCTCTGCGTTTGCTGCTGCCCTTTGCGCTGGATTGGGGATTTTGATGGCTTTTCCCTGCGCGAGGGGCGTTCTTGGGGGCGTTACTGGCGCTGCTGCAGGGTCGCTGCGCCACTCTGCGCCACGGCTGGTTTTGGTGGCTGGAATCCATGAATACGCTGTGCGCGGAAATGGATTTTAGCGCACGCGGCTGGCGCAGGGATTCGCACGCGCACACTGTGCGCCAGCCGCGTGCGCCACTTGTGCGCTGAATTCCATGAATCGGCCTATAAATGTTTTTCTCTCTTTGGAAGAACGTTGAAGTGAAATTGAAAAATCGGTTGCAATGTACATGGCCTCCACACAAAAGCACATGACACTCAAGCGCCACACCCAAGCGCGCTCGCCCCACACAACTTCCTACAGGACCCGAAAGACCGGACACCTGGTGAGATTGTCTCGTTGCGGCAAACAAACAAATGTGGTAATGAAACCCAAAGTAGAGGATTTGAGAAAATGTCCACTACTCAGTAGAATAACACTGTGAAAGACTCTTGGGAATCCTTTGCTCCCCACAAACTGTCTTTGGGACAGTTTTACTATTTGATTCTACAGTGTAGAGCTTGCCCATTTCCCCCAATATGACTTAAATAGGTCAAGCATTTTAAACATATTCAATGACATTCCGAGCTTGGAAGATATTACCTCAGCCGAAATCAACCAAGTCGAGTTTCTCACAGAGTCCTATTTGACATTACCAAGACTCTGGATACGTTCAGGGTTCGTTCTCAACACTATATGGAAGGCAAGAGTGGACTTATTCTCTCTGGGCTTTTCATTAAGTCAAAACACTTTTAGAGACTCAATGATCCCCGTCACAACTCACCTAATCCCAAGGAATGCCTTGCGATCAGCTCAGCCTCTGCGCATTTCATGTTCCATGGTGGAGCTTGGGATAATGGAACAAGGAGAAAGATCAGCTACTCTGCATCAGTCAAGACAAGTCTCCCGGGCATAACAGCAAAAGACCCCAACCAAGGGAACCATCACCTTGGAATATGCAGGGTTTTCTACATCTCCTTGATTCTGACTTCAAAGATCTTGAAACGTTTGACATAGTTCTAAGCAGGAGACATTGCTCTGGGAGTCTCCGATTTGGCCAGTACATGTTTTACTGACATTCCCAGCCAAATCCCCTTCTAAGGGCAGACCACTGGCAAGCATATTAGTCACAATTAAAATAACAAGCACAATCACTATTTCACCTTAGGCAGCCCCCAGTCACTACATTCAATTAGTCAAAATAAAATGGTCCGCAGAGGTTGTAGCCATTATTAACATCTACTGAAATAACGCGGGCCCTGAGTCTTCCATTTTTTGGGACGACTTAATCTATGTGCTTGATTTAGTGGCAGCTGATCCTTCTGTCACCCATAGTATCTTGGCTGGAGATGTAAATTTTCACTTCTTTGCAGGAGGTACACCATCAGAGAACATCTTAAAACAAAAATGACAAGGCATCATGGCGGATAGAAACCTCCTGATGGCCAATGGAGCTCTCCAGGGGGATGTGCCTCCCCAAAGTACATGGCATAGAGGCCGACAACAAGCCATCATAGATTACGTTTATGTTGACCACAAATTATTTGCAGCGGCTGAAACATTCAGCATTCAAGAGCAACCATGACATGCTAGTTCTATCATGGACCTGGCAAGTACAGACTTCCTGCACTCCCACAAGTGAATACCAGTTTCAGTTAAGGGTCTCTGGAGGCCGGAATTGTCTCCGATGGACAGAGGAAACTCTAAGACAGCTGCATGAATATATCTTGTCTTCCCGACAACATTAGGCAGCAGCCCTTCAATTATTCAGGGAACAGAAATCTATCACCACCAAACCAGGTTTTAAACATAAACACAATTTTGATTCAGCTTTACAGAACAGAAAGACATCCTTTCGTAAAGCAAAGCGTCCTATTTCGAACCTGTCTCCAGCTGATAGATCGAAGACACTAAGACAAGTACAATCTCAATATAACAACTGGCTTAAAGCCAGGCATGCATTAATGTACCAACATGATGGTGAATACATGCTTCGGCAGATTGGCAACAAATATTCGGCCCGAATATGGCATCTAATTAACTAAGCACATGGGTTTGACCAAGCACCTGTGCGAATAAATACTGTGTTGGAGCCAGAAAGGGTAAGCCACTTTACCACACTTCAAAAAAGGTAGCAGGCGCTCCTCTCCAGAAAGAACATTCACATTACCACACTATATGCCCTCCCCAAGGATAAACTGTTGCCAAACCCCTCCCCTCTAACAAAGCAGCACTTTATAAGTTAATCACGGAGGAAGACATTGTTTATTACATCCCGAAGTTGAGCACCTCAAGAGCATGAGACCCTGATGGTCTGCATAACTTTATAATTAAACAACACCCAGAATTGTGGGCCAAGATCTTGTACACTATCTTCAATCAGGTACTATACAAGCATGTGATACCGCCCTCATGGTTGCACTCAATTATTATCCCCATTTCCAAGAAGGAGCGATGGGCAATCCCCTGCTAACTATAGACCTATCACCCTTTTGGACGCCCCGGGAAAAATATGTGCCAGATTAATATTGCAACATCTTAACACCTGGTTAGACAAGGAAAACCAAAGAGATCCTTTCCAAATGGGTTTTATCCCCGGTTTGGGTACCGCCGTAAATCTATTATCGATCAACGGCATTAAAGCTCACTCGCAGCTTATGCACAATAAGGTGTACATGGCGTTCATCGGTTTCAGACCAGCGTTTGACTCTGTCTCCAGGGGGCTTTTAATACAAAAGCTCCAAAAGGTAAAACGTCCTGAATCCATTATGACATTGATAGGCCTTCTTCATTCTAATACAATCATGCAAGTCCACCTAGCTTTGGGTGGTGACATGTCCTCAACTATTTCGACATGTACAGGGTTGAAACAGGGCTGCATGCATCAGCCCTGTTCAACTTTTTCATTGCAGACGTGGGAGAGACACTTTCCAAGGTCGTAGTGGATGCTCCAAGACTTGGGCTTAAACCAATCCCTTGGCTGTTATACGCGGATGACATGGGGCGTCATTCCGAGTTTGGAGGCAGCCATGTTGCCCGAGTTTGGAGGCAGCCATGGGTCTGGGTCCGGTTTCTCTGAATGGGGACTTACCGGGTCATTCCAATCTTGGAGGACCCGGTAAGTCCCCATTCAGAAAACCATTCCCCATTCCCATTGAGCCCCGATGGGGCTCAATGGGAATGGGGAAGGAGCTAATAAGGGGTCCACAAATTGCGGGCCCATTATTAGCTCCATGGTCCCTTAATGGGTCCCGCTAAGAACGGCTGGTCAGACCAGCCGTTCCTGGTGGGACCCGCTAAGGGACCTCGGGATGTGGCGGTAGGGGGTTAACGGCACCGACATCCTTACCAGTGCCAATAAGCTCCTACCGCCAGGGTCGGAATGACCCCTATGGTTTTCTTGTCTGAAACACTGAGAGGCCTACAAAATCTCCTCAATGCTCTGCTGGAATTCACCAACTTAAATTACCTTGATCTATCAATCAATCTTGACAAGGCCAAGATCTTGATGTGTGGGCAACGCAAGAAAGGAGCTATTGGCTCGGCCTTGGGCTCTTAACAACAATAACATCTAAGTTGTTCACGAGTATCACTATTTAGGAACCAACTTTAATGACCACAAACAAGATCTTCCCTACATCAATGATGTTAACAACAAGTTTACTACAGCCATATCACAAGCACGTATCATAAATGCAAAGTAAATACGTTTTCCTATACACCTATCACCTTTTACAGGCAGAAGGTGGTACCAATACTATTGTATGGTGTGTAAACTAAGTTCTGGAGTTCAGAACAGGTTTGGCTGAGAATAGAAGGCAGTTTCTGGAAGCGAGACTTGTCACTTACAACTAGCCAACCAATAGCTATAATTAGGCACGAGCCAGGACTATTTTCTCTTCATGGAGCGTATGTATGGAAACAATGTTCCTTATATAGAAAATGTATGTTATCAACCAAACCACACATTGTTAAACGTACTATCCCAATATGTCCAAACCTCTACTCACAAATTCATGGATGCGTGGAAAGGAGAGATTACTATAATCCTCAATGAAGCTTCTAGTAGCTAATCCAATGAAAGCTAAATACAAAATCTGGCGTAAGGATTAGATCAACACGAGGAAGGCCTGTGAAATGTTTAAAGGGCCTCATTACACGGATGGCGGTGAACCATGGCGCTATTAGCGCCATGGTTCATGCTGGTAAAATACCGGCACCGCCTCGGTGGAAAGGGGAATTACCGCCCTATTCCAAGGTTGGCGGGGCGGTAATTCCCCCTTCCACCATTGCCCTTCCCCATTCCCATTTTTGCCCCATAGGGCTCTATGGGAATGGGGAAGGCGCTAATTACGGTACCGCAAATTGCGGTACCGTAATTAGCTCCCTGGTCCCTTTGCGGGTTGGTTTTTAACGCCTGCAAAAAGCAGGCGTTAAATTCCCCAAACCGCAAAGGGACCTCGTAGTAAGGCGGTAAGGATTTACCGGTACCGGTAAAATACCTGTACCGGTAAACCCTTACCGCCATCCGTGTAATGAGGCCCTTTACCAGCTATATATTTACATACAAAACATATCAGAATCCTAGTGAAGTTTCCTTTGTCCGTGCATAGGCATGCTTTCCTACGGTTCAGATTGAACCCGTGGTCAACTAAAGAAGTATTAGCCAAAAGCAGAATGATACCAAAGGTAGCCAACATATGTAGTCTGTGCAAAGCTTAAGGACAATCAGAGTCTTTAAAACATCTGCTAACAGAATGTCCAAAATTGGGTAAAGCACGTGTTAAATTCCTGAAAAGATAACTCGCTCATCATAGGGTACGGACTCTGATATTTTATGACAACACATTTTTGTGCAACTAAAGCTTCTGTCAACATTGTTGCCATTGTGCAGTCTTTATTCTCATTGAAGATCATGTCAACTAATTAGCTTTACCAAATAAAAGTTGATGGGTTGAGTTGTGTACACCGTGCAAGGCATAAAAGAAATGGCAACATATCACTTTAACATCTCTAGATCGCAATTGTATAAACACATGAGACTTAGGGGGTAATTCATAGAATTTCGCGCACAAGTGGCGCACGCGGCTGGCGCACAGTGTGCGCGTAAGAATGTCTGCGCCAGCTGCGTGCGCTAAAATCGATTTCCGCGCACAGCATATTCATGGATTTTAGCCTCCAAAACCAGCCGTGTCGCAGAGTGTCGCAGCGACCCTGCAGCAGCGCCAGTTACGCCCCCAAGAACGCACTCGCGCAAGGAAAAGCCATCAAAATCCCCAATCCAGCGCAAAGGGCTACGCTAACCCTGGACCAGTTTACAGGGCTGCCAAACAGCAAACGCCAAGCGCGGAACGTGTATTACTGGGGTTTGCGTGAAGTTTCACAAGCGAAAGGGCCTGTGCGAGTGGGGTACGTGTATAACTGGGGTTCGCGTGAAGTTTTACACACGATTGGAGCAGGGTACGTGTATTACGGGGTTCGCTGGAAGTTTCACACGCGAATGGGCCTGTGCGAGTGGGGTACATGTATAACTGGGGTTCGCGGGAAGTTTCACACGCGATTGGAGCAGGGTACATGTATTACAGGGGTTCACGGGAAGTCTCACACTCGATTGGATCCGGGTACGTGTATTTCCGGGGTGCGTGGGAAGTTTCACATGCGAAAGGGCCTGTGCGAGTGGGGTATGTGTATAACTGGGGTTCGTGGGAATTTTCACACGCGATAGGCCCTGTGCGAGCGGGGTACGTGTATTACTGGGGTTCGCGGGAAGTTTCACACGCGATTGGAGCAGGGTACGTGTATTACAGGGTTCATGGGAAGTTTCACATGCGAAAGGGCCTGTGCGAGTGGGGTACGTGTATAACTGGGGTTCGCGGGAAGTCTCACACGCGATTGGAGCAGGGTACGTGTATTACGGGGTTCATGGGAAGATTCACATGCGAAAGGGCCTGTGCGAGTGGGGTACGTGTATAACTGGGGTTCGCGGGAAGTCTCACACACGATTGGATCCGGGTACGTGTATTGCGGGGGTGCGCGGGAAGTTTCACACGCGAAAGGGCCTGTGCGAGTGGGGTACGTGTATTCCTGGGGTTCGCGTGAAGTTTTACATGCGAAAGGGCCCTGTGCGAGTGGGGTACGTGTATTCCTGGGGTTCGCGTGAAGTTTTACACGCGAAAGGGCCCTGTGCGAGCGGGGTACGTGTATTACTGGGGTTCGCGTGAAGTTTTAAACACAAAAGGGTCCTGTGCGAGCGGGGTACATGTATTACTGGGGTTCGCGTGAAGTTTTACACGCGAAAGGGCCCTGTGCGAGTGGGGTACGTGTATTACTGGGGTTTGCGTGAAGTTTTACACGCAAAAGGGCCCTGTGCGAGCGGGGTATGTGTATTTCGGGGGTGCGCGGGACACTGCTGTCAGAGTGGTGTACTGAATTTCAGGGGTGTGCGGGGAGTCCTACACGTGAATTGGCAGTGTGGTTCCTCCCAGGTGTTCTCTCTACACCCCCCACAGCCCCTGCAGGCAGCCCACACCACAGGGGACTACCCTGCACCCCTGGTCATGTCCCGCAGGCAGCCCATCTACCATGGGCATGTCCCCCAACCAAGCCTCATGTCAGCTTGCACTACTGATCACCCACTCATGTCCCTTTGCACCCCCACCCCCCAGCAGTGCAGAGCACCTGCCAGCAAGCCCCCACTCATGTCCCCTTGCACCCCACCCGCCAGCAGTGCAGGGCACCTGCCAGCAGGCCCCCACTCATGTCCCACTCATGTCCCCCTACACCCCCACCAACCAGCAGTGCAGGGCACCTGCCAGCAGGCCCCCACTCACGTCCCTTTGCACTCCCACCCCCCAGCAGTGCAGGGCACCTGCCAGCAGGCCCCCACTCATGTCCCCTTGCACCTCCACCCCCCAGCAGTGCAGGGCACCTGCCAGCAGGCCCCCACTCATGTCCCCCTGCACCCCCACCCCCCAACAGTGCAGAGCACCTGCCAGCAAGCCCCCACTCATGTCCCTTTGCACCCCCACCCCCCAGCAGTGCAGGGCACCTGCAAGCAGGCCCCCACTCACGTCCCCCTGCACCTCCACCCCCCAGTAGTGCAGGGCACCTGCCAGCAGGCCCCCACTCATATCCCCTTGCACCCCCACCCCCCAGCAGTGCAGGGCACCTGCCAGCAGCCCCCCGCTCATGTCCCTTTGCACCCCCACCCCCCAGCAGTGCAGGGCACCTGCCAGCAGGCCCACACTCATATCCCCTTGCACCCCCACCCCCCAGCAGTGCAGGGCACTTTCCAGCAGGCCCCCACTCATGTCCCCTTGCACCCCCACCCCCAGCAGTGCAGGGCACCTGCCAGCAGGCCCCCACTCATGTCCCACTCATGTCCCCCTGAACCCCCACCCCCCAGCAGTGCAGGGCACCTGCCAGCAGGCCCCCACTCATGTCCCTTTGCACCCCCATCCCCAGCAGTGCAGGGCACCTGCCAGCAGGCCCCCACTCATGTCCCCTTGCACCCCCACCCCCCAGCAGTGCAGGGCACCTGCCAGCAGGCCCCCACTCATGTCCCCCTGCACCCTCACCCCCCAGCAGTGCAGGGCACCTGCCAGCAGGCCCCCACTCATGTCCCTTTGCACCCCCAACCCCAGCAGTGCAGGGCACCTGCCAGCAGGCCCCCACTCATGTCCCCTTGCACCCCCACCCCC
The DNA here is from genome assembly GCF_040938575.1 of Ambystoma mexicanum. NCBI lineage: Eukaryota > Metazoa > Chordata > Amphibia > Caudata > Ambystomatidae > Ambystoma > Ambystoma mexicanum. The sequence goes on from NC_090931.1 coordinate 1,436,533,132, forward strand.
CAGCAGTGCAGGGCACCTGCCAGCAGGCCCCCACTCATGTCCCACTCATGTCCCCCCTACACGAAATAAAGATGCACAGTCATGGCCCACTTCTACACCAAAAAATACCACATCACGCCACCCCATTCTTGAGACGCAATGATTTCCCAATCCACCCCACACTGACATGCCTATCTCAAGACACAAACCAAAACTCAACTATGTACATCAACACATCTCCATCACACACATACACTGGTTGGCATTGCCTGTGTAAACCCACAATTTGACATGCATCAACACAATGAGCAAATCACACACATGGAACTAAAATATGAAAATGTATCATGTACATAAACAAATAAATTAAATGAAAGCATACCAAAATATCAAACATGAAATAAAAAGCATGTGAAAAAGATGAAAGAATGAAAATGATAAGCAATGCAAAAGAATTTGAAAGAAAAACAGTCCAAACTCTCCCTCCACCAACGCAAATCCAGAAAAAGGTTAAAAAAAAAGATGTCCATTGTTTCATGTTCATAATGATAAATAAAAATGCAAAAGCAATCCATAATCCAACTATTTAGAATACATTGTCCTGAAAAAAAAAAACATTACTCCATGTCCATAATGAAAAAAAAAATCCAAATGAATCCCTGATGTAACTATATACAATCCATTGTCCAAAATAGAAATCCATTAATCCATGTGCAAAAATCCCCCAAAAAAATCAACGATGTAAAGGGTCCATGAGCCCAACTAAACAAATGAAACCTACCGGAGAAACTACCTAAAAATATAACTATATACAAATGTGTGTGGCATTGTCCATTGACCACAAATAAAAGGAAAACGAAAAGGAAACCTAACTCTAAAAACTATTTACAATGGCAGCTGGCTAGTCTGACGGCTCACTTTTGGATGTCCCGGGCCAGGTCATCATCGAACTCAAGCTCAATGTCCTGGAGCCGGGCCTCTCTCCTGGGCCCGAGGTCTCGCAGGGAGGCACTCATGGCCTGTTCCAACTCCCTGCGAGTTGCCTCGAGGCCCTCTGCCCGCCTCAGGGCCCTCCGCATGGAGTTCTCCGCCCTGACCATCATGAGCCGTCTATATCCGCATCTATATCATGGCCTAACCGCTGGCACACGGAAGACACTTCCAGTCCTGGCTCCTCCTGCCCTCTGGCTGATGTCTGCCCCTCTGACGAAGGCCCCGAGCCATCATGGCTCCCACCTTGTTGCTGCTGCTGCTGTGCCTCTGCCTGTGCCCTGGCTCTTGCTGCCTGCACATCCTCCTCCGGCTGGGGTGCAGTTGTTGATGTGGCCACCCCTGCTGGACGTCCCACTCCCAACTGTGGCAGGGATCTATCCTCCACCAGCCTGGTCGCAGGGTCAGAGGCAGCTCCACAGGGTACCCAGGTGATACATGGGTGGGAAGATGGCATGGAGTATGACTGGCACATAGGGGGTTCAGTTGAGGAGGGGGTCGGAACAAGGTCCAGCAAACAGAGGAATCCAGCCCTGGTGAGCTGTCCCAGTAGGTCAACGCGGGCAACGAGCCATTCGAGAAGACGTGCAGTCTCCTCATGAAAAGACTGCAGGTCACCTCGCATGGCCCGTTGACGCAACGCCACCCCACCCAGGACAGGCTCAACCCGGTCCCGGATAGCCACGTCCGCAGGGAGAAGAAGGCCAGTTGTTGTAAGCGGATCCCCTCCCTGAAAACGGGTCTGGACGTAGGCATCCCTGCTGGTGAGGGATTATGCAGTCACAGGATCGGGCACAGGATTACACACAGGCACCTCCGTGGTGGCCTGTGCTGCCTCCTGTCAGTGCCCCTGCACTGCACCACTAGCACCAGTGGAATCCCCACCTCCAGACCCCGTATCTGTCCCTTGCACGGCCTCCTCCTCCACCAAACCCCCCACCAACCTGGATGACTCCGTGCCATCTTCCTCCGTCGGACCCTGTGGGGTCTCAGCTGCCCCTTCTGCTGCCGAGGAGTCCAACTCTGACCTCCGCCTCTTGGACCTTCCCTCAGCAGCTGCGGCCTGGGACGCGGCACCGGACTCCTCACTCCCCGACAAGATGACAACCTGGGAGGGGAGCCCAGCCTTGCGTCTCCGGCTGGCGGGATGATCCCTGCCGCTGTGCTCCACAGCACCCTCTCCGCCCTCTTCTTCAGTTGACGCTGCAGACAGGGAGAGATAAAACACAGGCATCAGGGCACTGTACAATGGACTGATACACACATGACAGTTGCACATGAGTGGCATTGTTTAACTACAGACACGGCATCACACTCCACGACACACATGTCATTTTAACTCACACACATGAACATTTCAACAGCAATATCGCACCAGGCAGCACCATCCATACACATACAACAGCATGAACAGCCAAAGGTGAGCCTGACATCACATGAAACACAAGGAGTGCACTAGACATGCACACACGCCACCACACTTACATGCATGTCTACATCTCCTCCAACTGTTGCAGTGATGAGATCGCCATACATGTCACATCTGCCATTTATCCTTCTACATATCAGTGTCACGTGCATCCATGTTGCATCACAGTTGCACACTTGTCAGATACACATACATGCACATGTACACAGTGCAGATACATGCATTATGAACCACCATCCATGCCACAACCATGCCAATGTACATACACAGAAATTCAAACATGTGTGCTCCCACACCTGCATTTGCCCAGCATGCTTACCAACACATACACCATCAATGTGTCTCACAACTGAGAGGACTCACATGTGGCAGCCTCACACCCATGTTCATACACATCCCTACATGGCCCTACATAAACACATGTGCAACCTGCACACTACTGGCATACCACAACATGCACAGCGTACTATCAACATGCATGTACACTTACCGCTCGACTCCAGATGGGTCTGTCTCTCAAGGATCTGGATGTAGTGCGCTGGGCATATGCGTTCCAGGACCCTCATTTGATGGTTCGACAGCTGGCCCTGCCGCCGCTTGGCATCTGCTGCCTTAACGAGGCGCCGGGCCTTGTTGAGGGTCCTGGACCTGAAGTCCTCCCAGCGCTTCTTGACATGATGTAAGTCGCGGACTGCCACCCCCTCCATGTTGATGGCAGTCATGATGTCCATCCAGATCCTGGTCCGTCCTTCATTGTCGGCACGCAAACTTCCAAAGAGGGCATCATACTGCCCCAGGACTTGCTCCACCAGGACACCAACTTCGGTGGCAGTGAAGCTGTTGGCCCTCTGCCTCTCTGGCTGTGGGTCGCCAGTGCTGTCAGATGGTGTTGTGCTGGACATGGCAACCCCAGAGGCAGTAGTGGGTGGGCAACTGGGTCCTGGGGCTGGGCTGTGGAGCGATGGAATCCCAGTTGGGAGTCTTCGGTTCCATCAGGGGTGGTCACAGCAACTACACCCCTGGCTGATGTGCAGGCAGCAAATGGCAGGGCACGTGGGCAGCAGGCAGTCAGGCAGCAGCAGATGGCAGGTGGGAGCGTGCTCGGGGGTGTAGGGGGCAATAATTCGGGCTTCTGGGCAGGAGCGTGGTCTTCCGTGTGTTTTCGCGTGGCCAGCTTGATACGGAGTGATTTGGCATGTGAAAAAATTGCACGTCAGCGTGTAATTCGAGGAAAAGGCCTTAGCGCGTTAGCGCGTCAGCACACGCACGCGATTTCATTGGACCAAAGGCCCTTAGCGCGTAAGCGCGTAAGTTACATTACGCGCACTGGTGTTTCCCTCACAGCACGTGATGACAGAGCAAAAGTGGAAAAACTGCACGTCCGAGTGTCATCGCGTGTAATTGGAGGAAAGTGCCCGCGTACACGCGTATCTGACGTGTACGTGTGGGCCGGTTTAAAAGCTACGTGTAGGATGCCTATCCTTGTACGTGCTTTACGTGGAGAGCGAGTGGGTGAAATCTGTACTTCTTGTCGGTTCACACGCGATTACTTCACAGCGTTTCTAGTTCGTACTCCCTGTTACCTCTGACAGCTCTTTTCTGAATTTTTGTTGGGCCTGTTTCCTCAAACAGAGTTCACTTCTCCTTTTGTCCTGTCTCCTCAGACAGCGTACAATTCTTCTTTTGGTGGGGGTGTTGCCAATGCGCACACACGCAGATTTTTCACGTTCTTTTTCCTGGCAGACGGTGAGTTCTTAGCAACTGTGCTTGCCCGTGTGTTGCCTTCCCCTTCAGAGGTCATTGTAGGCTGCGTGTTTTACGCGTACGCTTATTTTTGTGTTTCTGGGTGCCACAGCATAGTGCGGGTTCATTTTTTCATGCACGTGGTCTACGAGGGGTTGCGTGCACGTTAATTTTTGATTTTGGGCTGCCTGTGCATTGCGTGACCCGTCATCTTCCCCCAGGGGTCACAGACAGCCTTGTTAGAGCACTAGGGTACGAATTCCATCTAGTATCCTACCCCTTTGACCCCCAATTGTCCAGGACTATAGTTTACTGCAACTCCCATACGCACAACAACATCAGGCCATGGTTGGGAGGCGACCAAGCGGTAAGGGAGGCAAAGGTGGCTGACCTTCAAAAGGTGGGCGTGGTGGCTATACCCCCATGTGTGGAGGAACAATCAGGGACACCCATGCCCCCCCCATGGTTGAGGGAAACGTGGCTGACACCATCCCAGCTCAGCCCCTGTTGGACCAGCCCATTGTGGCACCTGACCTGGCACAGGATGACTCCCTGGCTGACTTCCAGGTCAACAAGTCTAGGCCACGTGTGGCGGTGCAAGTTGTTGTCACCAAGCCACGTGGATCTGGGGCAGCTATGTCATCTGCTGCCCCAAGTATGCAGGGTGGGGAGGCTGTTGGGGCAACTGCAGCTCCTTCTGCCCCAGCTCTGACTCTCCCAGCCAGGACAGTGTCAGTCCAGGTCCATCAAACTGACGTTCCCCCTGCCAACATTACCCTGCAACCAATGCCTGCATCAAGACCTATGATTCCTACTACCCAGTCCACCGCTGATTCTGCCCCTACTGACCAGAGCGGCGTAAGCCACTCTGGCTCTGCTCCACCTTTAAACAAGAGGAGGAAGGGTGCTCTGGCACGACAGGCTGAGACCCCAGAAACGGCTACACACTCCGGTACCTCAAGGAAGCCTTGCTTTAATGAGGCGGATCTTGATGCACTTGTGTCTATGTGTCGGCACATAGCCACGAAATGCTGGTGACTGCAGGGTCCAAGGCAACAACTGGTCATCATAAGGCACACTGGCAGATCATCGCCGACCGCATAAGTGCCCTTGGATTTGTGAGGCGCACAGCTGATGATTGCTACAAGCGGTGGACTAACCTGAAACGCAGAGCAAAGAACAAGCTGGCCTCAAATCATGCCACTACTCTGGTGACTGGCGGTGGGTCTCCACAAGAGGACAATGAACTCACAGAACATGAGTCTGTTGCTGGGGCCTTCGTCACAGAGGAACAGATCCAAGGTGTGGGAGAACTACCTGATTATGATGCATTGTCCGGTGAGTGCCTATGCATGTGTGTGTAATGCATGTGTATGTTGTTTGGGTGACGGGTTCTGATTGAGTGCTAGGTGAGGGTGTGTGTGCCTGAGTGTTATGGGTCACCCATGTGCTTCACCCATGTGCTTCATCCAAAACATTCATCGGCCTTGGATTTGGGTGTGACAGTATCCCTTCTGCCCACAGTAGTTATTTAGCGCAACATTACGGCAGTTGCCCTTGAAGTGGCATCTTGCAACAACATTGTTTGTATTTTTCAGTGTTCGTTCAGGCTGATTGTTTGAATTCTCCCACTTTTGCTACGCATTCCTCAGCCCTATTGTCACATTTGTGACATGCTTCTGTCATTGATGAACCCCACATTGGCCCACATGTGTTACCTTGTTAGGTGAATGATTTGACCATTCAGGCTGATTGAGTATTGGCCTGATCACATAAATTTTGTGGGGCCTGTTTGAATGTGGAACATGATAGTTGTTTCCTGTCATGTTGAAGTGCACAACCATTGATGTGTACATCGGCCTGCAATCACTGTATTTTTGTACACTGGATGTGTTGCAGTGTGTGGCATATGCCTATTTTGTCACACTATGTAGCATTTTTCATCTCATCATGTCCATCTCACATGGATGGCTGACAGTACTCATTCACTGACATATGGATGTACTTGTGGAATGTACCATGGCTATGGTACATGCCATCTGTGTGATGGCATGTGTCATGTATGTGATTTGGACATGCCACTCACAGGCCAATGTGTGATGGCAGTGCTACCCAGCATGCAGCAAATGTGTTGCTCTTCCATCTTGGTGTCACCAGTGTCTGCCTTTTGCCTCCCCAGTGCATGCATGGGAGGATTATAGTCATGTGGGACATGTGTAAATCATGTAGTGGTTCTGTAGCTTGTCAGGCCTATTTGTGTGCTATGGTGCTAATGCCTGTTTCCATGTTTTGTCTTTCATGTTTTTGCAGGGGATGACACACTTTATGCTGTTGAGGTTGAGTAGATGGTGCAGACCGAGGAGGGATCTCAGGCACGACCGGGCACCAGTGGGGGACGTGGTGTGGTGGTGGGTGAGAACCCAATCTTGCTGCAGACCATTCTGTCAAGGGGTACTCTGGGTGCACCTCCCCAGACCTCTATTCAGGTGCTGATTTGGATGATGAGACCTATGTGCCGTCGCAGGTAAATGTTTCTGGCAGGGATTCTGTTCTGTCCAACCCACCTGCAGCAGGGTAGAACCCTCTATGGGGATGTTAGTGTTGGTAAGTCCGCCTTTGGCGGTTACGGATGCAGGGTCACACTCCACAACATCTGATCCTGTTCCTGGGCCAGCAGATCAGAGGGGGAATGCAGTCCTGCAGCCTCAGGCAGTGCCGGCACAGCAAGGTACAGATCGCCTTGCCCAAAACAGGCCACCAGGCAATACCGCATGGGAACAATCCATGTACGGTATGGCAACCCAACAGGCAGCATCAGTTGAGATGATGGCTCAAGCAATGGAGAGGGTGGCCACTTCCATTGTCCCCCCTGAAAGGCAGATGGAGCAACTACAGCAGGCAACAGACTCCATTTGCCAATCACACAGGGAGGACATGTTGGCGTCCAACAGGGACCGACGGGTGGCACTGGAGACTCTACGCCAATCGATATCAATAGAGTCCCAGGGCCACAGGGAAGCCCTGAGGGTAGAACTCCATCACCTCAGGGAGACTCTTGTTGACCTTGAGGCTTCCACTAACTTGAGGAGAGAACAGCAGCTGGAGCGGCTCACACGTTCGCTCTCAGCTGAGATGCAGGCAACTCGGGAGGAGATCCGGGCATCACGTCAGGTGCTGCATGGGGATCTCCGCAATATAATCCTACAGAACGAGCCCTTCTACACCCGCATGCTTGCTGCCAAGGAGGACTATACCAGGGCTTTGCGTGGGCTGCCTCCCATAGCACCACCACCTCTTGATGCAGCAGCTGAGGGTGATGAGAGCGACAGCAGCAGTTCTCCCACATTGGCACAGCCGTGCAGGCCATGAGCCCATGGAGCTGTTTTTTTTCCCAACATCCACACAGGTGGCTGTTGGTGCACACCCTGTCCTCGGACCTCCTGGGTGGCCTCCCCCCCCCCTGACCCCACATGGCCATTTTTGATTTTTGATTTTTGATTTTTGATTTTTGATTTTTGATTTTTGATTTTTGATTTTTGATTTTTGATTTTTGATTTATTTATTTTTTACAGTGTGTTGCCTTGTGTGGCTCCCGTGGGCATCCCCTGTATTCCAGCTGGGCACATGCAGGCTTGTCCTGAGTTTGGGTTAGATGCTTGGGTTCCTGAGACACACACCCCTCCTGCTTCCCGTTTCCATGGGCTTGCAAAGGGTGTGCCCAAGTGACAGTGGCTTACACAGTGACGTTGGACTCCCATGAGCTGTGTGGGCAGTCTGTAGTTAATACTGTGTATACATTCCTAGTGGATATTGTGGTTGTATTGTACACTGCATGGTGTATTGATATGTGCTTGTGCATCCATGTCTTCCTCCTAATTTGCAGCTTCATTCCTCATGTCTTCACAAGGCCGTCTACTTTGGAGATGGAGTTCATGTTGTAAGCAGTGCACTTACACATTTGCGTGTCAGCAACACTGTACAGTTGGAAGGGGGCGATGTGCTGGCATAATCAGGTTGTAAGACTACCATTACTTTAACATAGTACTGTCATGTTTTTGCTATGTTTGAGGTTGTGTAGCTGCATTGTATTGTTGGTAAGTATTTGGTCATGTGTGTTGTTAGTTCTACATTACTGGGAGCATATTGTGTTTGGCCAGTTTCCATTAGGGACATTGTACTTTGTGACACTTGTGTCAGGTTTTGGGGATTTGCTCTCACATAGCATGACATGCCATGGTGTGTTGGGTGGCGGTGCTGGGGAGGGGTTGGGTGACATGTCACTGTTGTCATGTTGTATTTTGCAAGGGGGTAATGAATTCAGCAGCATAGAAGTGTGTCTTTTGATGACACAGCATTGGTGGTTTTTGTGTAGGTAGGGATGCACACAATGTAACACTTCCAGGTGACCAATCTCAGGCTGGTATGGTTGTGACAGTTGACTGTCGCTTATGTGATCATCATTGATTGTCAGATGGTATGTGCCAGGGCTGTGTGCACTCCACAGGGGTGTGATTTGAGGTGAAGTAATTAGCCACCAGCTGCGTACGGGCTGCCTCACCCCGTGCCCTTTCCCCTCCCATGCGCAGCGGGCATGCATGTGGTTGGGGATGTGGGGGCACCACCATGTCCACGGGCAGGCCCCGGTGTGTTGCAAAGTTGTGCAGGACACATGCTGCCACTATGATCCTGCACACTACTGGGGGAGCGTATAACAGCTGCACGCCAGAACGGTCAAGGGAGCGAAAGCGTGACTTGAGCACTCCGAATGTGCGCTCCACTATGCCCCGGGTTGCAATGTGGGCTGTGTTGTATCTTACCTCGGGTGGCGTGGTGGGGTTTCCGAATTGGTGTCATCATGTGGGTGCTCAGAGGGTAGGCACTGTCCCCTGGGGAGGTGGTGATGGGTATCATTAGTGGGGTTGTGACATTACTCAGTATCTGTTATACATGCATGTGCTGTACCATTTATACTCACCAAGCAGCCATGTATCGCCATGCCGCCCAGCTTCTAGGTCCCGGTTTAGGGTTGACATTCTGTAAATAAAACTGTCGTGGGTGGACCCTGGATAGTTGGCATATACTGAGGTGATGATTCCCTTGGCATCACATACTACCTGGACGTTGATGGAATGCCAGTGCTTGCGGTTTCTATCGATGTGCTCTGATGCCCTAGGGGGACGTAGATCCACATGGGTGCAATCAATGGCACCTAGGACTTTTGGGAATTGTGCCAACCCGTAGAAATCCTGGACGGCAGCCTGTCTTTCTGCAGGTGTTCTGGGCAGGTATATGTGCCTGCGGACTGATGGGCATGCAGTCATGATGGCCAAGACCTGGTGTAGGCAGCGTGACTGCGTGGCCTGTGACACCCCCCCACTATAGCACTTGTCCGCTGAAATGATCCAGTGGTCAAGAAGTGCAGTACATTGAGGACCTTCTCCAGGGGGCTGAGTGCTTGGGAGCACAGGCTGGGTGATGTGAGGTCATCCTCCCACTCACTCACCAGGTCGAGTATTATGTGAGGTGGAATCCTGTACCTCCCATACACCTGGTCATCAGGCATCCCAAAAAGGCTGGTTCTGGGTGTGAAAATTCTCGGCATGACTATCCTCCTCCTCCTCCTGCGGTATCCCACGACCACTGCTGCTAGGAACGGTATATTCATCCTGCCGTCTGAGCTTGTTTGTTGTTTGTGCGCACTTTTATGCTGCGCGGGTCCACGTACGCCTGCTTCCTGCTGGCGTACGTGTTTCCGGATTAGCACATCTTTTTTGGCGCACGCGTTAGCCCCGTTCAAATCCATGAATACGTGTTTTGAACGTGCGTGTGGGCGTTCCGCGCATTTGCCCCCTGTACTTCCCCCGTGACGCCCACATTTTAACGCGTTGTTCCCCATTCCGCGTGTCACGCCCTCTGTTCCTCCTACTTTTGTTGTGTGCGTCGCGCTATGTGCGATGCTGTTTGGAGACGTGTGCGCCAGCGTGCGACACACAAAATTTTGGTGCACATCCTGGGATTTACACACACAGGGACTTCCATGAATCACTGTGCGTGGGTTTCGCTGCGATTTTCGCACTGGCACTGCGATTCACACGCATTCGCACGCTTTCGCCGAAAATTTCAGTGCACATTAATTCCATGAATCGGCCTGTGTATGTTTACTTCGTGTACCTGTCCAGTCACAAGTAGGAACTTCATCTATCAAGGTGCGCTGGGAAATTGTATATCATTATGTCAGGCAGAGTTGAGATAAGGGGGTGTGGGATTCCTGAATTTGACAAATTGATTTCTAAACTCTGATTTTATTATAATTTAAATATATTTTATATTGTTGTGGACAATGTGTTTTTTTGTAACTCTAATCTCACAAACTTTTCCTCTTTTAGTTACATTTTTAGTTTTATATATAGTATATTGAAAGGTTGTATTTTCTTTGTCAACCATATCAATACATTTTTTTTAAAAAAAGACAATTTTGGGGTTTATGGGAAGATGAAGAAATCCATAATGTGAAGGCAAAATGTACATTCCTGTCTGTTACAGTGAACTACTTGGGGCCAGCCATTTCCAGCAATATCTCAGTTAAAGCCATTATTATTGTCACAGTCACAGACGTGAAGGAAACACTGAAGACTTTTATATCATGTAAAACTTGTCACAGGATCATCAGATTATACAGAGCTTCTGCCTAGATTATTGTATGAAGATATGATAGGTTATTTATAACACGCTTAACACCCAGAAGTTTCTAAGCACCGACTGGGGATCGAACCTATGGTGCTCTATGTCGTCTTACTTCCAAGGCAAGCACATTGCCCCTGAGCTAGCCTCCCGAGAATGGCACTGAAACCAGGTGCTAAATCTACTCGGCGAGACCGCTTTTCAACATGAAATCAGACATTCCATATGCTTCATGTCTCAAGCCACTTGATCTAAAACTGTACACCTGCTTTATAGAGAGGACTCGTTCACAGGGGTCAAGTCCTAAGATAAAAATTGGGGGGACTCATCAACATAGCATATCAAGGTGCCCTCTGAAAAAAGTGGGGCACTCTGTCCATCCGCATGTACCCTCGACTTCAGCCCTGCTCATTCATGTGTGGCTGACACCATTCCCATGCAAATTATTGTGGCTTTTGTGACCAAATGAATCTCCCAGTTGGAGCACAATTAGTGGCGATATAAATATGGTGTTGCTCTGTGCATGGTATACAATGCACTTGTGAAAGTGCAGTTGGGGTAGAAGGTTCTGCTTACCAGTTGACCACAAACCGCTGGTGTATATGCTCATACCTGGGCACAAACCCTTCTACCCCAAGACTGGCAAGATTAGCAGCTTGACTCCCGCGTTCACACCTCCACCTTTGAACATGTGCCAGTGTAGAGGATGAGACGGGTAGACTGCTTGTCCTACCTGACATGTGATGAAAAACCACCAGCCACGTTCTGGAAAGATGAGTGTGGCTTGGGCTCCTGAAAAAAATGTGGCGAGTGTGAACACTGGCAATATAAAAGAAAGTGCATGGAACTCAACCATGGAAAAGGATAATACACCAACAAGAGTGAGACAGTATGTGGTAGGAGGAGGGCCAGATGAGTAAAACTTTCCCTTACTGCTGCAACTATCAAAGCAATGACCCCAGAAATATGTGTGGCAATATGTCGAAGTAGGGTTAGGGCTTGTAGGGGCAACTCTGGCTAAACTCAGGGTGAGAGAAGGATGATGATGGTCTCTGATGAACTGCAACAGAGTCATAAATAAGGACAGGTGCGGCAAATGCCATGTCAGTGACAAAAGACTGAACACTAGGCAAAACTCTTTAGAGAGCATTGAGAGGCCCACAAGACCTTGGGACAAAGTGGGGCTTAAATTCATAGGTCCATTTCAACAGATGGAACCAGACAGATGCTATGGTGTGGTGCTTCTGGATTCCTTGAACATATGGATAGAGTTGCATTTGCGTTCCGGACTTTCCACTGAGCGAACCCTTGTAATGAGGAAGGACACATTCAGGAAGGACAGGACAATGGCATTCAGTTTGTGTCCTGCGATATTATGGATGTTCTCAGGAACGGAAGCATCCATCACTCACAGCAGAGCTGTATTAAATCACCCCCAGTCAAACGGACAGGTGGAAAGGGCAAAGAGATGTATCAAAGCCAATTTGCAGTTGGCAGGAGCACCTAATGACAATGCCAAACCCACAGCTTGAGAAACAGTTGCTGCACATAAATTGTCATCAAACACCATACCTGGAGAATCACCGCTTCATGTTGTTAGAGAGAAAGAGAAACACATTCCATTGTGATTCTACCATGGTCACCTGATGTGAAAGATGACCGCAGTGTGTCAGGAGCGAACGAATGCCAGAACAAGCAGATGGAAAGACATGATGCAAGACAAGCCATGAGGGCATCAAGTGTATGACCCAGTGATATGGTCATAATAAAGGAGTTGGATGCTCGAAGATCATTAGATGCACGAACCTACTGGAGGCGATGGTTGTAAGGACACAACCTGATGGGGAATGGGATTCCCACTCAGTCTACTGGAAAGTGACTGCAAAGGTATGAATGTGACCGTAGAATGGCAACCAGGTACAATGACTGTGACTTGCACAGACTGCATGACTGATGTTCCCTTTGTTCCCAAAGGAAGAAATGTGACCATGCGTAACATGCGCCATGCATAAGCACGAAGCAGTACATATGTGATGGATAGATGCTAAGCGTGGGAGCCGGAGCAAGAGACAAGTGGCGCATAGGTTGGCACACAGGGCAGCAGTACCGCCAACAATGGCCAGAATGTTGAGGAGTGGATGCTGTTGCCCACTTGGCTTTTTTGAAGAGGACATGAAATTGTGCATAGTAAGGAATACATCCACATCTTTAATGCAGTGCACCCAGTGTCGCGTGGTGTGATACATGTCTATGGCAGTTGTCAATAGGGTTGTTCCAATTTAGGAGGCACCCCATCCTGCTTTATGCTTACCCACACAAGTATGCGGGTTTGTACGGATAACAACTCCTTCACACCACAACGAGTTCCCCGCTCTTTTGTGTAATGCAGTCAACAGAACACGCGCAGCCTGATTATAAAGTGCTCTAGGGCGCAACATGCGCCGAGGATGAGTTGGTTGCGATCTTGCAATGCGCATGCGCGAAGCTAGGCCTTGCCTTCCAGTGCACGCATTCCTTTCACATGATGAGTCCAGCCTGTGAGTAACAGCAGCTACCCCTCGCGTGCAGCCTTCGCCTATCTCCGAGCATCACACCCACTGGTCTCGGTGCCCGCTCGGGACCTCTGTCTGGCGCGGCGACCCTGCGTGAGTATTCCTGGTTACAGTCACCGGCTCCCTGACTCACACGTGGGTTGCGCAACCCCCGCCGACCTGTCCAGCCTGACAGCTGCCGGCTGCAGAGCCAAGACAAGTGCAGGATTCTGGGAAATCCTCCAGCTGCGGCCCAAAAGAACGCGTGCGTACAACTTGAACTCGCGTCCAATGGCTTCATGATATGATATGGCATTTATAAGGCGCCTATGCGCCAGTGTTTCAAAGCGCTAATTATCTAAAATAAACGCCTCTGAAAAGCGGGTTCCACCTTTTGCCATTATATTGTGTTAACACCGCGAAGGTGAACAGATTCTGCAAAGCTGTAGCCTGCATTTGCTGGCCTTGTGCTCTAGCTCTGCAGTTTTTGTTTCTCAATCTGTATCTTTTTCTGCCCCTCCTTGTCTCTCTTTCTCTCTCTACCTCGTTTTCCCTCTTTGCAGGTTAGAGTCGCTTTGTCCGGAGCGCGTTCGTTCGATGCACCGCAGTAGTTACTGAGAGCATCACAAAAAGAGAACAAACACAATGTGCCCGATTCATGGAATTCTTTGCACGGTTCAAAGTGACTTTGCACTGCTGAAGAGTGACTTGGTACTGCCGACAAACCCTGATTCATGGAATTGTGCAACGTTTCTTTGCTGAAGAGTGACTTGGTACTGCCCACAAACCCTGGTTCATGGAATTGTGCAACGTTTCTTTTTTCAGTGCAACGTCCGTGCAAAGTCATTTTGTACTGCAAAAATGACTATGCACTGACTTTGCACGGACTTTGCACTGCAAAAATACACTTTGCACAGTTCCATGAATCAGGGTTTGTGTCGGCAGTGCAAAGTCACTTTTCAGCAGTGCAAAGTCACTATGAACCTTGCAAAAAAAATTCCATGAATCGGGCCAGAGTCTTGAAGGATGGGGTGTGGGCAGGGGTCATGTCTTTTTAAGCATGAGATCAGCAGTAACAGAGACGAAATACCAGCTGACACGTATTTGGAGACATGTATTGCCACCGCGTGTGCCCTACAGAAAATGTCGTCATCACACTGAGGGTTCATTGTCCCTAGAGGTAGTGGTCGAAGTGTACGAAAAGAAGTAGTGGAACTATGCTCCCTGATGGCCTGCACCCACTCCCCACAAACCCCATCACTACGGCCCCTCCCACACACAATACAAACCCCCAAACACATGCACCTGCTGTTTAAGGGAGCGTTCAGTTCAGTGCAGTGAAAGTGCAAGTTTCAACTTCTTCCTACACTTTTATTTTAAAACGAAGCCATTCTGGAACGGTTTCTTGTTAAAATAAAAGGATAGGAACAGTAAAACTTAATTAAAAAAAGTAGAGGAGCACCGCTCACTTCGACCACTGCATAGAGGGATGCGAGGGGTACCTGGACAGACTGCGGGAGTGCTGGCAGTTTGACAAGCCTTGTAAGGGACAAGAAGGCATATGTTATTTTCTATTTTGGTTTAAATATTAGTGTGTAACGAATGTTCAGTAGCAGCACCAACCAATCAGTGGCCAGAATGCAAATTAAACATTGCCTTGATGCCCACAGAAGAAATTGATAATCAGTGTTAATATGTGCAGGACCTTTGGGCAACAGTGAAGAACATTTCAAGAGACATTCTTAAGGGGGGAAAAATAAAAAATAATTGTACTAACAATGTATTTTTTCTTATGATCACTTGTAGCATAGTTTGGTCATAATAAGAATGTAACACTTAACTTACTGAGAAATACACATGATCAAATCCTTGAATAATCATATACATACATTTTTTGATCAATGAATAACACTAGAAAGGCCAGTGTGGTACACTCCTTGTGTACTCTTTCAGAATACCTCTACGAGAAAGGGGGCGGGGTAAGCAGCACCGATGATGGACCCTGGCTGCTTTCCTTACAATCTCCCTCATAACCCCCCACCCCCTGCTCATGCCCCTTGTCTCTCCTGTTCCCCCCACCCCCCTGTCATGCCCAGTGTCTCCCTCCTGTTGCCCCCCACCCCCCGCTCATGCCCTGTGTCTGCCCTGTTCCCCCCACCCCCTGCTCATGCCCCGTGTCTCCCTCGTGTTCCCCCCACCCCCCGCTCATGCCCGTGTCTCCCTCTTCCCCCACCCCCTGCTCATGCCCTGTGTCTCCCTCCTGTCCCCCCCACCCCCAGCTCATGCCCGTGTCTCCCTCGTGTTGCCCCCACCCCGCTCATGCCCCGTGTCTCCCCTCTTCCCCCACCCCCTGCTCATGCCCTGTGTCTCCCTCCTGTCCCCCCCACCCCCTGCTCATGCCCAGTGTCTCCCCTGTTCCCCCCACCCCCCGCTCATGCCCGTGTCTCCCTCGTGTTGCCCCCACCCCCGCTCATGCCCCGTGTCTCCCCTGTTCCCCACCCCCTGCTCATGCCCCGTGTCTCCCTCGTGTTCCCCCCACCCCCGCTCATGCCCGTGTCTCCCTCCTCCCCCCACCCCCTGCTCATGCCCTGTGTCTCCCTGCTGTCCCCCCCACCCCCAGCTCATGCCCGTGTCTCCCTCGTGTTGCCCCCACCCCACGTCTCCCCTGTTCCCCCACCCCCTGCTCATGCCCTGTGTCTCCCTCCTGTCCCCTCACCCCCTGCTCATGCCCAGTGTCTCCCCTGTTCCCCCCAGCCCCCGCTCATGCCCGTGTCTCCCTCGTGTTGCCCCCACCCCCGCTCATCCCCTGTGTCTCCCCTGTTCCCCCACCCCCTGCTCATGCCCTGTGTCTCCCTCCTGTCCCCCCACCCCCCGCTCATGCCCCATGTCTCCCCTGTTCCCCCCACTCCCCGCTCATGCCCGTGTCTCCCTCTTCTTCCCCCCACCCCCGCTCATGCCCCGTGTCTCCCTCCTGTCCCCTCCAACCCCCGCTGATGCCCTGTGTCTCCCTCACGATCCCCCCACGCCCGCTCATGCCCCGTGTCTCCCCTGTTTCCTCCCACCCCCCGCTCATGCCCCGTGTCTCCCCTGTTCCCCCCACCCCTGTCATGCTCCGTGTCTCCCTCCTGTTGCCCCCCACCCCCCGCTCATGCCCCGTGTCTGCCCTGTTCCCCCCACCCCCCGCTCATGCCCCGTGTCTCCCTCGTGTTCCCCCCACCCCCCGCTCATGCACCGTGTCTCCCCTGTTCCCCCACCCCCGGTCATGCCCTGTGTCTCCCTCCTGTTGCCCCCACCTTCCGCTCATGCCCCGTGTCTGCCCTGTTCCCCCCACCCCCTGCTCATGCCCTGTGTCTCCCTCGTGTTCCCCCCACCCCCCGCTCATGCCCTGTGTCTCCCTCTTCTCCCTCCCACCCCCTGCTCATGCCACGTGTCTCCCTCTTCTTCCCCCCACCCCCTGCTCATGTCCCGTGTCTCCCTCGTTTTGCCCCCCACACCCCGCTCATGCCCCGTGTCTACCTCCCATTCCCCTCATCCCCCGCTCATGCCCCGTGTCTCCCTCCTGTCCCCCAACCCCCGCTCATGCCCCGTGTCCGCCCTGTTCCCCCAACCCCTGCTCATGCCCCGTGTTTTCCCTGTTCCCCCCACCCCCTGCTCATGCCCTGTGTGTGCCCTGTTCCCCCCCACCTCCCGCTCATGCCCTGTTGTGTTCTCTTTATACACACCGCCTTCCCTTTCGATGGTGGCCATCTTGGTAAAAGATTTTTCTTCCTATGGCGTCCCGGTTTGGGAAGAAAAATCTTTTTTTTACCACCCGGGGTTCTCACTTTGAGGACCTAAGATGCTAGTGGTCTTGCTAGTGGTATTCAAAAGGATGTTGTGGTACATTGCACTAATAAAAACCTATGAAATTCAATGAAAAAACCTTGTTAGAGGGACGTTATGGTTAAGTTGCACTAATAAAAACCTATGAAATTCAATGAAAAAACATTGTTAAAGGGACATTATGGTTAAGTTGCACTAATAAAAACCTATAAAATTCAATGAAAACATTTTGTTAAAGGGATGTTATGGTTAAGTTGCGCTGCTCAAACCTATGAAATTTAGTGAAAAAACTTTGTTAAAGGGACGTTATGGTTAAGTTGTGCTACTAAATACCTAGTGAAAAAAACTTTGTTAAAGGGACGTTATGGTTCCAAGTAAAACCGAAAAACCCTTGAAATTCGGCAGTTATGGTAAGCTAAGCAACCATAACTCGCGCCACCACCGTACACTGCTAAGACTAACACCCACGACATCAAAGATGACATCACAAATGTCATTGATGACATCACTGATGACATCACATGTCTGGCTCACTCTTTTTTCTTTTGCTGACATATCTAGGCCACATGGTTTTCTTCAGTAACAGTCAGAAACTAAAAATTGTATTTTATTTGTAGACGTATCCTTCAAGTAGGTTCTTACAGTAATTCCCTTACAGTCCAGTCACATCATATGAAACATATACATACGGGAAGACACAAGCTTGAAAGACATCAATCCTTTTTGTGCATAAAGATAATCAATAGACTTATCAGCACTTTCTGATAGTTCTGTTGTTTTTTTATGGCTGTACTTTCCCTGTATATGGTCATATTTGTACACATTGTACTCACACTACTTTCCTTGGGGTCCAATCACATCAAGTGATACGTATACATAGGGTAAATAGCAGCTTTGAAACAGAGCAATCATTTATTTGCATGAAAATAATCAGTTAAGTTATGAATTGTTTCTGCTACTACTTGTACTTTTTTGCTAACTTCACTTTCCCTGTATATACCCATATTGGTATGTGTTCTTGTCTCTTTGTGTTTTGTCTATAGCAGGCTTGTCCAACCTTTTTGAATGTGGGGCCGAAGAATTCACTTTTTGTCACCCGGAGGGCCGGCGAGCCAAAAGTGAACACCCTGACCCAAAGCAGTATATTCAAAAGTGATGGTGTGTGACCTTTCACACACTAGCATCAAAGGCATAGCCATGCAGTCCCAAAGATAGCTTTTGGTTTCGGGGGCAGTGATGAAAGGTTAGTTTCTTGTGATTTCTTCCAGTGTGTATGTGTTGATATTTCTCGGAAATAGTGGGGGCGACCGAGCGTAGCGAGGGAGCTATAACAATATAGGGAGGGTTTGGGTGGGGGGTCTCCCCCCCCAAGATTTTTTTTCCAAATATGGGGCTGAAATTGTGCATTTTACAGCAGGAAAAGTGACCAAAAAGCCATACGTTTACAATCAGTTCTAAAGGGGAAAATGTACATTCCATGTCACTAACAGCAGACAAGAACATTGTAGAACACAACACATTTTAATGATCAATGTGTCCACAGTGTAAGACAGCACTGTCACTGATGTAACACATTGACATGCTGGTTGTGCCCAAAATATGCCTCTGTAGCAACATGTCTATGCTGGCTGTTACCAATTTAGGCCAGCATTGTCCTCTGCAAAGCATGATTGATGCTGCCTGAGCATGTGCAGTGTGCCCAATACATATGCCAGCTTATCTCTGTAATACACATTCAATACTTCTGTGGTAATGAAAGAAGCATAATCCAATTCCAGGGGGCACTTGAGGCAGTAAAAGTCCTCCGCCACGGCCCGGTTTATTGGTCGGACCCAACATTGCAGAAATCAATTAATTAATCGTGTGCCCGGACCCGACAAACATTGAACAAATAAATAAATCGGGCAGGGGAGCCGATTTATGAATTTCCCGGGTGGTGCCCAAATATAGGAAGTGACATAACCAGCACTTATATGACCGCATTTGCACGTAGTCGCCAACTTGGTGTGAGGGGGACGGTGGGGTGCAGAACAGTGGAAACATTGGCTAGCATGTATTGCATATACTAAAGGTAGGTAAGAAGGAGGTTTAAGCCTTCCAGTTGCATCCCAGTAGGCCAATACTGCCCCTACTCCACCCTCTATAATCATCCAGGTTGTAGTAGCCCTCAAAAGGCAGAGAAACACAACTAGGATAGGAGAACGAAATGCCATCCCATCCTGTGAGTGTGTCAAACCTCAGAGCAAAGACTGTGCGTGTGCCTTGGAGCACAATCTCACTAATTTGGTGCAATTCGCGCAAGTGGGTGCATGGGAATGCCATGCGTGTGTGTGGGCTGCATACCCCGGATCACTTGCTCACTTCTTCACTGTGAAACTCTGTCCAAGGCAGTACTGTCCCAATGGTGAGAAGTGTCATATTTTCACATTAACTATGCTTAAGCACTTTGGGTTATTGAATAGTGCTGCTATATTCGGAGTAATTCTATCCCTTTAAATATATTAGCTCTTGTATAACCACAACAGTGTTGATTTATTCTGATGATGATGAAGATGATGTTAGACTTGCTCAATAGTTCTGGTTCTGTATCATTAAATGTACTTCAGATCTTCGGAGTCTCGGGAGGATAGCTCAGGAGCAACACAGGTTCGATCCCACTGGGTACGTTATGCCTCTACATCTGTGCACCCCTCTTACCAAGAGGGGTGCACAGAGGGGTGCACAGATGTACAAATACACCCAACCCAAAACGATTTTTAGAAATTGAGGGACAAACTTGCTTTGCATCTGTGCCTCCATTTCTAAAAATCGTTTTGGGTTGGGTGTACCTCTACATCTGTGCACCCCTCTTTCAAGAGGGGTGCACAGATGTACAAATACACCCAACCCAAAACGATTTTTTAGAAATTGGGGGACAGACTTGCTTTGCATCTGTGCCTCCATTTCTAAAAATCGTTTTGGGTTGGGTGTACCTCTACATCTGTGCACCCCTCTTGCCAAGAGGGGTGCACAGATGTACAAATACACCCAACCCAAAACGATTTTTTAGAAATTGGGGGACAGACTTGCTTTGCATCTGTGCCTCCATTTCTAAAAATCGTTTTGGGTTGGGTTACTTCTACATCTGTGCACCCCTCTTGCCAAGCGGGGTGCACAGATGTACAAATACATCCAACCCAAAACGATTTTTAGAAATTGAGGGACAGACTTGCTTTGCATCTGTGCCTCCATTTCTAAAAATCGTTTTGGGTTGGTGTAGAAGTATACCCGAACCAAAACTATTTTTAGAAATTGAGGGACAATGCAAAGCAAGACATGGTTTTTTACCCGGCTTTTACCCGGGCCGCCAGAGAGAGACACGGTATGGATGGAACAAAGGACCATCCATACTGCGTCTCTTCTCTCCGGCCTGGGGGGCCGGAGCACCCGCATACTCTGCGCCCCTGAAACTGGGCCGTGGCCTGTAACTGCCTCTGGTGCTGGGGGCACCAGAGGCAGTTACAATTTATTTATTTGTTCAATGTTTGTCGGGTCCGTGGACCCGATTAATTTATTTATGCAGAAATCAATAAATTAATCGGGTCCACGGACCCGACAAACATTGAACAAATAAATAAATAAAGCGGGCCGTGGCAGAGGCAGTAACAGTCCTCCGCCACGGCCCGGTTTATTTATATATTTGTTCAATGTTTGCCGGGTCCGTGGACCCGATTACTTTATTTATTTCTGCAATGTTGGGTCCGCCCAACATTGCAGAAATAAATAAATGAATCGGGTCCACGGACCCGACAAACATTGAACAAATAAATAAATAAACCGGGTCGTGGCCTGTTACTGCCTTTGGTGCCTCCCCCCCGCCCCTTTTAGGGGGCACCAGAGGCAGTAACAGTCCTCCACCACGGCCCCGTGTATTTCTTTATTTGTTCAATGTTGTCTGTACAGCCTCGGGGGCCACATGAAATGGCTTGGAGGGCCGCATTGTGGCCCGCGGGCCGTATGTTGGACAACCTTGGTCTATAGTAAAGCAATTATGTAATACATGTGTTTTATTAGCTACTTATTACATATTTCACAGTACACAAAAATCTATTAAGAAAACAATTATCATTTCATTATTCAACATATTAACATTATGAATATTATACCTTCATCTTGTACACTGCACACAATGTTAGGTTTCTGTATGAGTAGCTTAGTATACTAGATAGAACCCCATAATAGAATGCTATTTATATCAATGCATCGTTCAATGCACTAATTGGGTTATGATATTTATTGCAATGATCCTAGACACTTTTTTCGCACCATTATAATAAGAATCTCTTGTACACATATTTCCTGAAAAGTACATACACATGTGATGTCATCAGTGATGTCATCAATGACATTTGTGATGTCATCTTTAATGTCGTGGGTGTTAGTCTTAGCAGTGCACGGTGTTGGCGCGAGTTATGGTTGCTTAGCTTACCATAACTGGCGAATTTCAAGGGTTTTTAGGTTTTACTTGGAACCATAACGTCCTTTTAACAAAGATTTTTTCACTGAATTTCATAGGTTTTTAGTAGCACAACTTAACCCTAACGTCCCTTTAACAAAGTTTTTTCACTGAATTTCATAGGTTTTTAGCAGCGCAACTTAACCATAACGTACCTTTAACAAAGTTTTTTCATTGAATTTCATAGGTTTTTATTAGTGCAACTTAACCATAACGTCCCTTTAACAAAGTTTTTTCATTGAAAAAAAATATATATATATATTTATATATATATATATATATATATATATATATATATATATATATATATATATATATAGGATTGGGTATTGTAACATATAACACCTCACCCACATGTACCTGATCGATAAAATAATCTGGTGACTTTGATCATCCAACACATCCTACTGCCTTACAAACTGGCAGATCACAATGCGTTTTTTTCTGTTTTCCCTATAGGAATATCACATGCAGAAATTGCCCCTAAAAATGTGTCATTTTCAGGGGTCTGTACTCATTGTGACTTTTTTGGGCTAAAATATGAAATGGTTTTCACTACCGTTTGATGGATGGCAAGGTGAATGCACCAATCACTGCTCTTGCATATGAAAACGGCACCATCGGTTCAGTAATGACCCTTCTCTGCATTGAAGGATGGGAGCATCTGAGGTACCCCCAAACTTCTCCCCCTTTTGTGAACCCCATGATTTATTTTGTATTGTAAGTGGAACAGAAGCACTGACCTCAAAAGGTTTAACCTTGCTGAGCTTGGGGGGCTAAAATATGTTTGCCTCGCTTTATGAGTGTTGATAAAAATGTGTAGTATTATTTGTAAGATTATTAGCCGGGTCTGTGGCCGACTAATGCATCCACTACAGGGGCCTGTGTTTGATCTCATGGTCACAGGTTCGAATCCCGGCAGGTCCCCTCAGCCCTTCATCCTTCTGAGGTCAATAAAATGACTACCATTAAGTTGGGTAACAATAAACATCTGTTATTAGCGCCAAGATGCCCTTTTGGGCGTGAACGTGCAAATACGCCTGTTATGTTCTGTTTATGTTATGTAAGAAGTCCATCTCACAATGAAGAGGTGTTTGCATGTGGTGCTACTGAAATTCCATATTACGCATATACCTCATCACTAAAGGAGTGCGGTCAATAAAAACAGGGGCTATTTCATATATTGTATGTATGACACAAGGATCTATGTTATTTCATGCCCTGTTATCATTCCAATGAGTTTTTTGCCGAAACATTTTTACTGAAAAAACTGAAAGACATTTTTATTTTCATTTTAGGGTGGTCCCCCCTAAGCCTCCACTCCCCTATTAATTTCTGTATGTTCCCCATCCCCTAGCCCTTGTAACCTCTTACCAAATTTTTTCAGCAAAAAATGTATCGAAACAAAAATACTACGGATGAAATAACTTCGTACCTGACCCAGTAGTAGGCAACGTATTATATTAATACAGAATCTTACCTTGCCCTGTCTCGACTCTCTAAGCAACTCAATATTTCTTCACTCGTCTCTCCGCTACTGCACCTTCGTCTACTTAAGGAAAGCTGCTGCTCTTCAGGCGTTTTTGGCTGCAACGTCCATGAGACCTCACCATTGACTACGCTGGCTAGGGCTGATGGGAGTTGTAGTTTCAAAAAATCTGCTGGGGAAACGGTAGCAGCCCCCTGCTCTACTTAATTATGGCTTTACATTGTTTTCAGGGTCAGGTCTCTTAGAATGGGGCAGCTAGCAGCTGCCCCTGAGACAGGCGCTTGAATTAACAAACCACTTTTCCAGGTGCCTCCTGAGTACACCTGTATCTTAATTCAGCCTAGACGAACCCCTCCTGAAGCTGACGTTGACGATCAAGCTCTAAAGTAGGCGCAGACAACCCAAACATTGAGAGAAAGACATTATTTCCATTCTAGAGACGTAAGGTCAAGAACTATCTTACTTCTGAATCCATCGAGCCACGTGGCAAGTGGATAGCTCAGCATGTCAATAACTCAGTGTCTGCTGGCAAGACCAACCCAGCCCCTTCATCTTTCACTGGGCAAAACACTGAGTACAATTTAACTAGGTCAATGGTCTTCAAACTGAGGGGTCAGGGGTGTGAAGGATGTTGGGGGGTGGGCGGGGCTTGAGGCTCTTCCAAAAGGGATTACAGTGACTGATTTTAATAGGAAATATAAGCAGAATGGCATGGGGGGGGGTGTTGTGGGGGATCAGCAATATTTGTACTCAAGGGGGGACTTGGCATAATAAACTTGGAATACTGCTGAACTAGGTAGTAATACCGCCTATTATTACAGTGCTTAGAAGCAGGAGCAATTTGGCATGCAGTATTATTTTACAATGTGATATTAATATGTGTATACTAAACAGTTGTCAGATGACAGGCAAGAATTAAAGGGGAAAAACAAGCTGCAATTGCCTAAATGAGGTTAACAAGGAACACACAAATGTCGGTTGCACTGGATGCATGGGTTTACTCTGGAAACAAAACCTAAAAAGGACTGAAACTCCCTCAAAGCTGAAAAGAAATCCAAAATGTAAAACAGCAACTCAACACCCGCACAATACGAAAGGGGTACAGGAGTTGCTATACATGGGGCAGTCCAAAGCGGGCTTGGTGGGCATTAATGAAATGGAAAAGGATTGCATTAACCATTTCTGTTTTCTCATGTCCGGGACTCATGCTTTGGGAGGGAACCCCTGGATAGGGTTGCATTCTCCCTGCAGACAGAAGACTTTTCAACCCACTGCTGCATGCTCCCTTTTGGGGGGTGCGGGTGATGACCAAAGTTGGAGAGCATAATTCTGACCACACTTTTAAACAAGGGTGATGTATTGTCTCCACTCTGAGTTCCTTCAGGTCACATGCTCAGAGATCCCCTGTTCTGGTGGTAAATCTTCAGGGTATTTTACCCAGGCATCTCTTGCAGTACATGGTGGGGCTGGTCAGGAGTCAGGACACAGAACAAAGGCAAAGCAGATTCTGGCTGAGAATGTAGATCCTTTCCACCCCTAAGGGAATTTAGGTGGCTCCCAGTCCCAAGTGCCTTGGGGACCTGCCGTTTTGGTACATTCCTCTATTTCCCCTGCTTTCACCCCAATGTGCCTTATGGGTCTGAATTATGAGTGCATTTCTGCAGCACTCCGTCCTAAGGTCCCTGGCGAACAGACTTCTGGGTGCATTCCACCATTTCCTCTGCTTTCACTCCCATGTGCCTTGGGACCTGAATTATGAGAGCATTTCTGCAGCTTTCCGTCCCGAGTTCTTGGGGGGACTGACTTCTGGGAGTTTTCCTCCATTTCCCCTGCTTTCACCCCAATATGCCTTATGGGCCTGAATTATGAGTGCATTTATGCAGCACTCCATCCCAAGTTCCTTGAGTACCTGGCTTTTAGGTGTATTCTTATGTTTCCCCTTCTTTCACTCCAATTTACCTTGGGGACCTGAATTATGAGTGCATTTCTGCAGCTCTCTGTCCCAAGTGCCCTGGCGACCTGACTTCTTTGAGCAATCCTCAATTTCCCCCGCTTTCACCCCAATGTGCCTTGTGGGCTAGAATTAGGAGTGCATTTCTGCAGCTCTCTGTTCCAAGTTTCTTGGGGACCTGACTTTTATGTGCATTCCTCCATTCCCCTGCTTTCACTCCAATGCGCCTTGGGGACCTGAATGATGAGTGTATATCTTCAGCTATCCATCCCAAGTTGCTTGGAGACATGACTTCTGGGTGCATTCCCCCGTTTCCCCTGCTTTCACTTCCATGTGCCTTGGGGACCTGAATTATAAGTGCATTTCTGCAGATCTCCGTCCAAGTCCCTTGGGGACCTGACTTCTGAGTCCATTCCTCCATTTCCCTTGTTTTCACTCCAATGTGCGCTGGGGACCTGAATTATGAGTGCATTTCTACAGCTCTTCGCCACAAGTGTCTTGGGGACCTGACTTCAGGGTGCATTCCTCTGTTTCCCCTGCTTTCACTCCCATGTGCCTTGGGGACCTGATTTATGGGTGCATTTCTGCAGCTCTGCGTCCCAAGTGCCTTGGGGACCTGCCTTTTTGGTACATTCCTCTATTTCCCCTGCTTTCACCCCGATGTGCTTTATGGGTCTGAATTATGAGTGCATTTCTGCAGCACTCCGTCCTAAATTCCCTGGCGAACAGACTTCTGGGTGCATTCCTCCATTTCCTCTGCTTTCAATCCCATGTGCCTTGGGACCTGAATTATGAGTGCATTTCTGCAGCACTCCGTCCCGAGTTCCTGGGGGGCCTGACTTCTGGGAGTTTTCCTCCATTTCTCCTGCTTTCACCCCGATATGCCTTATGGGCCTGAATTATGAGTGCATTTATGCAGCACTCCATCCCAAGTTCCTTGAGTACCTGGCTTTTAGGTGTATTCTTATGTTTCCCCTTCTTTCACTCCAATTTACCTTGGGGACCTGAATTATGAGTGCATTTCTGCAGCTCTCTGTCCCAAGTGCCCTGGCGACCTGACTTCTTTGAGCAATCCTCAATTTCCCCCGCTTTCACCCCAATGTGCCTTGTGGGCTAGAATTAGGAGTGCATTTCTGCAGCTCTCTGTTCCAAGTTACTTGGGGACCTGACTTTTATGTGCATTCCTCCATTCCCCTGCTTTCACTCCAATGCGCCTTGGGGACCTGAATTATGAGTGTATTTCTTCAGCTATCCATCCCAAGTAGCTTGGAGACATGACTTCTGGGTGCATTCCCCCGTTTCCCCTGCTTTCACTTCCATGTGCCTTGGGGACCTGAATTATAAGTGCATTTCTGCAGATCTCCGTCCAAGTCCCTTGGGGACCTGACTTCTGAGTCCATTCCTCCATTTCCCTTGTTTTCACTCCAATGTGCGCTGGGGACCTGAATTATGAGTGCATTTCTACAGCTCTTCGCCACAAGTGTCTTGGGGACCTGACTTCAGGGTGCATTCCTCTGTTTCCCCTGCTTTCACTCCCATGTGCCTTGGGGACCTGATTTATGGGTGCATTTCTGCAGCTCTGCGTCCCAAGTGCCTTGGGGACCTGCCTTTTTGGTACATTCCTCTATTTCCCCTGCTTTCACCCCGATGTGCTTTATGGGTCTGAATTATGAGTGCATTTCTGCAGCACTCCGTCCTAAATTCCCTGGCGAACAGACTTCTGGGTGCATTCCTCCATTTCCTCTGCTTTCAATCCCATGTGCCTTGGGACCTGAATTATGAGTGCATTTCTGCAGCACTCCGTCCCGAGTTCCTGGGGGGCCTGACTTCTGGGAGTTTTCCTCCATTTCTCCTGCTTTCACCCCGATATGCCTTATGGGCCTGAATTATGAGTGCATTTATGCAGCACTCCATTCCAAGTTCCTTGAGTACCTGACTTTTTGGTGTATTCCTATGTTTCCCCTTCTTTCACTCCAATTTACCTTGGGGACCTGAATTATGAGTGCATTTCTGCAGCTGTCTGTCCCAAGTGCCCTGGCGACCTGACTTCTTTGAGTAATCCTCAATTTCCCCCGCTTTCACCCCAATGTGCCTTGTGGGCTAAAATTATGAGTGCATTTCTGCAGCTGTCTGTTCCAAGTTTCTTGGGGACCTGACTTTTATGTGCATTCCTCCATTTCCCTGCTTTCACTCCAATGCGCCTTGGGGACTTGAATTATGAGTATATATCTTCAGCTCTCCATCCCAAGTTGCTTGGAGACATGACTTCTGGGTGCATTCCCCCGTTTCCCCTGCTTTCACTTCCATGTGCCTTGGGGACCTGAATTATAAGTGCATTTCTGCAGATCTCCGTCCCAAGTCCCATGGGGACCTGACTTCTGAGTCCATTCCTCCATTTCCCTTGTTTTCACTCCAATGTGCGCTGGGGACCTGAATTATGAGTGCATTTCTACAGCTCTTCGCCACAAGTGTCTTGGGGACCTGACTTCTGGGTGCATTCATCCGTTTCCCCTGCTTACACTCCAAGTTGCCTTGGGGACCTGAATTATGAGTGCATTTCTGCACCTCTCCGA
Source organism: Ambystoma mexicanum (assembly GCF_040938575.1). NCBI lineage: Eukaryota > Metazoa > Chordata > Amphibia > Caudata > Ambystomatidae > Ambystoma > Ambystoma mexicanum. Next base: position 1,436,560,815 of record NC_090931.1, read on the forward strand.
ACCAATGTCTTGGGGACCTGACTTCTGGGTGCATTCCTCTGTTTCCCTTGCTTTCCCACCAATTTGCCTTGGGGACCTGAATTATGAGTGCATTTCTGCAGCTCTCTGACCCAAGTGTCTTGGGGAACTGACTTCTGGGTGCATTCCTCCATTTCCCCTGCTTTCACATCAATTTGCCTTGGGGACCTGAATTATGAGTGCATTTCTGCAGCTCTCTGACCCAAGTGTCTTGGGGAACTGACCTCAGGGTGCATTTCTCTTTTTCCCCTGCTTTCACTCACATGTGCACTGGGGGACCTGAATTATGAGTGCATTTCTACAGCTCTTCGACACAAGTGTCTTGGGGACCTGACTTCGGGGTGCATTCCTCTATTTCCCCTGCTTTCACACCAATTTGCCTTGGGGACCTGAATTATGAGAGCATTTCTGCAGCTCTCTGACCCAAGTGTCTTGAGGAACTGACTTCTGGGTGCATTCCTACGTTTCCCTTGCTTTCACTCCAATTTGCCTTAGGGACCTGAATTATGAATGCATTTCTGCCGCTCTCCACCCAAGTGTCTTGGAAACTTGACTTCAGGGTGCATTTCTCTGTTTCCCCTGCTTTCACTCCCATATGCCTTGGAGACCTCAATTATTGGTGCCTAGGGGACCTGATTTATAGGGGCATTTCTGCAGCTCTGCGTTCCAAGTGTCTTGGGGACCTGACTTCTGGGTGTATTCCTCTGTTTCCCCTGCTTTCACTCCATGTGGCCTAGGGGACAGGAATTATGAGTGCATTTCTGGAGCTCTCCGAACCAAGTGTCTTGGGGACCTGACTTCTGGGTGCATTCATCTGTTTCCCTACCTTTCACACCAATTTGCCTTGGGGACCTGAATTATGAATGCATTTCTGCCGCTCTCCACCCAAGTGTCTTGGAGACCTGAGTTCAAGGTGAATTTCTCTGTTCCCCTGCTTTCACTCCCATATGCCTTGGGGATCTCAATTAAGGGTGCATTTCTGCAGCACCCCGTCCTAAGTGTCTTGGGGACCTGATTTCTGTGTGCATTCCTCGGTTTCCCCTGCTTTCACTCCCATGTGCATTGGGGACCTGATTTATGGGGCCATTTCTGCAGCTTTGCGTCCCAAGTGTCTTGGGGAACTAACTTTTTGCTGCATTCCTACGTTTCCCCTACTTTCACTCCAATTTGCCTTCGGGACCTGAATTATGAGTGCATTTCTGCAGCTCTCCGTCTCAAGTGTCTTGGGGACCTGATTTCTGGGTGCATTCCTCCATTTCCCCTGCTTTCACTCCAATTTGCCTTTGGGACCTGAACTATGAGTGCATTTCTCCCGCTCTCCACCCAAGTGTTTTGGAGACCTGACTTCAGGGTGCATTTCTCTGTTTCCCTTGTTTTCACTCCAATGTGCGCTGGGGACCTGAATTATGAATGCATTTCTACAGCTCTTCGCCACAAGTGTCTTGGGGACCTGACTTCAGGGTGCATTCCTCTGTTTCCCCAGCTTTCACTCCCATGTGCCTTGGGGACCTGATTTATGGCGGCATTTCTGAAGCTCTGTGTCCCAAGTGTCTTGGGCACCTGACTTCTGGGTGTATTCCTCCGTTTCCCCTGCTTTCACTCCAAGTTGCCTTGGGGACCAGAATTATGAGTGCATTTCTGCAGCTCTCGGAACCAAGTGTCTTGGGGACCTGACTTCTGGGTGCATTCCTCTGTTTCCCTACCTTTCACACCAATTTGCCTTGGGGACCGGAATTATGAGTGCATTTCTGCCGCTCTCCACCCAAGTGTCTTGGAGACCTGACTTCTGGGTGCATTTCTCTGTTTCCCCTGCTTTCACTCCCAAGAGCCTAGGGGACCTGATTTATAGGGGCATTTCTGCAGCTCTGCGTCCCAAGTGTCTTGGGGACCTGACTTCTGGGTGTATTCCTCCGTTTCCCCTGCTTTCACTCCAAGTTGCCTAGGGGACCGGAATTATGAGTGCATTTCTGCAGCTCTCCGAACCAAGTGTCTTGGGGACCTGACTTCTGGGTGCATTCCTCTGTTTCCCTACCTATCACACCAATTTGCCTTGGCGACCTGAATTATGAATGCATTTCTGCCGCTCTCCACCCAAGTGTCTTGGAGACCTGACTTCAGTGTGAATTTCTCTGTTTCCCCTGATTTCACTCCCATATGCCTTGGGGATCTCAATGAAGGGTGCATTTCTGCAGCTCACTGTCCCAAGTGTCTTGGGGACCTGACTTCTGGGTGCATTCCTCGGTTCCCCTGCTTTCACTCCAATTTGCCTAGGGGACCTGCATTATGGGTGCATTTCTGCAGCTCTCCATCTCAAGTGTCTTGGGGACCTGACTTCTGTGTGCATTCCTATGTTTCCCCATGCTTTCACTCCAATTTGCCTTTGGAACCTGATTTATGAGTGCATTTCTGCAACTTACCGCCCAAACTGTCTTGGGGACCTGACTTCAGGGTCTATTCCTCTGTTTACCCTGCTTTCACTCCCATTTGCCATGGGGACCTGAATTATGAGTGCATTTCTGCAGCTCTCCGTTCCAACTGTCTTGGGGACCTGATTTATGGATGCATTCCTACGTTTCCCCTGCTTTCACTCCCATGTGCCTTGGGGACCTGAATTATGAGTGTATTTCATCACCTCTCCGTCCCAAGTGTCTTGGGGACCTGACTTCTGGGTGCATTCCTCGTTTTCCCCTGCTTTCACTCTAATTTGCCTAGGGGACCTGCATTATGGGTGCATTTCTGCAGCTCTCCATCTCAAGTGTCTTGGGGACCTGACTTCTGTGTGCATTCCTATGTTTCCCCATGCTTTCACTCCAATTTGCCTTTGGAACCTGATTTATGAGTGCATTTCTGCAGCTCTCCGTTCCAAGTGTCTTGTGGACCTGTCTTCTGGGTGAATTCCTACATTTCCCCTGCTTTCACTCCAATTTCCGTTGGGGACCTGAATTATGAATGCATTCCTCCGTTTCCCCTGCTTTCACTCCCATGTGCCATGGGGACCTGAATTATGGGTGCATTTCTGCAGCTCTCTGTCCCAAGTTCCTTGGTGAACTGATTCTGGGAACATTCCTCTGTTTCCTCTGCTTTCACTCCTAAGTGCCTTGGGGATCTGAATTATGACTGTATTTCTTTAACTCTCCATCGCAGATTTCTTAGAGACATGACTTCTGGGTGCATTCCTCCGTTTCTCCTGCTTTCACTCCAATGTGCCTTGGGGCTTGAATATGAGTGCATATCTCCAGCTCTCTGTCCCAAGTTCCTTGGGGACCTGGCATTTGGGTGCATTCCTTTGTTGCCCCTGCTTTCACGTCCAAGTGCCTTGGGGACCTGAATTATGACTGCATTTCTGCAGCTCTCAGTTCCAAGTCCGTTGGGTACCTGACTTCCGAGTCCATTCCTCCATTTCCCTTGCTTTCACTCCAATGTGCACTGGGGACCTAAATTATGAGTGCATTTCTACAGCTCTCCGCCCAAAGTGTCTTGGGGACCTGACTTCAGGGTGCATTTCTCTGTTTCCCCTGCTTTCACTCCAATGTGCCTTGGGGACTTGAACTATGGGTGCATTTCTGCAGATCTGCGTCCCAAGTGTCTTGGGGACCTGACTTCTGGGTGCATTCCTCCGTTTCCCCTGCTTTCACTCCAATTTGCCTTGGAGACCTGAATTATGAGTGCATTTCTGCAGCTCTCTGACCTAAGTGTATTGAGGGACTGACTTCTGGTTGCATTCTACGTGTCCCCTGGTTTCACTCCAATTTGCATTGGCGCTTTGAATTATGAGTGCATTTCTCCTGCTCTCCACCCAAGTGTTTTGGAGACCTGACTTCAGGGTGCATTTCTCTGTTTCCCTTGTTTTCACTCCAATGTGCGCTGGGGACCTGAATTATGAGTGCATTTCTACAGCTCTTCGCCACAAGTGTCTTGGGGACCTGACTTCAGGGTGCATTCCTCTGTTTCCCCAGCTTTCACTCCCATGTGCCTTGGGGACCTGATTTATGGGGGCATTTCTGCAGCTTTGTGTCCCAAGTGTCTTGGGGACCTGACTTCTGGGTGTATTCCTCCGTTTCCCCTGCTTTCACTCCAAGTTGCCTTGGGGACCAGAACTATGAGTGCATTTCTGCAGCTCTCCGAACCAAGTGTCTTGGGGACCTGACTTCTGGGTGCATTCTTCTGTTTCCCTACCTTTCACACCAATTTGCCTTGGGGACCGGAATTATGAGTGCATTTCTGCCGCTCTCCACCCAAGTGTCTTGGAGACCTGACTTCTGGGTGCATTTCTCTGTTTCCCCTGCTTTCACTCCCAAGTGCCTAGGGGACCTGATTTATAGGGGCATTTCTGCAGCTCTGCGTCCCAAGTGTCTTGGGGACCTGACTTCTGGGTGTATTCCTCCGTTTCCCCTGCTTTCACTCCAAGTTGCCTAGGGGACCGGAATTATGAGTGCATTTCTGCAGCTCTCCGAACCAAGTGTCTTGGGGACCTGACTTCTGGGTGCATTCCTCTGTTTCCCTACCTTTCACACCATTTTGCCTTGGGGACCTGAATTATGAATGCATTTCTGCCGTTCTCCACCCAAGTGTCTTGGAGACCTGACTTCAGGGTGAATTTCTCTGTTTCCCCTGATTTCACTCCCATATGTCTTGGGGATCTCAATTAAGGGTGCATTTCTGCAGCTCACTGTCCCAAGTGTCTTGGGGACCTGACTTCTGGGTGCATTCCTCGGTTTCCCCTGCTTTCACTCCAATTTGCCTAGGGGACCTGCATTATGGGTGCATTTCTGCAGCTCTCCATCTCAAGTGTCTTGGGGACCTGACTTCAGGGTGAATTTCACAGTTTCCCCTGATTTCACTCCCATATGCCTTGGGGATCTCAATTAAGGGTGCATTTCTGCAGCTCTCCGAACCAAGTGTCTTGGGGACCTGACTTCTGGGTGCATTCCTCGGTTTCCTTACCTTTCACACCAATTTGCCTTGGGGACCGGAATTATGAGTGCATTTCTGCCGCTCTCCACCCAAGTGTCTTGGAGACCTGACTTCTGGGTGCATTTCTCTGTTTCCCCTGCTTTCACTCCAAGTGCCTAGGGGACCTGATTTATGAGTGCATTTCTGCAACTTACCGCCTAAACTGTCTTGGGGACCTGACTTCAGGGTCTATTCCTCTGTTTACCCTGCTTTCACTCCCATTTGCCATGGGGACCTGAATTATGAGTGCATTTCTGCAGCTCTCCGTTCCAACTGTCTTGGGGACCTGATTTATGGATGCATTCCTACGTTTCCCCTGCTTTCACTCCCATGTGCCTTGGGGACGTGAATTATGAGTGTATTTCATCAGCTCTCCGTCCCAAGTGTCTTGTGGACCTGACTTCTGGGTGAATCCCTACATTTCCCCTGCTTTCACTTCAATTTCCCTTGGGGACCTGAATTATAAATGCATTCCTCCATTTCCCCTGCTTTCACTCCCATGTGCCATGTGGACCTGAATTATGGGTGCATTTCTGCAGCTCTCTGTCCCAAGTTCCTTGGTGAACTGATTCTGGGAACATTCTTCTGTTTCCTCTGCTTTCACTCCTAAGTGCCTTGGGGATCTGAATTATGACTGTATTTCTTTAGCTCTCCATCCCAGATTTCTTAGAGACATGTCTTCTGGGTGCATTCCTCCGTTTCTCCTGCTTTCACTCCAATGTGCCTTGGGGGCTTGAATTATGAGTGCATATCTTCAGCTCTCTGTCCCAAGTTCCTTGGGGACCTGGCATTTGGGTGCATTCCTTTGTTGCCCCTGCTTTCACGTCCAAGTGCCTTGGGGACCTGAATTATGACTGCATTTCGGCAGCTCTCAGTTCCAAGTCCGCTGGGGACCTGACTTCCAAGCCCATTCCTCCATTGCCCTTGCTTTCACTCCAATGTGCACTGGGGACCAAAATTATGAGTGCATTTCTACAGCTCTCCGCCTAAAGTGTCTTGGGGACCTGACTTCAGGGTGCATTTCTCTGTTTCCCCTGCTTTCACTCCCATGTGCCTTGGGGACCTGAACTATGGGTGCATTTCTGCAGATCTGCGTCCCAAGTGTCTTGGGGACCTGACTTCTGGGTGCATTCCTCCGTTTCCCCTGCTTTCACTCCAATTTGCTTTGGGGACCTGAATTATGAGTGCATTTCTGAATTTCTCTGTCCCAAGTGTATTGGGGACTTGACTTCTGGGTGAATTCCTCCGTTTCCCCTGCTTTCACACCAATGTGCCTTGAGGACCTGAATTATGAGTGCATTTCTGCAGCTCTCTGACCTAAGTGCATTGAGGGACTGACTTCTGGTTGCATTCTACGTGTCCCCTGGTTTCACTCCAATTTGCATTGGCGCTTTGAATTATGAGTGCATTTCTCCCGCTCTCCACCCAAGTGTTTTGGAGACTTGACTTCAGGGTGCATTTCTCTGTTTCCCTTGTTTTCACTCCAATGTGCGCTGGGGACCTGAATTATGAGTGCATTTCTACAGCTCTTCGCCACAAGTGTCTTGGGGACCTGACTTCAGGGTGCATTCCTCTGTTTCCCCAGCTTTCACTCCCATGTGCCTTGGGGACCTGATTTATGGGGGCATTTCTGCAGCTCTGTGCCCCAAGTGTCTTGGGGACCTGACTTCTGGGTGTATTCCTCCGTTTCCCCTGCTTTCACTCCAAGTTGCCTTGGGGACCAGAATTATGAGTGCATTTCTGCAGCTCTCCGAACCAAGTGTCTTGGGGACCTTACTTCTGGGTGCATTACTCTGTTTCCCTACCTTTCACACCAATTTGCCTTGGGGACCGGAATTATGAGTGCATTTCTGCCGCTCTCCACCCAAGTGTCTTGGAGACCTGACTTCTGGGTGCATTTCTCTGTTTCCCCTGCTTTCACTCCCAAGTGCCTAGGGGACCTGATTTATAGGGGCATGTCTGCAGCTCTGCGTCCCAAGTGTCTTGGGGACCTGACTTCTGGGTGTATTCCTCCGTTTCCCCTGCTTTCACTCCAAGTTGCCTAGGGGACCGGAATTATGAGTGCATTTCTGCAGCTCTCCATCTCAAGTGTCTTGGGGACCTGACTTCTGTGTGCATTCCTATGTTTCCCCATGCTTTCACTCCAATTTGTCTTTGGAACCTGATTTATGAGTGCATTTCTGCAACTTACCGCCCAAACTGTCTTGGGGACATGACTTCAGGGTCTATTCCTCTGCTTACCCTGCTTTCACTCCCATTTGCCATGGGGACCTGAATTATGAGTGCATTTCTGCAGCTCTCCGTCCCAAGTGTCTTGTGGACCTGTCTTCTGGGTGAATTCCTACATTTCCCCTGCTTTCACTCCAATTTCCCTTGGGGACCTGAATTATGAATGCATTCCTCCGTTTCCCCTGCTTTCACTCCCATGTGCCATGGGGACCTGAATTATCGGTGCATTTCTGCAGCTCTCTGTCCCAAGTTCCTTGGTGAACTGATTCTGGGAACATTCTTCTGTTTCCTCTGCTTTCACTCCTAAGTGCCTTGGGGATCTGAATTATGACTGTATTTCTTTAGCTCTCCTTCCAAGATTTCTTAGAGACATGACTTCTGGGTGCATTCCTCAGTTTCTCCTGCTTTCACTCCAATGTGCCTTGGGGGCTTGAATTATGAGTGCATATCTCCAGCTCTCTGTCCCAAGTTCCTTGGGGACCTGGCATTTGGGTGCATTCCTTTGTTGCCCCTGCTTTCATGTCCAAGTGCCTTGGGGACCTGAATTATGACTGCATTTCTGCAGCTCTCAGTTCCAAGTCCGTTGGGGACCTGACTTCCGAGTCCATTCCTCCATTTCCCTTGCTTTCACTCCAATATGCACTGGTGTCAAGCTGGGATGTACGTGAAGACTGCGTACCTGTTTTCTTTGCTGTGGATCTGGTTGGGGCCGCCAGGCTGTAGCCAGCTGAAAGACGAGTGTGTGACTCGGGGAACCCGCCTCTCCACCACCCAAATGGTACAGGGTGCAGGATGGACAGACTCCCAGCGTCACGGAAGGCACTCTCCTGATTAACGTGATGGTGGGACTGTGCAAGCACAGACAGGAGAGGCAGCAGTCAGGTTGAAGATTCGGAACAAGGTGAAGTCCAAGGTGAACGCGGGATCACACCAAACAAGGACTAAGTCGGGGCACCAATCCGCAGGAAGACACTTTCAGGCGAACTTCAGGTAGCTGGTTTGGAGATGGCTGACTAGCCCGATGGTCTGTAGATCCAAAAAGGACGAGGCACCAGGCAGGTCCAGACAGGAAAAGGGGAAGCAGATTGGGAAGGGAAACCAACAAGGGAGAGCCCAAGGAATAGGGAAAAAGACAAAGGCCCAATTGGTCCCAGGGGAGTCAGAGGGGAAACTGGAGCCAAGGGAACCCAGGGCGAGAACAAGGAACCCAGATGACTGGAGGTCAAGTAGGGCAAGTGGGACCAAAGAGACCCTTGGGCAAAACTGGGCACCCAGGCAGGCAGAAGGCAAGCAGGACAGACAGGACCCGGGGTTGAACAGGGCACCCAGGCAGGCTGGAGGCAAGGCAAGGCAAAAGGGCCCAAGAGGACCCAGGGTAGAGCAGGGCACCAAGGCAGGCTGGAGGCAAGACAAGGTGGAAACAGGGATCACAGGAATCCAGGAGCGAGCAACACGAACAAAGCTTCCGCGTTGAGACGAGGTTAACTTCTGCTTGCGGTTCCCTTTTATGGACCGCCGGCTCCTGCGAGGCCTGAAACACAAGCCGTTTCATCTCCGGGTGCCGGCGGACCCGAAACGAGGCTTGGAAGGCAAGCCCTTCCCAAAGCGCAGGCCCAATCTACGGCGCATGCGCGGAACCGAGACAGCGGTTTCCCGCGCATGCGCCACAACCCTCCAGCAGCGGTTCCAGAAGCTCCCCTCCTGGTGGCTCCCCAGGCGCGAAAGCACGGGTAGATCCGCCAGGAGGGAGAAGGGAGAGCGATCGCAACGGACCTCGGTCTCCCCAAAAGTGGCGTGACACTATGCCCCCTCCCAGGAAGACCCGGGGCCCCAGGTTTCCAAGGAAACCGATCATAGAACTCTCGCACCAGGCGGGGAGCGTGCACATGCTGACGAGGTTCCCAAGTGCGATCACAAGCCGGGTACCCTTTCCAATCCACCAAGAAATGAAGCACCCCCCTGCGATAGCGGGCATCGCAAATCTCCTGAACCTCGGATTCTGGGACCCCTTGGACGAGGACAGAGGCAGGGCGAGGGCAGGACCGACCATAGGGATCGGCCACATAGGGCTTCAAAAGGGAGACATGGAAAACAGGGTGTACATGCCAAGAGGGAGGCAACTGGAGACGGAGGGCTACAGAGGATAACCATTTGGTTATCGTGAACGGACCAAAATACCGGGGAGCTAGTTTAACCAGTAAATTGCGAAGTGGCAGGTTTTTGGAGGACAGCCACACCTTATTCCCCACTTGAAAATCTGGTTCCAAACTCCTTTTCCTGTCAGCCTGGGCCTTCATCCGTTCCTTGGCTCTCTTCAAGATCTCACGTGCCAATTCTTGTTGTCGTTGAATGGTTGAGACCAGGACATCAGCAGATGGAACAGTACTGGTGGGCACAGGATGAAACGGCACCAATTTGGGATGTTGACCAGTAGAGCAGAAAAATGGGCTGATTCCAATGGAAGCATGAACAGTGTTGTTGTAGGATACTTCTGCGAGATCTAAGCATGCATTCCAGTTGGGCTGAGTGGCGTTGGCAAAACAACGGAGGTACTCCTCCAGGGTCTGATTAGTCCTTTCAGTAAGCCCGTTGGTCTGCGGGTGATAACCAGAACTCAATGCTCTACGTATACCCAGATGACTACACACCTTGTTCCAAAAAGCTGAAAGATATTGAGAACCACGATCCGAGATTATCTTTTCTGGGAGACCATGTAATCGATAGATTTCGTGGAGAAAGACTGAAGCCATCTGAGAAGCCGTAGGGATCTTGTGAAATGGGATGAAATGAGCATATTTGGTGAAGCTGTCGACCACAACCATGATGCAAGTATACCCGTCAGAGGGAGGTAGATCAACCACAAAATCAGTGGTGATAGTATGCCATGGGTATGGTGCTAATTCAATTGGTACCAGCAATCCCAGAGGCCGTCTCCTTGGGACCTTACATTGGGCACAGACGGGACAACTCTCGATGTATCTCTGAACGTCGGTAGTCCACCTAGGCCACCAAAATTGTCGGGATATCAGTTCACATGTAGGTCTCATCCCTCGATGCCCTCCAATGGGTGAATCATGAAACCCATGCAATATGCCCTCTCGAATCGTACCCTCGGGAATGTAAAGCCTCTTCCGGAAAAACAGGAGTCCATCATGTTCCGATACAGACTCACGCCGAAGAAGGGCCGATCTTTCAGGATCCGTCCAGGTGGCGTCAGCGATAGACTGTAGATGAGATGACAAAGTCAATAAGAAATGTTGAGGGGAAATCACTGGCTGATCCAAGCTGGGCGTTTCTTCCTCTTTTTCCAGGGATTGAGAGAGAGCGTCCGCTTTCAAGTTAGCAGTTCCTGGAATGTATGTAACGTGAAGCACAAATGGGGAGAAAAAGAAGGCCCACCTAGCCTGTCGGGGCGTTCGGCATTGCAAGGAGCGTAGATACTGCAGGTTGCGATGATCAGTACGAACCTCCACCGAAAAACGGGCTCCAAGTAGATGATGCCTCCATTCCTCAAACGCGTTTTTTATAGCCAACAGTTCCAGCTCGATAACCACATAATTTCTTTCACTGGGACTCAGCTTGCGTGAGAAGTAGGCCACCGGATGTTCAACGGAAGTTTCTGGATCTTTCTGCAGAAGAACTGCACCAACAGCAAAGTTCGATGCGTCTGCTTCTACGATATAAGGTAGATCATCCTGTGGGTGGCGCAGAATCGGGGCGGCCATGAAGGCCGACTTCAAGGTGTCAAACGCCTGAGAAGCGAGAGAATCCCACCTGAAAGTGATCTTACTGCTGGTCAGCCTGGTAAGGGGCGCTGAGATTTGAGAGAACAGTGGGATAAAGCGCCTGTAAAAGTTTGCGAATCCCAAAAAGCGTTGTAGAGATTTTACATCATGGGGTTGTTTCCACTCCTGAATGGCTTGTACCTTCTTGGGGTCCATCTCTATCCCATCCTGATTGATCACAAATCCCAAGAATTCAATACTGGATAGGTGAAAACTGCATTTCTCAGCCTTTGCGTATAGGTGGTTGAAAGACAAACGTCGAAGGACCTCACATACATGTCTCACATGTTCTTCGATGGATCTGGAAAAAAACAAGATATCGTCCAAATATATCCAGACTGACAAACCAATGAGATCACTAAAGATGTTGTCCATAAACCGCTGAAAGATGGCTGGGGCGTTGCACAGACCAAATGGCATGACTCTATACTCAAAATGCCCAAATGATGTCTTGAAAGCCGTTTTCCATTCATCCCCATTCTTGATGCATACCAGGTGATACGCTCCACGTAAATCCAGTTTGATGAAGATCTGGGCAGTATGTAGGGTTTCCAGGATATTGCGAATCAATGGAAGTGGATATCGGTCTTTAGCTGTTATGTCATTTAGTTCTCGATAGTCAACACAAGGTCTCAAGGTGCCCTCCTTTTTCTTCACAAAGAACAAGGGAAACCCTGCGGGAGACTTAGACGGAACTATGTATCCTTTCTGTAAACAATCCGACAAGTAATCCTGAAGCACTTGTTTCTCATCCCGTGTTAAAGCGTATAGTTTCCCATGAGGAATCACGCAGTCTGGTAACAACTCGATTGAACAATCAAACGAGCGATGTGCTGGTAGAGGTATATCCCCCGGTTCAGAAAACACGTGCTCAAAATCGGCGTACTCCTGAGGAACATGAGAGATGGAACACACACGGACCCCACTACCATTAGAGTTCAATGGGGTCGAAGGAGCCCGGGTCGGAGCGGACAAACAGCACTTCTGAGCACAAACTGCAGAGGAAAAGGTCAGGGTGTGCGTTCTCCAATCAATTACCGGATTATGGTGTTGCAGCCATGGTAAGCCCAGAACCACCTTGTAGGTGGGGGACTTAATGACGTCCAAAGCGAGATCTTCAAGATGGTCGGCAATCTGAAGAGGTAGTCCCACTGTGAATTGTCGGA